>NC_139435.1:23973989-24573989 GCF_905368555.1 Meleagris gallopavo
GTCGTAGCCCTGCCTGCCTGCCTCGGTTGGCCTCCTGGAGTCATGGCCCCTGCATTCCTGCCTTGGCTGGATGGCTGGAGTCGTGGCACGTGTCCGCCGGCCATGGATGGATGGATGGAGTCGTGGCCCCTGCCTGCCTGCCTTGGCTGGATGGCTGGAGTCGTGGCCCCTACCTGCCTGCCTGCCTTGGCTGGCTGGCTGGAGTCGTGGCCCCTGCCTGCCTGCCTTGGCTGGATGGATGGAGTCGTGGCGCAAACCTCCCTACCTTGGCTGGCTGGCTGGAGTCATGGCTCCAGCCTCCCTGCCTTGGCTGCTAGCTGGAGTGGTAACCCCTGCCTGCCTGCCTGCCTTGGCTGGCTGGTTGGAGTCATGGCCCCTGCCTGCCTGCCTTGGCTGGATGGATGGAGTCATGGCCCCTGCCTGCCTGCCTGCCTTGGCTGACTGACTGGATTCGTGGCTCCAGCCACCCTGCCTTGGCTGGCTGATTGGAGTCGTGGCCCCTGCCTGCCTGCCTTGGCTGGATGGCTGGAGTCGTGGCTCATTCCTCCCTGCCTTGGCTGGCTGGCTGGAGTCGTGGCCCCTGCCTGCCTGCCTGCCTGCCTTGGCTGACTGACTGGATTCTTGGCTCCAGCCACCCTGCCTTGGCTGGCTGGCTGGAGTTGTGGCCCCTGCCTGCCTGCCTTGGCTGGCTGGCTGGAGTCATGGCTCCAGCCTCCCTTCCCTGGCTGGCTGGCTGGCTGGAGTCGTGACCCCTGCCTGCCTGCCTTGGCTGGCTGGCTGGAGTCGTGGCCCCTGCCTGCCTGCCTTGGCTGGCTGGCTGGAGTCGTGGCCCCTGCCTGCCTGCCTTGGCTGGCTGGCTGGAGTCGTGGCCCCTGCCTGCCTGCCTTGGCTGGCTGGCTGGAGTCGTGGCCCCTGCCTGCCTGCCTTGGCTGGCTGGCTGGAGTCGTGGCCCCTGCCTGCCTGCTTTGGCTGGCTGGCTGGAGTCGTGGCTCAATCCTCCCTGCCTTGGCTGGCTGGCTGGAGTCATGGCCCCTGCCTGCCTGCCTGCCTTGGCTGACTGACTGGATTCGTGGCTCCAGCCACCCTGCCTTGGCTGGCTGGCTGGAGTCATGGCCCCTGCCTGCCTGCCTTGGCTGGCTGGCTGGAGTCATGGCCCCTGCCTGCCTGCCTTGGCTGGCTGGCTGGAGTCGTGGCCCCTGCCTGCCTGCCTTGGCTGGCTGGCTGGAGTCGTGGCCCCTGCCTGCCTGCCTTTATTGGCTGGCTGCCTTGCATCATAGCTGGTGTTCGGTTGTCAGGGTTCCCGTTTCCTTGGTGGCTGGATGGAGTCATGGAATGAGCTGCCCCAGTGTCCCAAGCTACTGGGTTTCAAGATGCATTGAACTGTGTTCTCAGATATAGTGTTCCTGCTCTTCCTTAAACAACAGTATGGTCAAGAATTTTCATTTTTCCCTTGAAGTGTGGTACCCTGCCACTTGCCTAATAGAAACAAGCAGTTTTGCCTCTTCATCTCCTGGACCTCTCAGTGCTGTGGCTCATCGGGTAATCACATTATTGTTGGCACCATAGCTGGCTGTTGCTTTTGATTTTACTTTGGGAGCACTGTTATATATTTTACTAATTTCTTTCTCTCCTGTTTCAGGCCTGCTTCCTTTCATCCTCACATCTTCTTGCCTACAAACAAACAAACAAACAAACAAACAAACAAAACCTCCAGTATTCCAATATATTTTCGGTTCCTTCTGATGGATGTGTTTGGAACAAAAATGCTACAAAGTAGTACATCTTATGTAACCTCATCACAACACAGCTTTTAAAGAGAAAGCATCTAATTGTACTTTTCAATAACTTTAGCAGTATTCAGTGATGAACTTCACACATTTTAAATAATACCAGATGATTATTAATTTAAATAATGTGATAGCTATTAAAATCATAGGTGCTAGAAATAGAAAAGTTAGCATGTGTTCACAGGGAAATGAAGAATGAAAAAGTCTCAAGACTAACCCATCCAAAAGATAAGGAAAAAAATACATCATGATGAAAAAGTATTTTCTTGTACTTACATATTTTGTTCCAGCCTGAGAATAGAAAACATAAAGGTAGGAGTTATTACTTTTTTTTTTACAATGCAAAATTATTTTTAAATGTAAAAAGTTTAGTTCAAAACATTGTAGAAAATGAACAATCTTTAAAATATGTAATTATTTCTGTTGAAACAATTAAATGATGACAAATGCATTAACTGACAAGGGAATACACTGGAGATAAAAATGGCTTTATCTGAGGTGATTGGTAAGTCTTATGATAATTCCATGTTGCAGAATATTTCTCTGACCCATCACTGTTTCATTATCTTCTCTTTTGACATTTCTTTTCTTATCTCACTGACATTTTCCAGCCTCAAAGTTAATCCAGCAATGCCAATACAACAATGATCTGCCAAGAGTAGTAGAGCCCTGCCAACCATAAATTAAGTTCAGGTGTGTGCATTAGGCTGGAGGTCAGTCAACAGTCACAGCTTTGTGACATTTTGACTATTCCCAACCCTGGAGGCTGCTGTAAATTTAGCCAACCGACTGTGATGATAGAAAATCATACCCAACTAGCAAGTAGGAGTTCCTTACTCTATCTCTAGACGCATCAGAATTTTCTCTGAGCCAGGAAAATTACTGGATAAATACAGACAGACACCTGCAGGCCATAGTATTGAAACTGAAATAAAAATTCTCTCATGTATATTGTTCTCTTCTTATATATTCTGAAGTTTAAGGCTTGGTCATAACTCATCTGGTTATGGAAGGACTTTTTTTTTACACACTCTTTTCATTGTAAGCGTTATTATCATATCTGACACAGGGTGAATGTTACTACATACAGATAATTTCATAGGGTTTTCTAGTTTTTCTTTTTTTTTTTTTAAATAATAAAAATATATTTTTTCTATAGGGTTGCCTTTGTGTTTCATAATGCACCAGCTAGTATGCACCTATACTATACATAGTGATCCAGAATCACTATGAGTTTATGAATGAACAGGAAACTCAGTACTGTTACCCCAGTTGCTAAGTGGCAAGTGTTCTACATTCAAAAGCAGAGCTATTTTCATCTCATTACTAACTCCCATCTTTTAATCTGCTCATTTTTAGCAATAAGGTTACAACTAAAAACCATGGCAGAATCTTTCAGTGGAAATGCCTATTATTTCTAATCATTATTTATAATTTTCTTTCAAGTATTTCATGAAAATTTAACAAAATATTTAGTGAAACTGTTATTTTTACACAGATTTAGATTTTTTTTTTCATTTTTTCTATTTTCCCAAACAAAGGTAAATGAGAGAGAAACTTAATAAAAAAAAAAAAAAAAAAGGAAAGAATAGTAAGGATTTACTATGATTAAAAAGATGAAGAGATACATTATGTAGCTTACTTAGTCAAACTGTGCTCTTCCATTTTAAATCTTAGCTTATGATTCAGTCTATTTAGAAGTTAGAATTTCTTACTCTCTTCAAAAGTATTTTTCAGGCTACTGATTTTGGTGTAGAAATACTGCTGAGATTCTGTAGGGGTTAGGAGGACATTTGCAGAAATAAAGCCCTGTTGGAAGCTGATTATATTTCTGATTATAAGAAAAATTCCCCTAGAGATCTTTGTAGGCGGAATTAGCAACCATAAAGCCAGGAAGGTTTAATTATATGTACTATTCTTCTGCTCTGTACAGTGTAATCTTGACAGACAGTGCAGATTATCTGCAATGTTTCCCTTCTTCTTTTTTAATATTTTCAGTATATGTATATCAAGTGCCAGGAATTTAAAAACAAAAAACAAACAAACAAAAAAACCTCCAAAATTCTAGTAAAGATAGAGGGAAGAAGGCAGACAAAACTGAACTGCCCTTCTTAGTTTTTCTATGGCTTGTTATGGAAGCACAGGTTTCACAGTAGAGGTCTGATTTCTGAGACTATATTTGTATTACAAGCAAATATAATAAAATATAATTTTCTTCCATCGTTGAGGCTCAGGACTGTGAGTCAGAGGATCCCAGAGCATCTGGTTGAAAAAGCATTTAAATGTCTACATAGGAGAATATATAAAGACTTAAAAACAAAAACCACCATTTTTCCTTCACTACCTACTCAACAAAAATGGGGTAGTGCATTTTGTTCTTCAGAACTTTGAAAAACTCAACAAAAAAGCCATGACATGAAATACAGATTCCTACAAACCAAAGACCCATTTCAAAACTTAATAACTACTTCCTTCAGATTCAAAAAACAAAACAAAACAAAACAATAACAAAACCAAAGAGATTAATGTATTTTCATACTGCAAATTAGATCCCAACACTACTTCTAAATTACAAATGCAAATTAGAAGTAGGTACAGAAAGAAGGCACCAGTATACACTGCAGTATACAATACAAATTTTGCATTGCCAAGGTCCTCAAAAGCGTTTAGACATCTACCTCTCATTTAAACTCTAAAATCGTATTGCATAGGCTAATATACTCTGTCATATAAAATTCAGACAACTTGTCAAAGCTCCTAGTCCTTGTATCTTTTGTTCTTTGTTGAGTTTGTTCTCAGCACATCATTTGTCAATCATGTCTTCCAAAAAAAGAGCAAATCGATCTAATTGATATTCAGAATGTTTAAAGACACAAAGAGTTAAGCTGGAAATTAGTTTTTTTTCCATTATGTCTTTCATTTCTCATATTTACTTCAAAAATAATGAGATGAAATGACAATAACAAAGTTGAAAAACTGCACACTTTATGCAATATATAGTTGAATTCTACTTTAAATAACAAATCAATTTTAACTGATCTGAGTTCCAGTAAACACAGTAAATAATAAATATCTTCCACTGTTTTGGAATAAAAGCTTACATAGCAATATTAGTGACGAGTCTTATCCATTTCCCTGATAGAACTTCAGGAGTTTTTAGTGAAATAATGGTAAGAAAAGTTTGCATTAATAATATGTAACAAAAAGTGTCTCAAGAAGACAGTAAAAATTACGTTACAGAAAAAATAGATGGACTTCTTTACATTCTGAAGAAATGCATCAAAATTAAACATACCTCAGGAGGACTACAAAGACAGTGAAGGGTCTAGATGGAAGGAGGAATGAGAAACAGCTGAAAACCTTTGTTTTTTTCTCAGCCTAGAGAAGTGGATACAGAGGGGAGACCCCATCACAGCCCACAGCTTTCTCTTGAGGGAGACTGGAGGGGCGCTGATCTCTTCTCTCTGTTGGCCATTAGCAGTACCTGGGAGAACAGCATAAAGCTGAAACAGGGGAAGTTCATGGAATCATAGACTCTCTAAGGTTGAAAAAGACCTCCAAGGTCGTCCAGTCCAACTGTCCACCTATCACTAGTATTTCCCCACTAAACTGTGTCCCTTAGTACCACATCTAAATGTTTCTTGAACACCTCCAGGGACAGTGGACTCCAGGGACTCCAGCGCTTCTCTGGGTAGCCTGTTCCAGTGTCTGACCACTCTTTCAGAGAAGAAATTTTTCCTAATAATCCTACCTGAAAACTATCCAGCCTATCCAACAGATTCTGTTTGGTTATCTGGAAAACATTCTTCACTGAGAGGAAAAGGCACTGGACTCCCTTTAGAGTCGGTCATGGCACTGAGCTAGCCAGAGTTCAAGAAGTGTCTGGACAACATTTAGACAGGTCTGTCTCCTGGGCACACCTGTGTGGAGCAAGGAATTCAATTTAACTATTATTACAGGTCTCCTCCAACTTGAGATATTCTATGATTCTTATGTACAGAATCAGCAGCAAACAGACACAACTTTTTTTTTTTTGCGTCTACATGCCTAGTACAAAATGCATCCTGTTCCCACTCTTGTTCCAGAATAAAATACTCACATTAGGGAGTTTTACTGGCACAACCAAATGTTTAATTACAATATTATACAGGAAATATTATCATCTCCAAACTGTGTTAAAATAACCAGTATGGAGTTTTCCTGACTAATATGTCTTCAAGAATGGCTATGGGCACATGACTATGGGGGATACAAATTAGATATTAAACTAAACCAGCCATGTGTAAGTTGCCATATCCCTGCAGTGGCTGCAACAGACCAGCATGGAAGCTGACAACTTGCAGTGCTTTGCTTTGGCCATCAAAACTGTGTTCTTTGTCAGCAAAAATAAACGTCTAGATTGCATGAATTTGTCTTGAGATAGCTACAGCAATTTAAGATCTACCTTACATCAGCAATATGCTGTTTAACAGGCAGTAGGCTACATTAAGTTCCAACAGACACACAATGAGTTTGGGCACTGAGTAATTATTTTTTATGTAAAAACCAAGAAAATCCTTGGCCTCATAAACTATCCTCTTAGCATGTATATGACATTCTCAACTATCTTCTTACCATTAATATAACATTCTCAAAATAATGAAATAAATCTGCCAAAAAGTGAGATCTATGCAAAATTATAAGATTACACTACTTCATATATGCTTTCTAAGATATATACAGGTTATCCATTTACACTTAGCTCCACAGATATGAAGACTAGAGCATGTAACTGGAAACAAAAGATTAGACATTTATACAATCACACCTCAAGTCTTCAATTAAGTATTAAATTCCAATAATAGTCCCTCTGCTGATACCAATTTATTAGGTAATAGCTGTGGTATTCAGTACAATGCTGAGGTCCATTCTCATCACTGAACTACAGTCAACACAGTGTCTTGCTGGAACTTCAAAGTCCCCCCAAATGATCGCTGTGACAAGAGCTAGAGACTAGATCCATCACACTGTGGCACATTTTGCAGAACTTGTATCTCCTTTGTGATAAGCACTAATACATGATTGTTCAATTCACTAGTCTTTAATCTTTAATCTACCTGGCTTGAAATAGTCTGTAAGGACATTCTTCATACCATGCTTTATCTGAGACAGCAGATCACAGAATCAAAAGATTTGGAAGGGACCTGAAGAGATCATCAAGTCCAATTCCCCTACTAACACAGGTACCCTGCAATAGGTTGCCCAGGTAGGCATCCAGACGGGTTTTGAATATCTCCATAGAAGAGGATTCCACAACTTCTCTGGGCAACTTGTTCCAGCACTGTATCACCCCTGCCATAAAGAAATTCTTCCACATGTTAGTACAGAACTTTCTATATACAAGTTTTAGACCATTATTCCTTGTTCTATCGTTATGTTCCACCAAGAAGAGCCTGGCTTCACGCATTTGCCTCCCACCATCCTTTAGATAGTTACTGACATTTATGACTGATCCCCTCTCAGTCTTCTTTTTTGAACTGGAGAGCCCAGAGCTGGACGCAGTATTCTAAATGTGGCCTCTTCAGACCAGAGTAGAGAGGGAGAATTATTCTCTTGACCCTCTGTCCACCCTCTTTTGAAGTAGCCTGGGCTACAGTTGGCCTTCCTGGCCACAAGGGCACACTGCTGTCTCATGGTCAACCTGTTGTTCACCAGGACACCCAGATGCTTCTCTGTAGATCTCCTCTCCAGCCTAACCTGTACTGATCCATGCAGTTATCCTTCCCCAGGTGGAAGACTCTACACTTGCTCTCTTTTAATCCTCATCAATTTCTTCCTTGATCAACTTTCCAGTCTGCCCAGGTCTTGTTGAATGGTAGCACAGCCTTCCAGTTTGTCAGTTTCTCCCTCCTTCTTTGTATCATCAGAAAACTTGCTGAGAATGGACTCTTTCCCTTCATCCAAGTTGCTGATGAAGATGTTCAACAAGATCTGTCCCAGTACCAACTCCTGGGGATCACCACTAGTTACAGTTCTCCAACCAGACTCTGTGCCGCTGATCTATGTGCGCTGATTTTGGCTAGATGCTCCAGATGCTCCACCACCAACTGGAAGTCTTCTTTTACTCAGACTCTCTCTCCTACCTCCACAATCTGCACTTCTTGAGGGTTAGTCTTAGCATTAAAGACTGAAGAAAAGAAGGTGTTCAAAATCTCCGCCTTCTCAGTGTCCCTTGTTACCACGGCATTACCTCATTTAGTAGAGGACCCACATTTTCCTAGTCTTACTTTGACATACCTAAAAAAATCTTTCTTGTTATCCTTTACCTCTTTTTCAAGGTTTAATTTCAAGAGGACTTTAGCCTTTCTTGTTGCATCCCTGGAGTCCCTGACAACATTTCTAAATTCCCCGGAGAACAGGCCCTTTTTCCACACTTCATGGACCTTCTTTTTTCCTTTTAGTTTATCCTTGGTCATCCATGCAGGCCTCTTGCCATCCTTCCCTGACTTCTTACTCCTACTGATGCACTGATCTTGAGCTCAGAAGAAGTGATGTTTAAACGCCTACCAATTATCATGGGCCCCCTTACCTTCGGACAATCTAGTCCATGGGATACCTCTAAGTCAGCTCTCTTGAAGTCCAGGGTAGAAATCCTACTTACTGCTTTGCTTCTTCCATACAAGACCTTGAACTCCACCATCTCATGATCACTGCATCCCAGTCTGCCCCCAGCCTTCACACCCCCACCCAGCCCTTCCTTGTTAGTAAGAACAAGGTCAAGTAGAACACCCCTCCTCCATGCCAGCGTTCCAGTCATGAGAGCTGATCCACCACGTCTCTGTGATCACAACAAGATCATGGCCCTGTAACTGCACACAGCCTTCAAGGGAGCAGAGGATGCAGATATCTTTTGAGGGATGCAAGAAGGTTTAAGCCAGGCTAGTGGCTATTTTAACTTCTCTGAGGAGTTCTCACAAGATCCTATTGGACAATTGAAAGACTTTTCTCCACAGTTTTAAAAAAAGAGAGCATTCCCAGGTATTTGTCAAAACGAAGTCCATCCCTTTCCCCCATCAAATCTAGTTTAAAGCTCTGGTAAGCAATCTAGCCAGTTTGCTCCCCAGAACATTTCTGACCCATCTGCTCATTCATATTCCATTTGACACCCACATAACCAGTCTCTCAAAGGGCTGCCCAAGTTCACAGTACCCAAAACCATGATCTGGACACCATCCCCTCAGCCAGTAATTTACCTGATCTATTCTCCTCCTTCTTTCCAGGACCCTGCCACCAGTTGGGAGAACAGATCAGATACATATGCACTTTTGTAGTATATAGTTCTGGATGCCCAAGGAATATTTTGACAGATAAAACAGTGTAATAGAAAGTTTTCTTGGTATTGCTATTTTCTTGGTATTACATGTTCCAGAAAGAGCTTCTAACTTTACATATTAAAGGATACATAACCTTTACAAAATAACACTTTCTTCTGCCTCATAATCATTCTCCAAACAGTCTTTGAACACTTCCTAATGGAAAAGAGCAGTTTTTGAAAATAATGATCTTCTGAGACAGCCTGTGGAAAATCCCTTGAAACCTTGACTCTCATTGATGTGTCACAACCTATACTAAAATTTAGGTACAACTTTTATCTTTTTTCCAAAATGCCCGTTTTGCAATTATAAATGGTAATTCCTAGGCACAGTGGTGACAAAGGAAGACAAAAATTATCTGTAAATGTGGCTCACACTTCATGGGATGATATAAAATTTCACTTTCCTTTCATCATCTAAGATTCAATCTGCTGATTAGTAGCTAAGAGCACATCATATAAGGGAGCTGTAAGGTAATACACTCAGAACAACGATTTCAAAGAACTATCCAAACAATCAATAGTCTGAAGCAGTCAGCAGCGAAACAGTTTATCAGTCACTAAAACAGATTCATTTTTATTCACCATACTTTTATGATGGTATAAATTTGACAGTTTACACGGGGATAAAACCACCTATCTCATAAAAAAAAAAGGAAAAGGAGAAGGAGAAGGAGAAGGAGAAGGAGAAGGAGAAGGAGAAGGAGAAGGAGAAGGAGAAGGAGAAGGAGAAGGAGAAGGAGAAGGAGAAGGAGAAGGAAAAGGAAATGTTACTGTATCACCTACTGGATCTTAGCCATGTTTTCCATCTGATAATATAATCACTATCACACACGCCAATAATTTGGGGAGAGTGAGATCCATGTATGGGGATTTCTTTGGGATTTTCTGGACTTATTAAAAATATTCTTGAAACATTCTGAGTGTGATGTGATGCTTAACTGATAAGAACCAGTGGAGACTCATGGAACTCTGCTTTCCCATTAAAATTATTGTGCCTCCTGCCTCACAGAAGTTTTCTCCTAAATGTTCCATGTAGAGGGGCAAATTAGTTTCATAACTAAATTAACTGATATTTTGAAAATGCTGCATGTTTGTATTTAACATATTATCCATCCAGTTTTTCCTCATGTTTTTTCTGTTTATTTCCAGCTTTTTTAACCTTGTGAATAACATTTACAAAAATCTATCAGTGGCTTTGTGGTCATAATAATATTCATGTAGACAGTTAACCTGTGAATAAACTTAAGTTATAAATAGAAGGGCATCAAATTTACAAACATTTCACTTCTGTATTACAAACATGCTCCACACTGTGGTCATTTCAAAGTTGAACTCTTGCTATCTATACTCTCTACTTCATTGAGTGAAAATATAGATCTGATTATAACAATATCTATTGCAATATTTATTATATGTCCTGCCCTAAAAATAGTCCGAGAAAATTCATAGTTTGAAATTTCAAATAGCCTCCACCCTGTTGAGAAACTTGGAGTAGTTAGAAGCAAATTTCTTACTTCAATATCAAAAGAAATTAAAGTAATCAATGTTTTTACTGAAGAGATGCAATTACATTTAAGAAAGTAAAAAAGATGGTTACCAAGCAACAGTGTTCAGCCTACATATATTGTCTATTCATAACCACTAGCAGAGTACAGGAAATGACAGGCTGTCACTATAGAACAGAGACATGCAGAATTATGCCATTTCTTTTTTGCATTACCTCCTACGAGAGAGATCAATTATATCCCACATACAGTGATTAGGTTAAATAACTACAGTAAGTTTAAAATATTAGGATTTTTCAGAGTAGTCAAATAATGCAGGAAGAATATTTCCAGGACTATACCCTCGTATCTCTAAAATATCACAACCATCTATCCACTGCAGAAACACCTTTTGCAGATCTCTTTGAGCAAAGATGAGACTTAATTCCCCCAGAGTTTCAGAGGTGGAATTAACATTTCAGTTTGGCCCATCAATGTTGTAATTTCCAAGTCACTGTTTTGATCTGACAATTATAGCAGATGGGCAGATTGTTGTGCCAGCATGGAACACCATTAACTTCACTGAGGCTCTGCATGGGTGTAACCTTCAGTCTGTACACAGTAAATTATAGGACTAGGGCCTATGATTATTTTTTTTGAGGGCTTCTAATAAATGACAACATCATGTTTTCCCAACAGCTCATTCTTGATTGCTCCCTAAATAAATGACAGAATCAATATCTAAATGAAATTGGTAAGGATTCTGCTACCACTTTTTATGACAACTTCATGAATTTCCTAATAACCTTTATTTGTGACAGAACTATGAAATTAGGGAACATCTATTTTCAAAATTAATATTAAAAAAAAATCTTGTAGTCTACTGCTTTTTAATGTTGTGATAACAAGAACTGATAATTTTGTCGTCATGATGAGAAAAGTACGTGATCGTTTATTCAAGCAGCATGTATCTCACTGTCAGCAGCGAACAGATACTGTAGAATAGAATTTTATTTTTTGAAAAACTATTTCATTTAACTATATTTTTCATTTTCCAAATAGCTTTCTATTGTCATAAGCGAAAAGAAATATATAAATGTAAAAATGGTGGGTTAATAAGTTGCTTAACTGAAGAAGACACACCTTCTTTCTGGATCCCAGTCAAATCACAAAACAACAAATGATTACATAATCACAAAGATACAAAAAAAGTACATCAATGTTTTCTCTAGAAGATGGACTCTGTTCTCCATTTTCATCCATTTCCTCCCCTCTGATTGCAGAAAAACACTTCAGAGCTTATCTTTTTTTTCTGATTTTCGTGATTCTGCATTCACGAAAGTTAGTGTAGCCAGTAGAAACCTACAACTTCGCAACTACAGAAATTGACATATTTCCCACCTTGTTCAATGCTAAGATGTACAGAACTCATACAGAATTCAGACTTTCAAACATCATTGCACAAGGAATCAGAGAAAGGTCAAGAGAGTGGGGTATATTTAGAGGAGCAACAGAAGCTACATCTACCCCAATCTGAAATGCTGTCTGCACAGAAAACTGTTTTCTTCTTAGATGGCAGGGAAAGCCACTGGACTCATCAGTGGCCTTAGGTCAGTCACAGGGAGCAGGCATTTTCCTGTCCCCATGTTCAGGTCTGAGTAGCATACCTACAAAGCAATAAAAATCTAGTGTTCATTAATTTTGGGAACACTGTAAGAAACAACACTTTGGTGACCAGCAGAACTAATTATGAGGGTTTAGGGGGAGAGGAAGTTCAGCTATATAAGGAAGCATTGCCTTATGCTGGGCTTCTGAATTTATTTATTTTCTATTTGCTACTGATTATACCCTTCTAGAACTAGTAGAATGTATCATTTACATTTAAAAAACTGTATTCCCTCATACTCACTTAGCAGCCTGAAAAAACTACCTGTGGATCTCCATCCAGGTGAAGGCCAGTCACAAGTAGCACCCCCCCAGAGGTCTGTCTTGGGACCAGTGCTCTTCAACATCTTTATCAATGACATAGATAGTGAGATTGAGTGCAACATCAACAAGACTGCAGATGACATGAAGCTGAGTGGTGAAGCTGATGAGGCAGAAGAGATGCCATCCAGAGGGACCTGAACAAACCTCCTGAGAAGTGGGATCAGTTGAACTTAATAAGGTTCAAAAAGGTATTGCACTTGGTCAAGACAATTCCATGAATGTGTACAGACTGTGAAAAGAACACACTGAGAGCTGCCCTACAAACAAGGACTTGGGAGTCCTTGTGGATGAAAAACTGGATGTGAGACAGCAGCGTGTGCTTGCAGCCCAGAAGGCCAACAGTATCCTGGGCTGCATCAAAAGAGAGATGGCCAGCATGGAGAGGGAAGTGATTGTTCCCCTCTACTCTGCCCTCTGGATTTCTATGTCCAGGCCTGGCGGCCCCAAAACAAGAAAGTTGTGGAGTTGTTAGAGCTCCAGAGGAGGGCCACAAAGATAATCTGTGGGCTGGAGCAACTCTCTTATGAAGTAAAGGTTGTGGCAGTTGGGCTTGTTCAGCCTGGAGAAAAGAAAGCTCCAAGTAGACCTCACTGTGACCTTCCAGTACTCACAGGGAGCTTATAAGCAGGAGGGAAACTGTTTTTTTGTAAGTGTACAGATAGTACAAGAAGGAATGACTTTAAACTAAAAGAGGAGAGATTTAGGTTAGATGTTAGATACAAGAAAGACATTCAGAGGGTGGTGAGGCCTAAAAAAGTTGTGGATGCCCCAGCTCTGGAGGTGTACAAGACCAGGCAGGATAAGACCCTGGGCAGCCTGATCGGGTAGGTGGCAGCTCTGCTCACTGGAGAGAGGTTGGAACTAGAAAATCTTTAAGGCCCCTTCCAACCCAAGCCATTCTGTGATTCCATTATTCTGTAGGTATACCAGAGAAATACCTTTTTTCCAAGTTCTCAGCCAAATTAGTCATCATTAATTATGAAAGCAGATAGCTATCAAGGTTTAATAACGGCCCTTGTCATCACAAACAGAAGTGCCTCAAAATTTTACTTGAGCCCTTGACAAATTATGGGAAGCGAATAAACAACAGTGTGTTTTTTTAGCAAAGAACTAGATCCTGGGAGTTGAGAACATGAAGGAAGAGCAGTGGAATCAATTGTGGCTGCATGTTAGGGCATACAGTTGATAAAAGATAAAAGAGTAACCGTTGACCTGAGGGTAGAGAAAGGGAGTAAAAATGGATGAGTTACAGAATAACAAAATTGCCAGTGCATCATACACAAAAAATTATTTCACAGTTACTTAAGGATTAGTGCAATTTTTGCAATTAAAATTGTTTTGGAAATTAATCTTTTATTTCCACTTTTAACTTCTAAAAAGTAAGCAAATCATTAACATTTTACATATACTGCAAAATTATTTTCCAAAATCCAAATTAATTTTTAAAGTCTTCCTTCTTACTATTGGCAATGCTGTGTCCAATATCATCTGCAAGCTTACAAGGCTGCACAGATAATTCTGGCTACCCTGAAGACAACAAAATGATGCTCCTCAGCAAAAATACTACAACAGAGAGAGAATGCCAAATGTTGTTCTAAGCCTAGGCATTTGCATTTGCATTTTCTGCTAGTTAGCTTGTGACAAGAGTCATCTAAGGAAGCCCTGCTGAGGATTAGTTCAGCCAAGTAGCAGCTCCATTAAGACAAGCAAATGGCCAGTATGCTCGTACTTCTGTCATCAGTAGGTTGCCAATTCTAATGCAGCAGCAGAATGACTTTCTTTTAAGTAAAAAAATAGCTTTCAATTTAAAAGCTGAGTTTTTATGACAGACAAGTTACCTGCAGAAATTTATATTTCTCAGATTTGCAGAAGCATACTGTTAACTCAAAGTGACAAAGAGGAACACCAACAGAAAACATTGGAATAATAGTTGTTGCTATGAAATCATAGAATCATAAAAATATTTTAATTAAAAGGGACTTAAAAAGTCATCTAGTCCAACTCCTCTGCAATGAACAGAGGCACCTTCAACTAGGCCAGGTTGCTCAGACCCCCACACAGCCTAACGCTGTATGTCTCCAAGGACGGGGCATCCACTGCATCTCTGGGCAACCTGTTCCAGTGCTTCGTACCCTTATTATGAAAAAATGACCTGTAGAATAATTGTTTCAAGCATTCTTTTTTTGAAGAGTGGAAGAATTCAGAAGGTATAATAAGAACTTAAAAAAAAAAATAAATAAAGACAGAGCAAGCCCAAACAGCAGGAAATTTGTTCATTCTGTGTTCTCATTATTATTTTTTATTGCTTTTTAAGTTATTTCAGATTTACTGCTGCTGAGAAAGACTTTTATTCTAATTAGAGACAAGTTAGTGGTGTGCATCAGTAGCATCTGTTGGAGAGAAAGTCTTATGCTCTCTATTACTAGCCCAGGTGGTACACTAGAGGTGGAAAAAAAAAAGATTCTGAGAAATATTCTCCCAGCTTTTCTAAGTTTCTGAATACCATTCTTATGGGGGGGGAAAATGCTTTCCTGGTGTTAAACATGAAGATCTTACCAGTACACTCGATCTAGAACTTAAGACAAATCAATCCATAGATTTGACAGAGCATTTTGTCCCCCGTTTAGAGTCAATTTCACTTGACTTGCAGAAGGAATCCATTTTATTGATAGTCTTTTGAAGCCCAATAGTTCGAGACAAAGCTTGGAATTTCCCCAGCATAAAATACAGACTAGCAGTTCTGAGGTCTGGAAGGATCTAACTATTTTGTTATGAAAGACTATTTACTCCCAGAAAACTAACCTTGAGAAACAGCTTGAATAGCATGAGGCCAGTAAAGCTATCCTGTCTTTCCAGTGCTGTATTCTTCCACCATTATTTTTTTCTCCCTAATTTGGAGGAGCTTTGAACAATGACAGAGACTTCCACATTGAAAAATGAAGAAAGGAAAGAGGTTTTTATGGTCTTTATAGGAGCACAACATTAGAATTGTCTTAGGAAAGAAATTCCTATAGATCTGCAATCTCAGTGACAAAGTAACAGCTCTGAAGGGCAGAGATGAATACATAGCTTCAAAAATATCTCTTGCTCATTAATGGATCCTTAAACAATGGTATTGAGTTCAGCCCAACAGCAGATGGAGAACATAATTCTTTCAATTTTTTCTGTATGAATGGACAGATTTTCTCATCAGACAAGCAATAGAAATAATTGAATCTACCACTGTGCAACATTCCTTAAGAAAAGCAGAGTTCTTTTAAGAATTGGGAAAAGGCAGAATTTGTAATGCCCAATATATTTGTTTGAGCTTTTCTTCTAAAGATCATCAACAAAGTATTCAGAAGCAACCCTTTTCAGGAAAAGGTTTCAATAATTATAAAAGAACATTTTTCAACTAGTCACAGAACTGTGCCGAAAAATTCCTGACCAGCTTCAATTCTGGAGCAAATAATAATATTAAATAGCTTACAAAAGCGTCTGTTGTTTTAAGAGACTTAGCCCAACACAAGACCAATACAAATCACATATGGCTCTTCTGTGGTGCTGAATGGAAAGGTAAGACTTGAAGTATGTTGCTCAGTTACAGACAAAATAGTCTTGAGTTAATCACATATCTGTGACTCTCTTTAAAAGCAAAGCAAAAGTCAGTCACAATTTGGGTCTGAATGGAACAAGCAGGCATGCATGTAGAAATTGAATAAACCAGGTAACGTTCCTGAAATGTGGCCATTCTTTGTGGAATAGTGCTGGGACTTAAGATAACTAGCACTCTCTCAAATGACAATAGTTCTGTGAATGGCACAGGCTAGAAAACTTCCCTCAAAGGTATCTTGAGTGAAAATTCTCCTGTTTTTACAGATAAGTGAATTCAATAAATGGGCCACTTCATTCTGGTCGACTTCTATACTGAAGATTAATATCTGCTTTTATAGTGACCTTTTCCAAAAAGACAGACCATCAGCTTTAGCGGTGGTTATGAAATTTGTTAAAAGACTGTCTTTTTGACACACACACACAAAAAAGGCAACAAATTGTTGCTTATGACTTGAGAAGTAGTTCCCTTCTTTCAGAGAGTGCTCAGCCACAGTTTGCACTATGCCTTCTAGTCTCTTGCTACTACTTAAGAATAAATACTGGTGAGCAAAGAGAGAACAGTTTGATGCTACAGAACATGAACGTGACAAGAAATCTATACAGTACGTGCAGAAAATACAGTGTAAAAATTCATCACTGAAAATATATCCCACAAAGGCACGGGAAAGACTGAATGCCCTTAAACTCAGTTTTACAAATTGTGTATTTCATATTTAAACAATTCATTCCTAAAGAATAAGATGCAATTTTATACAAATAAAACACAAGTGTAGTTGGTAGAGAAAGTCAGTATCATTGACCTAATGGCTGCCATCTAGTATTCCAATATCAGCTACTGAGTTGTTCGTTAGTTGTTTTTTTTTTTCCTCTGAAGTGAGTCTTTCACAGCTGATATTTTGACTCTGATGGTGAATCTATCCCAGCTAGTTCTTTGATGGAACACTGATGTCATACTCCTGTTCCTTCAAGAGAATGTAAGATAATACTGTGAAAATGTGTAAAGGCTATTCCATATGTTTCTTTCTTCTAACATCAAAAATAGATAAAAAGTGGAAAAAGCACTGTTTCTTTGTTTGCTTCCTAAGTTTTATTCTCATACTTTTGGTTTGTGTGATACTCGTTTCTGAAACCTCTTACTATGAGACATGAAGGTTAAATGCCCATGCCAGCATAGGCTGCATCTGATTTCCTAGCATCAATCAAGATTTCCTTTCATCTTCAGTGATCCAGAAAGTGTCAAAAGCTTCTGTTGGTTTCTGAAAGTATCAGAGAGACGCTCTCCACCTGCAGCATCATGGTCTAGAAAATTGCTGCCTGTAGAACTATATTGTCTCCTCATGATTGCAAGCCAAAGCCCACCAAATAATAACCTACATTCTGTCATGTTATTCTTCCATTGTACAGGCCAATATGATTTTTTGTCCAGCTCAAAACATTTCATCTTGCCAAACCTCCTCCAGACAAGCAATAAGGATAACTTGTTACATATACAAGACTTTCTAAACAATTCTTTAGGTGATTCATACCCTTTTCTTACAATCTGTCAACAACTGTAGTCATTAAAAAAAAAAAAATACAAATGATTTTGTCAGTTCTCAAGGAAGCTGCTGCCCACAGATATACAATTCATTAGATAAAAATGAAAGAGCTGGAAAAACAGGTATCAGACTAATGAAAAAAAGCCAACTAAAACCAGAAACTTCATTTTAAATTTCTATGGAAATAGTATTTTTGTATATGTAATGAAAACACAAAGCTCAAATGAATAATGGGAATACATCGGATATACAGCACAGAAAGACACAAAGCCATCAGTGACAGACACAAAATCAGAATGGTTAACAACTGATATGGAGTCTAAACATACAGCAGAAATGAAACTGCCAAAAAGAAAATTGATTACTGAATTGGAGTATTGAAGTCTTTCCATTGCAGTAAATCCTTTGATCATATACATTTATTTATCAAGGGGAGCTGGGAAGGTTCTAAGGAATATCTGAAGATGCTTCTCAAAACTGTGGTTTTGACCTGGTTTAATTCCTTAATTTCTGAAATACTGAAGACATAAAAATCTGTTCATCTTTCATGAAATTTGCTTTTTCTGGAAAAAAAATACTTACACAAAAATGTAAATTGAAATTTCTATTTTCCATCCAAAGCAAGACTGTTTAAAATGCAGAAATTCTGTTGATCTTTTTAACTGCTTGGTACTGTATTTTTATCCCTCAGGTAGCACTGCCTGTCATCACCCCGTAATGTACACTCCGATGTCATCAGAAGCAATTTGTATTGCAGTTAAGCATATATCAAAGTATCCTAAAGTGTGGAAAACACTAACTGGCATAGCTGTTTGTGGGAAATCTTTAGAAAACAGGAAGAATTTGTTGTTTCTGTGGAAATTATTTCTCTCATATCTTTGCCTTGTTCTGAAAAGGTTAGAACCAAGTCTCAGTCTCATCCTGAATATCCTGCTGCAGAAGTAGAATTGGAGAAGAAGTTGCATGAATGAATTTACATAAGACTGACAGACACAAGAAAAGAAATGCATATATATTATATATTTTAAAAACTCATTGTTTCACAGAATGATTATATTAAAATAATAGGCTCAAATAATGTTTTAAAATGCCATCTTCCTAACAGTTTTATTCTCTGTACCACGGCATCTATGCTTTAAAGAGTAAAAGGCACTCTAGCAGTTTCATGAGCTGCAAAAATGAACATTCTTCTTTCTATACTTAACAAATGCTTAGTATTTATTTATCCAACTTAGTATTACTTATCCAAATAGAATATTATATTCTTCCCCAAACGAAAGTTCTTAACTATTTTATCTTCAATACTTGAAAAAAAAGCCTTTGAAGTAAGCTCAGTAGAAACAGTACTAGTTGAAATTGACCAAAACTGAACTTCTTTATGTGCAAATTGTGTTGACTTTCTCATGGTCATGCAAACTAGGTGGTGATGAGATTTATATATTTCTAGGTACATTTATTCTCTAATATGCATTTTTTTCTCCTCCCCACACGAATGCATCATCAGATCTGTGATTCAGATCCGATTTCCTCTCTAAAGAAATGTGCCTTTTCTTCATATGGCCTTCATTTCACCCTGCATCTAAGCCAGATTATAGTCAGGTTTACAACACCATCAGAACTGAAAGCCTAAAACTAGGCCCACACAAGCTTTCCTGGGATAAAACTTTCTTTTTAACACTTACTCATATAACTTCTAGAACTATATGGTAGGTAATAGGAATAGATTCAAAAGGAAGACAGAAGCCTTTTATTACAACAATATACAGTTTCCCTAGTAGCTGCACATTAACCCTTTTATGAGTACTTCTTCATTGCCTGACATAACATACCTTTTCTCTTATGATGATTGTTAACAAAGAATCCTAGAATAAGAAAAGAATTGCTTGGGCTGGAAGAGATACCAAGTATCACCAAGTTCCAACCCCCTGCCATAGGTGGGGCCACCAACCTCCAGATCTGGTACTAGATCAGGCTGCCCAACCTGGCTTTGAACACCTCCAGGGACAGAGCATCCACTACCTATCTAAACCTTTCCTTCTTGAGCTTAAAATCATTTTCCCTTGTCCTGTTACTACTTACCTGAGTAAAAAGTTGGTTCCCCTCCTTTTTATAATTCTCTTTCAAATACTGGAAGGCTGCAGTGAAGTCTCCTCGCAGCCTTCTCTTCTCCAGGCTGAACAAGCCCAGCTCCATTAGCATGTCTTTATAGAGGAGGTGCTCCATTCTCTGATCATCTTCACTTCCCTCCTCTGGACCCTCTCAAACAGCTACGCATCTTTCCTAAGCAGGGGCTCCAGAGCTGAATACAGTATTCCAGATGGAGCCTCATGAGTGCAGAGTAGAGAGGAACAATCATCTCCCTGTCCCTGCTGGCTACCCCTCTTCTGATGGAGCCCAGGATGCCAGTGGCCTTCTAAGCTGCAAGTCAACACTGCTGGCTCATGTTCTGTTTTTCATCTACTAGGACTCCCAGGTCCTTTGCAGGGCTGCTCTCAAGGAGTTCTTGTCCTAGTCTATATTTGTATCTGGGATTACTCTGACCAAAGTGCAAAACATTGCATTTTGCAATCATACGTTTTAAAGGTAAGCCAGTTGTCTGAAATACAACATGATGCATAGGCAACAAGCTGTGAAGTATCTCCTTGCAAGGCATACACTTCCCTTGTTTACAGAAAATAAATTCAAGGACTGGCATTTTTTGAAGAATGAATTGTTTCTCCAGCCAATCTAATAAGAAGATACTATTTGTGTGCTCAGCAGTGTGCAAAAGGGTAGCAATTGCAAAATAATGAATAATAAAGCATGCAGCCATGGCGGCAAAAACTGAAATAGCAGATGCATACTGGAAGTGACTAGAAAAACGCAAAGCATTATTATTACTGCATAGCAGGCTGTAGTAGGTGCAGAACATGAGAATAATCCCCAGCCCTACATGTCTATAAGTAGAGCTTTGTCATTTCGCAAGCCACACTGAGGCAAGACTCAGGCATGCATCACCTCTTAGAACTTTCCTGTATCCCTCTCTGCCCTCCCAGGGGCAGGAGAAAGGAAGCCTGCATGCAAGCACTGGCTCAAAGAGAACAAGGCCATACGCTGCCTGGTTCGCCCTGACTTCTGTCATTACACTGTGACAGGAGATTCAAGCACAGGATG
This sequence comes from Meleagris gallopavo, assembly GCF_905368555.1. NCBI lineage: Eukaryota > Metazoa > Chordata > Aves > Galliformes > Phasianidae > Meleagris > Meleagris gallopavo. Next base: position 23,994,889 of record NC_139435.1, read on the forward strand.
TTGGAACGCCAGGTATGAATTACTGCGTCATCTTCAAACGCACGGTAAGAGAATAATTCTTCTCACCCAGTCCTCCACCACAACTGTAAGTGTTGGACAAACACAACTTTTTAAAGTCAACCTCCACTTGATCTTTCACGAATACATTATAACTTGAAAAGCGAGGTGAAGGGGCAGTGTACTCCTGTTGTTTTACCTTAAAATCTCAAGTATCTTTGTAGACTAAATAAGACGCACGTTTTCTTTCACATTTCGTAATTCCCATTAGAAACGATCACTCTGAGGGGGGAAAAGTCTTGTGACACATGAGTCAGATCCAACCAATCCAAACTCTTTTGAGGCAGAATTGCATTTATTTCAATGAAGTCCCACAAATGATGAATTTGGTTTGCAGCATTCCCTTTTTCTGAGTGAAGTGTCATCCTCAGAACTTCAAACTACAGTTTCTCAGTTTGTTTCTCCTTGAAGGCCTGAGCCTCAGGTTGATTGAGGTTAATTTGCTTTTACCCCATGCAGTACAAAGATCTACTTGAAATGCACACAAGTAACATGACAAAGTCTAGTAAACAATATATTCACTTGGTGGAATGAAAAGCAAAATACAGTCTGTCATATCGATTATAAAATTGGGGAAAAAAATGGATTATAGGCAGTGTGAAGAGGAACATATCACAGACAGGAAAAATATGCGCAGCTACCAAAAGTGCAATTCTTTTTTTCTAAAATCTGAATATGACTTTCAAAAAATCTAAAACAGGATTTTATATGACAATATGTATGTTTATTTGCTCATTTTGTTTAGTTTTGATTTGTTTTTCCAGTAGATCTGTTTTGTTGTTGGTTTTGTTGTTGTTTGTTCGCTTTCATCAGGTTGGCTATTATTTAGAAGCTTTCTCCTATTGGCAAGAACACATGTTTTCACAGTGATCTAGAAAAATACTTTGTTATTACTGCAGCTTGAAGCTAAGAAGTAGGAAAACCAAATATGCGGTTCAACATTTACCCTGTACGAAATATGTGATCAACAAAAAGCATGAGGAAAAATTAACAGGAAAAAAAACCAAAACAAACAAACAAACAAAAAACAATTATGTGGACCTGTTAAAAATGAGTATGTCGGGGAAATCAAAAGCTGCTGTTATGTAACATAGTATTTGATATCATCTGATAGCAAGCCCCTGGTATGTGTTATATTTTGAGAAAAGAAAGTATCCACTGGTACAAAATAGAGTTCTCTTCTGTAGGAATCTTCTCTTTTGATTAAGAATCATTAAAAGAATACAGTAGTTGAAATACATTTTCTTACCTTAAAGGAATAACATAATTTCTACTACAGTATCTTTTCCCTGGTATTCTACAAGACATTAAGAATATCTCAAAGAAAGAATAAGTGAGAAATTCAATTATGCAGGAGAAAAATATTTTGGTCCTTGTCAGAAATATATTGTAATAATCATATTTCCATGTCCAGCCATACTCATTCTGAATATCTTGCATTTTAATACGATGTAAGCATATTTTTATTTCAGATGAATCTGACGAATGAGCTCATCCAGTGAGCCTGGTGGTTCATAAAAATTTAGAAAACAAGAAAAGTAGAGCCTGGCATTTAAAATATGGACATGCCAAGAAGTTCTAAAACCAAACATTACACTTTCAGCCTAATTCTAACCAAACTGTAACATACTATGATATGTAGTATTTTTGAAAATTGATACATATTAATGTATCTAAATGGTCTGTAAACAGGGCAACTTGACAGGAGAAACAAAGGACACTGGGAGTGAGTCAGCTGAAGACCACAGTATTGAAAAGAGATGTTTGAACAGGTCAGAAGCAGAAATAGATAGCATAAGAAGACTGGATGACAGTAGCAGCACTTTCATAAATTCACATTTTTCATGGCAAAATCCATCAAAAAACAACTAAAATAGTGGAACAGAATCAAACATCCAAGCACAGATCAGTGTCACACATAAATAAAGTAGGCAAGACTTCAAGTTATCTTCAAATAATTAATCTCACAGTGTTTTCATAAATGTGTAAGATGAAAAAACTTTAAATATATCTCTCTTCTTCCTCTTCCTAATACATAAATACATGTCTTTTAAAATGTATTTTACATACATGGAAAGTTAATAGAGTACAAATACTCATGACTAATTCTAAGCGTGTTAATTACAATACTTACACACAGTATGATCTATATATTTGTAACAATTCTGTTCACATGCAGGCATTGATACGGGCTGAACGTGCAGAAAATAATATTATAGTAGTATAATGCTTTCCCTCCTCATCCTGTATCCTTTTTCCTTAGGTTTCTTACTGCCTTTCACAGGTTTTTTTAAAACTTCAGTTATCACTAAGCATTGTCACCAGCTTTTAATGTAGACTACTTTGCCATAAATACAGGTTAAGACTAAATAAAAAAGCTGTTGGAAAAGGTAAATGGCGAAAAAAAAATCTAAGAAAGATTCCAGACAAATAATGCATTTAAGTACATGTGTATGTTTGATCGCTATCTGAATATAACTTTAAGCTTACATTTAAGTTAAACTGTCTCCAGCAGGACGTAAGAATTTGTTTCCATTATTTCCAAAGTAGTGCAAGTAATAATTTGCATCATTATAATTTATTTATTTTTTAATTTCTATTTAAAGCAGGTGATAAAAGAGGAGGCAGATATTAACTTGATAGACACAGCATGACATCTGTTTTTGCAAGTACAGAACCTCGGCACGTTCTTTAATTTTTTCTCCTTAATGCATTCAAATTCTTATCAGATAGAAGACTGGTCACAGATAGGCATATGCAACATTCTGGAAGATAAATGAAAACCTTCCTAAACATTCAATTTACAAATAATGGAAGTGCTTCAGCCAGGAAATCCATATTCTATCTGGCTCCACACCTTGTGGAAGCTGGCAAAGCTAATTTTGAGAAAACTGTGGTTCAAGAAGAAATATTTTTTACAGCAACTTCTTGCAAGAAAGATAATAGACACTGGGTTGTAATGTTGATTTGACTGAGGAGTGGCTGACAGCTTCATTCAAAACCCAACTGGAAACTAATAAATTAATTCCTACATACAACCTCATTCCACAGATTAATTTCTCAACACTAATATTAGAGACTTCTCTGGATGGTGTTCAGATATCATTGCTTTTCCACTACAAAAAGGAAAATTAAAAAGCTACATCACAGACAGTACATGTGCTTTATAGAGTAAAAATCATTTTGTGGGTGGATTTCAAACACCAGTAATATCCCTTGAAAGGCTGAAAGCATCAGCCTCCTGGCTAGTGTAATTTCAGCACACATTTTCCTCTGCTACTTAAAGAAAAAAAATCTTTTGATGTGTTGACTACTTTTTTCCCTTCTTACCTCTTCCTTCATATCAGGAATGTCAGAGTTACAGCCACAAAAGAAACCTTTATGAAGTACTGGCTACTGCAGTCCAAGGAGTTAATCAATATCTCTCAGATGCCTTTGTGAATGGTAAAAACGCTGACTAAGACTTTATAAAGATTTGCATATGTCAATATTGAGAGGCAGAAATATCACCAATGTACTATTAGCCTGCCCAGAACTTGTATGGCAATTCAGTTAATACTGGACATTTTTCTAAAATGTTTCCCATCACTTTTATATTTTAACCAAGCCTGTAACTGTAAGGGAAGAAGCTTCTGAATTCCTTGGGGCTGCTCTTCAGTGCCAGTTGAAAGTGTAGCCATTCACCCTTAGCTTAGACCAAGACTTCAGACAAAAAAACCCAGCATTTGGGTTGGTGTTCTTAGTACTTCACTTTAAAATCCTTAGATGTTGGTGACTCTCAGAAACACATTTTCCACCCTTCCATTAACTGAAGAATAATACACTTAAAAGTTGTTAAAAATATCACCATGGCCATATTTTCAGAATATAGTAATAACTGGCATATCTGCAATTTTTTATGCATAACCTTTTATGATGGAATTTTGGATGCTGCCACTTGATTTGGACACTGCTGCAAGTGCTACACTTCATATCTCTATAGTGTCATTATAACATTCTTCTCCAGTTTTCCCCTGATAACTGATGGGCAAACTCCCCAAGTTTCTCATTCTGGGCTGTCATGCAGAAAACTCTGTCTCATGCTCCTTTTATTACAAAAGAAGGAAAATGTACAGCCCCTTCTCTCTGGAAGGGAATAGTGACTTTCAGAATTAGAACAAATGATACTCTATGACAATAAAAGATTTTTTGGATTTATTGAAACACAAAATCAGCAGAATATTAAAGATAAAAGTTGAAGGAGCAAAAAAGACCATATTCAAAAGAGATCAGATCACACAGATCTATGGGGAATACACTGATTAAGTGAATTCCAGCCCACATTATGTTCCGGTGTGTGTGTGTGAGTACGAGAGTACATACACACATGCAAGATTAATTTCTGAACGGGAAATGGCAGGGGGAGAAAACAGCTTTTGTTCCCTGAAGCTGGCTCCTTCTGCTGTAATCAGTGCAAGCTTTCATAACACACGCAAGTATATATACACACTGCTGGGAGAAAAGCTTTTAGCAGTCTGGTCCCTTCTTTTGATTTCCAACCAAAAAGAAGTGAGAAATGAAGGAAAAGTGGGGAGAAGAATAAATAAAAGATTAGAGATTCAAATGAACATTTTATTTGTGATGTATACCCAATCATGTTTACAGTTCCAAAATAATGGTGGCATATTGCCAACAAAGCATAAAAAATACTGCTTCTGACATGTTATGTATCAGAGTTCAGTTATTACACCACCAGAGAAGCAAAGACCACCCCCCATACTTAAGTAGCAGCCACTAGGAGATTTCATAGTTTAAGGAGAATCTTTACATGCTGTAAAGTTGACATACTTTTTCTTATGGCCTTTTTCCCATGTGTAGGTGAAGGATAAAATGGCATTTGACAGTCAGACTGTCAGAAGCATATAGCTGGGAAGCTCCCACGTTCCACATCCCTCGGTGCCATGGCATTTTCCAGCTGCCAACAGCAGAGCTCCAAAGCATCTGTCACAGTTGGACCAGTACTTCCTCACGTGGGCCACAAGGTAAGTGCAGACATGGGTGGCATGAGAATTGAGACAGGGTAAATAAACATTGATCAGAGTCACCCTTTTTTTCACAGCTGTTCCAAGCTGTTCCAGCTGTTTGTATTAACAGGAAGGCTGACTACTAGGTCAGTACTGTTAAACTAAAAGCTTAACTTTTGTAGGTATGTGTATATATATGTCCTGTGAAGGACATGTCTACGATGCTTCTTCACCATACAAACCTCAGTCATCATTTTCCATTATGGCAGAATCACAGAATGGCTGAGGTTGATAAGCCTATGATGGTCACCTGGTGCAATCTGCTTAAGGAGAGACACCCATAGTGAAGTGCCCATGGCCATCTCCCAGTGGCTCCTGAAGATACAGACACTGTAGAATACTGTAGAATACACAAGATACTTTCACAAGGTTATATGTCACAGGACTTACAGAAGACTCATGTATTTTGGAACTGGCAAAATGCAGTAGTTTACAGTATCTCAAATGTCTCTGTTCATGCACCTGTTCTAAAACTTATGTTCATTAGATCCTACTTACTTTGTACATACCTGTGCAATATTAACTGTGAAGAATTCCGTTCACGCAGTAAGTGAGTCTTCATTTATAACACAGTATCATTCATTCACTGGGGAAAAAAAAAAACAAAACAAAAAAACAAAAACAAAAACAAACAGAAGATGAGCCTGTAAATATAGACTGCAGGACAGACTATTCAAAAAATGGCAATTCTTTACCATTTTTTTAGTCAGTTCATAGAATCATATAATCAAAGAGTGGCTTGGGTTGGAAGGGTTTTTAACAATAATGTAATTCCAGCCCTCCCTGCTGTGGGCAGGATTCCCATCCATCAGATCAGATCACCCAGGAACCCATCAAACCTGGCCTTGAACACCTCCAGGGGTGGAGCAATCACAGTTTCTCTGGGCAGCCTGGGTGCCAGTGCCTCACCACCCTCCAAGAGTTTCCTCTGAACATCTAACATGTGCCTGCCTTGTGATCTAGAGCCTGGCTACCTTCCCCAGCCTGTCCTGCTAGGGGCAGTGGACAGGATGGAGAGGTGCTACCCGTGATACATACTATTGCCCCTGGATCCTGGCTCCCAGTCCCTCACAGAGCTGCTAATCTGAGACTTTTCACTATACCGTGCATATGCCAACACCTCGGGAGGAAAAGCAAGGAACACCAGTTCCAAAGCTGTGTCAACCTGCTGCAGGGCAGGCAAGAGCATTAGAGTCATTACAGCAAACTTAATTACTCTGCCTAAACATCTCATGCATGGCCTTGTCAGTATTACAAACATGCCCTGACTGACCAGGATTTGCAGTTTGAGTTGATTAATACTAAAATGCTTGTACATATGCAAATTAGAATTCTTACTGGATTTACATGAACAGAATGTTTTGGGGACAAAATATGTGAGTCCTTATGGCAAATTCCAGTTCCTTCTGAAACAGCATAAAAGTATCAGATTACAGATTTTTTATTTACCCTTGCTTTTAAAAAATGGGAGGAAAGGCACTTTTTCTCTATATTCTCTGTGTGTATGCCTGAGAATGGCTGAAAATAAATTGATATCAACCAGAAAAAACTTCAGGGGCCAAGCAAACATAATTTTGGGAAACAATCAGCAAGATCTATCATAGGAAGTATTGGGTAGTTTTAGTAACATCAGCAATGTTCTCAAATACTATACTGAAAATTTTAAATGAGTGGGAATGTCTTTATCATAGGAGTACATTTTGCTAGGTGCTTATCACAGTCTGCTACCTAGGTATACACAAACCAGCACACAGCAGTAGAAGATGATATATATGTATAACTTGGTTGGTTGAAGAAAATGCTATTCTGCTATACTGCAGTATTTTAAGAATCAGGATTTATATTTCAATGTTTTATTGTACAATATGCAGCTATAGTATTTTGGCATGTGACATAAAAAAATTAATCCTGGGGCACTTTTCAAAGTTTTCATTTTTGAAATGAATATTTGTTTAATGTTTTTAATGTTTAATGTTTTTCTCTCAAATTATGCATTTGAGTTCATATGCACAGAAGAATAAAATGAAAGTGATTTTTAAAAAGAAGCTTAGGATGCCCAAGATGACAGGATAGTAACATATAGCAGTGTAAGCTTTGTATTTATTCCGCAATTGCTGGAACTATGTTAATAAGTTTTTCTTACAATTTTCCCTGATTCCATGCTTATGTAGTGAAGGAATGTTTTTAGTGTCCAAGACAAGTGTCTCGGATATCCAATAGATTAAATATGAAATCTGTTCTGTTTTTTTTTTTTTTAACATAAAATTATAAACATTGGAACTGAAAATTTAATACATGTATAGTTATTAAAGGCTCTACTCCAAGTCAATGCAAAATCAAAGGCTCATCTCAGTGGGAAACTGGATTTTAAATTCCATCTGCCAGTGTTCTGTTAGCATACATATGCATGACAACAGTGTTCCATTACAACTCTAATACATATATTTCCAGAGGTGAAATGGTTGATCCACATGACATGTATAGTTTGCAGAATTTCCTCTTTATCCAGGGCCAATTAATTGTTGAAGAAAGTAATACAAAATATTTCAGATCAATAGTAAACTACAACCATGCTCTACAACAGCACTTTAAGTTCACCTTTTTACCCTGACCATGTCCATCTACCTGTTCATTACCCTGATGCACAAGTTTAGATTTTCTATCTGAATCATATTTTCTAATGGGATGTAAACCTGCATATTTTTTGCCTTTTTTTAACTACTTCTTCAGCCTAAGTGAAGCACCCAGAACACAGTTCGTCTGCCCTCTGCCTAACATGCTTTTTTTTTTTTTCAACTGTGTCACTCAGATACATAAAAAGAGTCACCCACAGATCCATACAAGGATCATCCATGTCACCCAAATACATACCAAGGATAGTTGGTTTCAAGTTGCTCTCTAATTTCTAATCAAACGAGTTTGAGATAGAGAAAAAGGAGGAACCGGACAGATAATTACTGTGTCTCTTTCACAGCCAAATCATGTTGCAAATTAAATGCCTTGAAATCAAAGCTTAAAAGGACACTGACAAAATATTTTGACAAAATAATCTTTTCTCTTCTGTTATGAAGCATTGAGGAAGGAGAACAGAAATCTGTTTCCTAACCAAATCTTCAGCTTTTCTCCCTGGATAGACACTCTATGTTTCTACATGGTGCCAAAGGAATAATAGCTTACTGGCAAGCTTTTTAGGAATTAGTAAGACATTATTGTGGTAAATACTGCAGTTTGATTGTGCCTATTTGTTTACCAAAAGAAAGAAATACCTATGGCAACTCCCTGTTTATTATCTTCAGAAGATTCCTTCTATTCTGCAATAGCCATTATTCCTCCAGAGGATGGAGGATGTACACCAACTCCAGGAACTTTCTGGTTCCTTAACAGAAACAAGCAATACTGCCTTCAGTCCCAGTAGGCAAATAATGCAGTGTGCTTTCTCCATCAGCATCAGAGTTCTCCTTTGAAATTTGCTACAAACACTTTTTTCATTAAACCATTAGAATTTTCTCTTGAAAGTTAAGAGAAGAAGTTAAAGCTGAATGGAACAATGCTGTAAAAATTTACTGTCCAGTAGGTTATGGAAAAAGCATCATACACAAAAGACTAAAGACTCCAGAAGCCCCCAGTAATGCTGTTTGAGGTTTAGAATCTATAGTAGCTGTGAGCCTGTTAACTGCAGAATACATCAGTAAGACTTCAGCAAAACTACTAAAAATTGGAACTGCATATGAGTAGCCCATTGAAATCCAACTGCCTTGCTCATTTTAAGTCAAACATACGAGTGAGCTTGGGATAAAATGCTAATCAGAGCAGCCACGTTTCTGGTGAAACTCATTCTGTCAGTATGTACTTCTCTTGCATAGATAAATAAAACACTTTAGTTTCTCTGAAGCCCTCTGCAGTATGCTCCACTATTCTGAGAATATTGTTAACAGTAGGAAAAGCATGAAATACTTCTTTTGCAGTTTTCTTAACTGCTGTGATCAGAAAGGCTCAACTGACATCCTTTTTTGAGAAGCTTCATTGCTCTACAGAAAGAATAAAAAAACATTTTGAAAGACACATAGGGCTGCAGCAGCTTTAATATATCCCTTACTACTGTTTTTATTATTTAACCTAAATCTGTCAATAAGCTTATGATCTCACACCAGATTTATGATCTGCCCTGATGAAATCAATGGCATTAAAACTGCTCAGGTTTGACGTGGCAGAAAAAGTACCAGGCTGTACAGAAACAATCTTTGAAATCATGAACTCCATTATCTCTGAAGTCAACATGGAAGGATATACTTTTCTCCGGCTTCTCTTCACAGCATTCAGATTAAGCTGGTGACCAGGAGCACCGGTTAATATATGAAGAGATCTTTCAGATGTGGTTTTGCAAAAATCTGCTATTCCAAGTGGTTGGTGACGGGACTGTTTGTTGGGTTGGTTTTGTTTTGTTTAATTGGGCAAGTGAAATGCTTTCAGATTTTTCAGGGAAATTACCACCACTGTAAAAGGAAGACAGCATATGTTTTCCTGGACTGGTAAATCTTCATGACAATTTTGCAAGCCTGCTTGAAGATTTTTTCCCTCTCCCACAAACGCAATTACAGTATCACATGTAACTGGGAACAAAGACTACAGGGAACAGAGTTTAATGGACTGTGACTACTGTTCTGGAACAGATTGAATCTCTTTATAGCCTATGAGAAGACGATGTGAACTGAATTCAAACAAAGAACTGATAATGGATTTTACTGAAAGCTACACAGTTAAAAAAGACACTCATAATTCACAGACATGGAAGGTATCTCAAAGGAAGGATTTAAAATAAGCAAGGAATGTATTACATTTAAGTAACAGGCTTACACATTTTATCTTTATATAGCACTCTATTTCCAGAATAGGAATATCAATAATGTTCTTTACTTTTATTTTAAATGTTTTCATTAAGAATGTTCTGTCATTTTTTTTTTCTTTTTTCTTTTTAATTAATTCAGTAGCTTTTTCCTCTTATTGTTTAAGGATTTCAACTCATGTTTCTGCCTAATGTCTGGCTACAAACAAAAAAAAATTGAATCAACTGTATTTCAACCAAGGCTTTAAAAATAAAGCATATTTCAATGCAGCATCTGCTTTGCTCTTCTCCAGATCAATTATCCAGACATTCTTGTCGTCTCTCTTCAGCAAGATGAGGGGAGAGGTGATTTTTCAGCTATCCATAATGTTCCTTCTTGGCCTGCACACAGCATGGGGGAGGGAAGTGCCTCATCCCTGCATAAATACCTCCCATTCTGACTGCATACGTCACTTCTGATGTGCTATCCTTGGTGGCTGCTTTTTTTAATCTGATATCTCTCCAAGTAGTGGAGGAGTAGGCTGTCTATTTCTGAGTAAACAGCTTCAGAATTTTGCTCAGAAGATGAGAAAATCAATTTAAAAAATGTTCACTGTAGTGCTATCTGCTTCAAATTCTATGTTTCACACAAAGAGGGTAACTTGTTTGTAAATGAGAATAATCCCTGTTAAGTTCTCACCAAGTGAAACTGAAAGATTAAAAACAATGAGTAAGAGTTGCTGTGTTGCATTACCAACAGGACTGTGAGTTAACCCGTAAAAGTCATCAGCATTACCAATAACCCCATTCCTCATTTCTAAGACATGTTTTCAAATACCATTTCTCTAATATCTGCTGTAAGAATTGATGCAATATCACAGCTGGGCCCCAAAAATCCCCCCAGAGAGATAATCTTCACTGTCTTTTTCCACTATATTACAGAAAATTATTTATGTATATGAAAACTCATTTTCATCCCCTGAAACACTTTCTCAAAATATTTTAAAATAGAAATATCAGTGAGTTTGTAATAAACAAGCTCAAGTGGAAGTTTTTCTAATAGGTATTTTTCCTCTAACTTTGAATCCTCCCACCAGACGCCCACAGTCTCCCAGTCTTTTGTGCTGCCCATATAACAGACATCTCCACCAGAAAGACTCGAGCAATTACCTAATGGTGCAGAACTAGCACGACAGCCCTCACTGCTGTGCACCCCATCTCAATGAGGATGTGTTTTGTATGACTCAGAATGAATCAGACTAAGGAAAGAACTGCAGACCCAGAAATAATAAACAGCAGCATACTGTTTAGAAGAAAGATACTACGCTGCTTAATCATTGCTGCCCCATAGCTAATTGCATTGCATATTATATTGCATGCCTAATAGGATATGTGTGTAGATGTATTAACATGCTTTTATTGAGCTCCACAAAAATTAATCAGTGCCCTTTGTTGAAAACACCAAGCCCTAATCAATCATAACCTGGTACTGATATAAAGCTAGATGCATTAGCAAAAAGAAAACAACAACATCAAATACTCCATTCCCATGCCCACACTTCTGTCCTCGCAAGACAGACACCTGCCTCATTGTGGGAGGGGGCACATCACTTAGATGGAAGCACAAAACCACTTCCAAGTATTTATCACAAAGTCTAGGCATGATGAGCTGGGGACTTGAGGCCCTCCAAAATGCACAATGCTTATGAATACAATTATTTCACATAGCCAGTTCCAAGGCTAGTAGAATGCATACTACTTTCAGAGGGATGGCAGAGCTGTTCTTCTCTGTCTCCCAAAGGAATGATGTGATTGATAATAACTAAACGAGGCCCAGGTGCCAGGTCTTCACAGCAAAGCCACACACAGTAGCTTAACAGTTTCTGCTCTTAACAGTGTGTTTGTATGTGGTTGTATGCCCTTTGGAGAGAACAAGGGAAAGGCACTGGCAGGGTCCAAGAACTGAACTGACCTCATGTGGATCTTTTCTGTGGAGGTACACAAACTACAAACAGGGTTACACCAGAACTTGGACTCTAAAACCATTACTAGAGCTGCATAAGGCTCAACACACTCCCTAAGCTGCATCAGATTCACTTTCCAGAGAGGTGATGTCACAATCCTTTGGTCCTATAGTGCCTTCTCTGAAGCACAGATTTCAGGCAGCTGCATGAAATCACAGAAAATATTACTGAATTTGCACACACACAAAAAAAACCAACAACAACAAAAAAAACCTGCTATCAACATTTTCAGTAGGAAGCAAAAAGTTATCTTAGACAATACAAAACAATGACAAAAATAATACAATTAAAGATGGGAGGAGTGGCTGACAAACTGGAAGGCTATGCTACCACTCAACAAGACCTGGACAGACTGGAGAATTGAGCAAGAAGAAACTAATGAGGTTTAATAAGAGCAAGTGTAGAGTCTTGCACCTGGGGATGAATAACTGCATGCATCAGTCCAGTTTAGGGGATGACCTGCTGGAGAAGAGGTCTGCAGAGAAGCACCTGGATGTCCTGGTGGACAACAGATTGGCCATGAGACAGCAGTGCCCTTGTGGCCAAGAAGGCCAACTGTAGCCCAGGCTACTTCAAAAGAGGGTGGACAGTGGGTTGAGGGAGATGATTCTCCTCCTTTACTCTGCCCTGGAGAGGACACATTTAGAATACTGTGTCCAGCTCTGGGCTTTCCAGCTCAAAAAAGACAGGAATCCCCTAGAAGGAGTCCAGAGGAGGGCCACAAAAATGAAGAAAGGCCTGGAACATCTCCGGTATTAGAAGAGGCTCAGTAATTTGGTCCTGTTCAGCCTGGGGAAAACAAGACTGAGCGGGGATCTGATTAATGTTTATAAATATCTAACGGAAGGTGGGAGGCAAGTGGATGAGGCCAGGATGTGTAGCGATAGGACAAGAAATAACGGTCTAAAACATAGGAAGTTCCGTACTAACATGCAGAAGGACTTCTTTAAGATAACGGTGGCAGAATTCTGAAACAGGCTGCCCAGAAAGGCTGTGGATTCTCCTTCTCTGGAGATACTCAAGACCTGTCTGGACATCTACCTGTGCAACCTGCTGTAGGGGGACATGATCTCTGGAGGTCCCTTCCAACCCCTACAATTCTGTGATTCTGTGATCTCTTTACGTTTCTTCCAACCCCTTCAGTACTCTGATTCTGTGATTAATCCTTTGTAATCCTTCATTATTTAGTGTGGTTTGGCTTGTTTTTTTCTTGCATATATTGATGATTCTAATTTCAATGGCTATTTAATCTGCTTCCTTGCTACATTTATATAGGGATCTCTTTTTATTAAATTTTTTGCACAATGCCTTTTATTTTCATATATTTTTAGAAATATAGCTACAGCTGCTTTTGTTTCATAATCTCTTCAGCAGCTTTCTATTCCATCAAGGATGGCTGACTACTGGGTTTTGCTTTCCTATACAGCTACTATGCTGCATTTCTTTATGAGATAAGAGAAGGGAGCTCTGGAATCTTCCCAGAGAGTGATAATGACTCAGTAAGATATATCACTAACCTCCGAGTCATTTTTCTTATGTGGAAAATGGAAGAAATAGGATAACGGAAGAAACTGCAGTCAGTGTACAGATACTGTGGCTTCATTTGTTCATTTTTCTTTCACCTTTCTGTCACGCAATCTCTAGGACACCGAGTGCCAAGCTTTATTGTAATGACTTGCAATAGGTCAGACTGTGGCTTCTTGCAGACTGCCCTCAACTCAGAGCACATGACTACCTTCATGGTACTCGTCTGGCTTCGGTTAGACTTTGAGAAGCTAGCTTAAGGAAAGAACCATTAAATGCAGTCAGGAAATGAAGATGTGAAGTGTGTTAATCCACTGGCTGGTCTGTACACAGAGATCCTGCTGGGTTTTCCTTGCTTAACTAGTGTGTTTATGCTCTGCCTTCTGTATAGCCTGCAAGCATGATTTTGAAGACAACAATGAAGCAGCCCTCAGGAAAGAATGTAGACTTGCTACTGAGAAGAAAAAAAAAGTCTTTAATTGAATGCTTTTCAATTTAAAGGAATAAATTAATATAAAACTAAATTATAGAGTAACGAAGTGATCAAAAGGACAAATTAACCACAGACTGTCAGCATTCATATATGCAGCTGCATCAATACTTCTGTGAGTCCAGAACCTGAGTGAAATAGTTGATACAAGTAGAGTCGAGTCCATGTTTTTTCTGTACAAAAGAGAAGATGGATTTCATGACTGGAGTGCACCAATATCATCAAACATTTTACTTAACACAGTTCACTGAACCTCCCCAGTGGCCTCTAAACTGAACTCTGACCTTGTTCTTGGGTCTTTTAGAAAGATATCCAATAGCAAAAATGGAAATATTGTGAACTGCACCCAGTGGCTGACACACTTATGAGTTCTGTAAAGATGTAAAACTTACAAACAACTTCCTAAGTTGAGACTTCTGATGGAATACTGAAGAGTGCTCCCTGGCTCTGAGATATAAATAATTGTTTCACATTTCTGCAAAAATGGAGTCATACACATTCACGCTGTGTAAATATAATCTTAATTCCATGTGTCATTATATAATTACTCATTCATATTCAAGAATTTGTCTACTTAACAGAGAAAATATTCTTTACATTCAGAAAAAACAGTGCCACACACAACAATGTAATATTGTAGGGGGAAAAAGCAAAATTAAGGCTGTTCAAATTTCAGGAATTACAACAGTAAAAACATACATTAAAGATTCTGTCATTTGGTAGATTCAACTCACAGTCAAAACTACTTGTGATTAAAACTACAATGTGATTAACATTTTTGAAAATGCACATGCTTGAAATTATGAAAAATGATATAATTCAGTGAGTCATGGTTATAGAAAGTTTTTTAAAGATGAGAAAAACCCATATTATTCAAAGCAAGTGTCCATCATACTTTAGAAGCCTTGAAGTCAAAATCTAATTCCACTGTTTAAAGAAATACTCAACACTTTCTAAAATTTCTCTTCAGACAAAAGGCTCTGTCTAAGCAAATGAGAATTGTATTCCAGTTGAGATAGAATTAAGGGATATTTAAAGTAATATATATACGCTTTATGGTTGTATAATTATGAATTCCAGCTAATAAGAGAAAAGTTTCTCTAATGTTGTGTGCCCTGAGCAATATCAAAGATGTTCCATGGTGTCTGATGACGCCAGGCTCTCTTCAGTGGTGCCCAATACTAGGACAAGAAGCAGCAGGCACAAACTGGAACACAGGAGGTTGTCTCTGAACATTAGGAAGCACTTTCTAACTGAAAGCGTGACGGAGCTACAGGTCCATGTTTTTAGCCTCATCCATAACAAAGGCTGACAAGCAAGTTCACATGTGGTGTTCAGCTCCACGTGTGATGAACATGTGAAAGTTCTACAGTTTTCAGCAGGACCTGAGTACTCAGCACATTTAAAGAAAACCAACACAAATGCCTGTCCTCAGTGGAGGACTTTTCTCTCAAATTTGTTCTTTATCTTGCAGTCAGCACATGGACACATTCAGTTAACAGCTGATTATTAGTAAACCATAGAACTAAAATTCTCTGTATTTCATTGTTTTAGCTTTTTGAAGCCCAACAATAGTACAGATGAATGCAAATAGTTACTTCCTAATTAAAGAATATTTGAATAATATTTGAATTTATTAGATTTACTAACATCCTCTCGTAATACCTGTATTTGCTCCACTGAATCATTTACTGTGGACACTACCACTTACTTTCTTTTTCTACTTTTCACATATTTGAAATATGTGAATATGTCAATACATTTGCTAGAAAATTATTTTGAAATTTCATACATATCTCCCAGAGAAAAAATTCTCCAAAAAATATGACCAAAGTACATAGAAATCCTATCTGTAAAACTGTCTCCCATGCCCCTGGTTGGCTGGCATGCAAGTCTATATGAAGTTCATTTGTAATCAACTAAATAATTGCACGTGCTGTTGCACAAAATAGAAAAAAAATTAAGGATTATTCTCATTTTCATATATTCATGCTTAAACATGTCAACTGCTCTGGGAAAGGATGTAACACAAACAAAAGGATCCATACTTGTGCAAACATGATGAAATCTAAGGGAGATTTCACATTGCTATCAACACAGGATGGAGAATATGACAAGAGTACTGAGTCCCAAATTTGCTGCACAATATATCTGAAATATCCATGATCTTTGAAATATCTATGAATTTGAAATGATCATAATAGTAAATGCTTTGTAAAGGAAAGATGTGCAACATCTTTTCCACTTAATATGAATGTTAAAATTTATATAACATCAAGAAAAAGTTACACAAGTTGTAATAAGCCTGACAAATACAGCAATCACTGTATTTGTACAGCTGGGATAAGCTGTATTAGAATATTCTGCAGTCACTTCGGGAGTACAGGCTCTTGTAAATATAAAATCTAACAACTGGTCTTTTAAGGCAATTTTGGACGATTTTCTATAGCAATCAATCAAGTAATAAATCAAACAAACTGTAACTCTTTATCCATTCCAAGGCTTCAGAAATGTAGATGTCTACACACAATTGAAAAAAAGTACAGAACAGCTAATGCCTCTCAAAGTCACTGATTAAGAGTCTATGTATTTTCTGTCTTCCCCAGCCATGGCATTTGTTTGGCTTCCCAAAGGTATCCTTTCAAATTTACCACTTCTCATTCTCTTGAGTTGCTGGACTCACTGTGTTTGTGTCCTAAATGTCGAAGGAACAAATGAAAAGATAAACATATGACAAAGTGTACTGGATCTGATTACTTGCTATGAATAATAAGTCAGGGCTGGATGCGGCTCTGGGCAGCCTGGTCTGGTGGTTGGCGACCCTGCCCATGGCAGGGGGTTGAAACTAGATAATTTTTGTGGTCCTTTTCAACCCAGACCATTCTAGGATTCTATGATTCTATAATGATTATCTAATAAATAGGAATACTTCACTTCAATTAAGAGTATGTTTTCTAGGAAGATTTCAGAGTGTTTCAAAAGCATATTAGGACATCAAGGATCAACCCAAATCTCCTTAATGTCAATTATTTTCTCTGTCAAGACTAGTAAATATATCTCTTCATCAAATATTAGTGTGGATGGGCAGCATTATCTCAGGAAATCCTGATTTTCTGCACAGAAAAGAAGAGAGGGCTCCCTGCCTAATTTCAGAAACTACAGAGAGAAATGAAGATTCCATATTAATGCAAGTCTGGCCAAAGTCTCCATCTCTAATTAAATAATAATAATATACAAATATTTTAATATCATATAATTGCAATCAAATAATAAAAACATATATATATATTTTTTTTAATTGTCCCTTAGATGAAAGGAATCATGTGAACTACAGAGCTGACAGCCTGGTATTCCACCTGTTTCTTGTATACAGTAATCTATTCAGGCCAAGAAAGTCTCAGGTTGTATCTAGGCTTAACATGTACTTGCCATATGACGTAGCTGATTATAATACATAAGTGTTCTGCACTGATGTATTATGCTACATCTGAGTGGTTAGAAAAAACATGAAGAAGAAACTACTTTTGGAATAGCAATGTAAATTTTCTTAAAGGGTTGCCAAGGGTGAAGACCTTTATGTCTTCAGCCAATCTACTGAATATCATATCCCAGTTGCTTCCTTTAGAAGGAAAGAAAAATACTCTTTTCAAGACACTCCATTCACTTTCTCAGAGCTAACACAGAAATGATAAAACCATAGCCTGAGTCAACACGATGAAAAAAATCAGGATTTAGTCTTGCAAATAATAACTCTTAGCAACTAACAATAAACTGATAAAGGATTGCACAATTGAACTTTGCAACTCTGCCTAACGTACTGTCTTATTTCCTACTTGAGAATCTCAATCACAGATTGGCTTAGATCACAGTCTTGGTTTAGAATACACTTAACCTCAGGGCTTTTTGAAAAAGCTCTTTAAGATCAAATTTAATTCAAACAAAATCTCAAATAAGGAAGTTTAAAGCATTATGTCAACTTTAACTTGTCAGAACATTTTAAAAACTAAAGCTTATGATATCGATTCAAATGGTTAGAAATAATGTTATATCTTGAAGTTGAAACATATCTACATCATCTAATTAAATCAAAATTGATTCCAATCCAATTAGCTCTTTTATCTCTAATGTTTTAATCAAGCCTTTGTCTTTAAAGAATCTGTTCATCGTAAAACTAGAATGTGGCACTCAGTGCAGAATCTCTCAGGAAATGTTCTTGGTGCATTATTAATTACCATCAGCAATTCTTATTCTACTTCACCAAAGAGCCTCAATGAATGAACCACGACTCTCATTAATTACGTTCTCTCATTAATTATGTTTCTTAATAACACTCCTACTTCTAGAAGGATTTGCCTTGGAATCCCTCAAGAACTACTATAAGTTAACTATTGAAAAGATACAATCCTTATTTATTATTTTCTTTGTATTTAATAGACAGAATTTGAAAAGTTTCACTTGTAGGTATTCTTCTGAATGTCAAGATTTCATCATAAATAAATAAAAACTTTTACCAAATAGTGATTACATTTGCTACTGCTCTAACGCAAGACCCTTTTTCTTTTCTGCAGTGCTGTACTCATCAGTTGTGCTTACAGCACACAACATACAGGCCTTAGGTTTTTTGGCAAACATCTTCATTGCAAGGAAAACTGTTCAGTTCACATATTCTACATCAAAATCTGTATTTTTCTGTAAGCAATTTATTAATTTACATAGAGAAGTTTTTAACCAGTATTCTGTGAGCTATATATTCAAGATTCAGCAGAACTGGTAAAACACAGTATTAGATGCATGCAAAATGTTAATAAACATATACCAAAGTCTGAAACAACATCCTGTAGTAATCCCCTTCCAAAATTATCATTATACATACACATGGTTACATGCACCCCTCTTCTGCCCTGACCTGTGAGTAGTTACACACACCGCTCTTCAGTGAGTGCTGGCCCCTCTCCTTTCATACCCCCTGTGTGAGTGCTCCTGTTTATATCTGTGAGCACCTACAACCAGCTGAATTGTACACCAGTGCAAAACCTCACCATGACATGTTGCTGTAGTCTGTATGGGCATATGTAGTTGGACACTGATAATTCACAGCAGCTGGCAGGGAGGATGCATGTTCTTATTTTGACAGAGCTCTTAATACATTAGAACAGCTTCCAGGTGCAGACTTCTGCAGATCCAGTCTTCTTTCCAAACGAAAACTCCTCTGTTTCAAAACTCAATAAATGTAAATACAGTTCTGCTAAGCTAAAGAAGCCATTGTGATCAATGCCCCAGTGTAACATTATCGTGAAAAACAGATCATTAATATTTTGTCTCCTGAGCATGAATCTGTTTGCTCCCATTTATTCCCCTTTTCCTGCAGAACTGCACGGTAAGGGCATGTTTACTTCTACACATCACAAAATATGGAATATTTCTCACCTAGCTTTAGATATCTATGTCTGAACTACTCATTGGAGTCCCATAACACGGTTTAGTGTTCTACTTCACGATGAAATAAACCACACATTATAACACTCAATGTTTCTCTGCTTCTCTCCATTGGGAAGATGGGAAATTTTGACTTCTAGCTCAGATACAAATCTGAGCTTTATAACTAACTTAGTTTGTACAAGCAGGATCTCATCATGAATGCTTACAATGTCTTCTAGACTGGCATGGAACACCCATTCTCTTCCCCTCCACCCTCTCCCTTTTTATTTGTTTGTTGTCTCTTTTTTTTTTTTTTTTTTTTTTTTGAGAGAGAGAGAGAGAGAGAGAGAGAGGTTATTTGGTTGCTTTTGATTGGCTTCTGTCTTTATCCAGACTAAAACAGTCACATCTTTTAACAGCTCTCCATTATACATTTTGATACACTGGAAAACACAAGGCTCCAAACAGCGAAGAATATGCAGCCATGCTTTCCCACTCACTCCTGTCTAGATCTCTTTGGATGGCATCTTGTCCCTTCAGCATGTCAACTGCACCCCACAGCATGGGGTTTCAAGATTCCCTAAAAAAATCATTGATTTACCTTTCCAAGGCAATTTTCAGTTATATATATACATGACCTGCAAATTTTCAAATGGAAGGTGTAGCGTTCCAATCAGATATTCAATTAAAAAATCTGATTGACTCCTTACTGAACGTCCATAATTTGTATCTTAACAGAGAAAAATATTCTTCACTTCATAATAATGCCATTGCTTTTTGGTTCACATTTTGAACAATTACTGTCGAGGATGAAGTACAAGAAAAGTAAAAATTCATCAAAAATCTTTGATAACATCTTGAGAGCTCACTAAGAACTGTGGCCACGGCCATCAAACCAGACTGGTGTGTTAATTTCACAAAAAATGATCAAATATCCCACCAGCTTTATGTTTTTCTTCCTCTTTCTTTGTTTTTAATGTTTTAAGAAAAATGTTTAAAATGTTTTGTTACTTATATATTGATGATATATTTTGCAAGGGGTGCTCTGAAAGTAATGCCTTCTGTTTTACTACATTGGTCCAGAAGATCAGAGGCAAATATTGTGGCTTGTCTGCAGAGGTTGAACCTTCCCACAAATGTTCTATTACATGTTGTTGCTGTGTGACAGGTGGCAGAAAAGGGGCAGTCTGACAAAGTGATGTCTGACATGGAAATGCATATGAAACAAAGGTGTGTCACTGAATTCCTCCACGCAGAAAAAATTGCACCCATTGACTTTCACCAGTGCTTGCTGAATCATTATGGAGACCAAATAGTGAATGTGAGCACAGTAAGGCAGTTGGTGGTTGTATGAATCCTTTGTTTCTGGCTCAAAGCTTGCTTTCTGAGGCATTTCTTGTGATAAGACTCTCACTTACCTAGGAAATGACAGGTGAGTGTTGCCAAGTGGCAATCAACATCACTGTGTGGACAATTTCACATTTGAAAGCATTTCTTTCGAGCTGTTTGCCTTCGGAAGAGAGTGCTCAGGACTATTTACTGGCAGAAGATTTGGCCTGAGACCAAATAATTCCAGCTTGCTATGGGAGATTGGGGGACGATACCATTTATTCTGTGAAAGCAAGATACAAGTTGGCACCTCCATGCTCCCTCTTATCTGTTGGCAAGGTCAGGGAGAAGTGAACAAAAGGAGTTCCTTCTGAGATCCAAAAACCAGAAGCTGCCACTCCAAAGAGAGCTGACTCAACCACTCTGGACTTAGAAATAAGTTCATATTGCCACTGGAAAGTCAATCACAGTCATCATCATCAACTGAACAACAAACCTGACAACCCACCACTACTGAAGATCAGTGACTGAACTATGAACCACACTGGACCCATGGTGGTGAGTCTCTCCCTCTTGCTTCCTACAAAGACTCCTTGCTTTTATTTCCTATCCTTTCTATCACTCGTCTCTTC
Source organism: Meleagris gallopavo (assembly GCF_905368555.1). Taxonomy (NCBI): domain Eukaryota; kingdom Metazoa; phylum Chordata; class Aves; order Galliformes; family Phasianidae; genus Meleagris; species Meleagris gallopavo. The sequence goes on from NC_139435.1 coordinate 24,016,248, forward strand.
TTCTCCATCTCCCTGATTGATTAAAATCTGTAATGAACTGGTAGGACCAACATTTGAACATTTGAACATTTGTTTCTTAATCTCACATTGAGTATACATATATCAAAGAATCTCCCTCTGATAAATTGGAGCAAGACAGTGGTGCATTTCAGCAGTAGTGACACTGGGTCACCCTCACTGGTGCAGATTCTTATGAGCACGGCATCCAGACTCTTGTTCATCACTGACACATAGCTAATGGTGGTGACTGTGTTAAAAAATAGTGCTTCGTAGCTCAGAATTTGCTCTCTCAAGTAGTGTTACTGTGCTCTTTGTTGTCATTTCCATGGAAATAAAGAGGAGACATAACTTTTGGAGCAATCTACGTATATGTGGCCCAAGACAATTTCTATTCACTAAATGCAGCCCAGGCGAGCCAAAACGACACTCATGCTTTAGTGAGCATGAGCCTGATGGTAGAGAAATTTAATATTGATAAAGGTGTTCTAAAGTTACAGTCTTCATATTAATAGATACGTAATTGAATATAAGCAATGAACTTCAGCTGAATGCCAATTTCCATATGTCACTTCTGTCTTTCTATATTATGCCAGATCTGAGACTGTAACTACTTTTATGTTCACACATTTAAAAAAACCCGTTACTCAAGTCTTCCATATTCTGCCACAACACCATCAAAGCAAACTTCTTTTCAAATTTCTTACAAGTGCACTGTTCTTTGCCTACAAAAGAAGAGCCATCTGTACTCATTCAACACGCTGGGAAGTGTATATTCTGTAATCTTTACAAAGGAAAAAAGGAAAACATGAGTGACTGTAGCACTTGGTAATACTGAGTAGATAAACTTTCTCATATGTAGGGAAGAAACACGTAGATAAAAACAAAAAAAAAAAAGGAAGAAAACATTCTTGGTTTTGGCAAAACTAGACTTACCATCTACCGAAGTGGGAAATATCAAAACTGAACAAAACTAAAACTAGAAAAAGAAAATATATATTTATGAGAAAGAAAACCAGACAACTGTAGCATTGTAGGTAATATGAACTTTCACATCTTGTGCTGGTATATAGTTCACACATAATTTAAAGAACCTGAAGTGAAATCTGAGAAATGAAGAATGTTCTTACTGGAAAAGTGTTCCAATATAATTACTGTTTACTTTCAGATATTCTCTATATCATTTTTTTTCTATATATTCTTTATTTTCTCATTTTCTTTCACAGTACTGTCTGCTGTAAATGTCTTATTTGTCAATTTACTCATTTGCATTTTAAATGCTTCACAAACTTCTATTTCACCACAGTTACATTTTGCTTTTTACATCTGTTGTACAAACAGAATATATCATTTAAAATTTTAAAAGAACTCTTCTCTTAGATTGCTTTTCATGTATTTTTACTGGGCTCATAGAAAGCTGAAGTCTGACAAGCGCTACAAGACTCTTCCCTCACCTAATGTAACAGGAAATATATCTGCTTACTCCCCCAAAAAAACAAATTAGAATTATTCAAATGAATATTAAAGCCATACTTGCAAAATCTGGTGTCAAACTGACAAATTCAGGGGTTTAAATAATTTCTCTAAGCATCTCAAGTTCTATATGAACTGAAGTTAAATTCAAAATATAGGAAACATCTAAGCCAACACAAGTGTCTGAAATGCAGATATCTGAACTAGTCGTCTAGACTTTTGCAGGCACTACAGAGGGATAAGAAAATTTTGATATGATTAATTGGATCTTTTAGAAATGTTGGGGATCAACTGAACCTTGGAGACATTTGTTTCTCTGCTAGGACTATAAAGGACTAATCAGATAAGAGCATCTACATTTCGTAAATCCCCTTAAGTAACAAAAGATAAATTCACAATGAAATACCCAGAAGTAGATGTCTACAATAAAAAGAGCGTGAGTTAGCAGGAGGAACACCACCAAAAACTCTTCAGACTGAATGACTCGGACATATAATGAAAAGATAGCCTTTCTAAATACCTGTTTGAAAGGCATTTTTGTAGCAGCTCATATTCTTATTAATTGTACAGGCTAGTCCTTCAAAGATGGGAAACCTTCTGTATTAGCAGAGAAAACTTTTGTAGAATCATAGAATGGTTTGGATTGGAAGGAACGTTTAAGATCACCTAGTTCCAGCCTCTTGCTATAGGCAGGGACACCTCCCTCTAGACCAGGTTGCTCAAAGCCCCATCCAGCCCAGCCTTGAATGCTTCCAGGGAGGGGACATCCACAATCTTGCTGGGCAACCTGTTCCAGTGTCTCACTACCCTCACAGTAGAGAATTTCTTCTTTATATCTAGTCTAAATCTACCAGTTTAAAGCCATTTCTCCTTGTCCTCTTGCTACATGTCCTTATAAAAAGTCCCTCCCAGCTTTCCTGTAGGCCACCTTCAGGTACTGGAAGGCTGCTACAAGGTCCCCCTGGTGCCTATTCTTCTCCAGGCTGAAGAGCTCCAACTCTCTCAACCTGTCCCCATAGGGGAAGTGCTCCAGTCGTCTGATTATCTTCATGGCCCTCCTCTGGACACGATTCAGCACCTCCATGTCCATCTTGTTTTGGGGGCTACAGAACTGGATGCAATAACCCAGGTGGGATCTCACAAGAGGGGTAGAGGGGCAGAATCACCTCCCTTGACCTGCTGGTCATGCTTCTCTTGATGCAACCCAGGATATGGTTGGCCTTCTGGGCTGCACACAAATGCTGCTGGCTCTTTTTGAGCCTTTCATCAGCCACCATCCCCAAATCCTTCTCAGCAGGGCTGCTCTCATGACATTCTCCACTCAACTTATATTTGTGCTTGATATTGCCCCTACTCAGGCGCAGGACCTTGCACTTGGCCTTGTTAAACTTTATGAGGTTGGCACGGACCCACCTTTCAAGCCTGTCCAGATCCCTCTGTATGGCAACCCTTTCCTCTACCATGTCAACTGCACCACTCAGCTTAGAGTCATCTGCAAACTTGCTGAGATTGCACTCAATCCTACTGTCCATACTGCCTACAAAGATGTTAAGTAGCACTGGTCCCAGTACCGATGCCTGAGGAATGCCACATGTCAATGACCTCCACTTGTACAATGAACAGTGGACCCCAGCTCTCTGAGCATGACCATCCAGCCAACTCCTTAGCCATCATATCCATTTTTCTCCAATTTGGTAACAAGGATGTCAGGCAGGACAGTGTCAAACACTTTGCACAAGTCCAAGTAGATAAATTAGCTGCTGTTCCTTTATCCATTGACACTGTAACTCCATCATAAAAGGCCACCAAGTTTGTCAGGCTTTGATGAAGCCATGTTTGCTACCACCAATCACCTCATCTTTATTTTCCATGTGCCTTAGTAGGGCCTTCAGGAGGAAGGAGGATCTGCTCCATGATCTTACAGGGCACAGAGGCGAGACTAACTGGATTGTAGTTTCCTGGATCTTCTTTTTTTTTCCCTTCTTGAAAATAGGGGTTATGTTTCCCCTTTTCTAGTCAGTGGGAACTTCACCAGATTGCCATGATGGATATGATGGATAGCAGGTCGGCATCTTCATTTGCTAGGTCCCTCAAAATCCTTGATTGGATCTCTTTGGGTCTCATGAACTTGTGCACCCAGATTGTCATGAGCTTGATCTTCACTTATAGTGGGCAGATTTTCCTTCTCGCCGTTCTTATCTGTGCTGCTTTGGCAGGGGGGTTGGTCTCGATGATCTCTAGAGGTCCCCTCCAACCCCTACAATTCTGTGATTCTGTGATTCTGTGATTCTGCAACTTGGGCAGTGCGCCTAGAGCACAGGCCAGTGAAGACTAAAGCAAAGAAGTCAATCACCACCTCAGCTTTATCCATATCTCTCACGACAAGATCTTCAGTTTCTTTCCAGAGAGGGCCCAATCTTCTCTGGCCTTCCTTTTATCAGTGATACACCTGCAGAATTTCTCCTTGTTCCCCTTTAAGTGGCTGGCTGTGTTTAATCTGGATGTATTTCAGCTTTCCTAAACTGATACTTGGCTGCTCGGACAACTTCTTTGTAGTCCTCTCAGATAACCTGTTCCAGCTTCCACTCCGCACAGACTTTCTTTTTGCTCTTATGTAAATCCAGAAGCTGATCCACAGAGGCATCCTGGCATTCTTGCCTGCCTTCCTCTTGGAATGAACAGCATCTGGGCTTGGAGGCGATGGTCTTTAAGCACTGACCAGCTTCCTTGGGCCTCTCTTCCCCCAGTGCTTTATTCCATGTTGCGCTGACAAGCAGTTCCCTGAAGAGGTCAAAATCATACTCTCCAGAAACCCAAGAGTAGCATGCTTGTTGCGCTCTCTCTTTGATGCTCTAAGGGTCTTGAACTCCATCATTTCATGGTCACTGCAGCCAACGCTGCCCTTGAGTTTCATGTTACTCACCAGCCTCTCCTCACTGCTGAGCACTTTTCTCATGGGTTCCTGTACCTCTTCGAAGAGGAAGTTATCAACACATTTCAGGAATCTCTTTGATTGCTGGTGCCCTGATGTACAAACATGATGTCAGAAATTTTGAAAGAAAAAGCTACAATAAATGTACAATATTTTGGAATAAATAAAATAAATGCCAGTGATCCTCTTTGAAACTTAAAAACAGTATCATTGATGTTCACCATTACAACATCTAATTAAATTATTTTCTTAGTTTCAATTAATGGCATTCCATCCATCTTTTCTGCATTTTTATGATATAAATACCAGGATACACAAACTCAAGTTTCAGCATACTCAATCCCTGAACTTATCCAGAAAACTATCCTACAGCTGAATGTTGTGGTACTTCTTGAAGAAAACCTTCTCGAACTGATAGCATAGTTCCCGTAGCCCTTCAAAATGGCAAAGCTCTTCTCAGACTAAATGAAGAAGCCTGGGGAGTGGAGAGAATACAAACAGGTAATGATTCAGCATCTTAATCTGATCTTTCTGCACTGGCTGAATTTTACAGCCTGCTGTGTATTGGAAGCGTTTGTTACTTTAAGTCCAGCTATCAGAGCAGCATGATCTGTTGCCACCTGGCGTAGAGATGATGTAAAAATCCTTGCTGACTTCTGATGAACAAAGGCTGCGTCACTGCAGAGGCTCATCTCTGCGTGGTACATCCCAGCAATGTCGTCAGCTTCCCTGTTTGCTGACTCATGGCTTCAGAATAACACAGCTCCAAGGGGAGAAACTGCCCTTTTGCCTACGAAGATGTGCAGCAGACAAGCACAGTGATAACAGAATTTGCCAGAGAAAGGGGAGAGGGTGAGATCGGTACAGGCTGTCACACAGCTATGGGGTCTGGAGGCATTCTGGCTGGACGGCTAATATATGTTTACAGCTGTCAGCAACTAAAATATTGATCCTGCCATAAGGTATTGCAGGAGAGAGATGCTGAAACATGATGATTGTTACACAATGGGCTGCTCTTAAAGGAATGACAAAAGCCTGGTTCACATTGACCATTTCAAGCTTTTCTTCAAGTGATTTGGCAAACAAATCTGTGCTTCGTAATGAGAACATCATTCAAAGAATCTACCTAGTAGTCCTTCGTGCAAAAGAAGTGGTAAAGCAAGTACAGTGCTCAGATTTTTTTAAAAGTCTGCAATTAGCACAACAATCTTTATATATAAACATCTTGTTTTCCTTAGGAACAGATCATTAATATAATTAAGCTTTGAAAGCCTTTTACTTATTTTCATAGAAAACACTTTAATTGCTGCCAACTGCTTTCTGCAGACTTCTGTATGAAATACATTTCAACTTTCCTTTAAAACCTTCTATGCTTCTGTGAGGAACACTTACAAAGACAGAAACAATCTTCTTTCTTCAAATGTGATTTTCAGTAGCAGATTTATGGACAGCCTTAATGGTAGTCTTGAAAGATGCTGATATGTTGCATTTTATTATGGTCTTTCAATTCTCAGTTGTGTTTCACTGCTGAAGCAGAATATGTCACCATAATAAGTTGCACATGTGCACCCTGCCACTGGAAAATCTCCAGGGATTCTGATCTTTTGATTTCCCATCAGAAGAAATTTTACTGATCACTTGCTCTCTACAGCTTACAAGAAGAAAAGTACTGCAACCACAGAAATATTCAAAGTTCTTTTTGGCAAGATTATTAAAAGATCATTTTTGCACCCATTGAGGAGTCATTTCCATGGCTCACTGTGCTGTTCTGGTTTATCCAGAATTTTCATTGCATTCTAAAACATTATCAGACTTATGGTTTTTCTCAGTTCAGAAGCTTGCAGTGAAACAATTCATTTCATCATTAAAAATGCAAACAGAATGCACTGATCTTAGGTATTTTATTACCTCTCTGAAGTAGAGTATTTCAGTAACTGTTGCACCCCAGAACAAGAGCTGACAACTGAAGTCACATGTAGACACAGAATTTTTAAATAAGTAAGGAAAGTCAAGTTTTGTCCATTCCAATCTTTTAATATTCAGAACAGGAAAAAAAGAAAAACTGAAGCACCTTCCTTTTAATCAGCTGGTGTTCTATTACTCCTACCAAAGACAAAGCACAGCAGAAGTTGCTGATATTTCTCTAGCCTGCAGTGGGGGGACGAGGGAGTCTGCTAAAGAAAGATCAAGCAATCTTGCAGAAAGCATTTCCTTACACTCAGACAAAGCCTACAGATTTGGTTTCCTGTGTAGCACCATTTGGAGAAATTAGAGGCTTGAAAACAGAGAATATATTGATATATATACTCTGCATTTTAATAGTGGCTCTGTTTCCATGTAACTGAAAAGTGGTATCTAACATGCCAGTTAATCATTACAGTAAAAGAATCTTTCTTGCAATTCATGCAAAATCCATTCATAACTGTAGTCATGATAGGTTCTGTTACTCATGTGGAAGACTGACTGGCTGATGTGGAAAAGCTTACTCCAGTGAAAAATAATTCAGATGCCCCAGGAGAAACTGTTAAATATAAATGAACACATTCACCAGGCCTATAGTATCTACAAATCCTTCAACAAACGCTGTCCTGTAAGTGCCTGTAAAGCTATAAGCTGATACTTCTGTGAGGGGAAAAAAAAAAAAAAAGGCAAATACATTTTCATACAATATTAAATTCCAGACTATTTTCAACCTCTCAACTTACAAGTCTCTCTGAGAAGTACACATACTTTATATATGCACTGACCATTATATCACAAATGAAATATTCAGAGCAGAATTTCTACAAGAGGATGGTGGATGGTGGGAGAGTAGGTAGAACCTTTTTAACTCCGAGGAATTCAGAACTTACAAGGATATGATTGTTAAAAAACTAGTAAGATATAGAACGGATGGTTGATCTGCTAATTAATAAGCTAACAGACAACACTTTGAGGGTGGTGATCAACATTTTTTAACTTAGATTGAAAGCCTGTCACAAGTGGGGTCCCCCAGGGACTCATTTTAAGCCCCACACGGTTTAATATCCTCATGAATTATGCAGATGATGGGACCGAAAGCACTGACCAAATGACACTAAGCCAGGTGGTGGACAGTGAAGTGGACACATCAGAAGAAAGATGAATCATCTTCTTGAGAGACCTAGACAGGCTGGAAGAAGGGGCAAGTAAGGTAACTGTGAAGTTTAACAAAGACGAGTGCACTGTTCTGCACCTGGGAAGGGGTAACCAAAGAGCCCTCCACAGTCTAGGATCTGTGTTGCTGGGAAGCAGCTTTGCTGAAAAGTACCTAGCAGTCCTGGCAAACATGATGAACGGGAGTCAGCAGTGCATCACTGTAGCCACAAAGGCAAACTGAATCCTGGGCTGCAACTGCAGGGTCATTACTAGCAAAGAAAGAAATGTGATTATCCCACTCTTCTCAGCAATTATCAGGATATGCATTAAGTACCTGGTCTCCACAGTTCAAAAAAGACATGCTAGAGTTCAAAGTATGGCCACAAAGATGATCCAAGCCTGAAGAACCTGTCCTATGAGGAAAAGCTAAAGGAGTTAGGTATTTTCATGCTGGAGAAGGTTCTAAGCTCACTGCAGTATTCCAGTACTTAAAGGGTGGTACAACCTCAACAAGGGCATGACAGATTTCACATCACTTCAGTATTTCGAGATGCAACTAGACAGGATGTTACATCATCTCATCTAGTCTCTTTTTTTCAATGAAAATTTTTAAGTGATGATCTTTCAACATCTCTTCCAACCTGGGCTGTTCTGTGACTATTGTTATCACCAGAAAAAGATATCAATTGTTGACAGCTGCTTAACAAATTATGGCATAAACATTTCCCATATCCATTATCTTTAGCGATTGTTTCTTGTCTAAAATTAGAATTTTGATTTAGTAATGTTTTGAGATATTTTAAAGAGCATTTCTTTATTTTAATTGAAACAACAAAAAAACTACTTGAATATTGAAATGATGATCTGCCAATCAGCTATACATAATGTTTCAGTTCCCATGATGGGAAAGGAATGGCCTTGGTCCATGCATTTATGAAGGCCTCTTTCCTCAAAGCAGTAACCAACACATAACAGTCTTTTGAATGTAAAGCCCAAAAAGATGCAGTTCATCCCCTTTTATCTGGCTTTTCACCTCCAGACACTTGATGCTTCTGTCTGAGACATGTGGACTCATCATGCAGAAGAGAGGTGACAGGACTGATTTATAGAAGACACAAGTCCACCTGGAGACCCAGAGCTACATCTAACATTGTACATGAGACAAAACAGATTTTGTGTTCACATAGTAACCAGACAACTATTTAGCCTAGAAGAGTCGAAGTCCAGTATCTACACTTGACTTATAACAAAGTATCAGTTTTTCCATCACAGTAATTATGATAGATATGTGAAGAAAAATATAGAGCAAAAACAAACAATTGAGAAATTTCAACAGACTATAAAATTATGGAGAACACTGAATATTCATGAATATAACATGTAAAATGTGTTTACTTCGCACTTTGACTCCTTCAAAAACTATTTCAAAGAACAAAGGGATGTGCATTCATAAATGCACTAGTGCTACTAAATTTATTCAGCCTCCTTTTCCCTGACTCGCTTCTCCACCTTTTCTTCACAGACAGCCAACTCAACACAAGTTCTTAGTCTGCACACACAACTGTACTCTTCCTGGCTCCAAATGCTGCTGTGGCTTTTGCTTGGCTAGAGCAGCATATGAACGTAAGTGGTCACAGAAGCATGGAAAATTCTCCCTCCTTCCGTGAAAATAATTGTACTTCGTCTTTTATTATAGAATCCAACATTAAAGATGAGTAGTATTTCTGATATACAATTAAGAAGCAGAAAGTTTCAACATAAGGTTTTATCAGATACTTTATAAAATCCAAAGTGTGGGAGTAGGGTAATTACTGTCATTTCATTGCACTCTCTCTAACTATCTACAATTATCTCTTTATACTATAATCAGCTTTATACCATTTGATCTCCTTTGCTTTTTATCCATCTAATTACAAAGTAGCGGTAGATGTTTGCATCACAAAGATTGGTTTGAGTACCCATCCTAATCTCCTTCAATTTTCAGATGTCTGCATTTTCCCAAAGGCACAGGACTGAAGACTAAGCACATATTTAAAGGCTATGTCTTACGTTTTATTTCAAGAACACTTCTATGCAGGAATACACTTCGTACTTTTTACAGCAGCAGTGTTCAATACAGATTAGAATCAACAGTATGAAAAAGCATGTATCTCTGTTTTGTAAAATACTATTGCACTGTTGGGTCAGAAACAATAAACTTGTGCTCCATTTTACTAGCACATATTGGACGAATACAAGCCTTGCCGAAACATTAAACAGTAACAATAATTTCAAAACAATGCAACAGTTTTACATCTGACTTTATTTCAATTATCAAACTGTCTCACTCCGATTTACAGGAGGGAGATGAGGTTCTTTTAATATTATATACCCGGCGTGAGATTAAGAAACAACGGTTCAAATGTTGGTCTGACCAGTTTATTATCAATCTTGATTAGGGAGATGGGGAAAGGGAGGACGGATATTATTATGAATTAGGGTAATGGGGAAGGGAAGGAGGGCGATAGAAAAGATAGAAAAGAAGCAAGGAGTCTTTCTAGGCAGCAAGAGGGAGACAGTCACCACCATAGATCCAGCGTGTTCCAGCACGGATCCAGTTCAGTCATGAATCTTCAGTAGTGGTGGATCGTCGGACATTGTTGTTCTGTTGACAACGACGAGGACAAAGACATCGATGATGGCCCCTTTTCAATGCTTTCAAAGTGGTCGAGTCAGCTGTCTTTGGAGTGGCAGCTTCTGGCTCTGGGATCTCAGCAGAAACTCCTTTGTTCCCGCCTTTCGGGCCTTGCTAGCAGATAAGAGGGAGCAGGGATGCCCATCTGCATCCTGCTTTTCACAGGACACGATGGTATCATTCCCCAATTTTCCCAGACCAAGCTGGAGCTATTTAGTCACAGGCCAGATCTTCCGCCAGTAAACACTCCTGAGCACACTCTTCCCGAGGCAAGCAGCTCTGGAGGAGGGGGCTTTCAAATGTTCCCAAAGTGATGTCGATTGTCATGCGGCAGCACCCATCATTTGGCTCCTCAACAAATCAATCAGAGTCTTATCACAAGAAATACCTCAGGAAGCAAGCTTTGAGCCAAAAAACATAGAAGGATTTTCACACAAACAAACAACTAAATTAAGAGGATGAATATTTTGGATTATTAGAAAATCCTGTGTCAGCTGGCCCTTTGCATTAAAGCCAGCTGTAGCAAGGGAAAATTGATTACTCTTTGCTTTGGTGCAAGCATTGCTCACCTAGATACGATTACAGCAGAGTGTCGTCTTCAAATTAGCATTCAAACAAAGTAACAGTGCTAGGAAAATAAAAAAATAAATAAATAAACAGGCTGACAGACAGACAAAGATGTTTCTCTGAAACCATGATATCACACTTGCTTACAATAGTCCACCAGTAAACAGTCTTTCACTCTACTTTTCTGGAAACTAACCTAAACAAGCAACTTCATGAGCCTTAACAAAATATATTGACTGCACAATAATGAGGAGTCACTCAAGACTATCTGAATTTTTTGCTTATGACAGCCATGTAGATCGTACCAGATGTTATAGTTACAAATAGCCCCCTGATGATGCTTCTTCCAATCCCTAACTTCAAATATTTCTACAAACTGTACTTAAACAGATACTGGTATCATTTCTATAGATACCACCTTCTGTCTTCTTTCCATAAGCCCCACTGTGTTCAATAAAGCCCATATGCAGCAAATCCATTCATACCATGGTCACTCCTACCTATAAATTTAGAAATTTAGGAAAAAAATAAATGGGAAATTTGTCTTGCTACTTGAATTTCTAGGCTAAAGGAAAGTTTTATATTGGCAAGTGCCTACTGCTAATGCATTTAATACTAATGAAATAAGTACCTCTCATTAAATCTTCAGAAAAGAAAGACTGAATACCTCAGTTAACAGATATTCAATGTGCAGATTGCTAGTACAGAGATTCATAAAGGACAGTGCTTTCTGTTAATTCTGATTTGTCTCTTGCTGCAGTATGAAATTGGGATTGGGATTAAAGACAAACTTTCAGAAAAGTAGGAATGAAGAATTTTGTTTATTGTATGAGAGGAATGGCTGAGGTAAGTAAATGTTTTATACTCATATCTACAGATATCTGACGCTTGGTTGTGATTAGTGCTAAGCCTGGGGTTTTTGCATCAAAGAAATACATGAACACATCACAAATACAACAAGGAACACTGTAATATATACAAAAATGGACAAGATATTAAAAAGTGAAAAATATACACAATAGATATCATGATTAAAGACTCATCAGGAAATCTCTGAAAAAAATCTGTTAAGAAAATCATATTTCTACCCACCCACTAGTTGTAATAAATCATGATCAGTGCATTTTAAAACTATTCATCCATCTAGATACTAGATTGGCTTTCTTATATTTTTAAAAGATGACATAGAAAGTACATATTTTAGCATTAGTATATCTTACACAGTGAGGAAAAGATATTGGTGTAACTGCTTAACACAATTCTTTTCAGTTTCTTTGAAAGAAAAAGCTTCAGTATTTTCTAATGTGCTGAAAGAAGGTTCTGGAAAACTTTCCACTTATTGCTTAAATTAGACACTGTCATCCACTTCAGTACGGAAAGTAGAAAAAGGAATTGAAATCTTGCTTTTGGTCAGGTTCTGTGTGGCTTAAAACCTAAGAGTGGTCTGCAAAAGCACAAGTACCCCACATTACCCACTTCAACTCGCTTCAGGTGAAATTGTCAATTAAGAGGATGCTGCAGTAGCCAAGAGGTTTTGGAAAATGAGGTTAAAGGAGTCCTTTTATTACATAAAAGGCTTTCTTTGGCAGAACTTAAAGCCTCCAAGAGAGGTGATATTTCTGATAATTTCCTGAGTTAACTGTTTCATAGGTGCAAAAGATTCTAGAACATATGTGTTCTAAAAAAATCAAAAAGAGGAAATTATAAATTACAGTTGTGTATTGTTTGATATGTCTGTGCTGTCCTTCCCGAGCTTGTCCTTCTCGTGTTACCAGGCAAAATTTTGGCGTAATATAAAGTACACTCACATATTACAGAACTTGACCAGGAGGTTTGTGTCCCTGGAGTACCAGATGGTACAGATGTATGCTGTAGATTATTGTGAAAGGATTTTCTGTGTCACAGCACGCATTACAAAAGGAGCAATTAAGATGGTGTCAGGATAAATGGAGGCAAGCAAACAGAAGGGCTCTCTGATTCCTGGAGCCAGACAGAAAAGCCTGTGAAATTTGGTGTTGAATTTCTGCTTACCGCTGCCCAGAAGTAACTGCAACAAAATTCTCCCCAGGGTTATCTGCAACAGCTGTTGTTCAGTGTTACCCAGCACGTAGCGTGCTGACACTAACAATCAGACACCCTTCTACCACGGCATAAACATATTCGACACTTGAGCTCAATAGGAGCCACCAGCGTGCTCTAACAGCCCAGAAGGCCGGCTGTACACTGGTCTACGTCAGAAGAGGAGAGGTCAGCAAGAAGAGAGAGGTGATTGTCCCCCTCTACTCCGCCCTCGTGAGGCCCTTCTGGAGTACTGCATCCAGGTCTGAGGCCCCCAGTGCAGCAGGGATGCAAAGCTGTTCGGGAGGGTCCAGAGGAGGGCCTCAAAGATGTAAAACCACCCCTACAAGAACAGGCTGAGTGAGCTGGGGCTGTTCAGCTTGGGGAAGACTCTAGGGAGAAGTACATATAAGCAGGAAAGGGACTATCTTGTTACATGTTCTGATCGTGGAAGGACAAGAGGGAATGATTTTAACTAAAAGAGGAGAGCTTTGGGTTAGATGTGAGGAACGACTTTTTGACTGGGAGCGGTGAGGCACTGTCACAGGCTTCCTGGTGAGATTGTGGATGTCCTGTTTATGGGGGCAGTTAAGGGCAGGCTATGGAAACGGGATAAAACGTTTCTGCATTGAATATTGAGAAGGGCAATCTAAAGAAGCTGTAGCATATCCTTAGAAATAGCTGATGTGAAAAGTAGAAATACCATATACATATTAGTAATGTTTTAGAAATATAGTTACCAAATTACGTGACAAATTCTTTCTCACAAAGCTGCAATAGGCTTTAAATGTTCTGAACAACGTGGGTATAGTATTCTGAACTGGGAAACATATTGTAAGGTTGTTCATTAGGCCAGCAAAAGTGAAATTCATTTAACAAGCTTTCAAGGAGCCAGTGCCTTTACGCAAAGCAGAACTGTCCCATTGTGTGGGAATGCTAGGATGCCATAGGCAGGCTCCAAGATGCTCCCCTCTATCCTCCTTCCAAGCTTATCTCTATGCAAGGACAGACAGATGACCAGAACAACAACCCAGTGTAAAGGGCACAAATGCTAGGGGGCAATTAAACAATTAAGAGGTTATGCTTACATTAAGGTTGTAAAGCAGGCATCCAAAAGTTAAGACCAGGTGTTTGTTAAGAAAGCAATTGTTAGAAGGCAATTAACCAATTAAGATATTTGTGTTTGAGTGGCAAGGATTTGTGTTTACTTGGTATTTATATGATTAGTGAAGCATTGCGAAAGAGTGGTAACCTGCAGTACTCAGCCAATGTGAAACCAGGGGAGAAAGAGATAAGCATCGGGCAATATCGAATAAAAGATTAACACTGTTTTCTGTGTGTATTCCTGCTTGCAGGAGGCCCGCCACTTCAACTGCAAATAAAATTTGCTTTATCAGAGATACCATCCTGGAAAATTATTTGAATATTTCCAACAAGGCTGGATGGGGCCCTGGACAGCCTGATTTGGTGGGCAGCAATGCTGCCCATGGCAAGGGATTGGAACTAGATGACCTTTATGGTCCCTTTGCAATCCAAGCCACTCTCTGATTCTTTTAGCAGCAATTCTGCAACCCGGGGGACCCCCTGCCTGAGCTCCCTTCACCACAGCTAGCCCAAGCTTTTGGGCTGGCATTGCTCACTACACACCCCAGCACGAACAGACCACATACAGCGCACACCAGCAGGCATCAAGCAAGACCACAGAGCTACCGGGCCAACACTAAGGGCTACTGTCACCAAAGCCTACTGTCACCAAGGGCACCCGGAATCCCGCACAGCTGCCCACTTCACGGCGCCCGCCCCTCAGCACCTACCCCCACCAACTGCCACTCACAGCCCGCGCCCCAGCCCCGGGAACGGAACTGGCCAATCAGCAGGCGGCACCGCTGACAGGCAGGAACCGGCAAAGGGTGACGCGTTGCAGCCGAGGGGCGGGACGGCTTTGCACTCCTAATCTCCTGGGGCCGAGCTCTCTAATTGGCTATTTTTCCGCCAAGATGCCCAATCAGAGAGTGCCTTGCAGAAGCCGGCTGAGCCTATCAGAGAGGCGTTTCTTCTTCCGCCTCGGTAGTTTGAAACCCTTGCGCCCGGCCGCTGCTCCGACCGTTGCCCGCAGGTGAGAGGGGAGACGGGAGGCGGCCGGAGTGGGCCCGGCGGCCTTAGAGGCCCTGTCTGTAGCAGGAAAAAAAGGAGATGCGTTCACGTTTTGATTCCTCCTCCTGACTTTTTCAGCCGTGTGCCTGCCCGGCCGTGCCCTCAGGTTGCTGCTGACGCCCCGCGGCTTGGCCTTAACTTTTTCTGTAGCTGAAGGCCGCAGCGGTCAGTCGGCACTGCAGGCGCCGGGTTTGAGTGGTACCGCTTCATACGTGTAAGTTAAAGGGCCGCTGGAAGTAGACCTCTTCCCTGGGTGAGAGGCTCGTCATCTGAACGTAATATGAAATTATTTGGAAAGCAGCGCTCTAGGTAACAAGCAGGCTCGCAAAGCAGAAGTCTCACATGGCTCAAGTAGTTCGGAATTAATGGCGTGAACAGCCGCGGTGAGACAAATGAGAGAGCTGTAAAGCTGAGGGCTGTGTCTGTAAGTAGCTGTCCTTAGCGCTGCGGTCATACACTTGACGGTTTCGCGTTCACTTAGTGCTGTTAACAGGAGCCTTGCTTTGGTGTGGTCAGAAGTGTCTTGGGAGACGCCTGGGGAAGATGAGAAGCACAGGGTAACCATGGAGGTACTGTTCTCGCTAGTCTCCTCACATTTAGTGATTTGCACCTCAGCAAATCAGTTTACTGATGTCTTAGTATGCCATGATAAATTACTCTCTTACAAACTTGCCCTGTGTTCTCTTAATCAGATCAAGGCAGATAACTTATTTTTAGCGTGAGGTGACAATGGCATGTGCAAACATCAGCTTAAAAGAATTGTATTTATCTTACACTAGTTTTGCCTGTTCTGTACATTAGCAGTTTTCTAGAATTCTAGATTTACTGGTATTTGTGCTGGAATTGCAATAATCAAAATGTCAGGACTGCAGGCAAGAACATCAGATCTATTGATGGTGAAAATAGAAATTTGTGAGGAAAGCTGAAAACTTAAGAAGTGTGCTATTTGTGAGAATGTAAATGATTTTCAAGTTAGTAAAGGCAGTCAGATTAGAATTCTGATGCACGTGGTAGAGGTCTAGTCCAGAGGAATAAAGAAAAGGGATAGACAGAGAAGACACGCTGAGCTTGAGCAGACTGTGAGTCCTATAAGGTGACTTCAGATAGCTAAGCTGCAGTTTTAAGCTCAGAGAGTGGCATGAAATGGAGAGATAGCATTGTTTGTGTGAAAGGAAGCAGATGAGTTGAAGAACCACAAACTCAAGCGTAGTTTCAGTGATACACAGAGAGCTATACATGCTAAACTGAGTGTTAAGAGTTTCAGAAGGCTGGAAGTCAGGACAGTGGTCTTAAATTAATGAACAAACTTTTCCTTCCACTTCATTAGATGTCACTTTACTAGATGTCATTAGAGTCACGTGAAACTCAAGTGGTCTCCTTTTTAGTTATAAGAACTGGCGGTAGGTAGTTTTGTTAAATGGATTGATGAAGAGAGCAGTGTTTGTAATTTGTTATACTCTTCCTATTTCTATGAATACCAGGTAATTAATAGATCCTTTGTCTCACCAACATGCATGTGAACACATTTGAATATCTCTAGGACTTCTGGACTACTTAAGACCGACTACTTGAGCAACTGTGTGAGTTATAAAGCACATGGTTTGATTTACTGAAGAAGAATTTGGGCCTTTGAAAGAACATAAGCAGTAAAGGAAAGAAGGCAGTAAGCAGTGAGATAATAAAGGTTTTTTGAACCTTGGGCAGTAGGAAGTCTCAGCATTTAATGTTGTCTTTATACCATTTTTAAAATATCAGCACAGACGCTAACTTCCCATTCTGCGTTCTGAAAGCCATAAATAGCAGAGGAGTCTTCTGTGATTCATGATAAATCAGTATCTGGGAAAACTCATAGAACTGAACCAATTAACTTCCATCTCTATTCCCAAATAGAGTGCTCTGAGTTTATTCCTTTTTTTTATATGTATTTTGAAATAAGATGATCATTAAGGAGGATATTTCCTGCCAATTTAATAGCAGTACAACTGGCAATTTAAAAATAATGTTTCTGTCAGAAAATTCATCTGTTTAAAAAAACAACTAAGAATATTATAATTGACAATTTTAAAGGCTTGTCTAAAAATGATTTTTAGCTTTCATGCTTGTTGGCTACACTATACCAGTACTTTGTTCATCTGGTTATTTATAGTGGTCTTCTTCCCAGGCTTATTCTCAGCTAACAGCTCTGTTCAAAAGTGTCTCATGGTTACTTTTGATGTTCGTCAGGCAGCTATATCACTCTGCCATTCATTCATTAACAAATTCTTTATGCTGCGTGGTAAGCATTCAAGGCATCATCTCAGTCTAGATTGTGGTATTTCCAGGGGAAAAAAAAAAAATCAGAGCAGAATTTAGGCACTCCTATATACCTCTGTAGGAATTTTGTACTATAGTAAGCTAAATAACTCCAACACTACAACTAAGAAGGAGGAGGGTTTGACATAGGACTGTGCTCATAAATTAAGGTTTCTATAACTCTCTATAATTTTTTTCATCTATAACTGTATTGTAATTGACCATATATTTAATGTAAAATATTTTATGTAACGTGTGAAATATTAGGCATAAAATTTACTCAACCAGTGTGTAGAATAACAAAATTGCTGTATTGTTGCTTTTCAGTCATCCATATTTTGTTTGAGTCTCAAAGTCAGTTGAAGTCTTTTCATGTTTTTGAGTATGGCTTGGATAAAGCAATTAAATGCTTTTCAGTCTATGCTGATAGCAGTGTATGTAACAAGGACACTTTCAGGTTACCCCATTGAATGGGCCACTACCCCCACCTGCTTGAGGTAAATACTACAGCAGTATCTGTGTTTCTGTGAATGAGGTTAGTGAACATGCAGTAAACATCCTGGAAATAAAAAATGAAGCTGAGTTTCTACTGTTTTATTGACTAACTTTGTGCAGGATGTCATCAGATGAGGAGAAAAGCACAAGTCCAGTTTTGCCAAAAGACTCAGTTTGGGGCAGTTCTGTTTCTTCAGATGTTCAGGTAGGAAAGAGGCAACCTCATTTGGTTCACTGTTACAGCATTTTACTTGGCTACGAGTAATTGTGAAGGAATCTAATAAAACTTGTGCCTTTTTTTTGTGTTTTAGAGATATAATAAAATAAATGCTAGGAAATGAAGCAAATTAGACAAAAGTAAAATGTGTGATTAAAATAAAGTTACTTGGATTTCTTTCTGTGCATTTCACAAGAAATTTCAACCTAAATGAAAATTCACATCTAATCTCAGGCTGATGATCAGTGACAGCTATAACATAATAATATAGTTTTCTTGTCTTTCTGGTGCTACTTTTTGTATGTAAAGTTTTATCAAGAGGCAGGAACTAGGATAGAAACCTCTTATTTCTAAGAAATGAAGTGTAGCAGCACGAGGCTTCTTACACGATGGAAGGAAGCGTTTGTTTCCTGCATTAAATATGCTGCAACTACAAAGGAAGGGGGTGTTGCTTTTCTTGGTTTCTTTGCATTTTGAAGGGATGGAAGGATAACTGGATAAAGCATTTGTCCTATTCTGTTGAAAGCAGTAGTTCTTTATCCTTAATATTTCAATAATTGGTTATTATTTTCTGAGTAGATGTTGGCATTGTTTTGCTTTTCTTCCTTTGATAAGATTCTAACCAAAACAGGTTAATTTTTACAATAAGCTTTGCTGGTTGCCGTGTGTAAATACATCGATACTTCTGCTACCAGATAGAAAGGGCACATACATCTTAAGCCCTGCTCAATTTTTTCTTCCTCTTGATTGCCTTTGTCCCTTTTAAAATACTGTATATGAGCAATTCATTTCTGTAGTTCATACAGTTCTCTGTGAATAAGCTTTATTAATCTGGAGACTCTCACACTAATCTGTCACCTGTGTTTCCAGTGCCTTTTGTAATTGAAGAAGAGGATGAAGGCAACAAATTCTGTATGACCAGAATTTTTTTCTATGATTGCCAGGGAGATTCAAAGTCCACCTCATTGGGAATGATAGAGCAGAATAATACTGAGTGGCCACTTTGCTATGGAATACGTGCCTAGTATAGCAGTGATTCACTTTTCACTCTTAATGCAGTGAACTGGATTTGAAAAGGATTTTGGTTTGTAGAAGATGTGATTAGGGCTGTAAATCTCAGTAGCTGCATTACTTCAGTTGGATAACTTGTTTTTAGATGATTCTGTGAATCTTAAGCGCTGTTTTATCTTCAGATACCCGTGTCTCTTTATAAATTTGACCAACAGAATAATACAGGCTATAACTTGGCTCCTGTATCTCAGTACAAATGCAGTATTGCACATAGGGATACATTATAAAAGTAACAGTGCAAATTAGGGCTTACATAACTATAAAGTACATCCTGTGGGGGGAAAAAATTAGTAACTAAAAATGAAAACATTAAGGCCATAGCTAACTAATAGAAATATTGGCAAGGGAGGTACCCTTACCCTTTCAGATAATTTTGCAGGTTAGTTTTTTCTGTCATGCATGAGAGAGTGTAGTTTTGTATGGATTAGATAATTCGAGTTTTAGTAAGTGTTAGAAGTTGAAATACTAAAATCTCCTGCTATAACTTGACTTGTATATTTTCAGTGCTTAAAATGTCTGTAGTAAGGTGGACCCTGGAGTAGTGCTTAAATTGGGTGATATAAACTGAACCACTCTCTTGCACCTGATATGTTGTCATTTGAATTTGATGTGGTAATATAAGTAGTTGGGTTGGCTCTGCCTGGAAACTAACTTCTTAGGGTTAAGAGTTAGCTTTAAGTTGCTATTTCTTCATGTAGTTTCTTTGAAGTAAACAAATGTTACAATTTCCCTGCACAATAACTTGCAGATTTTCAAGTGTAATCAGATGATGGCATTTATCATAAAAAGACAAATTAAGGTTAACTAATTTTATTAACTAAGTTAATTTAACTGAGTTACTTAATGTCTTGGCTCTTTCAGTCTGCTGGAATTTTGTGGTAGGAAGTTTTATACCATTCCATTTTGTTCCTGATTGAATAACTCACCTGAAGGTATTTGTTTTCTTCTTGTGACATCTGATAGAATTTAAACTGCATTTCTTTAGAAAGCTGTAGGTGTTGTCTGGAAATGGCAGAATACATCAGTGTGTGTGACTGGGATATTACAAGATACTGTTTAAGTTTGATGTTAAAATACTTAAATGGACTGAACTTGTGGCAGTGATAAAACAGCTTCAGTTGGAGTAAGTAGCTCTGGAAGTTTTAACAGCAGGAATTAATACCAAGGTTTCCTTTCTCATATCTATACATACCTGCTTTTTTGTACACCTGTGAAGCGTTGCTTGTTTTTGGAATGTCAGCTAACACATTGTGGGATGGCTTATATAAGTGGGACAAGAGCAATTGAGTATAATAGAGAACAATTTGCTTATCTTTTGCTCTTCGCATAACATGCAGTATAAAAGATTGTGCTTTAGAAGTTTAGATAAGTACCTAGTAAAAGAGCATAATATGCATGGCCTAATGCGAATGCGTGTCAGCTTTCTTAATATCGGATGTAACATCTTACAATTAGCATAGTTTTTACACAGTTATTGTCCAATTCTTGTGCACCATAAGAACATATACTGAAAAATCATGCCTTGTAAACTATTTTAAGTCCTGGGTTCGATCTGCGTTTTTTTATTCATGCTGGAAGTTGTAACTTATGTACTTAATTTATCTTTGAGTTAAATGTGGGGAAAAAAAAAAAACACCTTGATAACTTGCTGATTTGCAACTTATTATATATTTTACATGGAATGTGATGCTTCCTTTTCCTTGTCAAAAAGATATGCTATATAGCTTTATATACAGTTATTTAGACCTCTAATTTTGACATAGTAGACTAGAGGATGGGAAGTGGAAATTTAAGGGGAAACTAGAAATTAGCTAAAATGTACAAAACCTGGATTCTTAAAATGTCTGCTAGTTGTCTGGAGCCCACAAGAATGTGAGGGTTGTTCTAAAAGCTTTAAAACATTGTTTCAAGTGGTAGATTCAACAGCATGTTATATGTAATTGGTAACTTCAGATGATCGTTTCCACTCTAAATTTTCACAGCTTATGAAGTGTCAGAGTTTGAAGAGTTAATCATGTATGCCTCTCCTTCCCCCTATGAGGAAGGAGGGGGAAGGAATAGGGTGAAAAGCCCATTTGAGATAAGCTAATTTATTAAAAGGATGTGTGATAATGCAGAATAATTAAGAATAGTAAATCAAAACAAATAATGCAGAATAATTAAGAGTAGTAAATCAAAACAAATAAAAAATAAAACTGGAGGGGAGAGAGAGAGAGAGAGAGAGAAAGATTTCCCCTGGAATTGGAAATCTTGTGGAGGCTCCTGGGAAATTCAGTACATCCCAATGTATCTTCTTCATGGATAGTCAGAACTCATGTGAGACTGCTGGAGAAAACCAGAAAAACAGCTCCACAATGCACCTGTGTCTCTGCACCTAACAGCCCGTCACATGATGTCATGATCTGGAATACTGATGAAACCAAGGCAGTATCCACCCCTTATTCCATATCATTACATCATGCTGACATTGTACAGCACAGATATATACACATACAAATCATAACAACTATAATTAGTATTGCATACATATATACTACCTGCTCTCTCCCAGAGTCAAGTTCCCTTGATGTATACACAGTGTTCCCATTTTCTTGCATTATCCACCTAGTAAATGCAGGTTCCTGTGCAAAAGCAAGCTCGCAAATAGGTATTCCCTTGCCATAAGCTGGGATAACCCACGCTGTTCTCCCTAGTATGTCCTTTACATGTTCTTTGGGGACCTTATCTCTTTCTATGGTATGTACAACGCTAGATTGGGTGGGGCCATCTCGACAGGCAGACCTTCAAGTATTGACTAACCAAGTGGCTTCTGCCAGATGTTTATCCCCATGTTTGAATGTTCCACTACCCATTGCTTTCAGCATGGTTTTCAGCAGTAGATTGTATTGTTTGATTTTTCCCAAAAGCTGGTGCATTACAAGGGATATTGTATGCTCATTCAGTGCATAATCTTTGTCTCAAGTGTTTATGAGGGTAGTTTTAAAATGAGTTCCATTATATGACTCAGTTCTCTCTGGTACGAAAACAGACGGATCTCCTAGAAAGTGTCCAGCAGAGGGCCATGAAGCATCTCCCCTATCAGGAAAGGCTGGGTGAGCTAGGGCTGTTCAGCCTTCAGAAGAGAAGACTCAGAGGGGATCTTATTAATGTTTATAAATATCTTAAGCTTGGAAGTCAAAGGGACATGGCTAACCTCTTTTCAGTTGTCTGTGGGGACAGGACAAGGGGAAACAGCCATAAACTTGAGCATAGGAAGTTCCACACCAATATGCAAAGGAACGTCTTCACGGTGAGGGTGTCAGAGCACTGGAACAGGTTGTGCAGGAAGGTTTTGGATTCTCTTCTCTGGAGGTATTGAAGACCAATATACTCTGGACACGTATCCATGTAGTCTGCTGTAGGGGCCCTGCTTTGCAGGGGGATTGAACTCGAGGATCTCTGGAGGTCCCTTCCAACCCCTACAATTCTGTGATTCTATGATTCTGTCTGGAGTTCTGTGTTGCCATAAGACCTGTTTTTCAAGGCCTAGTGTAGTATTACAGGCAGTGGCATGGGGTATAGAATGTGTTTCAGGCTATCCAGTGGTTACTTCCACCAGGGTAAGCACATCATGCTTGTCATTATTTTGTGATGAAGTGATATAATCAGGCTGCCAAGGCTTACAGTGTTTATACTTCTGCCATCGCCCTTCGTGCCAGAGAAGTTTCGTTTTCTCTTGGCTTCTTTAATTGTAGCACGTTTTACATACATGGATAACTTGTGCAATTGCTTCCATGGTCAAGTCCAACTGTCAATCTCAAGCATATTTATATGTTGCATCTCTTCTCTAAGAACCCAAGGTTTCATGAGCCCACCAACCTAAAAATAATTCATATTTGTGTTGTCAATCCAAGTCTGCCTGAGCCTGGCCCACACAGACCAATACACTCAATTGTCCCTTTCATTCCCCTGGCTGGAGGCAAGGCCATTCTAATTATTGTATCTGTCATTTATTTCCTGTAGGTGAAGATCAGAACACTTACAGCACTTGCAGTGTTTAGTTACAACTGGAGCAGCCATTCTCTTGGAGAAGCCCTCATTCATAGCTTATTTCTTATGTAACTCTTCTTCCTGTGCTTGTAGGGCTGAAGTGGGTTTTATGTCCCACCTCCTCATATCCTCTCCATGATCATACAGGTAAAAATACAGGGTAGTATATAATGTGGAACCAATATTATCCTTCACTTGAGCAAGGGGATGTCTGCCTTTAATAGCAGAGATGCTAGATTGTACAGGTGAGGGAGTGGGGTTCATCACTTTGGGTTAACTGGACTAGTTTTTTCTCAAATCTATCCATTCTTTCAGATTTACTGAGATGGCCAAGACACACGTTCATGCAGGGGCAGTAATGTTTTCTTCAAATTCTTGAGGACTATGAATTCAGTCATATAACATGAGTCTTCCTTCTTCTCTACATAGCATTCCTGCTAGTGCACTGGGATACATTGCCAGTGTGTTTTGTGTGGATTTCCACCACATAACTGGTGAACTCCTGGGTTTGGATCATCAGGATCAAATATGAGGTCTTACAGCAACTCCGCCATGGCTAGCTCCCTTAGATACTGGCTACTTCATTCCATAGTGGTTCATTTACTTGGATAAGGCATCAGATCTTCCTTGCAATTGCCAAGGTTGGATAAGACCTCTAAGATCATCCAGTCCAACTGTCCACCTGTCACCAGTATTTCCCCTAAACCATGTCCCTCAGTACAACATCTAAACATTTCTTGAATGCCTCCAGAGACAGCATCTCTATCACATCCTTGGGCAGCCTGTTAATCCCAATGTATCTTTCTCTTGGAGTGTCAGAACTCACTTGAGACTGCTGGAGAAAACCAGGACACACAGCTCCACAGCGCACTGCATCTCTGTCCTCAGCAGCGTGATGTCATGATACAGAATACTGATAAAACCAGGAGAATGTTTTTTTTAAATCACAATTGTCATAATTGATTTCTCATATTTAAGTTCATTAGAGTATTGAATAGAGTTAGTAAAACAGTATTAAGTGAAGAAAAAAGTATTGCTAGTAGCATGGCTTAATATTTTGCAATTTTTTTTTTTCCCCCAATATAGTGGTACCATTGGAATAGATTTCATGTTTAAGCTATAATGTCAAATATTCAGATTTGAATTCTAAATGCTTTTTCTTCTGAAAATCTATTTAATTAGGAAACTAAAAAAAAAAAAAAAAATCACGTTTATTGGTTTATTTTGGTTCACGTACTGGTTAGACTGGCTTGAAGTTACGTACTGGTTAGACTAGATTATAACTTTTTAACATGCAAATTTTTTATATTAGTTTTGTATACATGTTCCCTATATCTATATAATTTAATAGATGCATAATATAAGGTGAAAATCACACAGAATCACAGAACTGTAGGGGTTGGAAGGGATTTCCAGAGATCGAGTCTAACCCCCCTGCAAAGCAGGGCCCCTACAGCAGGCTGCTCAGGTAGGCGTCCAGGCAAGTCTGTCCAGAGAAGAGAATTCAAAACCTCCCTGCACAACCTGTTCCAGTGCTCTGACACCCTCACTGTGAAGAAGTTCCTTTGCATATTGGTGTGGAACTTCCTATGCTCAAGTTTATGGCTGTTTCCCCTTGTCCTGTCCCCACAGACAACTGAAAAGAGGTTAGCCATGTCCCTTTGACTCCCAAGCTTAAGATATTTATAAACATTAATAAGATCCCCTCTGAGTCTTCTCTTCTGAAGGCTGAACAGCCCCAGCTCACCTCCCTGGATCTGATGGTCACGCTCCTTTTAATGCACCCCAGGATCCCACTGGCCTTCTTGCCCACCAGGGCACACTGCTGGCTTCTGGCCAACTGTTGTCCACCAGGACTGTCAGGATCCTCTCTGCAAGCTCTTTTCCAGCAGATCGCGCCCCAACCTGTACTTGCAGTTATTCCTTCCCAGATGCAAGACTCTACACTTGCTTTTGTTAAACCTCACCTGGTTTCTCTCTGCCTGGCTCCTCGGTCTGTTCAGGTCTTGCTGAATGGCAGCACAGCCTTCTGCTGTGTCAGCCACTCTTCCCAGCTTTGTATCGTCAGCATACTTGCTGAGGATGGACACTATCCCCTCTTCAAGGTCATTGAAGATATTGAACAAGATCAGACCCAGCACTGACCCCTGAGGAACACCAATAGTCACAGGTCTTCAACCTATCTGTATCTACCTTAAAAACAATACCAGATAATGAAGTACCTTCTGCTTTGCAACTTATATGGTAGTAATTGTGATGTTACAGAATGTGAAATGTGATCCTGCACTTTGTCATGGTTATAAAAATACATTTTCTTATTCTTTGCAGTAATAGCAGTGTTAAAAAATAGGTGATTAATAGCTTACATGATCTGAAACTGTTCTGTTTTGATTCCTTGTTTGTTTGTTTGTTTAAGGTTCCTACTATAATTTCCAGTTTTGGCATCTAGCAAAATCTTTCAGTGTAACTATTACACTGTATTTAGTTTTAAACAGTAAACTTCAGAAAAGGAAGCTGGAGGAAATTAATTATAACTATCATTGCTTGCTTCTAAATGATAAGAAAACAGCTCACTCTTCTGCATCAGAAGAAAAATCTTAGTTTCCCCTAGTTAAAAAAAATAAATTATCTAAAATCATTACTATTACTTCTTACATATAGTCAGTTGTTTTTTTTAAATTGTAGCTTTATAATTGTTTGTCAACATTTTGTGACAGGATGAGTATGAAGAACTGCTTCGTTATGTTATAGTGACTCCAGAGTTTGAACTGTGCATCCCAAAGCAGTCAGAACCTTCCTCAGAACTGAGAGGAAGGGGCAGATTTTCAAGTGTAACAGATGACACCATTTACCATACAACTCCAGGTAATATGTGCAAAGCTATGAGTTGATGTTATAAAAGCAGTGTTATGACTTAAGTTTTCAAATAGTTCCTGCTTGAAAAGAACGTAAAGCTAATGTATACTGTATTTATATTTTGCACAAGAAACTTAGGGAGGTATTATATTCACTGAAGGGTTTTGTTTGACGTGGCTTTAAGGTCACAGTATTGATTTAGTGACGGTTCTCAGTGTTCAATAGTGTAAAGGTTAAAATAAACATTTTTGTTTATTTTTGTTTTACACCATAGTTGGTACAACAGTGCAGAAGAAGGTGCCTTTACTTCATAGAAGCTCCTCAGTTCACAACTGGTTTTACTCATAACTGTACTGCGATGATAGATAAATGTTTAAAGTAAGATTATTTTGAAGTGTTAGCTGAACAGAGCTTTGAAGAATTACTATTTGTGTTACTACATGAGCATCATTTTAGTTCAGTTTTCAGTTTTTGAGTTTTATTTTATTACTTGGTATTCAGCTCTGTATAAACTTACTGTCTTGTGGTGCACTGATATTGTGTGATGCAATGTGCGCTGGTATTTCTGGTTTTGTATTGGTTGCTTTTGTCAATCATATTTAGCTTGAGGAAGTTTTGTTAATTTAACTTCAAAAGAAATACTAAATAATTGTGTTTGTGTCATTTCTTCGCTAACTTCTTAGCTTACAGAATTGGGAAGAACTTACTTTGATTTCTGTTGTTGTTTAAGTATGCCATTTCACCATGAAAGTATTTTCCTGCATTTTTGCATACTCCCTTTTTGTCTCCTTGAGGACAAGATTTTCTCTTCTAGTTAGAGGAACATGTAAAATGGTAGATCATTTTACAAATAAAGGCTAATTAGCCTTGAAACGTAGTGCTGATCATCTTCATTGGACAGCACCAATCTCAGCAGAGTAGATGATACAACATAAGAAATGACCTCCAGAGGGACCTGGACAAACTAGAGAAATGGGCCCAATTGAGCCTCATGAGTTTCGGCAAGGCCAAGTGCAAAGTGTTACTTTTTGGTTAGAGCAGTCCCAAGTCTGTGTAGAGATTGGAAAAAGAACTCACTGAGAGCTGCCCTGCTGAGAAAGACTTGGAGGTTCTGCTGGATGAAAAACTTAATATGAGCTAGCAGTGCGCTCTTGCTGCCCAGAAGGCCTACCATATCCTGGTCTGTATCAAAAGAGAAGTGGGTGGCCAGCAGGGAGAAGGAGGGAGTTGTCCCCCTCTGCTCCATGCTCATGAGGCCCCATCTGGAGTATTGCGTCCAGTACTGGGGTTCCCAGCACAAGAAAGACGTGGAGCTGTTCAAGTAGATCCAGTGGAAAACCGCAAAGATGACCAAAAGTCTGGATCACTTCTCTTTTAAAGAAAGGCTTAGGCAGCTGGATTTTCTCAGCCTGGAGAAGAGGAGGCTGCAGGGAGACCTCACTGTGGCCTTGCAGTACTTGGAGGGAGCTTGTAAACAGAAGGGAAAACAATCTTCTACACAGTCTGTTAGTGATAGGACAAGGGGGGAATGGCTTAAAACTGAAAGAGGAGAGGTGTAGATTACATGTTAGGGGAAATTTTTCACTCAGAGGATAGTGAGGTGCCTGAAACAAACTGTTCAGTGAAGCTGTGGGTGGCTTGTTCCTGGATATTTTTAAGGCCAGGTAGGATGGGTTCATGGGCAACCTGATCTAGAACCTGATCTAGTGGTTCGCAACCCTGCCCATGGAAAGGAGTTGGTACTACATAATTTTTAAGTCCCTTCCAACCCAAGCCATTCTATGATTCGATGATAAATGTTTTTTATGTATAATGTATGCAAATATCCTTGGCCATTCTGATCAGAACTAAGTAATTCTGCTAACAGGAATTTATCAGTGCAGCAAACTACAAAACAGACACAGAAAGATGCTTGTACTTTGAGAATAGAAAGAACCATAAATGAAATGAGATGAAATAAAATGAATAAAATGAAATACATCTTCCATAGTTGTGTGTGAATTTAAGGCAGTCCAATTAAACTGTCAATTGACATTTATTTAACTCATGTTAGTACAATATAGCAAATAGTCATCTAGAAGTGGGTTCTTAGAGTAAGAAATGTGATGAAGGTGAGGATGGCAGTATTGGTTATTCTGTGTCCTTATTCCACAGTGAGTCTGTGCCAGCACCTCACCTTCCAGTATAAATATTTTCCGGGAGAAATATTGTCAGTTTTAGAATGCTTGTGGATAATCTTGATCATTAAAGATATTCTACCTATAACTTCTTTTTCTGCAGAATTAGCATGCTTGTTTCTCAGAATATATTCAACTGCCATAGGAAATACAGAAGCTATGATTCTGGAGCTCAGGGGAAGCGTGAAAACAGTGGTCTGGAGAGAGAAAATATTTTGCCTAATGGGATATCTGTGAAGCCTGTTAACTTCATCCAATGTAGTTGTATCCTGTAAGGGAATTATGTGAAAACTGCACAAGAAGTGAGATCAATAGAAGCTGTTGATATTGTTCTTTAACAGTCAACTGTAGGAAAAAAAATCCTCTACAGAAGGATTTACACTTGCAACTCCTAGAATGAGAACAGTCAGTTTACAGTCTAAAAACTGTGACACAAAATATTTTGACTGGGAAGATAAAACATCCTCAACCATTATATTAGGTCAAAGTACAAAGACTGTAGTCTGGTAGATTCAGCTAAAGGTAAATATTAAGCTATCTACAGTTTCCAAATGTAATTTGTGCTACCAGGATTTATGTACTCTCTGTCATGATACTGGGCATCCCCAAGTCACTGGGGAGGAATTAGAGCCAACTCAGGCTCTTCATAGTTTTTGTCTTTGGCAACACTATCCTCATTCATCTTCACTTGTTTTAGTCATCCTCTTTCATATGAAAAGACTTTCAAAGATTATGCTTAAGTGAACAGTAGTTTTGATTTTTATTACTGTTACAGTGTGATTGTTGGCTTGAATATATCTGTATCTTGGAGACATGTATTTGAATTAGGTCCAATTTGGCATACATGGCTTTTGACAGTCATTTTATTTATTTATTTTTCCTTTTTTGCCTAGCTTCTGACTTAATTCAGAATGCAGACCAGTTACTGTTTACAAAGTATTAATCTTTCTTTTCTGTGTCATTTTTAGATTTATTGTCAGTGAAGGAGTGTACTGAGATCAATATGGAACAACTTTGCCCTGTTTCAGAAGAGACTTCTTCACAAGAGTCCACACACATTCCAAGAGAAATTGGTGAAACCACAGTAACTGAATTAACTGTACCTGATGAAAAAGTTACTCAAATAGAAAATATACTTGACCTCTGGAGTGGAAGTCTTAAGGTATTTATTTGGTATGCAATCCTTAAAAATAAAATACAAATGTCAGTATGTTGTTGTAGATTAAGTGGGAGTGTGGGGAAATTTGTATAGTGATTACATTCCAAAATGATGGTTTTCTTTTTGTTTCTGTTGCATATTGCATGTAAGTACGAGACAAAAACTCCAGAATAACTTTCTGTGTCATGGATGTTTAGTTAATTCACTGTGTGGTACTGTATGTACATGCATACAGCCTGGAGACTTCCCTTCAAATACTGATCTGTCCTTAATTGCAGTATTTTAAGATTAAAAGATTTGGGAGGAGGGGAAATAATTTTACGAATTTCACTTCTGTCATCCTTTTACTTTTTAGACAAATGTTCTGAGTGAATTGAGAAAATGGAAATTAAGTTTTATCGAACATCACAAGCATCAAATGAGACAAGAAAAAGAGAAACATGCTGAACATGTGAAACAATTGAATAATGAGATAGAAAACCTGAAAGAGTTGCTGCGTACTTACGAGATCTCTATTGGCAGAAAAGATGAGGTAGTATTTCAATTTCAAAGTTCAATTGTTCTTTCTTAAAAAAAAAAAAAATTATACTGTCTATTTGAACAACCAAATACTTGCTACAAATAAGTAAATATCTTTTAGACTGTATTGTGAAGAAATAATACGTTAAGACTGTATGGTGGAAAAATGACTCGTTGCTAGTAAGCTTCTAACAATGGAAATCTAATATGAAGTATGTATATATTTTACACTGCTTGCTTTTAAATCTTCTATCTAATCTTATTCTTCATTTGTTTTGTGAAAATCACACAAGAGTCTCTTAGCTCTTATCTACAGAAAACCATTCATTTTTCTATGGATTGGTTTTACTGCATTTTAACTAGACAGCAGTCTTCAAAATGTTTAGAGTTAGTTTTGAGTTTCTTAGAACTGTACATTTATGGTTTTCTAGCTGTGCTGTTTTTCTATGAACAACTTCAAAATTAACTAGAACTGTGGGAATGTACATAAAATTGTGGTAGACCTGCAACCGCATAAAATAAGAGGATTCAATTACATTAACCTAATTTTTAAATTTTTTAGTTGAGAAGACTTCATGAAATTTGGACTTTTAATTTGTATGTACAATTAAAAAGACTGGTCTGTATTCTAGAAAATCTGCTGATGGACTTAGAATCTGAAGGAAGGACGATCTTTTTACAAAAATTAAATGCATTTCTTAATTGATGACAAATTATGCATATTTTCTACTAATTTTAGATAAATTTTCTATTTATAAGTGAAACAACACAGTTTTTCTGAAACTACAAAAAGTTAGAGCTTGCCATATTTAAGTAATTTACATTTATTAAAATAGATAGTATTATGAGGAAATTATTTGTAAAATCTAGACAAGAGTCAGTGAATTAATGTTACTCCTGATTTGAATTATGATTGTTTTTCCCTGCTTAATTGGATTAAAAGGAAGATTTAGTAAAAAGCTGCTGCTAAAAGTAAATGCTCTAAGTGAAAATCAGTCTGAAACTACATTCCATTTGAGATTACAAAGATCATAGCTCTTGATGTAACGTTAATAAATGTTTTTGCAGGTTATTACTAACATGACAGAAGCATTAGAGAGGAAGAAAGAGAAAATAGAGCTAATGAGAAGGTTTACACTGTGGCGGATTCAGCAAATTAAAGCTAAACAAGAGGTATGTGTGCAAAATAAAAATGTGATGAAAATGAAAGCTGTGAACTCTAGAGTCAGAATTGGTGCAGCTCTTGTTACAGTTGGAAAAAATGGCAGTGTTTCTGTTTTGATGTGCTAGACTATGTCAAATAACAGTTTGAAAGCACCAATCTCCCCAGAAATGCTGCTGTCTGAATACTCTCTGGGATCATGAAAAAAATGAAACTACTTGTTTAGAATATTGGTTTGCTCCTACTGTGATCGTCTTGTAGTGAATTGCTGAAGTTTACAGTATATATATTCTGAAGTAGGTGACAAGGGAATGTCTATTAATTTTAAATAAATTACGTTTGAACAATTAAATTACTAAATATCACATCTTACATTTTTTGGGACCGAGTCTCACAATTAAAACTTCAGCTGCCAAAACATGCATTAGCTAAGAGCTAGATACTTAAAAAATGTGGAGCACTATGTCAGGTGCTGTAAAGAGCCTGCTAAATGAAACGTAACAGAAAAGGGGTATCCTGAATCAAGGCTGCAAAACTTTCACAGTCCAAAGTAGATTCATGTTTATTTGACAGTGCCCTAAACTCTGCTGTTTCACAGAAAGGGATAGCCTTTTCTCTTTTCTCTTATGTGGAAATTTACTAATAATTTGGAGCTGCTTTGGGGAAATTACTCAACTTTTTCTATTTCTTCTGATTAATTTCTGAAAAAAGCAATGCTAAAGTATGCTGTCTAGTGAATATTTTGAAACAGAATAGAATTATTCATTATTGGAGTGGAATTATAGCATTTTGTTTAAAAAAAAAAAACTAGTTAAAGCATCCTGGACTCTAAAAATGTGTGTGTTTTTTTTAAGGATGATGATTTATGCTATTATCAGCTATCCTTGTGACTGTAGACTTACACCATATATTCGAGGCTTTTGTTTACTAGTCATTAAGCTATGAATAAAAACACTGCTTTGTGTAATCTAGGTGCTCTACAACGTGTTTTCTGTTACTGAGTAAAGTTCCTTAATGCATGTGCAGGCAGAATAATTGAGCTACTGATATGGTGTTTCACAGTGAAGCAGCACATAAACACAAAACTCAGTTTAGACATTCCCACTGTGGTCTGTGTAATATGTGGCTATGCAGTCTTCGGTAATGACTTCAGTTTTTAGCTAACTTGCACTTGCCTATAATGTGGTTTCATTTGTTTCCCAAGGAATATGCAAACAGAATAGCAGATAAACAGTTCCAGACAGCTTTGAAGAAGAAGGTATGGACAGCATGGCACTCTCTTAGTGAAGAAAGATGGAAAGAAAAAGTAGCTAAAGCCTGTCAGTTAAGGGCAGAAGATATCTGTGTTCAGCTTACCAATGATTATGAAGCCAAAATTGCAGAGGTATAGTAAAGTTTCTTTTTTCCATTCCTTCACTCCTTCTCTCAATACATCAATTTCCCCAAAGCATATCTTTCTCAGCAAGCTTGAAAAACATGAAGACTTTCCAAGAGAACAGAGCTCTAAAGTACAGGAAAAGATGTGAGATCTAGGATTTCTCCTGCAGATGGTTGCTTTCTGATGTAAAATGTTGCTGATCTGCATATGCAGGTGAAGTAAATATGTATTTTCACATCACTAGGAATTGTATCTGATTCCTACACACTGTTAATATTTGCTACTTATTTTAAGGTCTCACTGAAGAAGAAGGACATAGTAGAAATAAAAGTCTATTATGATAAATGACCATAAGGAGTACAATATATTTTTCTATAAGAGCTACTATGTTAGAGGCTGAATACAAGTTTATTTTTGTCTTCAACCTGTCAACTACACTTGTTGAAAAATATTCAATGTTTATTGTGAAGATAGGTTAGTAATGTCTGGTGTCCCCCTGAGATTTGTCTTTGAACCAGTACTGTTCAACATCTTTATCAATGGTCTGGACAGAGGGACTGAATGCACTGTCAGCAACTTTGCAGGTGATGCTGAGCTAAGTGGTACAGTTGATACAACAGAAGGAAGGGTTGGCATTCAAAGGGACAGGCTTGAGAATTGGGCCCGCATGACAGAATTACAGAATGGTAGGGATTGAAAGGGACTTCTGGAGATCATCATGTCTAACTGCCTGCTAGAACAGGTTTCCTACAGTAGGTCATAGAGAAAAATTTCAAGATGGGTCTTGAGTATTTCCAGAGAAGAAGACTCCACAACCTTTCTGGGCAGACTGTTCCAGTGCTCTGGACTCTAATGAGCTTAATTGGATTCAATAAGCTGAAGCACAAGATATTGCAGTTACATTGTGGCAATCCCAGGCACCTGTATAGGCTGGAAGAAGAACTCATTGAGATCTGCCCTGCTGAGAAGGACCTGGGGATTCTGCTGGATGAAAAGCTTTACATGAGCTAGCAGTGCGCTCTTGCTGCCCGGAAGGCCAACCATATCCAGGTCTGCATCAAAAGAGGGGTGGCCAGCAAGGAGAAGGAGGGAGTTGTCCCTCTCTGCTCCACGGCCCCATCTGGAGTATTGCATCCAGTACTGGGGTTCCTAGCGTAAGAAGGAGGTGGAGCTGTTGGAGCAGGTCCAGAGGAGAGCTGCCATGGTGATCTGAGGACTGGAGCACTTCTTATAAAGAATCGCTGAGGGAGCTGAGCTTGTTTAGCTTGGAGAAGAGAAAGTTCCAGGGAGACCTTATTGGGGCCTTCCAGTAGCTAAAGGGAGCTTTTAAACAACAGGAGACCAACTTTTTTCACTGTCTGATAGTATAGGACAAGGGAAAATGGTTTTAAAGTAAAAGAGGGAAGATTTAGATTAGATATTAGGGGGAAGTTGTTGTTTTGTTGTTTTTTTTTAACACAGAGGTTGGTGAGGTACCTAGAGCAAACTGTTCTGGGGGAGCGGTGGATGCCCCATATGCTTGGAGATTTTCAAAGTCAGGTAGGATGGGTTCATGGACAGCCTATCCTAGTGGGTGACAACCCCTGCCCTCTAGTTTGCTACGGATAGAATCACAGAAGAGTTTAAGGATCATCTAGTTCCAACCCAAGTCCTTCTATGATTCTATCCTTAGCAAACTAGAGATTTTGAAATGAAAATGCATTTTGTAAACACATTAAGTGACTTTTAAAGCTAATTGAACATGTTCGTGGTTTGCATCCAGAAGTACAAGGCAGCTGTTTCCGTACTCTCTTTTGTAGCTAACTGCTACTTTGGAACAAACCAAAGCTGAGATTCTGCGTCTGCATAGTGAAAGAGAGCAGTATGAAGACACTATGAAGAAAGCATTTATGCGTGGTGTTTGCGCTTTGAATCTGGAAGCAATGACTATGTTTCAAGGCAAGGACAATAGGACAGATCCCGGTCAGTATAAGAGCAGATTTAATTTGGGAGTTTGTAGTTTTTGTTGTTCCTATTGTCTTCTGTTGTTTTTAAAAAGGATTCTCCTTTTTTTCTTCCTTTTTTCTTTTTTAATATGAAGACTTTATCAAATATATATTCCTTTAAAAAGATGGATTGAATATGTAAAAAAAAATAAAAAAATGTTCTGATGCTGAAGAACGTACTGCTAAGTAATAAATAAAATGAATGATTTCTCAGAGATAGTGAATTCATGAATAAAATGTTTACCTTTCAGTGTGTTATAAACACGAAACTGGTCTCTCAAGTTTCATCTTACATTCGCATGTTTATTGTTTTCAAAAAAACATGCAACAGTGTGTCTCACAGATAGTGATGGGTAACTCAATTATGTGTTTTGTAATCTGTGGACCTTTAAACTTCTGTGTCTGCAATACGTATCTACAAGCACTGCAGTGCCACCTATTGTCACTGCAAGTAAAAGCAGAATTTGGTCCCTTAAAAGAATTACAGGTAGTTATTAATAGTGTGCAAATATCACAATTTGACATGGTCTAGTATATGGAGACAGTGTAGATGGTCAGCAGTCTGTGGCTGATTTACTGATGGGTGATTTTGCATATCATGGTTTTTTTTAGCTTAAATCCACAAGCTAATTCTGTTATAATGGAAATACCACTGCTTAAGTAGTGTAGATCAGATATATATGCCATTGATCCTTTCTGTGCCTAAGCTTAATGTGTGTGTGTGTGTGTGTGTGTGTATGTATGTATATGTTTGTACAAAATGTGTATTCTGGCATATTTTCGTTCTTGAAAACCTTGAATATTGTACCAATTGAACTATGTTAATTATTATATTTTTCCTGCTCACTTTAAGAGAACAGCCACAAAAACAACAGCAACAAAAAAAACAGTTGCTATACAATATACTCTAATCCCTGAAATGAGCTTCTCCTGGGGCTCCTGTTGGATTATTTGCTTTAGAAATGGAAGAGTAAACAAGAATATTTCTCTCTGTTTCCCTTAAAGAAACGTATATTCTAAAAGTAAAGGCTGAAACGACTTGAAAAGGTTCCATGCTTAGGTCTGCAGATCACATGTCCCCAGGGTGTCTGCACTGAGGCAAAAGAATGGTGCTGTGTTCTGTACAGTCTTTCAGTCTGCCTCATTGCTGTCTTTCTGAAGTAATTTGTGGCCTCTATTGTAAGGGCAGTTCTTACACAGTTGGGTTAGTATTTGCAAGCAGTATTCAGAAGCTCTGTGCTTTGCACTGAAATTCGACAAGCAGAGCAAAACAGAGAAACAAGCCACCTGAAATTTCTGTTCCCAGAATTTCTGAAAAGGAGGGTCAAGTAAGAAGTAGAATAGACCGATCTTTTTTAATTAGTTTATACAGAAATACCAAAGGAATAGTAAAACTTTCACTGTAGCATATTTTGTATCCCCTAGCGTTTGTTAGATTATGTGCTGATCTCATTACTCCGTGTT
The DNA here is from genome assembly GCF_905368555.1 of Meleagris gallopavo. Taxonomy (NCBI): domain Eukaryota; kingdom Metazoa; phylum Chordata; class Aves; order Galliformes; family Phasianidae; genus Meleagris; species Meleagris gallopavo. Next base: position 24,052,024 of record NC_139435.1, read on the forward strand.
TCTTAAAATAGATTCAGGAAGTAGGAGAGAAGATAATGGTGCCATTATAGCAGGAAGGCTACCTCATTCACAGTACAGTCCCCCTTCACCACCCCCTGCACCAGCAACTACTCTTCACACAGAAGACCTGGTAAGTCAGTGCTGTATTCACTAGCAGTGAAAATAAACTTCCCACCATGGGGCTTTTTAAAGATAAATATGATAGTCCATGAATTGAAGGAATTTGAACTTAGTCCAAGTATAAAAAGAGACCTACAAGTATGTTCAGAGTGTTTGCTGTAAATGAAGTGCATTAGTCACAGTTGCTAAGACTTGCCATACTTTCAATTAGATCTGTTTTTTATTTTAGTGAAGATGTGTTAAGCTAATGAGAAGAAAGTCACTGTAACAAGCAGAATTTGCTTTCCAAGATTTTTACTGAAAAAAGAAGTTGTTAGAGTGGCTTGCCAAAAAAATGAACTGAGCTTACTATTATCTGGGAGAAAAAAATGGAAGTTAGCTTGACATTAAATTTCTTTTTAAAAAAGGCAATATGTATAGTCACTGAGGAAAAACTTATCTTATTGTCCTGTCATGTCAGCTTATCCAGATTATTATCCAGTAGCCTGGAAGTTCTAGACTTGTCCTGGAGTTATGCTGAAGATGCTGCTGTAAAACAATTCCACGCTAGAATGGGGAGAAGACATGCTTGCCTCTTTTCCCAGTTTTCCATTGTAACAGTACCAAATGTTAGTCACTTAATTTGCATGAATTTTTAGACAAGTATTTTTTTTAGAAAGAATTTTTAAATTAGCCAAAAAAAAAACCCAAAACATTAAAAATAGTACTAATACATCTGCAAAAAAAGCTTGAATTTAGAAAGGTAATTGGAATAGTCAATAGGTTGTCTATCTAAAGAGCAAAACTGTATTTTTGGGAACATTATACTCATTCTTTAAACTCTTATTCAATTAACAGTTTTCTACTCACCTGGGTCATGCAAGCACTTCTCAGACAAGGCTAGATTCTGATTCTCCAGTAATCATCCCTGGCACAGCTGCAGGATCTGGGCTGGCATCAACTCAAAAATTGGTAACATGCTCCGACTGACTTTTTTTTGATTTTTAAGACAGTTATAACAAATTTTTAGTTTCCACTTTTTTCATAGCGGCTCAAATGTGTAGTTGAGAAAACTGTCATAGAGTTCAGTTACATGTGTGAAGACACTGTCTTGTGAATGCTTGTTAATGTGATGGAAAAGCCTTCTTAGGATAAGCTTTAACTCATTTTTGGAGCGACAAAATAAAGAGTAAGAAAAGTGCATGTGTATTTAGGTGTAATACAACAGGAACAATTGGTGTTTCAGATGGTACCATTTTTTTCTGAAAAAAAAAATCTGCTTTTGCCTCCTGCTATTTAATATGTCTCTCTCATTCTCTTTTCTGCATTTGTTACTGAATGGTACTTTTTTTTTTTTTACATTTCCTCAAGAATCCTCTGCATTGCTGTCCTTTCCTTTTCCCATCCGATGCAATTTGCTGCTAGCAATCAGAAAGATGCAACTTTCTATCACATAGAAGTGTTTTTGTATCTGCTGTGTCACTGCTAGAAAGACTTATCAGGATGATGGAAGTGCCTGCAGCTATCACTAGAGTATGCTGCCAGTGAGCAAAGCTAAACTACCCGTGCAGATTGATTTTTGTCAAATTAGCCTTACTCCCCTCAGGACAGTAGTCACTTGCACTAAAAAACATCTCTGTGGAAAAAGACAGAATTAACTAGCTTACAACTAGGTGGAGCAACTTCCATCCCATATGTAACATAAGTGTATTACATGCAGTTTCCTATGTTATCCTAGGCAAGCAGCTAATAAACATAAGCAGAATATTAAAACATTGTAAATGTGATACTTAGAAATTTTGCTAACTAATATCTAATTTATTTGTAGCCCATGGCAAAAGTAATAACATCGGCTCAACCGAAAGCAGGGAGAACAATCACTGCTCGAATCACAGGCAGATCTGATATGGGACAAAAACACAGAATTTGTGGTAGTTTAGCAGTGATGGGAGTTGCTCCGCCCATGAGTTCGGTCATTGTTGAAAAACATCATCCAGTCACTCAGGTAAGTCAGAATTATGCTTGTAATAGTATTGTTAATATTATATTGTATAAATAAAAATGACCAGCAGGAAGAGATAGATAATTAGACTTGAGTCCTTTCAAAATAATATGCAGTACTGTTTTTGGGCTGGGTAGAATGACAGAGTAAGGTCAAGTGGCAGCGTTTACTTCTTTTATCATATTTTGTTCATAGGCACAATAATCTCTTTCTTGGCCAACTCTTCAGTGAGTCTTCCTGTCCATAGCTGGTCATCTGGTCCAACAGCGTTAGGTGCTATCATCACTCTGCTGCCATTTAAAGACAAGCTTTGCAGTGGAGCAATTGTTTCAAACATGGTAGAGATACGGGTTTTACTGGCAAGCTGAGAATAGCAAATTATTGGAGAAAAAAGCAGAATCTTTGTCAAAAGGCAACGAAGTTCATCTGGCCTGCTTCTTGTCGTATCCTTTTATTTCCCCCACTTATCTGAAGAAATACTGAGACAAGTGCATTAATAGGGCATGAAAGCAATATAAAAGATGACTGTAAACAGTAGCCCAAATCACTCAGTCTGTCACTATGCATTTAGACCAATCTGAGCAAAAAAGGGTTTTAACTTTTTAAGAATTCAGAGTCTGAGACAAGCGTCACTACTGTACCAAAGCCTGCCTTTTAAAAATGCAGTCACAAAGTTGCAGAATGGTTGAGATTAGAAGGTGCCCCTGAAAGACACCTGGTCCAACCTTGCTCAATCAGGGACACCTGGAGCAGATTCCCAGGCCTCTGTCATGGTGGCTTTTCAAGATCTCCAAAGAGGAGAGTCTGCAGGTTCTGAGAGCAGCTGGTGCCAGTGCTCTATCACTGATACAGCATAGAAGGGCTGCCTAATGCTCAGATGGAGCCTCTTCTATCACTTTGTGCCCATTGCCTCTTGTCCTGGCACTGGGCACCGTGAAAAGAGCCTGGTTCTGTCTTCTCTGCACCCCTACCTTAGATATCTATGAACATTGATGAGATTCCCCCCTCACCCTCCTTTTCTCCAGGCTGAACAGCCTCAGCTTTCTCAACCTTTCTTCATAGGATTGCTGAGGCATACCCTCAGTATTTGTGGGTGCAGCCTACCAGGGCCTGTAGAATTTGTCCAGTTTGCTCAGGTATTCCCTTACCTGATCCTCTCCTACCAAAGGTGCATTTTCCTTGCTTCAGCCATTCATCCTGGCCTCTGAGATCTAGGATTCTTAAATGCCAGACTTGCTACTAAAGAAGACAATCGTATCTTGCCTTTTCACTGCCCCAGATCACCAGGTCTCTTGTTTCCTTCATGAGAGACTCACGTTTTCCCTAATCTTCCTTTTGTCATTGAGAGAAGCCCTTCTTGTTGCCTTTCTTGTCCGTGGACAGATTAATTCCATCTCTGCTTTAGCTTTCCTAGCTTGATCTCTGGCTGCTCAGACAATGTCTCTGTATTCCTAGACATCCCCAGAAATAAATCCCTTATACTCTTCCTTGCAAATAAAAGTCTAAGTGCACATCAAGCAGACTCAAGTATTTCTCTTGTTGTAGTCTGACAGAGACCCTACCTTGATTAAGAGAAGAACGATTTTTGCATATATATACTATATATATTTATTATATATTGCAGTAGAAGTCTAGCTTGAGACTTGATGGGAGAAATTTATTTCTTAAGTAAATGCAAGCTTCTTCCTTTCAGAAACCAATTCAACTTTCTGATAGCAAATGCTGTACTTAAAAGGTATGTTGCGTGATTACATTAGAACTGCAGAGGAATATTCTGAATAACCTTTAAAAGCAAAAACTTTTGAAATTGGATCATGTAGATCAAGATGATCAAGTTCAGGGCTTATGGTTAACTGGAAGCTTAGTACTTTATGTTCTAAGTATGTTATATAAGGAAGTGGAAAAAAAAAAAATAGTTACCCCATTTTATTTTATGTGTAGTCAGTTTGTATTAGGAATCTTTCTCTTTCAGCTACAGTTCACTTACAGTTACTTGAATGGAGTTGGGTTGTTTTACATTCTTTAAAGATTTGTGGTGTCTGATTACTTTTCAGCAAACCATATCTCAAGCCACTGCTGCTAAATATCCTCGAACTGTGTTCCTTACTTCCGGTTCTACAACTGTGAGACCTGCAGGACAAGTTGGGCGAATGCTTCAGAGCCAAACTCATACCAGCGTTCAGTCAATAAAAGTTGTTGACTGAGTAAATATCTTTCACTGGTGGAGGTTTTTATCAAGATATGTAATTTAAACCTCTTCCCAGTCTTTTCAAAGCTTGACGTAGCAAGACCTAAAGTGTGTATCATGTTTTCAGCCCTTTTAACAAAAAAAGTGTTTGCGGAAAGCATCTGGAGGGGAAAATGACCTTGAAATGTTATTCTACCTCCTATTTGAAAACTTGATTATTAAGATAAACACTTTATTTAAATAAAGAATCTTTTGCACATTTTCAAATAAAGGATAAAATATGATATTTGTCCAAAGTGTTTGTTTACTTCCAGTATAAATTTTAGTGCATCTATTTTCAAGTAAAAATTAAATTTATTCTTGTTATCTATGCTTTTACTAAATGTAGTTGACTTACTTAAACAGAGAATAATAGATAAAGGCAGTGGCCTCCACAGCCAGGATATGACATGAGTTGGGTTAGACACCTCGACTCTATCAAAGTGTCAAGCATTTTCATTTTTTCAAGTAAGTTGCAGAATGTTGCAGAAGTTGATGTATAGCTGACAGGGTATAAGAGTTTGCGTTTTAACTTAGATCCCGAATTCTAAAACCTGAGGATTTACCAGTCTCTGTCTTCTGTATAGTTCTGCAGCCTTGTCAAAATGGCTTGAACGTGAAAGGGACTTAGGCATAAGACTAAGACATCAGATTATAGCTTTGTATGTAAACACTGAAGTCCAATACCAAATAATGCTAGATATACAGAGGTAGATAAGGCCTCAGTACTTCCATTATATGCTAAAACTCCTGCTGTTATGTTACAGATGGGAGTATGAAGATAGACATTCTACATCATTTTTCAGTGTGAAATGCGTTCAGTAGTCAGAAAACTTGTAAGCATTATCCAGGACACCACCAAATATAGTTCAAGGCATAAACAAAGTTTAAAAATGTTAAAAATATGTATGTAAAGTATTAAATTATCAAATATTCTTTTTTGAGTATATAAACAAGGTTATGCAATGACAAAATTCTGTAGCTAGTTACAGATGGTTTTAGATGCTATTCTTGTATATTTTTACTATGTGAATCAAATGCTGAAGAGGAAACACTTGTCTAAGCACTAACTAAACAAGAAAGTCTCCTCTGCTAGGAAAACTATAATCCTAGCAAGACTATAAAAACCTGAATTCCAGATGAGGTGAGGTGCCAACCTATTTTGGGAAGTGTTGATTTATACACACAATTTTCATTTATTAAATTTATTTCAGCAAGAAAATGTCTCATTTACATTTTAGGTCAAACACAAAATAGCTTTAGTGGGGAGTTCTGATAAGGAATTACTATAACAATGTTAAGGCAGGTGCAGAAATTATAGGGTGGCTCTTGCTTGACAATATAGGCCTAAATTACCATCTAGGCATTCACTTTAGATCATTGAATAGCAAAGAATAACCAGTATTTCAAGAGAGCAAGTTCTTCTAGCTTGGATAAAGCCATGCAGCTTCAAAATACATTTTCATTTCTAGAGAAGATATTTGTATATGAAAGTCTCTCCATCTGGCATGTAATTCCATCATATATGCCATTTATCAATGAACTCATGAAATTTCACATTTTCTGGACTCCATGTCAGTGCTACTTTCAGTTCTGATCTTCTCTATAAAGAAAAATGAGAAAACATTTGCTTACGTGCTCAGATTTTACATGGCCAGCACTTATCTCAATGAAGGAGTGGGCAATCGCATTTTAATGGTGTTTGTAAGACAAAGGATGGGAGCAAAGTGCGTGCATTTCTCTCTTCCTTCAGAAAACTTGTCTTGCTTAAACTCTCTTCCTTGACCAGCCCCAGCCCCTTGGAAGGGCAGATTCCCAGAGAGGAGTTTCCTTCGCCTCTACCACAGTCACATCTTCCCAGCACAGGCTGGGAGCTTAGCACCACGTGGCACTTTCGTAAATGCTCTCTACGCCACAAAAAAAACTTACCAGCTAAATGCTGAAATCCTGCTTCCACCAAGTCTTTAAATATTTGCCTGACAGGATTCTGATGAGCCAGCAAAGTACCGTGTAACCAGATCAGCAGCATTCTGTGGCCGTGTTCTTTATAACTTTTTTTCCCTATGGAATACGCAAATCAGTTGTCTGTTCGACTTGCTGGAAAAGTGCTGTTTTGTGCTTTTACACTTCTACAGTTCCAAGAGGCTTTTAAAACCTGCCCATTCACTCTCACTTCCTCCTCTGTCTACAAGACTGAGACATAAAGTTTAAGAATAATAAATATTATATATGTGTAAAAATTATGTAAAATATTATAAATATAAATATAATGATAAATAATAAATATCCCAAGGCTTAGTAAATAAATCCAATATGAATACATCTTAAAATAGCTACATGCTTTAACATGGTCTGTATAACTTAAGTCTATCCATCCCACTAGTTGCTGTTACCTGTCCATTGTTCCTCAATAGCTTTAATCTGCTCATCTGTGAACTTCCAGAACAGGGCCAGTATTTTCCATTCCTGGGGTTTTAAATGATTGTACGCCAGATTCCACAGGGAGGAACGGAGTTGCTTGGTCTGTGTGCTATGGTCTTGTTTGAAGGACAAATCAGAGTCTGACCAACCATCACTATGACCTAGGTGTGCCTAACAACGACAGCAAATGACATTTTTTGTGATGAAGGTGGGAACTTAGCAGTGAACACATGGTCCTTCACAGCCTTACGTGACTGAGAGCAGGTGAAAGGCTCAGTGCAGATAAAGGGGCAATGTTGGCTGGCAGTAAGCTCTTAGGAAGGTGCTTAACATAGATGACGCTATTCTTGTGTTAATACTGGAAATGTCAGAAATGTCAGAAATGTCAGAAAGACCTCCTGTGTTCATTGCTACATATCATTAAGAGCAAAATAAAATTGCTTCAGACACTCACTGCACGATAGCAGCTAAAAGCAAGAATTACTTGAGTCCCTTGGCTGACAACTTTAGAAGCCACATGTTGAACATGTCTGGGGTTCAGCCACAGCTCTTACTCATTCTGCTTGATGTACACCACCAACATAGAGCACCTCTCCTATGAAGAAAGGTTGAGGGAACTGGGCTTGTTTAGCTTAGGGAAGAGAAGGCTCCAAGAGGGGGAGACCTCACTGTGGCCATCCGCTACTTGAAGGGAGCGTATAGTCAGGAGAGGCAAGCAACTGTTCACAAGAGTGAATAGTGATAGGATGAGGGGGAAGGTTTTAAACTGAGACAGAGAAGGTTTAGGTTGGATATTAGGAGGAAGTTTTTCACACAGAGGGTGCACTCTGGGAACACTAGGAACAGGTTACCCAAGGAGGTTGTGGATGTCCCATCCCTGGAGGCATTCAAAGCCAGGCTGGATGTGCCTCTGGGCAGCGTGGTCTGGTAGTTAGCAACCCTGCACATAGCTGGGGGGCTGAAACTAGATGAGCATTGTGATCCTTTTCAACGCAGGCCATTCTATGATTCTATGATTTCATGAATTTCATGAAAACGACTATTTTCTAGCCTGAGAGCTTTGCAGTTAAAACAAAACAAAACAAAACAAGAAAGTCATAATTCAGTAACTAATCATCATCATGGGGGTTTGATGCTATTTCTTCAGGTGCAGACTGTGTTTTGTGCTTCCAGTCACTTGCAGAGTGAGGTTTACAACATAGAATAGCTCCAGGCTCTCTCCAGTGCTGTTTCTCTTGCGAGGTTTGAAAAGAAAGCAACAATAAAACAAAACAAAGACAGAAACAAACTAAACACAGCTGCTCTTTGTTGCCAGTTGCATGCATAGGCCGTGGCAGTATGAGACAGCAAAAGCAGCTCTGGAATCTGGTGGAAACCAGGGAAGAGACGGGTTGTGCCCATAGATAGGACTAGCAAAGAGAACAAGAGAGCCTTTCACCCGCCTTTGAGTCATGTGCACTTCCTCATAGCAGCGCGGCATTCTGTTTTTTAACTAATGCTTTGTCACAGATGACCAGTCAGCTCAGTGTAATATAAAGGCAATTCCTGCTATAATGATTCGAAACGCTGTGGTTTGGTAACACTAAGAGAACAATTTCATATTCCGTGACTGTAACCTCTGAGCTGGCTTCCCAAAGGCGATGCCCTTAGCTATGTGTAATGAGACCAAACACTCGCATTTCTACTTCCCAGCATTGTGGGGCTCTTGCACAAACCTTGCTGCTTTAACATCTAATCTCCTACTCAGGATGGTCAGCAAACAAAACCAAGGGTGGGTGCAGCAAGTGACCTCGCTTATAAATTCCTTTTAAGCCAAAAGAAACAGTAATATACCTGACCGCCCCCCTGAACTGACAAATCAGGTGTGCACAACACGGCTCACGGATGTGTTTGTCACTCTAACTAACCTCAATCTGTGATTTACCAGCACAGTTCCCTGCAGCATTAAGGATCACCTGGGCTGTAACAGAGCACCAGTCCATGAGTCTGTGCTCAGGGAGGACTGTGGCTGCTTGCACTGCTTGGACAGGCTCTCATCCACAGTGGTAGAGCCCCAGTGCCAGGCAGCAGGGGGAAGGGGCAAGTCACGGACTTGTGAGACATCAACAGTGGGAGTGAGGGATCAGATCAGAAACTTGAGCTACATCCACAGCTCCACTGCATTCCTGTCACCAGTTCTTTCATCCCAGATTTAAATAAATAGTCTTAGCATTTTCCTTCTTACAACAGGCATCTTTTTCTGTCTCACCAGGGCCAGTCTGCAGGCAGTATTTGAGACAACTTCAGGATTTTAAATTGCATTATATTGAAACTCAACAAATTAATTCTCAGAGAGCTCATATAAACCTATGGCTCCAAAAAAAAAAAAAAAAAGAGCAAGACATAGGCATAGCAGGTGCTTTGTAGCTCACGGCTATGACTGTCCTTACTGAAATAAACAAACTTTTTCAGAATTCTGAATGGTCCCAATTAAGACTGTTATGTAACGAGTCCTGAATTTTCAAGACCTACTGGGGATGGGTTTGAATTTCAAGGCAGTTCTCCAGCATGGGTGTCTACAGCAACCCAGCCCAAACGCTCTGTCTTTGTAAAGATGCTAAGTTCAACCCTCCCAGCTCAGGCACCTCCTGCAGAGCACCAGGGGACAGCGTAAATGAAGCAGGAATGAAGCAGTTATTGGTATATCATTACTGCTGACTCTCAGGGAGGAGCATCACTAAGCCTGTTTCTCAGTAAGTATGACATTGTGGGAAATAAATTTAGAAACGGAGACAGCCTGAGGTCATTATAACCCCTGTCCTCCCTTCCTTACGTTGCCTGCCTCTTTCCTATTCCCTTTCTTCATTTCAGTAATTAACACAGGATGAACAGAAGAGGGAGCTCCCACTGCAGCACCGAGCTCTTCCCAGTAAATAGAAGGCTGATGCCTGAGCTCCTCCATGCATCAGCTGCGGATTTTGCAGCACCAAAGGACTGCAGCCTGATGCTGATGGCCTAGTTCGAATTTGGGTCAGAATGTTTCTCCACCCTTTTTATCTGTGTGTAGAGTATGATGCAGGAAAATGAACTGGATGACCTTTAAGGTCTCTGTCAATCCATGGCATTTTATGATTCTATGTTTCCGTGATGTCTCTTACCTGTTCCATGGCATAACGCCTTTCTGCTTTAATGATCATATCTACAATGAGGGCGTAATTGCTCCTTGAAGCCACGGCAAGTGCAGTTTTTCCATGCTGAAAGCAGAGAGTGTGAATCATGACATCATCTCATATATACAAGGGTAGAACAGAAGAAGCACGTGAGCTGTGTTGACAAACCCCCATTCTTTTTGTGCTTTTATCCCAGTCCATCTGAGCCCTCCTCAGCAATCAACACTTCGGTGTACAGGCACCTCAATGGCTTTCCACATTTCTCTCCGTAATCAGCCCTCTTCAGTGGGTCTGCACCAAGTGGAGACACCTCAGATATGAACACTCAGGCAATGTTCTTGCTAGGCATTCCAGAAAGGTAGATTGCAGAGAAGCCAGCCCTTTTATTAGAAGGCTCTCCCATTAAATCATTAAACATTTCAACTGCCCAGTTACTACAGAATGCCCTAATATACATGAGGAGACCAGAGGCAGCAGGAGCTCCTTAGGGCTGCATTCCCTGGGATGTGTGCACAGAATGGGGTGTCCCTGGCCCCTGGTGCTGGTACACCTGCCATCAGCACAGCCCCAAGCTTCACATCAGGCTACCAAAAAAAAAAAAAATAATAACATAAGTTTCATAAAACTTTGCTCCAGGACAGTTTTGTGCATGGAAATTACTTCTTTAAATGACTGAAAACCTAGATTTTGTCAGTGTTGTACTTTAATCATACCTGAACTCAAAAGCAGCTTCTTTGCTAACACTATTCGAGATCCCTGCAAGTTGCAGGTAAGGCAGTATAAAAAGTGAGCTTCCTTTGTAAGAATGAACATGTGGCTGCTCTCATTCCATGAAGGATGTCTGGAAACATGCGCTTCCTGCGTTTCTGGGAAGGTTGTAAAACAAAATAAAGCTACGTAACCCAAGCATGCATGAGGAAGGTACTCTACCCTGTCTGTGATCTTGAGGTCACAACCTGCCTTCAGCAGCACTTCCACCATCTCCACATTGCCAACATCAGCAGCCAGATGTAAAGGAGTTTCCTGCCTCTGCAATTAAAAACACCAAATAAATACAATGAGCCAAATTCCACATAGAAGAAAAATGCACACAATTTGAATCTAGAGAAGATTCACAACAAGAAAACTGGAAAATAACAAACAGAATGAAAATGTAACTCTTGAATAACTGCTAGTCTTGTTTCAAACAGAAAAAAGAAGGAAGCATCTGGGATACCTGCAGGAAAAACAGACAGGAACTCCAGCTCAGGACAAAGCTGCCATCAAGCCTCACTAATGCACCATAGAGTAAGGAGCTCTTGCTCTACCCTCTTAAAACAAGATTTTTGGGTTGAGTGTTACATGCAAGTGCCAATACCCATACTATCCTCTCAAGTAACCTCTCCCTGCTGAAATTCATGTGAAGACTGGACATCTATGATTTTCAAACAAACATGGTGCTGCAGTTCATGGCAGGGCTTCTTTCTTAGCCAGCTCTGCCACACTCTGGTGATTTGGAGTGGAAGGTAGAACAGAAGTCCACCTGCTGCACAAGGGATCCAATAATCCTTTAAGCACAATAAAATAAAAATTAAAAACAAAACAAAAAACTTTATAATAAAGTTTTATAGAAAAGTATATATAGAAAATATAGAAAATATAGCTAGACAAACATTCAGCTTCTAGTCTAATCTTCATGTCTGTAATCATGTCATCTTCATACAGATGCATTCACCCAAATCAAACTTGTTTATTTATCCTTCCACTGAACTCCACGAAGAAACCAGGAGCACATGCCCTGGAGCGCTCAGCAGCCTGGTGATCTGTTTCCTGTTCACGAAGAAATGTTGTCCTGCTCTTTTCTTTACTGTTTGCACTGATGGGAAACTATTCCAGATGCCTATGCCTGCAATGCAGCAGCAAAGAAGATATGCTGTCACTTATGGAAATGGTGTAGCTAGACAGCGTGTTCCACATGATACAGTGACCTTTTAAGTTGAAGGTTTTGTGACTGCTGTAGTTCTGTCTGGATTGAGTAAATTTTCCTAATCATAGAATCACTCAGGTTGGAAAAAACCTTAAAGATCGAGTCCAACCATGTCCTAACCATACTACCCTAACTCTAACAACCCTCTGCTAAATCTGGTCCCTGAGCACCACATCCAAACACTTTTTAAACACATCCAGGCTCCCTGGAGAGCCTATTCCAGTGCTTAACTACCCTTTCTGTAAGGAAGCGTTTCCTGATATCCAGCCCAAACTTACCCTGGCACAACTTGAGGCCATTTCCCCTCATCCTGTCACCTGTCACCAGTGAAAAGAGACCAATCCTGCTCTCGCTGTAAGCACCTTTCAGATATTGGAAGAGAGCAATAAGGTCTCCCCTCAGCCTCCTCTTCCCCAGACTAAACAGCCCCAGTTCCTTCAGTCTCTCCTCATAGGACATATTCTCCAAGCTCTTCATGAGCCTTGTTGTCCTTCCTTGCTCCTGCTCCAGCACCTCCACATCCTTTCTGTACTGAGGTGCCCAAAACTGAACACAGTACTCGAGGTGAGGCCTCACCAGTGCCGAGTACAGGGGCAGGATGACTTCCCTAGTCCTGCTCACCACACCATTCCTGATACAAGCCAGGATGCCATCAGCCTTCTTGGCCACCTGGGCACACTGCTGGCTCATATTCAGCCGACTGTCCATCAGTACACCAAGGTATTAATAATAATAATAACCTAATAATTGCTGGCATTGTGCCCTGTTTTGGATTCAGGAGAAAATCACCTTTGATGACACAGTGATGTTTTAGCTATTGCAGAGCAGTCCTCGCACACAGCCAAGAGCTTTCCAACCTGTGGTGCTTCCCTGCCTGTGCATCAGGGCTAGAGGATGGAGAGGAAGGTGCTGATCTTCCCTCTCTCCTCAAAGCATCTTTCAGAGAAAAGGATGGAAGGTGTGATTGCTGATTTTCTCCATAAGATAGTTTTTGGAGAACTGAGAGAGCAACCAAGTTGGTCCCAAATACCACATTAAGCTCAAGGCCTCTGTTCTTCCCATAGTTCCCAGAGGCAAAACTGAGCAATAAACAGCACCGAGGGAGCAAAGAAGGGCTTGGCACTGTGCAGGCCCTGCTCAGCAGCAGCTGAAGCACCACTGTGTTATCAATGCTATTTGGGCCGCAGATCCAAAACACAGCACTCTATGGGCTGCTATGAAGATAGTTAGCTCCATCCCAGCCAGATGAAGCACACTCAGACAGCAATGAACGTCCAAAGGAACAAACTTGTGCTCCAATTTCAATTAGAAAACCCTAATTTTTTTTTCTATGTAGTATCCTTTGTTAGATGTCATTATTTCTTAATGAGAAAGGGTGGACAGTCTCCCAAATCTAAAATAACTTTGCTAGACCAGTTTTGAACTGCCTTGAATTAACAGATCAAGCTTGTGTACTGTACTCATTCCCAGATGGACAACTGGAGATTAAGAGAGTCCAGGAACCAGCTGGAGGCGAATTTACCTTCAGAAAACTACATTGACAGAGTTATAGTGAGGATGCAGGAAGAAAAATAAGATTGTTCAGGTCATTGTCACTCTGCACTGGACTTACCTCTGAATTCAACTTTGGAACATTTTTGTCATTTATTATGCATGAATCATAACACTTGGACAATAAACTAATCCAAATATTTTGGAGTATCTAACATTCTGCTGTCCATGCTTGATGCAAACACACCTAGCACAGCATGTGCCTGTGACTAACATTATGTACACATACAAAAATATAAGAAGGAAACTGCCTCTTCATTTTTATTATTCTTTTTTTTTAATATCTTTAGCTCACAAGCAGAAAAGAAGCAAGCAAAATCGACATAATCACCACTTAGCAGTGAAATAGTTACAAATCCCCATTTTCCTTACATGATTTAAGAAGTTTATATCATGATTCGCTTCCAAGAGTTTTTTCACTATCAGCAGATGATTACTGATGACTGCTAAATGGAGAGGGGAATTCTTCTGCTGTGGAGAGAAAACAAGAAGTTGTTATACTCATTGCACAGACAGCACACCTTGGGGTATCAGGGACCACAGCTGTCACAGCAGAGAGCACCATGCTTACAGCAAGGCACCCCTTTGTACATCGGTGCCAGGGTGTGCCACTGACCCTGCTCTGTTCCTTCAGAGATGGAATAATTCTGATTTGGCCATACAGCAGTCAGAATCCACTTTCCAGAAATAAACTCTTGTACCATAGTGCTGCCATAGTTATTCTTCATAATAACCTGACTTGCTGTAATATTTGAAGGAAGCAAATTACAGCTAGAAAGAAATTAAGTGCTTGTATTTGAGTGATTATTCATGCAAATAACTGAGGCAGTGTTCCAACACCAGTCACAATTCAACCATTAGATTGGCAAGATCACTTTTCTTGTTGAGCCTGTGACTCATCAGTTTCTCATTAAATACAGCTAAAAAGTAATTCCATGCCAGTGCCAGAGGCCAGCTTATTAGTGTCTTTATAATCCACAACCATTTCTTTAGGGCTGGAGAGAAATAAATAAAGCTCTCACACAGAGCTGCACTGGAAATATTTCCAAAACCGAGGTTACAGTTCTATGAGTTGTTTCAGCTACAGAAAACCAACAAAACAACCAGCACATACAAAGGCTGATAGTTAAAATAAATCATTACAACTGCATGATACAACATGCAAGCAATCGTGGCTGATATGTCACAAAGTCCAGTCTTGTTCTTATCCAGCACTGCAGAAGTAGAAAATAACTTCTTCACAGAAAATCTTAGATGTCAGAATCTGAAGAGCATCAAGATTTTAGTATCTTTTTAAACTCCTAAGAGAGAGAGATTTTGACAGCAGACGCTTTGAGCACAGTCTGAAAACACTGAAGTATATATTGACCTTTATTTAAAATCACATAAATTGTTAACTCTCTGTCCCATGTAGGGGGCACCCATATGAGATATGAGGTGGCACATAGAGATGCCTGCATTACCACAGCTCAGTCCAAGCAGAGTACTTTGCTCATCTTCCCACACTGCTCAGTCCTCAGTACATCCCAACTACCTCTGCACTGCGCTGTGCTGCTCTGCCCACACACGTGCTGGGTGTGTGCAATGGGATCTGTCTTGATCAGCCCATACCTGTGGGTAACCAGCATCCACAAACCATATTATCAATAAGTTGTGCGGCAAAAATAACAAAGGATCTACTCAGTCCTCAGCCTCATTCTGTGTATGAATCCTCAGGGAAAGACTGGGGATCCTGAACACCAGCATCAAACATGTTGTCATACGCTCACCTCAGGTTTAGGGACCAGGTCAATGTTCTTATCAATAAGAAAAGTGACCAAGGATTGATATCCATTCTGAATGGCAGCTTGCAATGCATTGCTGTTGTTCTGAAAGAAATGTTATAGATAACAAAAATTTACATTTCTGTTGCTGGGAAAAAAAAAAATCCTACAGTTATCAATCCAGAAAAGTCTTTCACTGACATCTGTGTTACTATATACCTCTTTCCTCTCAAAATAAAACATTTCCATTTGATGAAGTGATGGAAAATTATGAAGAAGTCCATCAGCAACATATTTTTGTGAATAGTGAAGGAACTTCCTTTTAGTGCCATGCAACAAACATGCTGAAATAAAAGCAGTACTCCATGGTCCCTTTTACTCTCTATTGACTAACAGATAATTCAGCATTGTCAGCTTTGCTGAGGCACAGACTACAAAACATCTCCCTGTCGTCAGTTCAGTCTGTCCTTTAATAAGCAGCTACAGTCACATTAATATATTTAAAATCATTATTTAATTTAAAAAAAAAAAAAAAGAAAGAAAATGTTCCCTTAATTCTGCTATAACAAACAAGCTTTCACTCTGGTGGAATCACAGGCATCCATGCATACTCTTGTAGAAGGCAAGAGGAAGACATTTAACACATCTGAGTTCAAGAACCAGATGTGGGGAACAGATTTGTCATCAGTTCATGAACATAAGCTGCCAAAAACAAGGCTTTTCAGTTATCCAGCTTGGTTAGATTTCTTAGCCACATGTTTTACTATCGGGTTGACAATAAATAAAAAAGCCTTAAAACATAATTCTATGAAACATGTCTGTGCCTCGTCTTCTAAACAAGTTCTGTTCAATTAACATAATCTCCATTCCCAACTTGATTATAGTTTTTACCATTTCCTAAAAAGTAATCAAAGCAAACAGACTGTCAATACACGCAGAAGAGAGAAGATAGAGCCCTTCCCACAGCTCGGGCTGTGCCAGCAGCAGTGTGATGAAGTGATTTTGCATACGTACGTGAGTTAAAACATCAATGTTACTCCCTGCTTCCAGTAGGAGTTCGGCACATTTTTCATTACCTCCTTCAACAGACAAGTAAAATGGAGTTTCTCCATTCTAGATCAACAGAGAAAAAATGTATATCCCAAATTATGCAATGTGATTATAAAGATTATAAAGTTATGACACTAAACAGATTATCTTGATCAGTCATCCAGCTCAACAGAAAAGGGAAGATGGCCACAAGAGAATAGAATCTGAGGGATGGATGACAATTAAGTCCGTATATGCAGACAAATTGTACAGTACAAATAACTGTTTATTTCCAGAGAAAGTTACAGTCCAAAGGTGCAGAAACAATGATGCTGGGAATCAATTGCTGCCACTCAACACCAGTCAACACCACTATCACGTCGACATATACCATAAATGCCAGTTTATGTCAGCCCAATGCCATGATTTCTAACCAATTCTCAAGTCAAGCTTTAGCTACAAGGAGCACTTTTAATAAAAATATTTCTGCTGTTTATTTCACATCTCTCTCTGTGGAGAAGTCTTTTACTTCTCCACAATTGGTCTCTAAAAAAAGAATATATCTGTGTAAATGATTTGCACAGGGATCTGATTCCCCTTTTCTGAGCTTCTACAACACATGAAGGTTTATTGAAAACCACCCTAGTGCTTCAGAATTCACAGAGGCATTACCAACTCCTGATCTTTGCCTGCTTGAACTCCTGCCACCGTCATTTTGGCAGACATGAATGTATCGTAGTACATAGCTTATGGTGGGATGAGAGAGACTTGGTTATGCACAGAAAGGAAGATCTCCAGATGGAGAGGAAGTCATTCGCTCCATTAGCCACGGCCAAGCAGCACAAGCTTTGTATGCAGAAGAAACACCTTTATTAGGCAAATCTTGGTACAATAAGAGCTTCACATTTCAAAAGGATTTCTGTGTCTCAGCCCTGCATAGGTGGGGGGAAAAGAAAGAAAAAAAGAAAGAAAAAAAGCTAGCTGGATAAAATAGAGCCACTGTGCCTACAAGCCTTTAGCCTTTTGCTGAGGAGTGGATATCTTTTACTCCTGGACTATTTCCCTCTACTAGTAAACAGGGCACACATACACACACACACACACAAATTTAAAAAAAAAAGAGAGAGAGAAAAACTCATTGTTTGAGGAACAGAGGACAGAGCAAGAGACATTGAAGATGTTAGTAGAGCTGAATCTAATGGAGTAGAGACAATGAAACTGGATAGAAACACACTGGGGAAGCAGCGGAACTCATGAAGTCCATTCAGTGGAAAAATTATACCTTTAAAATGTCAATTTTAATTGTTTTTTTTTCAAATCTCTAACTTTAACTCATGCAGTAATTTATGTCCTCACCTGATTGAGGTCATTTATTTCATCCCAGTGTTTGAGAAGAATCTCTACAGCTTCACTGTGGCCATTTTTAGCTGCCAGATGTAGGGCTGTGTTTCCCTCCTTGAAATTAAAATGTCAAAGGAGATATTTTAAAATGCAGAATAAACTGAAAGTTTTAAGAACAGCATGCACTTAAACACAGAGCCATTTGTCCTGCTTCTCTATTACTTATAAGTGGGAGGTGGAAGACCCATAGCTTCATAGCATGTTTCAAGGGCCAAGCTAATCTGAAGGGAGTCTTTCCTCACGCATGCAGTTGTGACCTTTCTAATCTAGATGACTGCTCATGCTCTGAAAGCTACAGTGCATAATCAGCCAAAAAAAAAAAAAAAAAAAGAGAGAGAGAAAGAAAGAAAAAAAGTTACCTAAACTTCTAACTCTTAAAGACTGAATCAGAAGAAAACTTTGGGCTTTGGTTCCTACAAGGATGGGGACTACAACATGTTTTTACCCTAGCAATGTCACAGAGGCAGAGAAATGCTAACATGCTTATTCCACAGATAACAGTGTAAGGAGTAAGGAAATTTAAAGGTAGTTAGCCAAGCCACCTTAAAATGTAGTGCCAAAAGCAAATTCAGTCAGATTCAGGCATTTCTGAAAAATCCCCATCAGAGCTTATCTACTGAAATATTCCAAGACCCTTAATGTTAGTCATGTGGGATTCTGCAGCGGTGCAGCTGAGCAGAGCAGCAAGAACTGGAGAACTTAATCTGCCAGTGCAGAGTGTGGCACCTCCAGCCCAGACTGCCCCTCTTCTTCCATCAGCCTTGCTTTGCAGGAATTATTGATGTATATGAAAAAGATACCCAGCAACAAGGCCAGAAGTTCCATTTTCCTTCCTTAATTACTGAAAAACCGTCAACTGTTGTCGGTCCAATATATATCACTGTCAGCACCATGGCACATCTTGTTCACATCGCTTAGTTGTGTAGTTAACTATATCAAAACGAAGTAATGTCCCACCAAATAAAGAAATAAAGCAAATAAAGAAACCACTACCTTATCTTTTTCAGTCGTGAACAGATTTAGGGCTATCAGATTATTTATCATGTCAGCATGGCCTCTTTCTGCTGCTAGAAGAAATGGCTTTCTGCCTTTCTAGAAAACAGTTTGGAAAGGAATACATTGTTACAGAAAAGAAAAATAGCCTCCTTCCAGTTACCAGATATATGGCATACATATGTGCATGTTGTTCTCCATGAATATTTATATATGACAAAAAAGTAGGTATATACAAGAAACATTTCTATATCACAGGTACACACATGAAAAGTTAAGATTTTTTTAAAAAGCAGAAATTATGTAGTGTAAAAAAAAAACATCTTTCATATTCTGAAGAAAATATATGAAAACTGATTGGAAGTGATAGCAAATGAGGTATAAAATGTGCTCAAAATATTCTGAATTACTCTGAATTTTGTTAAAATTAACAAAACCTTTTCCAGCTGTTTACAGCTCAATTGTGGAAAGTTACCCTGACATAAAATAATGCCACTGGTCAGACGGTGAGACCAATCGCAAATGCTACACAAGAGTGGCCTGTATTAAATACCTAAGCAAATGAAAATGTTTGACACTTCTGAAATAGCCTCAATATAGAGAAGAATTCTAAGATTCTAAAACACAGAGGTTTGTTTTGCTTAACAAACTCTTGTTAATGTCAGCTTTGTCATGTGTAGACAGAGTTCAGAGCTCTGTACAATCTGGTCAATAAAACTCAAGACTCAACAAAGAGGAGGGGGGAGCTTTGCTCTTTTGGTGGCAGATCCCAAGAGAATATTTTTTCCTTACATGGGGATAAGATATCCTACTTAGCTAAGTAAGTCCTCAAAGTGAGATTCCAGGATAATGGGAAGGAAAACCACTAGCATAACTAACCACGACGAGGACAAGGCCTTGGTACTGCTGAAGAGTTGGTGCAGCTCTGTAGAATGGCTGTACATTGTCTCATGCCCTCCACTGGTGAAAAATGCCCATGTCTGCCATAGCTGGCAGGTTTAGGGGGCACAGCGTGGGAGGGTGGCAAGGATGAACTACGTGAGAGGAGTTCAGTGATAACCTCATGCTGATCACAACAGCTTCCAGCAATCTCCTCAGGGACAAAACCATGTGCTAGTACTGAACCCATCAGAGGAGCTCATGGTACCTCTGCAAAGTAGAAAAGAAATAGCAGACACTGCTACAGGCAAAGTGCATACGGAGATACCAGAGAAAACAGGAGAGGACATAGCAGACATAAGAGGGCACGAGGGAGAAGATGCATGAGGTGCACTCCCAGAGCAGCCATGCAACCCATGGAGGAAACCTTGATAAGAAAAGAGGAAAAGAGAAGAAAACAGAATTAGCAATAAAGAAGAATTCTGTGGATTCACTCCAACCTGTCTCCAACTGGCTCACTAATGGGCCTGAAGGTCACGTACGAGGAAAGCAAAGGAGTAGGGGAGGAGAGGTGACTGGAGTTCAGCTGAGACCAGCAAACAGGGAGGAAAGGTGCTTTCTCTATGTGCTTGTCTGGCCATGTGTCTTATTTATTTCTCAGTACCCAAAACAGGTAATGAAAACTTTATGTAAGTTGCAATAAATTTAAATTCATTGAAAAGTCAAAGTTGAGATTGTTTTGCCCACAACAGTTTCCTCATGACATTAAAGAAAGCAGAAAAGTACACACTGTACCCGATCAGGCTTGTTCAAGTCAGTCAGATGAAGGTCTTGGAGAAAATAATCAATTATTTTAACACTGTTGTTCTGTGCTGCAAAGTGCAGTGCATTCATTTCTTCCTGAAAAACCACAAGCATGTCTATAAGTGCAGGTTTGATCATCACCCACCATCAATATAATTAGAGTTGGTAAAAACCTGTCATCAACTCACCTCATTCTTAGCTCTTTGATCAGCGCCAGCTTTAACTAATTTCTTCATTATATCTAGACTTCCAGTCCAAGCTGCAAGATGGATCACTGTCAGGCCATGCTTTTAATAAATAAATAAAGAAAAAGGCAGAAATTACCAAACAAAATCCCTTCTGTCAAATTTATTTTAATCTTTTTGATTAATATAGTGTTTGAGTTGGTTTTGCTCCACAGGCTCTAGAAGATCAGCACTATCACCTGACAGTATGATTGGAATTCACCTCACTTAAATTACACTAAAAGTTCAGGCTGTCTCTCTCCTTGGCAGAAGATCTGGCATCTCCTGAGAAGGATTAATCCTGTTGTGAAATGAAGCAATTCCTGAAAAGTTTATCTCCAAAAACTGACTAATGACCTTAAGTAGTTAGCTCTGGGTGCAGTAGATGACATTTCAGGTAATAATACATAAGAAGAGCATTTCCATGAATCACCGTGATTTTCCAGTTAGTTCTTCTTTCAAATTACTCTTAAGAATTCTTTTCTTTCAGAAAAACAGCCAATGAAACAAGCAAACAACTCTTCCTGTCATTAATGTCTTAGAGCCAAAAGAAAAAGACATGCACCTTTCAGCTAGTGAATCCTCTTTGTCTCCCATTTTGGTCATAGTTCTACTCTTTAGTGTTTCCACTTCTCTTCCTGTTTCTGTGTATTCTGCATCCAGGTGCAGCATTATAAATCATAACTTGTTCTGCTACATGCTGAGTGTAAGCACTCAGAAGAAAACTCAGAAGACATTCAAAATCTAGCTTAAAAGCACCTGAACCCTTAGATAGAGTCAGAAGAACCTAAAGGTGGCAAAAGGGAGCAAGGCAATCCTTTCACAGCTATAATCTTTTCCCAGTTTCTCGCCCATAAATGAGGAATCAGTAGGTTGACTCCTATCTGTAATCCAAGCCTTATCCATAGGTCTTACAAGAGGTCTTACAAGAGGTCCTGTAGAACGTCAGAGGCATCATACCTACTTCATCTACTATGTAAAAACAACACAGAAATACAATAACTCATCTAAGACTACTATAGAAAAAAATGTTGCAGTCATGAATCTTGCTTTGGCTAAACACACTTGTGTATTTAATTGGAATTGAATCTGGCCAGGGATGTCAAGGGCAACAAAAAGGTTTTCCAGAAATACCTCAAGGACAAAAGGAAGACTAGGGAAATGGGACTTTTGCTGAATTGAGACAGAGAATGGTGAAAAGACTGAGGCAGTGAATGCCTTCTTTGCTTCAGCCTGCACTAGCAAGACTGGCCTTCAGAAATTCCAAGTCAGAGGCCAGGCCGAGTAGCTGGATAGTAAAACATGCACCGTTGGTGGAAGAGAATGCGAGTAAAACCACTACTGCATGTTTTTTATCAGCTTACTTTTTGTATTATGTTAAGAATGTTTACAATCCTGCGTTAGTATAAAAAGAAGTCAGAAACTAAAATGGAGTAAAAACTAAAGTCCAAGTATGCTCACTCTAATGTGTACCCACTGCAATATCAAATCAGTTGCCAAAAAGTTCATGAATCACTGTCAAATAATTTTATGGTCTTAACTGACTTCAATGCATCCTACCAGACAGTAAAAGACCTATAATTACACTTTGAAGCAGCTTACTGCCTCAACAAAAGTAGGAGAGAGTCACTGAAAAAGTTTTCCACAGAGAAGCAGTGCCTTCATTCTGTATGTGATTATTCACTGGCTGGGCAGCACAAGGCCATGAACCTGAGCTACTGGAACAGAGACAGACAGTAGGCGGCTTTCCTGCTCAGCTGAACAAATGCCAAAACGACATGCTTGCACAGTCTCTCACATCTTATTTCTTGTATCTTGTTTCTTTTCCAACACAGAGTAACAAGGAAACTTTCTCCCTTCTGCCCACTCCTCCGGCTTGGATTTTTTCTTTCTCACAGTGTAAACACTGCAGCATATACAGGGTAAGGAGAGAGAGGCAAGCAGGAAAAAAATAATGGTGAATGACTCATCTGATTTCATTACTCAGAATTCATTAATCAGGATGAACTACAAAGATAGGTAAGTAAATAACTGAACAAATAAGTTCTCTGGAAACAAATTACAGTTCACTGGAAAACTCCTAGCTTGCACAGTCTGATTATTATAACATATCATACATTTGATTTTAACATCTGAATCAAATCCTGCACTATGAATCCCCATCGGGCCCAAAGAAAAGCTGAACCATACACTGCTCAGCTCTTCAAGTCCTGGAGGGTGCAGAGTAGCTGACAGTTCTGCATTAAGCTGTTCACTCACAAAAGAATGGAGGGAGAGAATGCAAGCAGTCATTCTCTGGAATCCCACTGATACCCAGATCTAATTTTTATTTTCAGAGTTTGTTTTGATATACAGTTGGCTATTAAATTAATCCTATACAAGTGTGGTTGAATATGAAGCTGCCACAGATACAGGGGAACTTACCTGATCTGCCATATCAACTCTAGCTTTGTGATGGAGCAGAAAATCCACTGCAGACGTATGACTTCCTGCAACAGCAAAATGCAGTGCAGTGCGCTTCAACTGCAATAAGCAAAGCTTTGGCTATCAGATCTGTAATGATGTTCTTTTTATTGCAAATATCAGGATTTCTGAATTATTTGATTATAAATAATTATAGTTATAGGTTAGCATACATATACATTTGCATAGCTCCCCCTGCAGCTTGGTCTACATTGGTCTTGGTATTTTTCTTCCTTTGGAGATCACTTACACATTGATCATACAAATTTCATAGAGAACCAGAATGGTTTATTTACTGAAGTTATTGTATATGGCAACACAACCCCTCCTCCGAAATGCACTGTCAGACTGGAGCTAAGTAATCACACACTGCCTAGAGGAGATATATGCAATGCCTGAAACATCTTTGTTACACAATTCAATATGAAGATTTGAGGTCTGCATTTACACAATTATCTCCACTTTTCATATTTTCCTTGCTTTATTCTGTATGCCTGTAACACATGACAGGATTCCTCCCTCTCTCACTATTGAGTCACCTTCACAGAATGAGACATTACTTATGCAAATAAAGTCTCCTACCTTGCAAACAGTGAGTAATTTTTAATAGGTGAATCAGTGCAAGGTTTATCAGAAACAATTTTTCATTACAGTAACTGACTTAAAAGGGATTGGTTAAAATGAATTAAACCTCAGTGGAAAGAATTTCCCTTTAATTACAGTGACCATAATTGCGTTTAACGTAATTCACTTAGAGTTTCCATATGTGACTTAACCAATTAATTTTAAAAGTCAGTTTGGATTTGTTCTATGCAGATCAGCTGTTTCATTTATAGCTCTTCACCCACAGCTACAAAAGTTAAAGACAAACAGGTGGGATTTGTGCCAGGAAAAGCTTCTTACACAGAAATAGTTTTATCAGCAGAACTCGGCTTTTGGCAGACTTGCTTATTTGGCTTGGAAGTACAGGGAGTGGAAAAAATCAACAGAAAAGCAAGAACTGCTTTGCCAGCATGAACTAAATCCCTACTAGGAGCATCAGTCAATGCACAACAGCCAAGCAGCTCTGCTAGTAAATCTCATACTATAAACCTGAGTTAAGAACGAGAGTGAAGATTCAGAGTACTGGACTGGAACAGTATTTCATTCAATTTCCTGAATTCTAGAAATCAAAAAGGAGTGGCTGGGTTCTGTGGTCACCTGTATTTATAGAAGTATTTAATGGATGGGAATGCTGTCATTCTTCTGGAGAAGATTACCCCAAAGAAGTCTTTGTCTCCTTCTCTTTTTCACAAAGAAAACTAGGAATACAGCTCTATATTCTCCTCAATCCCCTAGTAGGGAAAAATGCTTGTGAGCTTGGGCAATAGGGTTTTTGCTTCCATGAGTTAGTAAAGTGAGGGCATGCATGGGCAGAGGACTTGTAGATAGCTACAGAGAGCTTCCAGTTCTCTGCAGCTCTCAGATAAATATCAAGACCATTGCACTGCTGATGCGTAGCACTTTATTTTTATCACTGTGAACTTCAAGTCCTTAGATTCTGTCAGTGTAAGAAATGCTTTTTTGTCTATTTATGGCAAATCTGAATTCTGATCTCAACCTGCAAGCAGAAGCCATGGTAGAACGCTTCTGTGCTTCACTGAGCAATAATGCTTTACACCACCATTTGAAGTCTGTGGTGTTAACAGCACAAATTCATTCTGAGTGACTGTGGGGTTAAGTCTTCTCACTCTGAAAGATGGAAAACTCAAGGAATTAATTATACAGGAAGACAGTCCATATTAGAGAAGTGACCGCTATTCGGAAGTCCTTAAATTAAACAACCTGAGAGTTATGCTGTGTGAAACACTTGAGCCCGCACTGGACATGTGGAACACTGCTTAACCACATTCAAGAAGGGGACTTGTTCAGCACCAGCACCCTGGGCTTCCGCCATGCAACCCCACAGGCATCACATTTCTGATATACTGTACTCACAGTATCCACAGCGTTTATATTAAGATTCTTCTTAAACAGCTTTTCCATGGTTTCCAAATTGTTCATTTTAGCTGCATGCTGAAATTCTCTCTCATTTGGCAATACTGTGGAAAGGCATGGCACATGCAAAAAATATATACATATTACAAAAAGAATAGCCATACCAAATTCAAGGGACAGATATTATTCTTACCTTCTGGTATTTGTCCTCATTTCACACATTCTGTGAATCACTCTTTTTCTCATCAAAGAAACATTTCAGGACTGTACTTCTTCCTTCTAGAGATACCTGGCTCATGTTTCTCAACTTTTGAGTGCGAACAGAAGTGGGCTTTTCACATCACAGGCTATTATTATTTACTCTGCTCACAGGAACAGAGGTTCATTTGTGAAGTTCTTGTCATCTAAATGAGTCTCAATGCCTTTTATAAGCCCAACAGTGAACAGTATGAACTGCAGCACTTAGGTTCTATTCTTGGAAAAATCACTATTTTACAACAAAGCATACCACCAAAATACATAAAAATGCATAGCAATGACAAAATGATATGCTTCAGCTGAGAACAAGTGGTATAGAGGATTAAAAAAAAAAAAAGAGAAGAGGAGAGAAGAGGAGAGGAGGGGAGGGGAGGGATTTACTATTAAGCCAGGACCTGGTTTTAATGCCTTAATGAAAAAAATGAACATCTATTTGGTTGACCAAAGTAGATGCAGCATACATTTGGACCACTGTAGCAAAATTTTTAATATTAAGTTGGAAAATAAAATTCCAGTGTCTGACAACCAGTTAAGCTAACTTAGAGATCAGACTATTTCTCCACCAGCAAATTTCTGCCTTAATTTTTAATTCAGCACTTGGGAGAAATGAGGGTATCAAATGCAATAAGATATTCTTAATTTAGTAGCATATCATACTCAAGAAGTTAATCACTTGGATATCTAGAATATTTTGGCCTGAAAGCTGGAAGGCCACTTGTCTAATGATACCAACAAAGAAAGCAGCACTCTCTGATGAACTAGAAATTGCAGCAGCAATTAGTTCCTTGGGGTCTCCCATCTAAATTTATTAACATCTAACGAGATATAGCTCGTGGCTGTATGACTGGAGAAAATACCACAGAAAATTGGTGTGGCATTCACTTAATTGAATCCTGTACATTATTTACGATTATAATCTCAATGGAATAAACACAGTAGCATTGTTCAAACAACTAAAAATTAAACTGGATGGTTCCAAAACTCTTTCCAGTTTTCCTACTGTATGACGTTATGCAAGTACCTCATACAACAGAAGCATCCTCCCAGATTCTCTTGTAATCACAGGACAGATTTTCTTTTACAAAATGAGAAAGCAGTCACAAATAAAAATGCACCACTGGACAAGAATAGTTAAATAGTAATGTTTTATAGACCTTAGCATTAGATTTCAAGCATTAAAAGAAATAGCCAACTTTCATATCGAATAGCAGCATTTTATTACAAAATTTTGCCCAGTCTGGGCAAGAGTCCCTTTGTTCCAATATTCTGCTTCTAACAGTGGCTAACAAAAGACCCAAAGGAAATAGATGAGAATAAATGCTTCACTCATAGTTTTTATACTGTACATCCAGAAAGAATTTTTTCCATTGCTTTGACTCCAACCATGGTAAACCAGTGGTTGCAGGAGGTCTTGTTCAAATCAAGCATGGAAACAGGACTTTGGGCACCAATAACTGCAATTAGTTTGGCCACATTCATTCCCATGGCTGCTGGTGAACACTTCAATGAAGATGTAAAACATGTAGATGCAAAGATGAGCACTGTTGCATTCCAGGGCATTCAGGAATAACCTTTGTAGCTTACTGCCTTCAGGAAACAAGAAAAAGCAGTGCTTTGTTACTGCACTGATGCAGTAAGGAGAGTTTTGTTTTAGCTCTGACAAAGAATCAATTAGCGATCTCTCCTCTCTTGTTTGGAAGTATGAACTGGATGCACGTTTTTAAAATGAGACTTTTTGTTTGCTCAGGACATGATGTTTCTTTACAGCCTCTCTCTCTTAATACATCCTAATTTGGGACTTAGGAACAGCAGCAGTTTAAGTACACTACTGTGCTCACTTTACGCACAGTCTTCTACTGCTTTTGCAAAACGATTTATTTTCATGCATGAAATTACAAGAGCAGAGAGCTCTCAGACTATAGATTTATGGAAGATTTCTTCTTAAGCTGCAACATCCAGAATTTGGCAGTCCTTGCATTATTACCCTCACTTGATTTTCAAGCACTAGCAGCCATCTGCCACCCTTTTGCACCTTCGGTCTTTTCTGAGGGGTCATTTCCTTGGCCTCTCCCAAGCAGTTTGACTGAATGCCCTGCGGTTTTCATTAAAATAGTTGCATTTTATTTTCACTTTTACTTTTGAGCTAACCAAAAATACTAATTTTGTCAGCTGACTTCCTTCATAGGGACAGAATACATATTAGAATTTAGTCTAGTTGTATTGTAATTGCAGTTTAATGTGCTGAATATCCCAGTCTGTCTCCTCTTTTAGAAGGACAAGGAAGTGAAACGATGCAGAAAATGTGAACTGCCTTACTGACCAGAAAACAGGAAGTCCCCCTTACAGAAAGTCAGATTTTGAAACATTTTCAATTTTAATTTCTTTACATTCATGTCTTATTTTACTGTAAGGGGCTTTGATCCATTTACGAGTAGTAGAACAACAAAGGATATCAACTGAAGTCAGAAAGTGAACCAGTGGAATCAGTGCTCATAGAAAAGTTTACAAGGGGTCTAAACACTAAATCTTTCCATGTTTTCCCCTATTTTTAAATTTTTTTTGTAATATTCACAATGAATGAATGTGTCAGTATCTTGAAAAGAACATGAAAAAAACAGAAATCTGAATTGGCTGAGGAATTTTACAGAAAACACAAAAATATCAACAAATACATTTGAAGTATTTTCATCCTACCGTTCCTAAAAATTAATTATACTTATTGGCATGGTAACATTTTCTCTTTCAATAACCTACTGACATTTTTATGTTTGTTATCATAAACAAAATGACTAGCATAGAGGTTTTGTAAAGTCACAAGAATGTTTTGATAAAACAATCCTTTTTCGATTTCAAAGAAGTCATGAGGAGATTGCCTACTGCATCCAACAGTGATATTTCATTCATTGCTTATCTTTACCTACCCTTTTTGCAAGACTGGAAATAGGAAGCATGACCCAGAACAGATTTCAGTGATTATCACATTGAAATCACAGGACACGGTCACAGTAGGACTTAATAATTACTGTTCAGTTTCCACAAATAACCAGTTTTCACTATCTGCAGCCCACGCCATAGCAGACTGTTCTGTAAGAGACCAGTTTGCAGTCTCAAGTCTGCCATCAGAGTGAGTCACACCACTGTGTGCAATGAGACCAGAACTTCCTCCAAGTGCTGCGTGCTCCCCTCCAGCACAGAAGCGTGACTTGGTTGTGAAACTTTCCATATGCCTGAGCTCAAGCATGTGGCTAACCCCAATGAACCCATTCAGAGAACTGCAGGAGCGCACTTAAAGCAGAGTGCCAGGCAGGCCAGCCTCTTGCAAGACAGATGCATCAAACCCCAAATCGTGATCTCACATCTACAGCTCCAAATTTCCCTACAGGAAACACTGGGCTGCTGAGTGAAAGCTAGACCTGGCATTATTCCCCACACACTCACAGCTGTTATGGTTGGCTGCTGCATCTCCATGCACTGTGTCCTCCCTGACACGAAACAGGTGGCTCAGTCCTTTCATTGTGGCTGTCAGCTCCTCTTCTCCCCACCTGCAGGAAGGGGCCCCATGCAACCGTGCAGAGGGAGGTGCCCTCTGGTTTGCCTGGGGTGTGTTTCCTTGCTGCACCGAAAAACCGGTTCCCAGGGATTGAAGTTGACTTAAACACACCCAGCCAGCCCATGGGTTCCACCGCTGCCTGCAGCAGCGCACCATCACTCAGCGCCATCAACCGAGCCTTCTGCAGGCTGAAGGCCACTTCGGGAGAACTTGCTCTTGGAATTATTCCATTTTAGATCATCACTGGTTAGGAGAGTCCCCTGCAAGCACGGCATGCTCTTGGGACGCGAGAGACAGAAATGGCCTAATTTGGACAGAAACAGGAGCATGTGGTACAGTAACAGAGGCCATTGGAATTAATCCAGTCACAAGACTTTGGGTTTGTTTTCAGAGAACATTTTTACATGTTTTTTGTCCAAGTCCAGTCAAAACCAATACAAAACCAATATGGCAGTTTTAGTGGATCACCATATTGAGATCTGTCTAATTAGGAAATTCTCATTAGTCTTGAATTCCAGATCCACAGTTACTTTCGTTTACTTACATCAGCACAGCATGGATTATTTCATTTCCTGCAACAGTCACTGCCTGAAATAGGGCATAAAAATTGCTGCCTTTTAAAGTGATTGGGTCAAATTTTGCTTTAAAGGCAATAGCTGGCATTCCTAACATTATTTTAAAATTAATATTAGAAAAGTAGCTCAAAGAATGCAGAGCTATTACTAGTCAGCCTTATACAATTGAAGACATCGAGTTCCTTCACTGTGATTTTTTTCTTTGTAACTTGAACAGTCCATGATTATTAACACTGTATGTGTTGATGGCAAATTTGATCTGAAAGACCAAATATTTTGCCCATTGAACACTCTCAGTTTCTTCCTGTGAGTCAAACATTCCAGTGAAACTTCTTAAGAGGAAGAGGTTTATTTCTGTGCAGCGACTGGTAGGTAGTACAGCCTCAAAGCTTGCAATATTAATCCTCTTTTTCCAAAATGAGGCAACAAACAATTTTATAATTACTAGATTCAGCACATACAACTGGTCCCAAAGGAAGAAACACAAGTTATAGCAGAAATCTTTAAACTATTAGAATCATGATTTTAGATAGAGTCTGTAAACAGCTGTTAGTTGCACGCATTAATTACTATCAGACAATCTCATTTCACAGTGTATCCCTCAGCTCTCTTAACTAACTTTCCCAGTACAGCTATATGTTATGCATCCAACCTCTGCTGTGTTCACCACATTCTCTAACCACTTCCCACAATATTGACTTTCAAATGGCCCTAGCAACCTGCAGAAAAGGCTGATGCAGAATCTGAAAACAAAGAATCCATTAAAAAGTGCAGAGCAAGGAACTGGAACATTTCTTTTACTTGCCCGCACAGACTCCTCTGCCTCGTGAGCTGAGAACAGTACAAACTCAGAGCATCTTTTTGTTTAAAAAAAAAAACTATAAAAAGCCAAGCAACAGTCGTTTTTAATTAAAATAAAATGATTTTATGGTTACAAATACATAAACAAACGGAACCTTTATGAAGAAAAAAGGTCAGACAAGCACATGTTGAATAGTGCATAAAGAACAAGCAAAATTTCCCTCTGTAAATACTAAGACTTTAAAAGCCAGAAAGAAGAAAGCAACTACTGTGTTCTTAAGTTGTATATTACACTCTATTTTTGAAATCTACAGTTTCCAAGTTACCTGGTGCATGAACTGTTAGCCTATGCAACTTCAGCACCTTGCAGTTATACTCACTCCTTCCCTCATCTCCTATTGTTAAGCTATCGCCTGCAGCTTGCCTTTGGTTTGGTTTACTAATAAGGACAACTAAATGGAGATGCTCAAACTGAACAGGTGCTCACATACAAAAACGGAAATAAGAAAATGTATGGCAGAAATCCTCAGAAAAACAGCTGGAAAAAAAAACTTCAGCATCTGCAGGCTGTTCCCTAAGCTACCTTGCAGGCCATGTTGTTCCTAATGGATTCAACAATTCAGTCTCTACACTGAATCTGCATACTGCAATGTAAGAGAGACAGGGATATGATAAACCCTGTAATAACTCCCAGCATGGATCAAGCTGCCGTCAGAGCAAGTCAAGCCCAAACTCCATGCTGCTGATGTTCCTGTCTACAGAATTACAACATGGAAATTCAGCAACTCTGAAAACAAAATGGCACGAACAAAAGTATTTATCTATTCCCAGTAGAACATTTCTAAAAATAAGGACTGAGATATGCAGGCCAGATAACTAATAAAAAAATAGGTCACCCAACCACTGTAGGGCATTCTGCATATGAGGTATTCCAAAATCTGAAAGTACGTAAAGATATTACAACAGCAGTAAACAGATTAAGTAAGAGAATGCTGCTCTACAATCTATGTTCCTAAGGATGGAGGATTTACAAGATAAACTCAAGCAAATCTTGTTTTTAAGAGGGAAATCTCTCTTCCCTCTTATTGTTTGTTCCACGGAGGGCAAGCATGTTTCTCACAGATAAATGTTTTGTGCATCCCTTTCTTCAGAAGTAGTGAAAAATGTTAAGATCACAGAAATGCCATCCTTTTCTCTATTACCCATAAGTAGAAGAGGAATTCAAGATTATTTTACACAGAATGGCTTGGGTTGAAAGTGACCTTAAAGACTATCCAGTTCCAATCCCCCTGCTATGGGCAGGGATTCCACCCTCCAGATCAGCCTGCCCAGGGCCCCATCCAGTCTGGCTTTGAATTCCTCCAGAGATGAGGCATCTACAGCTCCTCTGGGCAGCCTCACCTCTGGGTGCCAGTGCCTCACTGTCCTCCAAGTAAAGAGTTTCCTCTTAACATCTAACCCTCTCCCTGCTGACACCTCTCTTTTGATGCAACCCAGGATACTGTTTGCCTTCTGGGCTGAAAGTGCACACTACTGAGTCATGTCTAAGTTCTCCTCCACAGAGCTGCTGTCAGTGAGTCCTTCTACCGCTCTATACACATCTACCTTAAATAATTAGTGAGAAAATTCTCATCTGCAGCCATCCTAGATCATCCACGTCCTTCAAGACTGTAAATACAGGAAGTATGGAATAGTTCACACAGGAAATAATTTACACATTAAGTCAGAAACAGGCAAATTCTGAAGACTTTCCAGATGCAAGTGAAAACAGTTTGGTTAATTACAGATATTACCAATGGACAGCACAGTACTAGTCAGAGAAATATGCTAAACAAAAACACTGCTAGCACAGCTTTCACAAGGACTGAGAAGAAATTGTTGCATCACGTTTCCAACAATACTTAATCCTGAACAGGACTTCTTTAGATAGGAACAGTAACAAAAGTGGTATAAGAAATCAGCCGAGAGATGATTTAGAAGGACCAGGCACTTTCCATATACATACAGAATATCCTTTCCAGATGGGTACATTTTACATGTATTTCAAAAGACAGACACTTCTGGATTTAGAATCATATCATGAGCTTTATTTCCACATTAAATCTAACATACTCCACAATTTTAACTTTATGATACTTAAAGACAAATCTGTGGCAGCTTTTTTAAAACAGGTGATAGTTTTCCAGGCCAAGCCAAACTAGCTTCATTTGTCCAAGTACTCAGAGGAATTTTCTTTTTTGCTAAGTAAAGGACATGCAAAATAATAAAATTTAAATAAACACACACATTGACAAGTTATCTTGGATTCTACACTTTATTAAATTAGACATATGTAAATCAATAAAGGGACAGGTGCTTTTTTTTTTTTTTTTTTTTTTTTTTTTTTTTTTTTTTTTAGACAGTAGTCACTGCTCCTTCAGCTGTTTTAATGTCTCTCCTACCAGAAATTTCCAGCTCCCACCTCTGTCAGCAGAACAGCTAATGCTGACTGCTCACTGACTTTGTTTGGACAAAGTCAACTGTCAGACTGCAGAATAGTATGAACTAGCCTAGCTTATTTTGTCCAGAGCAGATTAAAGAGCACTGAATTCAAATAATAGATCTGCAGGTACAGTGGCACCTGGCAAACAGAGATGAGCAGGTAGGAGATACTGAAATCATTACAGAAAATCTGGAAGTGAAAAAATACATTCTGGATTTAGCCTAGGCATCTAAAACATATAAAACACATATTTATTTAAAAAAAAAGTAAGCCACAAAGTAATCCCCATATAATTAAACAACGGAACAGAAGCTTCTATCATAGTCACTTCAAAGATTATCCACTTTCAAAAGTTCATATTTCATCAAAGGTTCGTGACTGTATGTATAACTTCTAAAAAAGAAGCTATCATCACAAATTAATTATAAAAAAATCTAAATCTAAGCAATTTGGCGTAAACAGAAGAATATCATTATAGAGTATTTCAAATATTTGAACTTTAAAACTTCCTCCTTCCACTTAAGTACTCATAAAATACAATTTATTTAAAAATAAAAAACAATTTTAAATAAAGATAGATAAACAGTAAGAATACTTCATTTCAGCATATTGCACATACTTATACAACATTCATATTATTATTGCACATTGATTTATATTAAATTTAGCCCTACCAACAGGTACCAATTTAACAACAGCAAAGACAATTGAAGTTCTCAGTCTCTTTGGAGAGGTCAAGGATCAAACAGCATTTGTTCAAATAATCTGGAAGAATCCTCTCATCATCCAGTTTATTAACATCAAGCAAAGTCATCCTGCATCTCATCACAGAGAGCCCTTCAGGGTGGGTCCATCACCTCATACTGAAATAATTTTCAGTGATAACAATAAAAGCTTGGCTGTGCTTTGAATTCTTCTTTTTTGAAGACCAACCAGTTTTTGGTCCAATGACAAGACAGACCTTCAGAAGAACTGAAATGAACTAGCTTGGCTCTTCTATGTTATCACACAAATTAGTTTGGTGTTTGATTGACCAAGGAAGTATTAACTTGAGCAACTATGGTTGCCAACTCACTGCCTTGCAGACAGAGTGACTGGTCAAATCTTCAAAGGAGGACATCAGCAAGCACAGTGTGACATTCTACCTCATGAGACTCTCTTTCTCAGGTGCTTGCCATGGCAGCTGTAATGAACCTGTTTTATTTTGTTGAACAGCAGAGATAATACATGAGACTGCATGTGACTCTAACAAAGTTTCACATGTTCAATATAACAGAACTCTTAAGTACTAGCAATTTCATTTCTCGTAAGCTAAAAAAGTATTATTTTCAGAAAAAACTGGATTACCTCAGTTATATCTCTTCTTCTACCTCGCATATCGTTCTATTTACGGAGCATGATAAGCATACAATGGCTCCGATGTGAATCCAGCCAAATTTCATCTGAATCCAGCCTACCACCAATGCTAAATTAATACGCTGTCATAAAACACTATGAAATACTTCATATGAAGTACATTGCCCCACTGTCATTTAAAAAACATTTCAATTGTATGCTTGGAATTGATTGACTTAGCCTTTTTTGATGCTGACTGTGAAGTTGTTAGTCCAGACCTGAAAATAAAAATAAAATTAATATACAAGTATATAATAGATACTTATAGAACTTTTGAACAATTTTTTTCTTAACTTCAATACTTTAAAATATGACTTGAGCACTTAGTTTTCAGAATAACTTTACCTTTTTGTTCCTTGTAATGATTTTGTGCACTGCTGTCCTCTGTTTAAACCTCCTGAGGAAACAATATTGGAAACAATAAAAATGTATTATTTCAGTAAATTAAGAATGCTGCAGAAATCATATACATAGCAGAACTTTTAAAAGAGCAGTTCTGGATAAAGATTTTCCTTCTCCTTTTTTCTTTTTTTTAATTTGACAATACTGGAACTGAAACTGAATCTGGAACTGAATGATTAATGCTTCATTAAGAACAGAAACTACGTGAGTAAACAGGCTGTGGGTTTAGCATGTTGTAGGTACAGCTACAGGACTGGAAGAACATCACATTAGCAATGCCTGC
Organism: Meleagris gallopavo; assembly: GCF_905368555.1. Taxonomy (NCBI): domain Eukaryota; kingdom Metazoa; phylum Chordata; class Aves; order Galliformes; family Phasianidae; genus Meleagris; species Meleagris gallopavo. The sequence continues at coordinate 24,086,718 of NC_139435.1, forward strand.
CTTTATGCTCATAACCTCTATTTTAGCCAGCACATTAATAAAACTCTTCTGTCAACTGAACCTCTGAAATGATCTACATTAATGACATTTTCGGTAATTTTCACCTAAATTTCAGTGACCTAACAAACATATATCTGATTATGGTTACGAGGGAGCAGACAGGATTTACAGAAATCACCAGTAATTCCTACATTACCACTCCTGCAAATGAGAGTGCACTATGTAACTACCACCTCATTCAGAAAGCTTGTTTGTGAATAAAACGGATGTGACATCTTTTAAATAGAGGTGTTTTCTCTCACACAGATATTACTCTAATGAATATCTTGAAATGTCTTGAAAAAAACTCTTGAAAAGTTAAAAGTATATAACTACAACTATATTATTGGAATTACACAAGTAGATAATGTGAATAACCAAATACATCTTAATGTGCCTACTCACCAACTCTGATTGAATTTTCTGTATCAGAAGTCTTAGCAGAACAATCATCTTTTTCTGTCAGCTCCTGGATAATGCCTTTGTTTAAGCAGACATCTACGTGTCTGTTAAATGACATAAGGCTGGTGGTTTTCTGTTCTGAATTACAAACTGGACAAACAAGAACATTGTCTTCTTTGGTTTCAAAAGAACAGGATGAACTAGTTTCTTCCATATGATCCGTCCTTCCAAACTGTTTTGCATTCTCTTGTGAATTTCTTTTGGGAAGCAGACATTGTTTTATGCTTGCATTTCTAGGAATATCAATGAGATCACAAGGCTGTTTTTCTCTGTGAAGTTTTTCTGAGACTATCTGAGTGAATTTTTTCTCTCTGCTATCGCCAGAAGAGTTTTCAGATGTACTTGCTGACTGGCCTGTTCCTGCTAATTGATCTGTTGTTATATTTTCTTTACAGTCATCAATATTTTCATTTTTACAGTGTGATAAGAAGTTAAAAGTATTTTCTCTTGAAATGTCATTTTTTGGTATTTCCACAGTATCTTTAACGAGACTGCCAGCAAGACATTCATCAATATGCCTATTAATCTCTTCCAAATTAATACTACTTTGCTCCTCAAAACAAACAGGGCACGTGAAGATCTCACATATGTTAGACTTCTGCAAATTTGTGACCTTGTTTGCTTCTTCCACAAAATTTGCTGATGATTTTACATCACAATAGTGCTGCTTACCTACACTTTCATTTGGAAAAAGATTATTACAGTTTAGTTGCCTTGCAGCTCGCTTTTTATCAAAAAAACTCCCACTGGAAGATGCTTCTGAATTTTTTGTGAGATTTTCTTGATTGGGTTTCCCTCGCTGAAGCCTTGGAAAATCAAGCTCTTTTCCTGATTTTAAGAAGCTTTTAATGCTTTTTTGTTGGTATTTCTTCTCTTCTTCACTTAGAAATCCCGATACTCGTACACCTAACGAAAAAAAAAAGTTTCAATTTTAAATATGAGTATTTTCAAAATTTGATACTTACTTAACAACTTTTTGAGGTGAACATTCACTCAATATAAGAATGTTTTTCCCTATAAAGAGAGGTTAAGGGGCCTGCAAATGCTAAGAACAGATCACAAGACCCATGCACTTTTATCAGACCTGAAAACTTGTCCAACTTTAATTTCAATACCCAGAAGTATTAACACAGTTACGTAAAATTCAGTCCAGAAGAAGACAGATTCATATCAAGTTTCCCCATCAAATTATTTTTTTTCCCTTCAGCACATTCTAATATTATAGACAACTAGATTTTATACTTTACTGAATGATTCAAATCCCAAATCACAGGACTTAGAATCAAAATACAGAATTAATTTTGACACAATTTTTCAAATTTCTCACAGAACTTAGTATCTTCAAATTTCTAAGCACTTCTATTTAATGTATTTGTTTCTAAAAGGGGTTATGTATGGAAATAAATTGTTGCTGCAGGGCAAAGCATATTTAAAAACCTTTTTAAGGCTGCGGAATTAAGAACTGCAATGCTGTTAAGGTTGTACTCTCCTGCCAATGTTTATATTGTTCCAGAACTATCAGGTACTAGGAAAGGTACAACTTCAATTAGTAAGACATTCCAGAGTTACTACTCAGCACTATAGAGCTGTTTCACTTTGCAAAAACCACTAGGGTAATGAAGAAAGGATAGATCCATTTATATGAGTTCTACTTTAGACTACAGTCTATTACTTCCATATGCTATGTGATCTAATTCTGAAAAGAGTTTTACCCATAAGTCTTATCCTTAAAGGGTGAGGAGCAACGCTATCAATTTCCGTTCCTAACAACATTTTTGCAACAGCAAATATTTCATCCTCGGCAGAAACGGAAGACAGCACAGTTGAAGCTCTTGTTTTTACTTCAAAGTTCACATTCTTTAGCTTTAAGGTAACAGTTTTACCCTATTAGGAAAAAAAAAAAAAAAGTTATACATATCTTATATGCCACACATAGAAATACTAATGCAGCACCTCTGTAAGGGCCTTAAAGCTACAGTCAAGACTTTCTTTTCATCTGTGTGCAATAAGAGTTACTGCCAAAAATTTATCTGTAAGATTTAACACTTGCTATTAAACTGCTGCCAAAATCAAATTTTCTACAATAGGTCAGTTGGCTATGGTCTGCAGAAGACCTTTTGCCAACAGTGCATGTGGCTACAGGCACATCATCTACCTGGTCTACTAAAGATTATTTCCTCACTCAGAAACTTTCAGTGCCAGGTATCTAAGTTTTGCTGGGAAAGCTATTAAGGATGTGTAAGTAATATCCTATTAAGGATCCTTTCTCAGTGTTGTCAGAGCAACACATAACACCTAGGTTTGGCAGATATTCTCTGGCAACACCTTCCATGACAACTGTGATTTGGAATGACCATCCAAACGAAAATTAGTGGCACTCCTTGTGTTTGGTGCCTTTGTAAGCTTACTTCTTTGACCTATTTGCTGTTGATTTCTCTTTCAACCTGACACCTACTGAGACAATCATTTATGGCAGAAGAGAACGAATAAGAACTCTTTTAGGTCTTGAATGTTATTCCTTGCTTTACCAGAAAGACCACTACAGAAGTCTTTCTTTCAAAAAAATACAAATGTTGCTCCAAAAGTAATACTTCCCATTTATTTTCATAGAAATTACAAAATCTACTAAGAGCACAATAACATATCTGATAGAGAAATTCTCAGCTACAAACCAACATTTTTCTCCATAGTCACCACTATTAGCTATGTATTTTTGCCAGCAATTATCAAGATCTGGCACGCTCATAAAAATCCACATAGCTGTCCAGAACGTGTCTTGTCTTTGATGTTGCTGTCATCACTGCTGACATGTGCCATCCACTACATCACTGTGCTCACATCCACTGTTAGGTTTCCAGAAATGTTCAGCAAGTGTTGATGAATGTTAGTGGCTACAATTTTTTCCATATGGAGGAATTCAATTCCACATCCTTGCTTCAGACAGACTTCCATGTCAGATGCCATTTTCACAGAATCACAGAATGCTTAAAGGTGGAAGGGATTTTTAAAGGTCCAACCTAAATCTACCCCCTTTGAGCCTGAAGCCATTTCTCCTTGCCCTATCATCACAGACCGTGCTAAGAAGTCTGTCCATTTCTTTTCTGTAGCTCCCGTTCATTTTGCCCCTCTCCTGCCATCTGTCACACACCAACAAAATGTAAAGGAATATGGTGGGAAGGTTCAACCTCTCTACTGCCATACCACCAACATCTGCCTATGATGTCATGAGACAACATCATAAAATATTATGTGTTAAATTCACAGCAGCCCTCAGAAAACGAAATTTGGGAGAAGGAATACAGAGGCTGTTCATATCATTCATATCATACATTGAGTGGTATGACTAACTTTTTTGCAAACTGGGAATGTGAGTTTTTTAAACTACACTGCTGGCTATTGACTGGATCCTACATAAAGATAGGAGAGAAACAGCATTTTAAATATATTAAAATTACATGATCGATGGTGAATAGAGCTAAATCCAGCTGGCAACCAGTCATGAGTGCTCTTTCCCAGGGGTTGGTAGTGGGGCCTGTCCTGTCCAATGTCTTTATTAATGACCTGGACAAGGGGATTGAGTGCATCCTCACGAAGTTTGCCAGTGACACCAAGCTGGGAGGAAGTGTTGATCTGTCTGGAACTAGGAAGGCCCTACAGAGGAATCTGGATGGGCCAAAGCCAATTGGATGAAGTTCAACAAGACCAAGTCCCAGATCCTGCACTATGGCCACAATTACCCCCTGGCAATACTGTGAAATGGGGCAAAATGGCTGGAAGGCTGTGTGGAAGAAATGGACCTGAAGGTGTTGGTTGATGCTTGGCTGAACACGAGCCAGCAGTGTGTCCAGGTGGCCAAGAAGGCCAATGGCATCCTGGCTTGTATCAGAAATAGCATTGCCAGGGAAGTGATCCTCCTTCTGTACTCAGCTCTGGTGAGGCAGCACCTCAAGTACTGTGTTCAGTTTTAGGCCTTCTACTACAAAAAAGACATCAAGGCCCTGGAGCTTGTCTAGAGAAGGGCAATGAAGCTGGTGAGGGGTCTGGAGCACAAGTCTGATGTGGAGAGGCTGACAGAACTGGGATTGTTTAGTCTGCAGAAGACTCAGGCAAAATCTTATTTCTCTCTACAATGACCTGAAAGGACCTTGCAGCAAAGTGGGGGTTGGTCTCTTCTCCCACATAACTAGCAACAGACTAGAGGCAATAGTCTCAAGATGTGCAAGGGGAGATTCAGGTTGGATGTTAGGAGTAATTCCTTCTCCGAAAGAGTGGTTAGTATTGGAATGGGGTGTCCAGGAAGGCAATTGAGTCACCATCCATGGAAGTGTTCAAGAGATGTGTAGATGTACTAGAAGACATGGTTTAGTGGGGAAATACTGACAGTAAGTGGACAGTTGGACTGGATGATCTTGGAGGTTCCAACCTTGTTGACTCTATGATTCTATGATTGACCAGAGCACAGCTCATGGGCAACAGATTCTTTTTATTTATTTATATATTTATATATTTACATATTTATTAGCATTGCCATTAGCAAAAAAATTTAAGATATTCTGTAGCTTAGTTAGTTGAAATAAGTTTTTCTAAACTTATTATTAGATATCCATCTGAACAAAATCAAAACGCTGTCAAAAACATTCAAACTAGCTGCAAATGAATTAAGATAATTTCCTGAAGATAGACTGCATGAAGTGATGATGATTCATACCACTAATACATTTTGAGTGCAAAATGGTGTCCTTTTGAAAGTAAATAGAATAAAAAATACCTTGAGTCCCTCTTTCTGTAAGTCCTGGGCAAGTTCTCTGCAGAGTTCTCGACACAAGCTGTACTGATCTTCTGCTGTGTTAATTTCACTGAATGTTCTAAGATAAAGACAAAGTATTTTTTTTCAATATGAATCCTAAATCTTGCTGCTGTCTAAATGTTGTTTTTTTTTTTTTAACACTTGAACAAATCTACATCAAAAGAAAGTTTCATGGGGTTTGAGTGTTTACTTCAAAGATACAAAAAAAGATACTGATACAAATGCTGTACAAAAAGATTTATGCACATTTATGTGCTTCAAGGTATTTGTTAAACTCCTCAAATAATGAAATAATTTAAAGTCATTAATGTTTAAATATTTGCAGGAGAGAATACTAATACCAACTGAATTCACGGAGGCAGCAAAGTAATTTGTATGTAATCTCCTTTGTACACTGCTGTGTAACATCAGAAGAAAGAGAAGATTAGAAAGTCAACATCAGAGCCAAGTGTTAGAAATAAATAATGCAGATACAAAGAAAAATATGCCAGCTAGGATAATTACGGATAGTCACAGAGGATGAAAAACTAGTCTTCTGCCAAAAATGTTGTTAGAGCTTCTCATCAGAGGAACTGAAGTATTGTTTTTTCCATTAATGTATCTGCTTTTTAGGAATAACATGAGGAAAAGCAAGCTGCAGTTAGTTGTGGTTTTAAGGCACACTAGAATCAAAACTTACAGACTTTAGATGTTTCTGGAAAAGTTTCCCAATTCCGTTTCACTTTAGGCTTTATATTTTTATGAGTGCAGAGTCCCTACAGTTGCACTAATTTTCATGTCTCAAAGTTATGTTCACGTTTACTGGATTGTGTTGCATAGCCATCCTCTATCAAGATTCACATTCCCCTAGGAATGTTTGCATGCTGCCAAACTAACAGACTAATTATTTTACTGTGGGTCCATTAACCAAGATGTAACTGATGTTACACAGGTAACACTGCAGTGATTTATAGCACTGCAATCCTGTAGTATATGGGAAACTATAGGATTTGGAAGTTTGGAAGGGGACAAGATAGAGACATTGCAATTTCAAGCACCCCTCTTTCTTTCATATAAACTAGCTGCATGATCCCAGCAGCCCACTGATGTCTCTCATCTAACCACATCTTTGTTCAGAGAGAATAAAGGAAGGTATAAAAGACAGAAAGGTAACAGTCTACTCAGATTATTTATCAACCTGCAAACCAGCATAAGATTGGCCTGAGTTTGGTCAGACTGAAGAAGAAAAGGCTTAGGGAGACATCGTTTGTGGCCATCTAATATTTAATAGGACTTATTAAAAAAAATGGAGAGCAACAACAGATAGTGATAGGAGAAGGGAAAACAGTTTTAAACCAAAAGAGAGGAGATTTAGATTAGGTGTTAAAAGCAAATCCTTACTAACATTGCCCCAAACAATGACGTCTCAATAGGAATATTAATTTTTCCTTATTTTCTAAGATGAGGGCAGGATAATTACTACAGTTCTATGCAGATTCGCTTTGCAGTAATTTCTTTCCAAAAAGATTTCCAAAATTTCTTTCCAAAACCTCACCTTTTAAAATAACATGTTGCCTTCTGAAGGAGTGTTAAATTAGTAAGAAATAATGCATAAGGAAATTATGCATTATTATTATGCATATTATCTCAGCAACCCCTGCAAAATTAGTGCCTTTCAAGACTTCGCTGCATTATACATGCTATCCACATGACTGCAGGCTATTGGACTGCTATTGGCATTGAACTGAAACATAAAATAGTAAATGTTTCCACTCTACATTATTGCTCAAAGAGAAGCAGATGATGAGAAAACAGAAAATAAAGGAGGAGTACTTCCAGAATATTCTGAAGCCAAAAGGAGATGGGGTGAGGATGGAAACCAAATGTGATTTAATGAGTTTGGTTAGCTTTATAACATATGTAAATACACAATGAATTTATATGACTAACAAAACCATACACATAGGACATTAAATAGATTTAGTGATTAATGTAATTTTTTCAAGATCAAATTATATACCTTTCAGTGCTCATACTTTTTCTTTCTCCATCCCTTAAAAAAAAAAAAAAAAAAATTAATACACTCACTTTACCAGTAAATGTTACCTTTTCACTAGACTCTGAGTCAACTTCAATCATGCTTCAATAAATGACAGCAAACTTTTCTGTAAAATCTGAATATTCTTGTACATTAAGCTTGACTGATTGCAGATAAGATATATTTATCACTTAATAAATATGCCAATATAATATATAATAATACCTACAGATGTCAGTAAGAATTACCAGTTTGCAAAATAAACCTATTGTCTCTTATCAAAAAAGTTATCCGAAAACTAAATATAAATCTGATTCTGTTTCTCCTAGGTATATAACACAAATAGTGCTAGTAAAATCCCAAACATACTACACATATAAGAATACTTGTTTGTCTGAAAGTTTAATTTGCTTTCTACCTAAATTTCTGCCCATGGAAAACATGATGTACTAAGGTCTTTTTTTTCTTTTTTCTTTTTTCTTTTTTGCTATTTGTATTTTCTTCCTTTCAGTTTTTTATCAAGAATTCTTTAACAATGGTTCTGCACCTCTGGACGCAGAAGGCCTTCAAAGATTTTTCTTTTTATGTTCTTCTATTTATAAGTTTAAGTCTTTCTTCATAAGTAACAGATTTTATATCCTCAAATTTTCAAGAAAGAAGCCAGTCAAAAGCAATGACCATAAGATAAGCCACTCACTGAAAATTCATGTGCTCATATATTACGGGTTAGCATTCACTTCATTAAAATAACTGAGATCAAGTTGGTGTTGGTAAAAATTAAACCATGAAACAAATCTTAGATGACATCATTAAAAATATCTTCCCCTTTGCAGCAATAACCTTAATTTTTGACATGTTTTATCCCAGACTGTATAACATCTACAACAGGGTGAATAAGGAAAGAAAGTCTGCCAATTTTAAAGGAGCATTTGAGGTTGCATTATCATAGCAGAAACAAATGTAACTACAATCTGATTTTATTCAAGTCAGCTTCACAAAGTGAACTCTACTGCATGTTTTCTTTCAAGTCATCAATTTGCTGTATTTTTTTTTTTTTTATTTTCAGAAGCATTCATGGTAGAATATTACTTGCCTACAAATTATTAACTGTCAGTATTATTTTATAGACAAATTGGAAAAGTGTAAGATCTATTATTGTCAGAGGAGTAAAGAAAGTAAGGTGGAATACATTTTTCAGAAGGTACTTTGGAAGCTAATTCCTACTAAAATCAAATTTAGAAGGACATTTATGGAAGTAATATTGACAAGAAAGGACTCAATCCCTAATTAGAAATATTGGTTCCTAAAATTCCAAATAGCAAAGTGCTATGATTTTTAAAATTAAGTGCTGCATGTTTGTATCCAGAGGTATATACTACTGAAAAGACAGATTCACTGGTAAAAGTTATTTCTCCCATCCAAACAATAGGATAAAAATCTACTCAGTAATGAATCTCACAACAACAGATATGAAAAAAATTTTTGAAATCTTCAGTTCTATTCTCGTAAATTCTTAAGTTACTATAGACACGAACATGAAAATGATAGGAGACACAGAAAAATTACTTACTTTCAATAGAAACATGATAGTTTACCACCAATATGACTTTCAATACAATCAGATAATAAAAAATGGTGAAGGTGTATTATTTTCATAAAATAAACATGACTGAACATCTGTGCTTTGGATAAGTAACTATTATCTCTTTAGTTAATTTAATAATTATGATATTATCCTAAACTATATATTAATCTAATAGTATGTTAGTACTAGTATAATAGTATATTATATATATAATATAATAGTATAGTATAGTATATATTATATCGTGTATTGTCATATACAGATATATTTATTATCAGTATAGTAAATAGTGCTGACTTGGTTAATAAAATACACATACACGCAACTTCCTCTTTAAAAGACTTATTAAATTTCGTATGTTGCACACAAACCTAATTTTCATAATATTTTTTGGTCTGTCAACACAGTGTGCCTTAAAATGTAAATTATATAAAACACACCTGGAAACATTTAGCAAAATTTAAGGAGTAGAAATATAAAAACAACAAAACCAAAGCATACTTTTCCAAATGTGTTGAACCCAGCCCAAGAGAGATATCCAAGAAACTACGCCAAGATGCTTCTGAAAAAAGAAGAGAAAGCAGTGCCCTCTGCTGGTAAAGTTCTGAGCAAGTCACAATTCCAAGGGCTTTTAACATCTTCTCTGTTACTTTTCCTATACCTGGCACCTGGGAGGAAAAAAAAAAAAAAAACAAACAAAAACCAACACACACATTAAAATGGAAATTAGTATTTGTGGATCCAGTACTAAGAAAAAACTGGGCCTATTACTTAGAATTTTTTTTTTCTTCTTTCTGGAGAAATCTTGGTTTTAGAACATCATGAACATAAACGATTGTATAATAAATGTCACAGTACCTCTTACCTTTCTAATGGGCAAATCTTTTATGAAGTCTAGCACTGCTTGTCTCTCTGGAGAAATTCTGCATTGTCCATTAGGTTTATTACGATCACTGCACATTTTCGCTAACATTGTATTTGGAGCTATTCCTTAAACACAAAGAAAGAAGATTTTGAAAAATACAAGACTGCAATTTTAATCATCTATTACTTAAAAGCACAAGAGTAGACTACACATTTGACAAAAGCAGAAGAGAAATGGTAACTAATAATAAGCAGATTTCTTGGAATTCTGGGGGAAAAAAAAAAAGAAAAATAATTGTAATAAACTTGTGAGAAAATAAATACATATGACAGTTTAAAAATAATTGATGCATCAGATAAAGCGTACCTACTATTTTGAGAAAGGGTAACAGAACATGTACTAATCAGTCATGAGGAGTTAAATATCAAGTGTCTTAAAAATAACATCCATTACATGACTGAATGATTTTATGACTATTAAAGTGATCATAATAAGACAAAAGAAAATTCTCATAACAGCAGTTACAATGAATTTCAATGTAAAGATGTTATGTCTTGCTTGTAGTTCAAAAAAGACTCAATTTATTATGGCAAAATTTACTAAACTAGTATTTTCTGGACTACCACTGATATGAAATTACTTAGAATTAAAAAATACATAAATATTTCACTAGTTCCTTCATGGAGGAAATAAGTAGGAGTTGCTCCTTTCTAGAAAAGTAAATAGCTTTACAAACAAACTACAGGATCAGCTAGCAAAAAAAAAAAAAAAAAAAAAAAAGAATCAAAGAAATTTTACTACACCCCTAGTAGTCTAAATTTTTATCTGCTTGCTGGTATAATATTCTAGATGCAGCATGTGGGCTCTGTACAGCTAGTAATGCAGTCCCATGAGAACATACACTTTTAACATTATTATGTGATGCTTAGCAATATTTCTCATGAGTGGACTGCACTCAGCTCAAGCATCGACTGCATAGACACACCGCAGTGCTAGCTCTGCCTCTTGTGTCCATCACATGCACTCAGATAAATTTAAAATCACATGTACTACACATTAAATTTGCTTGTGCCACTTAGTGAATAAAAGGCAATGATTGCTGAGAATGATATTTCAGCTTACAGGTGTGTATGCCTGTGAGGGCATACTTTTTTGAATCAAGCAGAAATGCAATTTTTCTTATTATTAAAATTGGGCTTATGTTATTTCATAAAATACTTTAGTAAGTTGACACATTCACTGCAGATGAAATATCCAGCATACTCATGCAATGCTGACGAATTTATCATTTTAAATGCCTCATAAGATTACAAAAAGCGTAAAATAATTTACAATGCTTATTGGTAGATTTGACAGTTCATTTAAACAAGTTACATAAGCACCTTCAAGGTGAACTTACCTATGCTACATTTCAAAACACAGTGGCGTTCACAATGAAACAAATTACAGCAAACCCAAGATATGGCAAATAATTGTATGCACTGTGATACAGTGGGTAAACATATTCCTGAGACCAGTGGAAAAATATGTGCTTTGCTTTCGAGTTTGATAAAGAAATTTGAAAATAGATTTCAAGTTTTCCAAAGAAACATCAGCTTTTTCTGAATACTCACAACTCCATTTTCAGTTCACACGTGCATTACCTATGAATTTTCAAATCAAATGTACAGAGTTGCAGTCAGACATTCAAGCCTAAGAAGAATGTGGTCACTTCTCTTTACTAGACTTTTATAAGGCCTACCTTAACAGAGAAAAATATATCTCACAATCACATCTTATTCATGTAATCACTTTCTGGCAGTATGTACATTCCTGAACAATTAATTTCAAGGATGATGCACAGGAAGAATAAAATTAGATCAAAAATCTGAAAAGCACCTTGAGCACTTACTAATAATCATAGCTACTTCCACTGAAACAGACACTGAAATCAGTTTCACAAAAACAAGGTCAAAGAAAACCCACTAGATTTATGTTTTTTGTTGACCTCTTTTTTCTTTTTTTTTTTTTAATGTTTTTATACAAATTACTGAAAAATGAAAGAGGTTTTGTTAGTTACACATGCTAACCACATTATGTATTTTATAAATGGCCCAACACGATTCCTCTTCTCTCAATGAAGCCCAGGTGAGCTCAGAGGTTATATATCCACAGTCTAGTTGGTAGAAGTAATTTTCTTTCACTATTGCTGATCAGAAGTTTTCTATTAGCCTTCTAAACATGTTTCATTTTATAAAAGCTTCATAAACAGTATTTTATCCTTCAGCGGATAACATTCCAGAAGAACAAAATTATTACTTTACTACTACTTATAACATATGGGGCAATCTCATCTGTTTCTACTACCTATTCCTTTATCTCTGCTTGCTTTTGACATTTCCCTGGCCTTCACACCTACCTGCTTCATAAAGTTCAGCATTCCCTGATGCTTCACACACCTGGTTCACAAAGCTCTTTGGATGCCATCCAAACTAGATTACTAGGAGCATGCTCTATTTATTTTTTATTTATTTATTTATTTATTTATTTATTAGGTATCTAAGGCAAATTATCAACGCTTCCAGGTAGGTTGCCTGAAGACAGGAAGCTTGGATGGTAAATATTAAAAACTTTCTCAATATTTTATTAACTTAAACACATTTACTTCCCTTTAAATGAATTACAATATTGTATTAAAAGGAACAAAGGGAACAGTGTGGCAAGACTGCTAGAGGTAGCAATAACTGATCTTTTCTTCAAGCTAAAACCAATTCAGCAATCAGTAACAGATTACTCTACAGCCATAAGGCTATCACAACAATTTACATGAGGCACTAAAACAAGTATCAGCAGTGCTAATGTTAATTCCTGAGTTCCCCAATTCACTTAGAATCACAGAATCACTCAGGTTGGAAAAAACCTTCAAGATCATCAAGTCCAACCACAACCTAACCGTACTACCATAACTCTAACAACCCTCCACTAAATCATGTCCCTGAGCACCACATCCAGACGGTTTTTAAACATAACCAAGGATGGTAGCTCAACCACCCCTCCGAGGAGCCTTTTCCAGTGCTTAATGACCACTTCTGTAAAGAAGTATTTCCAGATATCCAACCTAAACTTACCCTGGCGCAACTTGAGGCCATTTTTCCTCATCCTGTCTCTACACTACTTCCATTTCAAGACGAAAGAAGCAAAAAGAACTACTTATATGATTTAGAAAATAGAGGAATGGCTTTGATACATATAAGGTTTCAGTAATTACCTGAAAGACAGAAGTTTTTACACAATTGCAAAGGAGGCATATTTCTTTGCAGCATGAGAATGCTGTGGCAATACTTATTTCTTAAGACTGTAGCATCCCCTGAGATTAGTGTACAACACACTGTGGAAACACAAAAGATTATTATTTATACGTGTTTTGAATACCTGCACTAGCAGTCAGTTGAGTTTTCTGCTCAATCCTAAAGCGAATTTCCTTCACAGCTTCTTCTGCAGAGGTTCCAAACACAACTACATTTTTCAGTGACTGATATCTTTGTCCAGAGTGATCATCCATTACAGATGTGCCATCTTCAAACAGCTCTGGTGAAGAAGAGTATCCATCTATATTCAATCTGCCAGATATGCTTATATCTTCTTTATCTGTATTAGATAAACACACAAGCAATTAATCAATATATACAGCATCTATTTCATTAATTTTCCTCTGCAGTAAAGGAAAATAGTTGATTAGCAATTCTGTTTTTTCTGTTTAACAAGAATGTATGTTTATTTAGCCAGAATGATTAGATTGCGTTTTCATTTGAAGAAAGGAGAGTCACAATTGTTTTATTCTTTGTAAGATTATACTTGGCTGAGATTAGAAATGGCTAGAAGACTGGACTTCACTTCCAGAAAAGCACTGAGGTTTAATGCCTGGTGCTGTGATAGCAGAAAAACATAAACATTTTGGCATTACTTGTGTTCCATATCATAGAGAAGCCCAGATGCTCCCTTTTTCATGGGAATAAAAATCTTCCGTGCTTTTTTTTTGCCCTCAGTATTTTCTAATGATATTAGAATAATGCAAAATTTCTGGTTCTAGAACAGCCAATCTGGTAAGTTTCAAATCTTCAGCTTCAGTCATCATAGAACTAGGAATGACAGCAGCCCTCTGTCTGACTACAAACTTTTCTGTTACACTTCCACATTCTCAGTGCTGCATGTGGTAGGAAAAGAACACAGATAGCAGATAAGTATGAAGAGACACATGACTACATATTAGTGGTATTTCATTTGCATAGACAATGCCAGTTTGTTTTCTTCTAGTCTACTAATGTTTTTCAGTACAGCTTCCTTCATTATCCTCTTAATAGCTATTTGGATAATTTTTTAATACAATAGTACAAGCTATCCAGTTTGCACTTCAATCAACCATTTACTTGACTCCTTTTTTACTATTCCTAATTGGTTTCACAGTTGCGAGTGTGGATTGAACTCCACCTTCTAGAGCCACGTGAAATCCAGACATATCTTTAAGCGTTACCGTATTTCTGCAGTGTTCATTTCTTTGAATAGTTCTAGTCTTGCAAAATCATCTTAATAGAGCTTATACATGTTTTCTTTGCAGATAATTTCTCACAGAACTCATTGCAGTACCTCATTCTAGAAAACACCTCAGCAAATTGTAAATAAACTTCAGAACAATCAATTTATTTATTCTATACTTCCTTAAGTCACAAGATTATTACTATTTATTTGCAAAATTACAGTTTTGAATTGTAAAGACAAAATATGTAGCTAAAACATGCAACTACGTACAGTAAACCTGCCACCACTTTCCACACATATGTACTCACAAGTTAGAAATCTACATCTCTAAATCCTAACTGTCATCAGCATGGTTTTTGTAGAGAAAGTGAACCTAAGAAATTAGAGGTAGATAGCATAAAGAATTACAAAGGATGCACATAGATATGTGTGCTTTCAGTGGGAGCTGCTTTTCTGAAGCATACGTTATACGCAGAAGAAGAGACTTTGCTTACTTTTTTCTGTAGTGTTTTCTGTGTTCAAAAAGTATCTTCTTTTATCTTCAGGCCAATGCAGCCTTTCCTCCAAGTGCTCTGTTAAATTCAGGTAGGCTTCATCTAGGCCCATAGGCATAAAATGGGGATCATATTCAGCCAGTATCTCTTTAACCTTCATAAATGTATAGAGAAAGTTTAAAACTTTGCTGTAAAAGCAGATCTTGACACACAATCATTAGGTGAACAAACATACATTGAAAACTCAAGATGACTATTCACCATTAAAGACATTTACAGAACAAATAATTTATTGATATTACAAAATTATAGCACTACTTCTCTCAAGTACCAAGACATCAATACTAAGCAAGTAAAGGGGTTCTGAGCATGGTGTTTAACTGTACAGGTCACTAAGCTCAATGAATAAGCACTCCACTGGCATGAGGTTCACAGTCACTGCTGTAATTACTTGAACAAAACTCTGGGGATCTGGGAAACTGGCAGAAGCTCAGAAGGAGCATGTTAGCCGATTTATCTATCTGCACTGTCCGTCAGACATCACATATGCAAAACATAAGAAAAGTCAAACAATTGGTGTAGCAACAGTTTAGAGCTCCAGTCTGAGCCACTAGCAAAACTTACCCCAAAATCATTAATTTTGAGTGCATCCTCCAAAACAACATATTAAATTAATAGGACAAATAAAATCTCTTATTTTACTCTTTTCTGCACCCTTTCCCTCCTTTTTATTATTATTTTTTATTTTTTAGCAAGAAGGAAAATTTGGCTGCATCATATTTTATAAGTTTAGGTCCAATTATTAGGAATCACAATATTTGATCATATATGCATCTCATCTTCCCTTAAACAGCTAATGATAAGATTCACTGTTCAGCTTTTGCTAATGAAACAAAATTAATCCAAATCCCAAAAAAATCACAAATATAAAACCAAAACAACTGTAATTTTTAATACTTTACTCCCATCAAACAACAAATGAAGTATATATATTGTAAAATCCAAGATTCTTAGCAGGTTCAAACATACTCTAATGTAACGTTTAAGCTGACACATCTCATATTATCTAACACTGATAAAGTCTAAAACAAAGTACACCCATCTTTAGTTAGAATATTTTTTATTTTTCCAGACTTACCTCTTCACTCACTTTTCTGTATTTTTCAAAGTTTAACGGTACTATAGTTAGATGTGGACACAGCTTTTTAGCAATAAATCCAGGCATGGCTGCACGTACACCAAATCTCCTAGCATGGTAGTTTGAGGTGGACTTGGAAGAGGAGAAGTAAGTTTAGTGCTTAGTAATCAAGGTTTACTCAGTGACACTTAATGTTAAATCAAATTCTGATCATGGAACTGCAGTCAGAAAAGACTGAATAGGATTAGAATTAGTATATTCTTTTCCTCTCTCTGGTCTGTTCACACCCTTTAACATTTCATTATTACACTTTCTACTGAAAAATAAAGTTCAGCTTAACGTGGTCTAGAATAGACACTTCCTCTACCATTCTTGTTATTTTTTCCAGAAAGTCATGAAACTTCTCTTTATTATATGCTATTATTGTACATTTTATCACACTTTTAGATTAACGCAATTAATTTCTATATTAGCTTGACATTTAGCCTTACCAACATACTCATTGATCCCACTGCAATAGGTTTTTCCTTCAGCTCTGGATTGTCTCTCATTTCCACAGCTGCATAGAAGGCATCCATGTCAATGTGTACAATAGTACAACTAAGGTTGCGACTCTGTTCCAGTTCCATCACCAGTTTGTCCACCTGAACAAAATAAAGTAATAATTAAAAAAACTATTAACCTTGCAGAAGTTCAGAAGTACACAGGATTCCAATAATTTTGATGCATATGGCACGCTGTTTAAGAAAAAAAAAACACATTTCTGGTGACATTTGCTAAAACACTGCTAGCAAATGGTACAAAAAGCAACAAACTCCTCACTAGTGAAAAAAAAAAACAAACAAAACTAATTCAGACAGTAACTGGGTAAGACCCACTGAAGATGCAGCTTCAGCTACTGTCACAGACATTATTTAAAAAATGGACAAACAGATGAAAATACATTAATAGAATGTAAATTTCCAATACACCAAGCTGAAGCTACCACTCTTCAGAAAATTGGCTCAAATTTTTCACATGAAAAAAAGACCAGCAGCTCGAAGGGCAGTACAGTCCACCTTAATTTGTGAGAAATAAGGTCTCAAACAGATTCATTTACTGCAAAGAAAGCTGCTGTTAATACCTTTGTAAAATTCCTCAGTATTTGTTACAGGAATATGTATCGAAAGGCTGGACTGCTAGCAACAGTATGGTGACTTTTAAAGATTATACATAGAAAAGAGTTAGAAAGTACTTTGTTTCTCTTTAGAAGTTAAAGATTTTTCTCCTACAAGTAGATCGTGGATTTGATCAGTCCCACAGTGTTCTGAATCAGTCAAACATAGGTTTCTCCACAAAAATACTTTAAACTGTTTTTCTTAATTTATTTGCATTCTTTTATTGAGAGAGCTAGATATTTTGTGCTTGTTGCAGAAATATCATTCAACTACGAATGTGGTATGAAGTGAGTGAGTGTCACTAGAAAGTACGAGTGTATTACTTAATAGAAAATTTTTAAGACCTGCTGACTTAAGGTGACTATGTTGTCATTACCATACAACATTCTAGAAGCAAAAGAGAAAATATCAAAAAAGGAGAACAAAGGAAGTGCTATCAAACTATGATTGCCTAATCATAATAATGACTATGCTAACCTCTATTTACACAAACAAAAAGTTGCTGCGATTAGAAAAGAAACAATGAGCTTCACACACATTAGAGCTCAAGAAATGCATGTAGTGATAAGGAACAGATGTTTCTCTCTGTGTGCAAGAACAAGGACACTCACAAACATTTGTGAAATCAAGGTACCATAACAGAAATGTCTCTGGCTCAATTATAATTATTTTATGGTCCTGAAAAGGAACAGTTACGTGCAATTTGCCAAGTCACTGCAAGAGTTGTTCTTTGTTTTTTTCCCTTGCAGAGCTGCTTAATAAAATAAACAAAAAAACTAATCTAAAATCTCAGCCTTTGAGACTGAAGATACTTGAACAAAGACAAGTGGCTTTGAATGTCACAAATTGCTGAATAATGACTCACTTAGTCTTTTCTCTTCTTTGCTCCAAGTTCACCTTAGAGGTGAAACGGGACCTCAGAGTAGGTATTCCATACAGAAGAATACAGTATGCTCCCCAGGGCTGAACATACTAATTTAGAGAAATTAAGGTCCCAACTGAAAGTGGTGCAGGCAGGCCACTATCTCCTATCTATTTACATGATGCAACACATGGAAAAAAAAAAGTTTCTTATATTGTTGGAGAACGTAAAATATTCAAGATACAAGTTTCCTATCTTAAACTGCATAATCAAATTAAGATATTAAAATACTATTCAAGATTTATTTAATGTTTGTAAAACTGTTTGACAGGATTGAAGAAAAAACAAATAATAACAACACTTTTTGGAACAACAGTAACTATTCACAGAATAAACATCTATGATAAACCACACAGTGATAAAACTAGCAAGCATCGTGAGAACAGCCTGACAATCTGGTAGCAGCTGGATACTTCTTAAAGTACTGTTAATTTCTGTGGAACTTCAAGCAGATCCAATCTAAGTTATCAGCATAATCTAAATCTGTAACAGACAAATTTCCAGAAATTAAGAACTGTAAAATGCAGCATGGTATATTACTTCTCTTAATAGAAAATGGCATTTATTAGAACTTCAAATTTCCTCTTCAAACACACCCTAGTGGTGAGAAAGACAGTAAATGTTATGTTGCAGGCTGCCTTTCATTTATGCTACTGTTTCCACGATATAACCAAGATTTTGTCCAACAAATGAGTAAGTGAGAAATTTTTTTTATTGCTTTGATTTTACATTGGAGATCCTGCACAGACTCCCAGCTTAGGAAGCTGTATCTCAGCCTCTAAGCACCCTACAAACAAGACTTAACCTGAAGATGAAAACTTGCAGCATTCGTGCAGATACATACATATATTTCCAAATATATGTATATATTTGTAATTTCATAGCATCTCCTAGTTACACATTCTAGGAGAACAAGTTCTTTCACAATATTTCAAGAAGGCAGTATTGAAATGAAGAGAGTGACTAAAATAAAGAAAGGGATAGGAAGAAAGTTAAAGATGATAATGAGACTTAGGTATATCTGTATCTGAAAAACTTAGAGAAGCTGATTAAGTACCACAAAGCATGTGTAGTACTTATCTAATGTAGGACAAAGGTGACTTGAGACATTGAAGGTTGAGAAAACAGTCTGGGAAACATGCCTCAGCTTCTCATCTACAAAACAAAAATATCACACTACTTTGCTGGAGTTTTGCAAGAATAATTTAAAGAATTTTCAATATGTAGTGTACAACATAGAAAAGTCTATGAAGAAGACAGTAATTTTGCATTTAAAGCTGGATTAGACTAGTGTAGAACAAATAAGCCTTGGGGCCATCCACTGAGCAATGAGGACAACAGTAAATAATTGCTCACTCACTGAACTGTGTCTGCACTGTGCACTGAATGAAACAGGAGTCCTATTAGAGAAAAATGGCATGCAATCATGTAATTAAAGACTGAATCACAGTATAAATGAGAAAGGAAGTGAATTAAGCCACTACAAGTAACTTTAATTACACTGGGTCTACGAATGTAGTGTGCAACCTGTTGTAGTTTTCTTTTAACAATATCTAACACAGAGAACTATTAAGATATCGTTATCTACTATTAGCACATGAGAAGAAAAATAGTCCCTCCATCCTTCTAGTTTAGGACATATGTATTTCTTCTGACTTCTTACTTTCCATTACAAGCATAGATAAAGAATATGTTAATCAGGAAGAGTTGAAAGCTCTGACCATCTTCATTTAATTGAGGGTCATTTAAGACAAAAATATATATTTTCTAAAACTGAAGAATGCTATTTTACTTATTAACTAAGTACTTAATAAAGCTGTTCCAGAAACCATAATGACATCCCTTCAAACCATCTGGATTTAGAAGGACAGGAATTATTTTTTTCTTCATTATAATTAAAAAAATAAAATAAAATTTCACATCTGTTTTAGAGCTTACTTTATCCTTTTCTAGGAATAGTTTATTACACTTACATCCTTAAATCACTGTACAAAATTTACTTGCATGACTAACATGTAAACAGTATCTAATGGTGTGCTTACCAACAAAATGTAATACAGTAAATTAAATTGCACCGAAATGTTTATTCATCATCTTCTCAAAATAAAACAAAACAAAACAAAATAAAATAAAATAAAAATGTACAGGATTAGTACCCGCAACCGTGCTTTCAACAGCTGTTGTTGTGTAATTTTCTCCTTAAGCTGCATCATTTTCTCAATTCGTTGGTTAACTTGTTGATCTTTTTTGAGCTCGTTTTCATAAAATTTGGAGCCCTGGAAGAAAATTACAAAAAACTGTAAGGTTTTAATTTGTCTTTTCATCTAGTAAACAAAATTTGATCTTTAAATATAGGAAATGTGAAACACAGTAATGAATACTTTGGATTTTTATACAGCTGATACACAAGAGAGATTGATGTTTTCTTTCAATATCAGACATACACATCATCTTTTTTCCCCTCTGCAATCAAGCATGACTTGTTAAGTCTTCTTGAAAGAAATCAGTAAGAAAATGATAGGATGAAGAACTGCCCAGTATGTAACACTTAGTAAAGAAGTTCTCTAAGATCCCCTGCAGTATTTCAAAGTTGAAATTATGTAAAATCTTGCCATAGTACAACTGTGGGTAGAGTTTGTAAGTTTAATTTTGAAAGGACTAAAAAAAGAAGGAAAGTTTCAGAAAGAATCAAAGCTTATTTTCAGATTTCTTGATCTATAGATGGCATTACGTTCTCCTGCTTTATTTACAGAAATGTATCCTAATACAAAGAAACTTACTTAGTGGTTTTGAAAGCCCTTTTCACAGTTCATTCCACTTCAACACAGGTGATTAAACAATAACTGTCCCTGAGAAATAATTTCTCCATATGTAATTATGAACATATTTCTGACAAAGAGCTAACTTTTCAAGAAATAATGGATACAATAAGGAGAGGAAACAACTAAATCAACAGGAGTCTTAACACTACATAAAGTCTATTGAAGTGGAAACACAAGTAAAACATGTTTGCTAAATAAACGCTGTTTATAGCATGTTCCCCATCCCTGAGTTTACCCCAGAGTGTGTAAAGCACCAACAAAATGCTTGGAATAGTCTGGACTTAACAGAGTGACACACAAATTCCTGAGCAAAAAATATTATGCAAATAACCTTGGGATATATTAACACCAAATGAAATGAACATTTATGAAAGGAAAAGAAAAAAAATCTAGAGCTGCCTGAATGAAGTGTTATCCCCATACAGTTGCATCTGTAGGCCATTCAAGAAAAAAGTAAGAGGACTAATATTCCAGTGCTTTGTAGAGGTGTGATTTCTTTTGAGGATCTCTGGCACAAAACTGCATGCTACCGGCCACCTCTCTCAAGAATCACTTGAGAAAAAGGACAAAAAGAAAAGGACAAAGGAATTCTACTGAAAACATTAAAAATCCAGTCACATCAACTTTATCTGTAATGGAAAGGGAGATATAAGTAGAAATGCTGGCAAGGAAAAATAAATAAATACATAAATAAATACAATCAAACCAACCTTGGAAGCTTCCATAATGATTTTATTAATTTTCTCTTTATCCAAACCTTGCATTCCAGCTTTGTTATCATTGAGGCCCATTCTAAGCAGAGCTCCACCATTATAAGAGCTGTTATCAGCATTTTTCACGTTGTCCATAGTACTTTCTGAAGACCAGTACCTTTCCTGAGACTTAGTACCTGGAAAGAAAAAAAAAAAAAGAATTTAAGTCATATACTTGTTTCTAAGTTCCAGCTGAACAATACAAAAGTAATCTGTAGAACTCATTTGCTGTATATTTGTTCATGAAAACAACACATACATCACAAATACGAAGACATATTTGTGTACAGTGGCTGACCTTCCATAATCACCAAACCATTATCAGTCTTCAGAAACAGTAAGGTTTTACTTCTTTAGTAAATAAAAACCAAAGTTTCAGAAGTTCCCTTACCAGAAATAATTCTGCATCATCAGCTTCGGTAAAGGTTAGCATCTCATGTCACACATGAGACTTATCCCTGTATATAATCCCATCAGAACCAACAGTAATATCTTAAACACACTAAGCTGCATTACTTTCCAAAAGCAAACAAACAAACAAGCAAACAAACAAAAAAGATTTTAAATTGCTGAAGATTGTCATTCATTTAGTCCTAATTCCTGCTAGAGGTATGCCATATTAATTTTCCCAGTAATTTCTAGCTCAAATTCAAACCTTCTGCTTGAGTTACAGCTCATCTTTTAAAAAACAGACGGCTTCAATTAAGAACTTTGAATAAATCTTAATTGTTTACTTAGGCAAAAATTCCTGCATTCTTTTCCTCCATTAATTCATAGAGCCATAGCATCCAACTAATAGAGCATACCAAACTTTTACCACTCAATTGCTGCCATATGTAATTTCTTACATGCGCAGGTACTTCTGATACGTGACATCTTCCCTTATGCCTTACAAAAGTGAACAGCTGAACTTTTCCATCTACATACATTGTTTAGATAATAAATTGATTTTAAGCAAAAGCTGCCTTCTGGAGCACGATCTTGTGATCGCATTTCTGCCAGATTAAAACATGCAGGATCCAAGACTGGTTGAAATATATAACGCAAATTTCTTACTGGAAAAGCATACAGAAGTACTTTCTTCCTACCCTAAGCTGTTGACTAATGAACAGCTTCAGCTTTACTTTTGTGCAGGAAGAACATTCGCTCCTAAGCTTCCCCTTGAAGCTGCTCCCTGTGACACGAGCCCTTCCTGCTAGGAGAAGTCACATCCCTTCAGGCTCTTACAGCAGCTCTGTTAAACACTGCCACAAACTACAAATCTAAGAGTGTTGCATTTTTTCTATAAGGTATTTTTAAATGCTGCTTTAACTACTCAAGGACAAAACTGAAAAATGTTATTATGCCTTTTTCATTTTAAAGCTATTTTGTGTGTGTATGTGTGATAAAAGAACCATGTGGGTGACTTATTTTACATTAATGGTCCAGTGTTGTTATTTTCATGACAGTCACCTCCTAAAATACACTAGTCAAATGAAATTAGACAGTAAAGTCACACATTAAAATAGTTCTGCCACAAATACCCAATTTTTAATCACATTCCACCAATTCAGATTATTTTGTATGATGCGTTCCAAAGACACAAGACCAGCTAAGTAACCTTGTGTTTATCTATACTGCTTGTTGCATTTCAAGGAATAGAAAGTACTTGGAGATGTAGATAGAGATTCTAACTCTTGGTACTACTGTAGCTATAGTGCTACTAAACAGTCAACTGGGATTGGGAAAGGCTTCATAGCTCTTGTGTGTATCTATCAAACAAAAGACCACAATGACAAACACTGTCATTAATTTTCCACTTACTGGAGCCTGTAACAAGACTGCTAGACAAAAGCCAAAAGGGAAGAAAGAAAACAAAAACTGCATTGCATACTTCAGTTCCAAGTTTCATCTCGAGTTCATGCCACTTCAATTAGCCACTCAGTGATGCCAGCATTACTTTCAATCTATGGTAAGCAGTGGGCATAACTACAAATAAACACTTCCCTCAGGGTAAATTACCCTCCCTCACTTCCCCTGGTTCTTTTATCACTCGTTCTCTTCAAGAACTTGGCACGAACACAGTTACTGCTTCCCATTCCAGACTTTGCAACTTGGTCCCATACTCCTGAAAAAGTCTCTTTATCCCTAGCACGTACAAATCTTTCTCCCTTCTCATTCATAAATCCTCAGCCTTATAGCAAGAGCTTTAAACACGTGTTTAACTCAAAGTCCTTCCCTCCCACATTGCTATATATCCAATGAGAACAAAATGCCACAATGATAAAAGTTTTGAAAAAGTCTCAGAAATGCCAGTCTCCTAGTGTATTTTACCTTCTCATCCTCTTGTGCATACCAAAAATACATCAATAGTAACAGAAAACAAAGTGTATAAAGTAATGCTTTAGCTGGAATTAAGAAAATACTTATCTGAAGACATGATATTAGTTCTTCACAGAAGCTTGTACACATAGAGAAGAGATATGAACAGAACCTGGAGTCTATCAGAATAAGAGGTCTGAAAATATGTTAAATATTTAGCATATTTAAATGTATCCCAGAAGCTACAATAAAACAGCAGATAAAGCACTGTCAGACAGAACACTCAGGTGGATCATCTGCAGTAATGATAACATTTAAACGAAATGCAGGAGAAGCACCATTTGAAGCACTGTACAAAATGTTAATAAAACATCAGTGTAGAAGTTTATTGTCACCATGGAAAATGGTCTCCAAGGAAAACTGACCTGGAGGAAGCAGTCAGCTTGTGGTGTCTTGTGTTTTAGCTAAAACACTTTAAAGAAGTGGGTAAAAATTTAGATTAATGAAACACTTAGCTTAGAACTGTCTAGGCAAAGAGTGACAGGCTTGTGACATATTTGTGGCATGCTGTCATCTCAAGAATCTGCTGCAAGACTGTGCTGTTTCCATTAGAGGACATACTAAATTTCTCACACAGTCACAACAAGAAAGCAGGGTACGAAATCAGAGGTCTGTGAAGGAAGTCTACAGTTAAATACTATTCTATTATTCTTGTTATTTGGAGGTGGGTATGGGGAGCAGTAGAATCACCTCTATGTGGAAGAAATTTTCAATTGCTACTGAAAGGGCATCTGAAGATAAGGAAGACATGAGCACTAACTGCCAATTGGTAATGGCAAAATAGAAAGGTGGAGAGGGAGCACAGAATTTCATTACTGTGTAGGAAGGTTTGTTAGAAATCTGGGATGCTTCTAAATGGAAAAAACATAACGCTAATGAAACTCTTCTAGAAGCAAGCATAGAAACTCAATTGAATAAAAAAGATTGGACTGACACAAAACGAGCAAGTAACATACAGAAATTATTTAATTTCTTTAAAAAGTGCCTCTATCTGTATTCATTCAGCATCTGTTTGCATGAAGTAGCCTAAAGGAAATAGGTCATATTTGTGAGCTGCACTATTCCTCCAGTCTGTATTCACTAAACACCCAGCAATTCGAGTAACAGAAACTCTGTGTGCAGCGTAAGAACTTAAGAACACTTCTGCCTTATTATCTTCATATAGTAAAATATAATGTGAGAAAAAGATTAAAAAAAAAAAAAGCATTTCTAAAATATTCAGTTCTGTGGACACAGTTTTATCTTGCAAAGCAATAACATTCAAAAAGTTGTTAAGATTTTGTCCTCTATTAACAGTGTAACAACTTGCTGAGAAGCAATACCAGGAAAAAAAAATGACAACTGTTTGCAAAACTTGGAAAAAGAAACTGTATACAAAATGATAATTTGCTGCATGTAAACTGTGTAACAATTCTCGTGTAGAAAAACTGTTATCTATGTTATCACAGACACTCACACCAACAAAAGAAACAAAGCATGAGATAAAAAGTACTGTTACACAACTGCTTATCCTTCTTACAGCTCCAAGGAATCCATACATGTAGCAGAAATGGAAGGCATCCCCCCTTTATATCTAAATTGTCCAAATCTACTATTCATGGCATAAAAATATACAAGATATGTAAAAATATACATATGCTGAAGTTGCAACGGCATGTAGCAACATTTCATGAAAATCTGATGCCTCATTTATTATAGTCCAAAAAAATTTCCTATTTTCTTTTGATTTAGATGTTTTGGATATTTCTTTAAGCTCTTCTAGAAAACAAAATGATGACATTTTGACATACCTCTACATATAAACATGGAGAACATGGGATGGACTAACTTTGTGAACCCTTACACTGGACACAGGTTGTATTAGAAGAAAATAAATACTATCCTTAATTTCTGTGACAAGGTCAAAATGTTAAAAGAAGTTTTGTGAAGAGCACTGAACGCACAATAAACAGCTAACTGAGATAAATAACTTAGTTCATCCAATTCTGACCATAAAGGATCACTTTTCTGCCTTTTTACTAAGACCAAGTGCAGTGCAGTATGAACTGCGCTAAGATCAAAAGACAAACACTTGTGTCTCTGCCTACTGAGAACAATGTAAATGTCACAGACAACACCTTTTGCATTCACTTTCTACTTCAACTGAAGATGGAACTGAAGCTTAATGTTGCTAGAAACCTCTTATATTAAAACAGACTGACGAAATGGATACTCTTAATTAGCAGTTACTGTTGTAGAACTTAGGAAAACTTGTTCACTTTTTTTGGAAAAATGTATAAACATAAACATATAAATGTAAAATATAAAATATACTAATGTATAGTAGCAAGTTATACACTAAATGAAATTATAAGAGATCGAGTGCCTCCCCTCTCTTTTTTCTTTTTTATATTTTAATACACACGAAAACTGTTTTGACAATAGAATACAAAAGAACACAAAAGAATTGAAGAATCCAAAAAATCTGAAAAAAGAATGCAGAACAAACAAGCCAAACAGACTGATTCAAGAGTAACTCTCAAACTCAAACTCAAACTTTGAATAGCCTTCCTCAGACTGGAAATTATTACTGCTGGAAACCACATCACTGGCCACCTCAGAACAAAGTGGTGAAATTATGATTACAGTAATCAAGCACAAAATAAATGCCCACTGAAGAAGGCTGCCCAGAAAGGTTGTGGATGCCCCCTTCCTGGAAGCACTCAAGGCCAGGCTGGATGGGGCTTTGAGCATCCTGGTCTAAAGGGAGGTGTCCCTGCCCATAGCAAAGAGATGGAACTAGATGATTTTAGAAGTCCCTTCCAAACCAAACCATTCTATGATTCTGTGATTCTATGAAGAAGACACAGGAAGAGGTAGAAATGAATGTGTGGCCTATAGCAGCCTATCAGTTAGCCTTGGAGCATACAAATCAGATTCTTCATAAACTAAACAATAAGACTAATTGCAGAGCACATCTGACATATTCCATTTGCTAATGGACATTCTGCCATGGGACCAGACTAGAGCTAGTAAGAAGAAAAATCTCTTAAAATACGTACACTATGAACTTAAGATCCTCAGTGCCAAATCTTTCCCTTGAATATTTGCACCACAGTAATGTAGATGTGATTTGGTCTCATTAAAAGTAATAGGCAGCAAATAATATACGAAAAGGGTGGTTAGAATATCAGAGAAGAGTTAATTTAATTCAGGTTAATCAGACTCTCAACACATGCTTAAAGAACAAAAACTAATGAAATAATGGTAAAAAATAAGACATTCCAGGAGGATGTGGCAGACATATAAATGGAGAAGAAACCAAGAAAATAATTTCATTATGATGATTAGGAGCCTGGATCATCTCCCTTACGTGGAAAGGCTGAGAAACCAAAGACTGTTCAGCCTGGAGAAGACAAGACTGAAAGAGGATCTTATCAGTGCTAATAAATATCTAAAGAGTGAGAGGCAAGTGAATGAGGCCACTCTTTTCAGTGGTGCCCAGCAACAGGACAAGGGACACAAACTGGAAAAGAAGAAGTTCCATCTAAATAGGAGAAAAACTCCTTTATTGTGATGGTGACAGAGCACTGGAACAGGCTGCCAAAAGAGGTTGTGGAGTCTCCTTCTCCAGAAACATTCAAAACCCACTGGATGCTTTCCTGCACAACGTGCTGTAGGGAAGCTGCTTTAGCAGGGGCTGGATAGGATGATCTCTTACAGAGGTCCCTTACAACCCCTACAGTTTGGCAGTTCTTGATCTGTAACAGCAACTGCAACCAAGAGGTCAATCCTAGAACAAAAGTGAAGGTGCATGGCTAAGTACACGTCACTGCCACTGCCAAAGGCTTTGCTCAGACATGTCTCTTCACTCCCTGCTTTAGATCAGAATAGAGAAAGAAATTCATTCGAAATTTGATGGGGGAAAAAAATCTGACATCAAAAGTGGTGCCACTCAACTTCATAAATGTGCTACAAAGAAGAACCAAAATTTATTCTTTCATATATCAGTATATAAAAAGTCAGCCATTCTGCTTACTTAAAAAATGCAGTACATTGCAACAGATACAAAGCAAAAATAGCATAGCTTCTTTCCAAACAGCAGATGAAAAGGGCCTAATTTCTCAACAGTTTTTCCTAAGTCTGAAAGTTGTCAAAAACAGTGCCCACAATAGCCCTGAAAGAAAGTACACATCTCAGAGAGAAGCAGTAAAATTTCTGTGACCACCCTTTATTTCCAGTCGTTTAGGACAGTGATGTGCTGCTTTACCACTCACTCAGTACAGAGAATTTACAATTACAGTGCAGATATCTTCATACAAAAGACTTTGAGAGGGTACGCCTGTTACTAAAAGTTTAGCTATCTCATGTATGGATAATAAGCATACGTACATCGGTTTGGGATAAAGACTCTTCAATAAAAAAAATAATAATAATAATTTCTCAGCGCAAACCTTCAAGCAGCATCGCATGGGAAAATGATACCATGGTTTGTCACAGAGAGGCGGTCAGACAAAATCAGATTTCAGAGCATTGTTCCTCCAATACAACCAGCAGCATGCATTGCAAAGCTGAGTCCTCCCCCATCCAAACCTTTTTGACGTCTTCTTCCCCCCGAGAAATAAAGCAAAAACACACGAGCCCGCACAAACGGTACGTCCATTCCAACCCGCTGTATCTGCTCGTACGCTGTACAGCAGTCAGCTGGCACGTCTTCCTTCTGCAAACAGTTCTACCCCCACAAACACGGTTACGCATCCCAGTCAGAGCTCTAAAAAACCACCCCGTACTATCTCGTGCCCCGAGCTACAACAGCAGGCGCATAAAAATACGGGACCGGGCTACCTGACAGCTCAGGCAGCCGTTTTTCGATCGGCTCCTACCAGTCCAGGCAGCACTGCTGCCCCACGTTCGGGGCAGGGAGCGGAGTACCCCACCTTATCAGAGAACAAACCCAGCGTTACGGGAAAGACGAGACCAAGATGGCGGCCACGAGCCGGCGGGAGGGGAACAGCCAGCAAGGCGGACTACAACTCTCAGCATGACGCGCGCAGCGGCGGCCTCGGACTCTGCCGCGGAGACTACAGCTCCCGGCGCGCGGCTCCGGGGCCGGGCGGGGGGTGGAACGGGTAAATAGTGGCGGAGCGTGCCCCCCCGGCCTCGCGTAAGATCGCGGCGGCGGCAGCGCTGTGAGTGGAGTGCGCGGCAGGCGGACGTGCGCTCGCTCCTCCTCCCCTCGCCACCTCTATGTTGTGGCCGCTGCCGCGGGCCGGGGCCGCCGAGCTGCTCTGAGGGAACCGCGCGAGCCTCCGCCTCTCGAGGCCGCTCGGCCGCTGGCTGGCGCGGTGCGGTGCGGTGCCGTGCCGCTCAGGTAGAGCCGCTGTCGGCCGTTCCCGTCTGTTCGGCAGGAGACGCTGAGGCTGCTGTGGGCAGGGGCCGCGCGGCTCTTCCCCGCTCAGCGGTGACTGCGGCTCCGGTCTCCATGTCGGACAACCAGAGCTGGAACTCCTCCGGCTCCGAGGAGGACCCCGAGACCGAGCTCGGGCTGCCTGTTGAGCTCTGCGGGGTGCTCAGCAAGGTAAGGGCGCTTCGCTCCGCCGCACCCGGCGGCCTCGCACTTCCCTTCTCTGCGGCGGTTCCCGACTCCCTCCCACCCCCCTCTCCGCCGACAGATCCCGGCTGTCAGCTCCTCGCCGCCCGGCTCCGGGGCTCGCTCGTCTCCGGGAGAGGCGCTGGCCGAAACAGCTGCCACCTGATCGCGAAGGCTGCCAGGGAGCCGCGCCGGCCTCCCGCGCCCCCTCCCTCCGGCGGGGGCACCGGCACGTCCCCGACGGCGCTGCGCCGGGAGGGGCCCGCTCACCTCCCCCCGCCTTCGCGCGGGCCCCGGCAGCTCGGCCCGGAGAGGTGTCGTGAGGGAGCCCTGCCTCGGGCGGAGCCGCCGGCGCGGCCTCGAGCCCCGGTCGGGCCGGGAAGGCACTCAGCGGGGAGCCCCCTTCCTCCCGCTGCGAGAGTCGGGTCCCCGGCGGCGCAGGGCGCATCCTCCGTGCGGCGGGGCTCCCCACTGCCCTGCTCGTCGCTCCCCCGGAGCAGGCACGGGAGCGGCGCAGCCTTCGGTGCGACTATCAAAACAGTGCCATAAACCAGCCCTGCAGCAGGAGATACGGGAGGAGGGGAGGAGAGGAAGGAAAAGGGCACTAAGGCTTGTTTCCCTTCTTAAATAGAAGTGCTGCTGCTTATTATCATTTTTTTTTAAATCGCTGGAAATGAGATGACTTGCAAGTATGCGTTGGGTGACGCTGGGAAATTTTACTTTGGGGGCAATTTTAAAGCTGTGTGTTGAATCATTAAGTTTGGGAGCAAAAAGGTTTTATTTTTACAGAAAGTACCTTCAGAATGATGTTGAATGTAAAAAAAATAATAATAATAAGTTCTTTTCTGTGTGGCGAGGATGGGCATCAGCATGCATGAAGCACACAGGTCATGGGATACTGAGTTCATAACTGGCCCTGACTGCTAGGAAAATAGTCACAATGAGGCAGTCCTCTGCTTGTTTGTGGGAGAGTCATAAACACTTTGCAGTCTAAAAGCGTTCCTAAATCCAGAGATGGGAGAAGGCTCTTGTGTGAGAT
Organism: Meleagris gallopavo; assembly: GCF_905368555.1. Taxonomy (NCBI): domain Eukaryota; kingdom Metazoa; phylum Chordata; class Aves; order Galliformes; family Phasianidae; genus Meleagris; species Meleagris gallopavo. The sequence goes on from NC_139435.1 coordinate 24,117,262, forward strand.
CCTGTCATCTGTAGCGGATGGGAGAGGATGAGAGAGTCATGAGATGTGACAGCACTTAAAACACGAGGTTTTGGTTTAGTAGCGTAGGTTTTTCTTAACAATGTGTTCTTTTGATTGGATGATTCTTACCTTAGAAACTTAAATATTTGTTAGGATATGGTTGGTTCTTATGTTGGCAAGTATAGGAGTAACAGGTGAAGTCATGGTCTCTGCTGAAATTTATACAGTTGCGATGTGCAAGACTTGTATTTATTTATTTTTTTTTAATTATACCAAATGTAGCTAATGTTGCCTTTTCTGTGAGAACCCAGGGATGTAATCTCAGTAGTCAAAGCATGGTAAAACCTGTTGCGGTGAATATACTTGAGGGATAATTTTGCCTTTTGCTAGTTAATGCCTCAGTAATACTTGAGACAAATTAAAATAGAAGAGTACCATTACAAACTGATTACTGAGCGTGTCTCTGTTTTTAAAACTTAGTCTGTTATTAAATAGCAAATCAGTGAAAGTATGCTGCAGTTCTCTGTATGCTTAGTAATTTTTCAACTCAGTAAAGAGAGAAGCATTTAAACAAACAGGATAATTTTGAAAGAGAAGCTTATTAGAAGTACATTTCACTGCTCTCTGAGTTTTCCAAACTCTAAGCATTTTCCATTACAATTTTCCTTACAACTTTAGGGTGGATACAAAGAACTCTACCTTGGAAATGTCTTGATACATGTGTGCTTTAACCAGTGGTCTTTTGTTTGCAGGAACCTTTTTTTCTATGAGAATACTTTAAGGAGTCTCTTAATTCCTGTCACATTTTGATTGCAACAGCCAGTGTTGATTGCAGCAGCAAATGCGAGATTGGCTGCTATATTTACCTCACTTAACTGTGTCAAAGGAGGAAAGATGCTTTCTTCCCTGTCCCTTGCTCTTTTGGCCGAGATACCTTTGGGCTTTTCACTTCATATTTAGTAGGAACAGAGAATATAATAGAGACAGAGGGAGGAAGGCAGCACAAATATACCTTCATAACAGTCGGTGCTATTGGTTCAGGTACTAACCACAGCTGAAGCACTCATTGAATGTAGCTATTCAGTTTATTAGGAGGATGCAAAAAGGTTTATTTTTGGTGAGTAAATGTAGGTCTCACTTGTGCTTGAAGATAGCTAGTAGTTTCTCAGGTAATAGAATTTGTTTTCCTATTTAGTGCTTAGACTTCTTCTTGCCGTTAGAAGGCTAACATGCAGTTTTGAGACATATGCTAACTGATACATGTAGTATAGCATGGAAATTATCCCACTAGTCCACTTCTTCTCACTCCCTGTTTCAATGTGATAAAATGGTGAATAGTGGTTAGGAAGTCTTTGTTGTGATCAAATAAATGCTTTCCCGATAAAATCATTGTCAGTGTTTTTGTTTTCCCATTTCCATTATTTAAATTCTGGTTTTTTGCCCTGCATTCAAAGTCCTAGCACCAGCGTGTTACCAGAGTTGTAGAATAGTTGTGGTACTTTGTTGATGCTGAAAGCTTCTGCAGGGTGTAATTCTGTTGTGTTGGGAAGTTGTAGCAAATATATTAATAATCAGGACTTTATTAGTCACTCGTAACCATACCTTTATATGATGAATCCAGGAACTTGTTCCTGGAATGTCAGTTGCACTGTATATGTGAATGTTGAGTAGCTAGAAAGATCTTAGTAACAGGATGATTTGATGTCTCCTGACGAGTAATTATCATCTTAATGATGAAGTGGTTATGGAATTAAAACCTAAAGCAGTATCTGTGGGTAGTAGTAAATTGATGAAGAACTGGTGACTTTAGTTGCTATAATGGTTATATGCTCTACTAGTAGGATAATGGCATGTATGTTTTCATACGAGAAGAGTTAGAAAATTCAGTAAAATCACTTTGGTACAAGTCACTTTGTATATAAATAAAGTATGTTTTACGTTCTGCTTAAGTTTAGCAGTTCATCTTATTCAGATTTAAAATAGCAAGTCTAAATTCAAGGTAGAATGTTTAGTGTTCCCCTCCTGTGTCCCCTAACTTGTTATCACTGCGTTGATACCTTTGTTTAAGTGGCCTTGGGAGCAATTTTGCATCAAAGACATCTGTTATCTTCCTGTTCGTGGGAAGCAACTGGTTTTTAGTACCATATTTCAGTGATTTGCAAATGTGTTTTTTTTTTTAAGAGTCCTGATCAGAAGTGCAATGTTCTCAATTGGTAAGAACTTTAAAAAACAAAACAAAACAAAAAAACCTTCTGATACTTGAAAGGTTTGGAAATATCAACAAAATTATTTTTTCAGCATTTTTGTATTTTTTCCATTAGCAGATTTTTGATTTTTTTTTCTTTTTCTTTTTTTTTTGTAGTGGACCAACTACATTCATGGATGGCAGGATCGATGGGTGGTTCTGAAAACCAACACACTCAGTTATTACAAGTCTGAAGACGAAACAGAATATGGCTGCAGAGGCTCTATCTGCCTGAGTAAAGCTGTGATTACAGTAAGTGCTATTGCTATCTTTTAATGTTTTGAGAGTTATGTTGTTGAAGGCTAATATTTAGTGCAAGCAAATTTATTCTGTTACATCACTTAATACTAAGTTAGTGATATCCTGCAACACTGTGGAGCAGGGCAAGGAGTTCCTAATTAGAAAATAAGCTGTTTTCGTTTGAGATTGCAGTAAGCAGCTTTCTGTTGTGCTTAAGATTTCTGTGCATAGGGGTACAGTTTCTCTGTGGAAGAGGTATTGTTTTTCCAAGGGTCAAACTGAGACATGAAAACAACTTCCCAAAGGAATTTACATCCCTCACAGTCCTTACACTTTGCACTGGAAGAAAAAAAAGTGGTGTTTCTTTGACTACTAACTTTCTGAACCTGAATCTGTGTATTTCCAAAAGGAAAGCATTCTGCTGCTTACTTCTTTTTCTAAATGTGACGTGTGTTTCTGCCTAATGCTTAGAGACTCAGTATTATGCTGATAAGAGTACAGAACCTATGTGTAGATGCAATCCCATAGTGATGAAATGGCCCTACAGGATAAAGAAAAATCTGTCTTTGCTAATTTAAAAATTCAGTGAATTAATTTTGACTAATCCTTACTGAAGTCATACTGTAGCTTTTCTGTTATTTTTAAGTAGTTCATTTATGTGACAGAAAACAGAATACACATGGAAAGGTTTGTGTTGAGAAGGACCTTAAAGATGTAGTTTCAACCCCTTGCCATGAGCAGGGACACCATTCACTCGATCATACTGCCCAGGGCTCCATCCAGTCTGGCCTTGAACATCTCTAGGTACCTCTTCAACTTCTCTGTGTGAACTGTTCCAGTGCCTTGCCAAACTCTGAGTTAAGATTTTTCCCCTAACATTTAATTTAAATCTTTCTTCTTGCCCTGATAGTTGACTGTCTGACCGAGGGGTCTTCCTTGAAGGCCCCTTTTAGGTACTGGACGGCTACAGTGAGGTTTCCCCAGAATCTTTAAGTAAACAGCCCCAACTTTCTCAGCCTTTCTTCATAGAAGAGGTGCTTCAGCCCACTGATCATCTTCATGACCTTCCTTTGGATTTTTTAGCTCATCCTCTCTGCAGCACATAAATATACAAGAACAGTAGTATTTAATGTATTTAATTTACTTCCACTGAATGTGCTATTTCAAGATGAATTGAGGAAGACAAAGGAAAAGTACTCATTTTAATATATTCATGGCCATCTGTAGTAGTTCCAGCCTTTGAACAAAAGTTCCAGAAAGGTCTCTTGTTAACTAGCAAGAGGCTTAATATGTGTACTGGACAGAAACAGGAAGGTGGTGACAAGGAATTAGACCAAGAGAGGTCTGGAAGTATAGACTGGAGCATGGACCTGCTAGTTTTGTGGGTTTTTTTTTTGTTTGAATTAAAAATCAAAGGTATACAAGTAACAAAACTCTTCTAATATCCAGCTCAAGATAAATACTCTTCAGTCAGTGCAGGCTAGTCAAATCAAAAGGCTGGAATCCATACTTTAGAGCATATCATAGCATTTCAAATTCCAGTTGTGATGGTGTGAGATATTACAGCACTATTGCTACTGGATAAGTGCTGATACTGCACTTTGTGAAGGGAATTTGGGGATCATTTTGTCTTCTGAAAAGGAAATGTTAATACTGAAACCTCTTTACAGGTAGGTAACTTTTCTCTTAGGGTTATGTTAGGGATACCTTAGAGTTGAATAGTTCTTTTTTTTTTTTTTTTTGGTTCTTGAGCTTCAGTAGTATACTGAGAAAATACAGTGAGGGAAGAAAAGAAGTGGGTACAGTTCTAAAAGTTAACGATATTTTAGTTCAGTTTTCATTAAGAATCGTGCATTGTAAGGAGTATTTTGTGCTTTAGTTGCTTGTTTTGAGTTTTAAATGGCATCTCCAAGGCCTGGTAAACTTCTGTTAATTATTTCTAGCTGTGGTTAGTGATTGCTACTTCAGTATTAGAGGTTCAGGAATACTATCAGATCATTTCTTGCATCTTCAGTATATGGAAATTGGTTTAAAACTATTATGAAAACACTTGTTTTTCAGAAGCTATTCATCTGGGCCAGAGTTTAAGAATGAATACTTCTGGTTTGGTAGTTGAGTTGTAAAAACTAGCTTTTTTTAACCTGTTTTTAATAGTAGAAAAATAATTCCAGTCAAATCATAGAGTGGCTTGGGCTAGAAGGGACCCTGAGGATCAGCTAGTATCCAACCCCTTGCTGTTGGCAGGGCTGCCACTCACTACATCAGACTTCCCAATGGCCACCCAACATGGCCTTGAACAGTTCCACATCCACAGCCTTTCTGGGTAACTTGTTTTAGTACCTCACTACTCTACAAGTAAAGATTTCTGCCTAACATCTAACCTAAAACCCCTTTCATTTAGTTTATGACCATTCCCCCCACCTTGTCACTATCCACCCTTGCAAAAAGTCAGTCTCCCACTTGATAAGCACCCTTGAAGTAAGGAAGGGCTCTTCTGGAGCCTTCTCTTCTCCAAGTGCCACTCTCTCTACTTTTCTTCATAGGAGAGGTGCTCCAGCCTTCTGATCATCTTCGTGACCTTTTTTTGGACCCTTTCAACAGCTCCAAATGTTTGAAATATTCGTCCTGTTAATCTTTACTTTCACGTTCATGTAATATCTTACTATAGTGATAAGCTAGTTAGCATGTATTTAGTGCGTAGGAGAAGGTCAATACCTTAGAAAATCTTGAGGTAACAGGAAAACTACTTCTGCTGTAGTGAAACTTACTCTTTACTGTATGTCAAAGGTTAGTGTGTTAGAGAGGAGAAGTTGAGTTTCTTAGTGACTTAATGTTCAGCTACAAATGTTCAATAGTTGGACTCTTTATGTATTCTTTTCCTATAGTGTCTTGACATTTATTTTTTTCTCAGTGTTGCTGATTCAGGGTAGGGCATTATAACTGTCTCCCTCTTAACCTGGTATGTTACAATCAGGTTTTCTTCAGTACAGAGCAATACATGAGGACTAATTGTATAATGTTGATGCCTATAGTGCTTATGCTTATGAAATGATTGTATTCTTATGAAGTTTCTTTTGAGTATTTGGATTAGGTGTGCACAAACTGTTTTCAGCTGTGGGCACAATGATTTTTGAGTTCTCTTTGCTGCTTGAAGTATAGAATGTCCACATTTTATTGACGTATAAGCATAAACTTAGCTTCTATCATTGAGTAGTAGTAATGCTGTATTTTCAGAGATTAATATCAGCATGATGATTAGTCATAGGATTAATTATGAGACAAAATTAGTATTCAGAAAACCACAGTCCCTTCTGGTCTTTTTTAATCATTTATATCATTGGGCAGAGATTGCTAGCAAATTCTACAGGGATGTTTTATGTCTTGTTAAATTAGCTTGTTAAAGTAACTTCAGATATTTAACTCTAGAATTACAATGCCATATTTCTAGAACTGGTATGTCAAGACAATTGTCATTAGTTCAGTAGAAAATACTGAGTTTGGTTGGTCTACTCAGAATATTAGCCACTGAGACTATCAGTTGATTTTTCTGCAATAGGAGACCAAAGGAAGAGTATTTAATGTATCCTTACACAACAGGTAAAGAACTGTGAAGAATTTATGTACCATAAGTTATGAAGGAGGACAGTGGAAGTCAATAACTGATGTTGATTTGCTTAAGACAACTAAGGAAAACCACTTTGAAAATGTTTGACTGGTTTATAACAGAGCAAAGGCTTGAACTCACGAGTTCTGCTTAATGATCAAGGCATGAGAAATCCTGGGTATTTATTTAAAAAAGAAAAGTTGACATGTGAAGACTTGAACTTCGTTCTATTCCTTCATCCTGAACATCCTGAATAACTGTTGGAGTTGATTATCAGATGGTGCTTATTAGAGACATCCCTCATTAGCATAAAACCTTATTTCTTCATATCTAATGGTGACTTCTGTGGAGCAAATTAGAAGTGAACGTTGATGGCATGTCTCTAGATATGGGTCTTTGAGCTTAGATTTGTAGTTGTAAAGAGCCAGAGTGTGTCACTCAAAACAATAGAGTTGGAAATCTGACTTCCAGTAGAATTGGCCTTTCACATTTTACTATCTTCAGCTTGATTTGCCATGTTTGTGCTGTCAGTGCCTTTGTGTAGAGGGTCTTGTTTATTCAGTGACTGCTGAATAAGTAACATGATATTCATAGGATAAGTTAATCTAGAAGGGAATTCTGGAGATCTACTGTACCTACCCATCTCCAGACATCACTCAGGAAGGCCAGCACTAATACTTAATCCTGGTGATAATTTATATTAATAAATTTTCAAACCTGACTACAAATTGTTAACATCAAAGTGTTTCTCTGAATTCTATGTTTTTTTTCAACAAAGGGCATGTCTGTTTGGAATAGCTCTTGGTTATGTACAGAGGATTTTGAAAAGCTCTTAGAGAAATGTCATGCTTGACAGTTTCAAAGAATGCTGAAGCTCGATAATTTACAGTAAGGAAAAAATACAAAGAGTACACAAGACTAACTGAAAAAGACTAACACAAGAAGAACTAAAAAATCTTCCATCCATCCATCCAAGTTTGAGCTCTTTAGACAGATGTTATCCATTGGTTGGTCTTTGTTGTACTTTCTGTATTGTAGAAAAACATTTAAATTTCTAATTTCTTAGCTTAAATAAGACGTAGTAATTGTGGTACAATTATTTGCTTTGCTTTTTGTTATTTTGAGATTATGTATACTTGTGTTAAATTTGTAATGGAAATATACTATTGGTTATACCTTAAATTTTAAGACTGTTTTCTTAAGTTGTAAAGAGACTTTTAATTCTTTCACAAATGGTTCAACTAGGATTGAGTAATGAATGCATTTCACATAATAGATGTTTTCTGTGAACTACTTTGTAGAGACTAGAAGAAATTATTGCCTTAAAGAGAAGCAATGATGTTAATATACAGATTGCAAGTCATTCTTGTTACTGAAAGTTTAGATTTCTTGAGTGTCTGTTTCTGGATATCTGGAGCTAGAAACAGGCAAGGTGGAAAGCAGAAGTCTACCTGAGAGTCAGCCTGTTCATTTTAGACAATTCAACTTACAAGTTATCTTAGCTATTTTTCTTGAACAAAAACAAATTGTTATTGTGATAAACTTAGTAAATATTCATGTTATAAATTAGGGATAGAATAAACACAGTTTAGCCCCACTTTACAAAAAAAAATTGAACACTATACATGAAAGAAACTTGACAGCTTCCTATTTTAACCTTTCATTTCATTGTATGTTCTGAAGAAACAGCAAAATAGTTCTTTCTAGTAACCAGTTCCTAATAATTAAAAATTCCTCACTTTTTTAAGATATCATTGGTTCAGCTGTCATTCTTATACCAGTGCTTATGTTTAGTATGGTGCTGGCCACCATTAATAAAGTTGAACACTTTTGAAGGGAAGTAGCATTTGACAGTTTTAAAAATAGATTGACAAGTTTACAGAGGATGCTTCATGCATTTGTCAACTGAAACAGATACAGAAGCTTCCTGTAAGAGTTCTTTCAATAGATCTTAAACTCTACAAGCACATGAGATTTGAAATAGATGTGTATTTTTTTATTGTTAAAAAATAGTATTGCTTAAAGCACTTGTTATGTGAAGAATCATGTATTACAGCATGCTTTTCAAAATTTACTGTGACATAAACAGTGCAGTGATGTGTTTCTTTTATTATTGAATTTTGTTATTTTATTATTTTCATAATTTTACACAACATGAAATGCTTTGGAAGGTGTTGGAATTGAATGACGCAAGTAAATTTTAGATTAGCATTTACTATCTACTGTTTTGAACTTTGATCTTGCCAACAGAACTGTATATGATAAGAATAATGTAGTTAGCAATTTTATCTACTGATAGGTTTGATTCAGTCAGCTGCTAGTGAAGTTGAATACAGACTGATAGCATTTCATTGGTGAAAGTTTTTTTTTTTTAAAACCAAGTCTGTAAATCATTGCCCTTGACAGAAATACCATAGCAGTGAATTTATAATAATTGCTAATTGTGTGGAAATATATTAATTTCTTTTCAGTTGTCTGAGGCTGGAAAACAGTCTGTTTCAGTATGACATGATGAGTATTAATTCATTTTATGTAATTTGATAAAGTGCTTCCTCGGCCTTAATTGTTATTAAAAAGATGACCTGGGTAAACTAAGGCACAGAATACAAACTATAAATAAGGATTTATTTAGGGCATGAGGCAGTTAGCGTTTTTAGGCTTTGGCTTGTCTAAAAAAAATAATGGAGTTGTTACTTCCAAATTAGTGGAAAATATCACATTGACGAGATTGAAATATTGGAGATTCTTGATAGCCCATTGAGGAAACTCTACAGATACAAGTGCAGTCAGGAATGCTTGCTTGTATTTGGAAGTCCTGAAATGGTTGCATTTTGGAGAGGAGAATGCCAGAGCAATGAAGAGAGAGTTGATGGCTAGGAGATGATACCGGGCCAGCATTTCTGCAGCAGGCAGGTATTCTTTGAAACGTAAGATTTTACTGGACAATTATTTTTTGCATTCAAAACCTCTGTATATTTGCATATGGATCTTGACAGTCTTTGAATCTCAACCAGCAATGGCTAAGTTGATGTTCAGAGTGAAAATGCCAGAATGTTGCCCTTTGATTATCAAAGTGTTAATATTCTTGGCAAGCAAAAGGCAAGTATTTGCGGGGAGAGAAGTAAACAAATTGGTTTCTTCCATAGTGTGGATTGAAGAAATTAAATGAGACGTAGAAAAACAAGCATCCAATTCAGCATAAATGAAACCACTTATATTGATGAAGAGTTTCATAATGATTAGGATCTAGAAAAAAAAAATGAAATGTGTTAAATAAACTCATAATGAGATTACCTAATATTGCTGAAGAATTCTGCTTTAGGACTCAAATGCAATAATGTTCCCACACACTTGAAATTGTGACTGTAGTCCAAGAGTACTTGTGTCCACTTCATTGTCAATCAGCATATTGTTACTCTCCTTGACTTTTTCCACAATTTGATGTCTAATTCAGGATCATTATTTCTGCCCATGAGTGGTACCAGTGCATTTTCATGGTGTTGAATGCTTCTTACAGGCTCTGGGACAAGACTTAAACAATTCTAGTGTTTGCATTTGGTATTAATGCTATGCTTTTATATCTCTGAATTTTTTTTAAGTCTTGTTTTCAGTCCTTCTCTTGCTCAATTTGATTGTTTCTTGTCTTCCATGAGATTTATTTATAGTTTATTACTAGTGGATTCAATTGGTTTGTGCTTCTTCTCCCCTCTGGGGTTGCTCAACTGCCCTGCTCTGCAACTTATTGTTGATTATCTGATCTGTCTTATGACAGCCATTAATGACATTTTTAACATCTCTGCTGGGTATACTTGTAATACCAGACCTTACTTCATGGAATGTGTTCCTGGAACGCCAAGTAAAATGCTCAGAATACTCATTTATGTCTACTGATTTGCTGCTGCACCAGGCCACCTCCTTTTTTGCCACCTTCTAAAGTTACTAACTCATCAGCTTTTTGCTTGTTTGTACACAGAATAATTATTCGGATTACTTTGTTAGTGTTCCTTCTGCATCTCCCAGTTCATCTTTTAGATTGCTTTTTAGACAAACTTCAGAAGCTGCTTTTGCTGTTATACTAGTTTTAATCAGTGTGGTTCAGATCAAATCTTCTGGCACTCTTCAGCCACTCCCTAGTCTGTTTGGTATGTTTTTCCACCATCGTTTCCCAGCTAAAAGTGGTTGAATAGGATTTACTACCCCACATCTCTGGCAGTTGTGAACCCAGATTATTTTGCGAATTGTCTAACGTATATACTCAAAAAGCTTTCTTTTAAGTTGCGGAATGTGAAAAGCTGTTTGAAAACTATCTATGAATGTAAATACAATTGTGTATGTGTATCAAGGAATTAGGTGAAATGGGAGAGTTCAGCCTAAGCTCCGACAAATCAGGTCAATTTTAAACTTCAGAACTCAAGCTTTTAGGCTGATATTAGCATATTGTGCTTATAATAGTTCTTACACATTATCACTGTGCAGTAGTTCTTGCATACTAAACATTATCATCATGAGTCAAAGTAGTCAGTTTTCAATTCCTATGTTTGAAATTACTGTAAGTATGCAGTATCTTGAAGCAATGATGTATGGCTAGTCTGACATCTTTGCTCATGATGTTTCTAGCTGATGAGGTCAAGGCAATTTCGCTGGAGAGCTCCTTAAGAAGGAGAGGAGGGAGCAGAACAGATGTGCACTGGATTGAAGTTGGCACCATCTGCCACCTCACAGTTTGTGATTTCTTAAATGGTTGACCTTCTAGGTGGTGTCTACTCCTTGATTCTAGCTTCTGGTCTGGGGATTAGACATGTTACTTTGCCACCCTACAGCAGAGGCCTTGCCATGTTAATTGGTTGTGTTTTCCCCTTGGTCTAGCCTCTTCTACTTACGGCAGAAGCAGTCTTCGTAGCTCTGGAGGTTACACTTTTTCACTAACCAGTGATTGACAGTTAATAAATTGAGGTTCTGGGGCATCTGCTTTCATATTTGTTAATATTTGAAAAGCTTCTGTTATCTAGAGTTTAATCTGCACAGTACTAATAAGAGACACCTGGTATACCAAGCCTAGTTCACAGAGTATGCTTTATGGAAAGTTGATAATGAGTCTAACAGATCAGGACCAGGGCCTTGCATAGCTAGCGGAAGACTTGTAACCTGTTGCTAGTAATGGTAATACTGCATTTATAGAAAAGCATATACAGTTCTACTTTTACAAGTTTCTTACAGACTATGGACTCTGATTGGATGCACTCTGAAGTGCTGAGGGAGGTGATGGATGTTGTTGCTAGGCCCATTGTTTGTTTGTTTTGTTGTTTTTTTTTTTTTTTTTTTTGAAAGGTCGTAGTGAACAGGAGGGTTATTCGAGAACTGGAAGAAAGCTGGTAGACTTACACTCTTCAAAAAGGGCAAGAATGAGGGCCTAGAAAATTACAGATCAATTAGCCTTTTCCGTATCTGGATAAGTGATGGAGCTGCTTATCCTGGATGCCATTTTTAGAGAGATGCCTGTGGACAGAAAGGTGACGGGAAGAGTCCAAATGGAGTCATCAAGGGGAAATCATGTTTTACTAATATGATAGCTTCTGGGATGTCATGACTGGCTGGGAGGGTGAAAGGACAGCAATGGATGTTTGTCTGTCTTGACTTCAGGAAGACTTTTGACACTGTCCCCTATAACATGCTCCTAAGTAAGCTCAGCAAGTGTTGGTTAGATGAGTGGACAGTGAGGTGCATTGAGACCTGGCTGTCTGGCAGAGCACAGAGGACTGTGATCAGCCACCCAGAGTCTAGCTGCTGGTGTGTTAGCTAGCCACTGGGTCTGATCTGTGTTCAGAATTGTTTAACTTAGTGTATGAATGGACAAAGTGCCTCCTTAGCAAGGTTGCTGATAATATGAATCTGGGAGGTATGGCTGATACACCAGAGGGCTGGGCTACCATTCAGTGAGAACCTGGACAGACCGAGGAACCTAATGAAATTCAACTTTAACAACTGCAGGTCATGCACCTATAGAGGAACAACGGCATGCATCAGTACAGGTTGATGGTTGACATGCTGGAAGCAGCTTTTGGGATAACAACCTGATAGTTTGTTCTGGTGGAAAGTTAACCATGCATCAGCAGTGTGCCCAAATGGCCAAGAGGGCCAATAGTGTCCTAGAGTGTATCAGGAAGTGTGTTTCCAGAAGTCAAGGAGAGTCTTCCCTTTGATCGTCCCCTTCAAATCACCACTGATGAGGCCACACCTGGAATGCTGTGTCCAGTTCTTGGCTCCCGAGTAAAATAAGCTGGAACTACTGAGGAGAATCCGATGGAGGGCTGCAAAGATGACTGGGGACAGGACATCTCTTACAAGGAGCTGGGCCTGGAGGAGACTGAGGAAATCTCATCAATGTATACAAATGTAAGAGAGGGTGTCAAGAAGGTGAGGCCAGTCTTGTCCTGTTGCTAGGCACCACTGGAAAAGAGGCTATAGGTGAAAACTGAAATATGAGATTCTTTGTCTGAATGTGATTGAAACTTCTTCAGTCTGAGGGTGGCAGAGCAGTGGAGCAGGTTGTCCAGAAAGGTTGTGGAGTCTCCTTTAGAGATATTTAAAACATGTGGGAGGTCTTGTGCAACCTACAAGGTCGTCCAGCTCTGTGGTGCTCTGAGGTACATAGTGTGGGATTTAACAAAAAGATAGTTTATCACTACAAAAGCAGCAGCAGATGTGTAGTTCCTGCTCCTATATTTGCTTGTTCCATAAAGCGATACACATGATTTTTTTCATTCTCTGATTCTAGAATGAAGCAGCCTTGTTTCCTGTCTGATTAATAATTCCTTAGTGTCTTGCTGTGTATAAGATTCCTTACAAAGTTATCTTTGTGATTTAAAATTAAGTTCCAAGTTAAGGTTCTTTCAGGTGATAGGGTTCTGATATTTTCCAATGCTTGATGCATGATAATGATGGATATTGCAAGCATTTTGGACCTAATAGGTAACTGCAGTTTTCTGCACGGCACTCCATTCTGTAGTCTAATTCCCATTAGAAGTCTTTTTTTTTCCTCAATAAGCAGTTGAAAATAGCATGGATCAGAGGTACGTTTACATATAAACCACTACAACTTGGCTTAATACTACATAGTAATTGGATATTATTAATAGGAAAATAACTGAAAAAAATACTAAAAAGATGAGTAGTATAGGACCATAGGATAGATGATTCTATACCAAATAATAAAAATTAATTCTTATTTGATCACTCTTGCATTGGAACCTATTTGCTGAATATGAAGAAAACTAGATTGACCAGGTTTGTTCCTGAGAACTGTAGGCTTCAAATTTAAAATGCGGTTTAACTGCCAAGGTAACACATACAGTGTATACTTGTCCTAGAGTTAAAAACATGGTTCTTATATGAGAGGATTCTTTCAATGGGTTTAACCAAGCTGTCATTACAGATGCATACTGTACTAACAGACTAATAATAAATTCTGCTCAGTGTGCTTCTACTATCTTAACTGCAGCAGGCCTCTACTTGAGTTTGAAAAGAAAAAATTCTAAATGTGTTTAGTAAATGTTTGAAAGGCAGCTGTCTCTTTGGAAGGCAGCTGTCCAAACCTGAGGTCTTAAATGCGATATTTGGATAGTGGCAAAGAATGTAAAAACACATAGTAAGCTCATATTTTTCTTTTTTTGAAGGAGTATCCTTGCTAAAACTTTTCTCATCTATACGTGTGCCACTAAGAGATTTTTACATCCACCATGTCAATGATGAGTCATTTAGCTGTCCTATGTTTTGCCACCTAATGGTTTGCTCAGTACAACATTTAAAAAAAAAAATGTTCTGTGCTTGCTTGCAATAATGTTGTTCAACAATTTATTAAAAATAAGTGCTGCTAATTTAACAATAAGTGGGCATGGATTTTGGAATTCAGGAAATAAAAGCATTGTTTTCTGTTTTTAGATCTACCTGGATTTTGTTTTAGGAAAAAATAAGTTTCACAGTGAAATAAATTCAAACTTGACACATCTCATGGTTTCAGTACATTTTGCACAAAATGTTAAACAGTGAAGTATAACACTAAGTTAATTACACTTTGAGAACTCCATCTAGAGTAACTGATAGATTAGAAAATATATTTGCAAAATTTGAGACTTCATTTAATTTATACTAAATGGTGATTCTAATGTTCGCTCTCACAAAGCTGAATGCTTTCGAAAGTAACTTTTTACAAGTTACTTTCTACAGGAAAGACTACAGGATTCTGTTTACAATGATATCATGCCTGTATAGCTGGGTTAATGGTAGGGGGAATAAAGAACATCCTGGGGGAAGCGTGTGTGGGATCAGTAACTCCGTGTTGGAGCAGTGTGATGGACTGACTGCAGCTGTGATGCCCTGTGCTGCTCAAGGAGAGGAGGTACAAAAGGTTGGGTAAGGGAGCTGTTAGTTTGCTTTTAAACATTGCTCTAGAATGTTAGTAAGCAGCAGTAAATTACACTTATCTCCCTATGCTGTGTCTAACTGATCTGTCTCATTCTATGAGTCTTCTCTCATTGTATTTTCTCCCCTTCTTCTTTTGAAGAGGAGGAACCAGACAATGTGGTAGAGTTTAACCATTCATTGTTGAGAAACAGGGACACATTCAGCTCGCTGCAGTTTTGTGTTACCTAGAACCAACTGTACTAGTACTCTTGTTAGACTGGTTAATTCAGTATAAGAAATCTCCATAGAATGCCAAATAAGGCATCAGAAGAACACTAGATAGGCATAATGTGATTCATTCTTGACAAATGCATGATTTACCATCATAAAATAATTTACCATATGATCAAAGATGTGATAATGACTTCACAATAAAATAAAAATATTAACTTTTTTTTTTCCATGCTTTTCTGGCAACTGCAATCAGATACATTATTTCCCTCCTTTTCCTTTTTTTTTTTTTTTTCCCTTAAAAAAAAAAAGGCAGACTACAGCAGAAGAACTATGTAGGACCTGTCTTAGAATTTACTGAATGAGAACCTTTTGCAAAGTTACTAATAAAAACAAAATGAAATCATTGTGTTGTTACTGATCAGCTTTGAGTTCAGAAGAAGACAGATCACACATGGTTCAAGAGATTTGCTCTTGATGACAAGATTTCATTTTATTTTTATTGACAACTTTGCAAACTGGAAAAATAACTTTTTCTGTATCATGTGTTAGATTCTCATCTCTGCTGAGCTGTGGACAAACTTCCTTGCTTTCCCTTGTTTTCTTAAAATGCTCTGATTGCCTTCTCTACTTGTATCTAGCACAGATAATGAGATACTGTTCACCACGTCTTGGATCTGTTGCCCTTCTCTAATGTCCAGACTAGTTTGAGTCTCTTATAACTGTGGGAGAAGTTTTTTCTTTTTCTCTCCACTTTCTATATGTTTCTATTTCATTCATATGTTTTCTTTTAAAAGTCATTGTATTCTTGCATAGTTTTCTCTTCCTCCATATGCTTTCAGCCATATGCTCTCAGTCATTATAATGTGGTATAGCTCTCAGCCAGCCTACCTGACAAGACTGGAAAAGATATAACAAATTTTCATGTATTGCAAGAAGAAAAATTTGTACTGATACCAGTGTATGTCCTACTGCCTTTTCACAGCCAAAATGAAGCAAGGATGAGAAGAGTGTTTTTATCACACAGGGAAGTAGTAAGTAAGTAGGAGTCACTGTATACCCCCAGGAAATAAAGCAGGTTGGAGAACTTCAAATGCTTTCTCCAAATATCCCCCACCTCCCCATCAGCCCCAGGCAGAGTATGTTCAATTGAGAACTCAGGGCAGCAAAACACACTGGTGGCATGACACTGAACTGGAGCACTTGAAAACCTTCATGAAGTTTTTCAAAGGTGTGTTTAGCAGCCTTCAAGAGTGAGACACAGGCAGCCTGCATGTTCCAAGTGCTCTTTCTAGAGCCAGCATTTTAAAGAAAAACACCTAAATCTATTCCATGGAAAAAAGTGCTACAAAAAAAATGGCCTCCAGCAGTCCTTGATGTCCTTTCTGTACGCCTCTGAGCTTTATTCTGAGTTAGCTGTACAGAATCCTATGAAATAGAGGCACCAAATGACCCAGATCTTTCTGTATAAAGCCAACCTGTACTAGCTCTTAAATTCTGAACAAGCAAGGGCAGTTTACATGAAGAAACGTTTACTTGGCTGCCGTTACTGAGGAAGTCTGAAGCCAGCTCTGGTCTCATGAGTCATAGCTGACTGTACTGCCACAGAATTCTTCCTGTTACAGCTCTCCGGTTTGAGGCCCTTGAAACAAATCACAAAGGCAGGTTTAAGTGTTTTTATAGATTTCATAACTTTCAAGAGCTCTCTTGGGCAGGAGGTAATATTCGAATGAAGAAAGTTATGCTTCCTAAGTCATTTTTTCACTGCTCTAAATGGTATTATTTTTCTACAGAAGGAAGCTGGAACAGTTTATAATAAATCCAACTCAAGTCTGCACATCACAACTATTAACTGTACTTATGCTGCTATTCTGATTTCAGAACTAAAAGCAAGTTGTTTTAAAATAACAAGTGGAGAACTAGGATGTTAGACAAAATACAGGTCTACAGTAAATGAGAATCACTGCTCTTTAGTTCTCTCAGACAGGAATGACACTAGTAGCATAAATGTGACTCAGGTGCTAGACAACTTTATATGAGTGCAACTGCTTCAGAGTTGTTAAAGCAATGCTGTATATTGCTATCAGGATAACTGCAGCTTACAATACACAGGTGTTATGTACTTTAATACTATATACAACCTAGTAAAGATAAATGCTGTGCTCATCTTCAGAGCTACAAAACTGTTTTATTGCTGAAGCTTGGACACAGTTTTTTTTTTCATGCAAGACTAAGAAATTAAAAATTAGCATAGCTCCATGTTGATTTTGCATTTAGCTAAATGTGCAAACTTGTTCTTGTGCTGCATGTAATTCTTAATACTTCATGATATTCTTGAATTTCTAAATTCCAGTCCAATTTAAAAGACTATTTCAAGACAGATTCCAGAAGAATTAATGACAATTTTCACATTCTTCCTACTAGAACACGTTATGTTTCTTTTAATTATCACTGCCCTAAGACTTCACAAGTGAATGAACAGTATCCATGTAAGAGTAAAAGCAAATATTAATGTACTGCCTGTTTTAGTCTCTATTATAATTGTTGCAGAATTGTAGGTAATGATTGCTTAAGATGAGGTGTTTTTCTAAAGGAATGCCTTTTGTGTTATGCAGGTTTTACAAATTTGTCTTCAGGTAAGTAGCTTGAAAGATCTGAATGACTGGTCAATTAACTTTTAAACATTATCAGAGACCTTAGTGATAGATCTAAGCTAAAATATAAAACCTGTTTTTTTCCCCCTTCTTTCAGAATAGCCTAAAGTAAGTGAATTGAACTCCTCGTTCTTTTTCCATCTAGGAAGTTATCAGTCAAAAAATTTAATAGAAAACTGAGAAAATGAACAGTGCTTTTTTCTGGTTCAAGTTATGGTTTTTTTTTGTTTTTTGTTTTTAATGACTCTACTTTGTATGCTATTAAAAACACTGGTTTTCAGCATTTAAAAATGTAAGAATCCTCACATGAGTAAAATTCACTTAAGATTCATTTTTCCATGTAAATGGAATTTGAAGTATTTTGAATGCTGATTCGAATACTCTCAGCTGTGCTGAGCTGGAATCTGTATAGGGTTAGGGTATATAATCCACTGCAGGATCACTTCTCCTCCGCTCAGGATATGAGTAGAATTGTTGCATTTTGTTTTTCAATTCCTCTGATGAGAAAATATGAAAATACCACATTGAAACTCTGAAGCTGTAACTGCAAGCCTGAAGTATCTTGTAAATGTAGTTGTCTTGATCAGTAGCAACTTTATTACTTCTAAACATAGAATCATTTTGGTAGGGAAAGACCTCTGAAATAAAGTCCAACTGTTAATAAAAGTGGATGTTAACAGTTAAGCCCTGGAAAATGAGATGCAAGCCAGGCTGTCATAAATGATGATTGTTGGTTCAGCGGGGCTGAATATATGCTCTTTTTTCCAATAGTGAACAGTGTTACTTTTTTACAGTGCAAGGTACAGCTCCTCTGCCAGTTTTTCCATCATTCAGGTGGAATTCAGGAATTCCTTCCTGCATCATTCTGAGGTTTCTTAAAATTCTCCAGTTCCACAATATCTGAACTAGCATTCTCTTCATCCACAGAAGAGAGATCAGAGAAGCTGCTGCATAACAAAATCTGTGTATCTCCCTATATGTTGTCATAGGTCATTCAGTGGGTTCCAGACCTACATGTATTCACTCAAATGGCAGAACCCCCTCTATGTTCTAATTTCCAACATCGTCCTGGAATGGTATGTATAGGATACAGTAATAAAGTGGAGGACAAGCAGTATCAGAATAAGCTCAGCTTTGTCTACAATCCTTGTTAATTTTGAAACAAAATTTAAAAAGGTGACTGTGCAGATGAGCAAGTGGAACTACTCACAACAGAAGAATGCATAACGCATGACAGAGATGCATAATTGATAACTTAGGAAGTGATGGATTGTTAAGTATAAACATAGAGGGTCTAAGATCTTATAAACTATAAAAACTGATATCCTCAGAAAGTAACTTGATGCAGTAGGAGAAGAGGAAGTTAGTGAAAGCAGTGTAAAATAACGGGTAGTAAAGTCAAAGACTAACACTATTTTTGGTGGCTATAGGCTTAACATAAAGCAGCAGGTATCAGAAACGAGAAATATTACAGTTTGAGAGATGAAACTAAAACTAAGATGAATATTTGACAGTGGGAACAAATTGGGGAAAAAAAAGTATGAACGCTTTATATGGGTGCTTGTGTTGAGATGCAAATTAAAACCTAAAGTTAAAGTAATTTGAGTTGTAGGGATGAAAGAATTACTTTTAAGAGTACCCATGAAAACTGTAATTCAGCTTCCAAATGAAAATCAGCACACGGAATTTGCAAGGGTTGTGATTATTCAGCTCAAGAAGAGCAAGTGAAAAATCTTAGCCAAATTTCAGGAAGTGCACATCTTAAAGTAATTTTTGCAAAGTTCTTCATCCTTAACAGATTCAAACTGCAAAGGAACATTTTTCCCTCGTACAACATTTAAAAAGACTGAAAACGCTGACTTACAAAAAGTTGTTGAATACAAGATAGTGAGATGAAAAGACATACAATTTCAAATTTATATTCTGTACAATGAGTAGCTCTTAAAATTCTTGAAAATATCTCTCAGTTAATCAAAATGCATTTAATTGGAATAATTAATTAATACTCAAAAATAATTTTACCTGACAAGGTAGGTTTAAAAACATCATCTCTTTTGCCCTATTAAATACTAAGGAGAAGTATTTAGTCAAGTTAGTATATTTCTGTCTGGAGTCATCACTCACTTTTTAGAACAGCCTGAACTACTCTCTTCTAAGTGTTCTCCTTGTTGTATCCTGTCTTGATGTTATTTTCTCTTAAGTATCATCCCTATATTTTTCCCTTGGAAGTTTCTTCCTTGCTTGAAGTTTGACTATGTGCAGCAAAAATGTTACCTCTAGTTTGGAACAATCCTTCTCTCTTCTTGTTCTTTCCAAGAACAATCTATGCTTATAATGACTTTCTAGATTATGGTGGTGGGTAAAACTTGGCTGGCTGCCAGACCCTCTGCCTGGCTGCTTTCTCACTCCCCCTGCTTAACAGCACAGGCAGAGAAAATAAGATGAAAAGCATGTGGGTTGAGACAAAAAAACAGGGGGACCACCTACCAGTTAACGTCATGGGCAAAAGGCTCAGGCAAAATAAATTGATAGCCAGTTAAAAACAGAGTTGGCTTGTAGAAAACAGGTAAAACAAAAGTCTCCTTCCTCTATCTCTCCTTTCTTGGTTTCAACTTTTCTCCTTCATAGCCAACTTTTCTCCTTCATAGCCAACTTTTCTCCTTCCTCTCAGCTCTCCCAGTAGTGAGAATGGGAATGGTTGCTGCAGTCAGTTCGTAACAGCATATTTCTAGAAGTCCTTTATCTTTCCACTTCTTCCTTGCCTTACTGGGGGTCCATCTGACAAGCTGCAGTTTCCTTCAAGGCATACTTCACTACAGTAGCGTGGGATCCTGCAAGGCCTACTGTGTGGCTTTCTGCTCCACCATCATCCTACTCATGGGCTGTAGGGAAATACCTGTGGTGCTGTAATCTTTTCCAGTTAATTGCAGTAAAATCTCTGCCCCTGTGTGTGAAGTACCTCCTCTTTCTCTGACCTGGATGTTCACATGGTTATTTCTCTGAGTTCACTCACTAATCTCCCAGGTTCTCCTACACAGCTTGTTCATTTGTTTCCTAATTGTCCCTTCCTTTATATGATTTCACTGCCACACCACCAGCTTAGCTGATGGAGCCCATTGGGGCCATATGTGGAACCATGTGTGTCCAGCACAGGGCAGGCCCCAGTGCCTTCACACAGAGATCTTTCTTAAATTTGCTCTCCCGGAGCACACCCAGCATCGCTCATGGTTGAACTGTGGCAGTGGCAAGGTCCCTTCCATAGCAGCTGGGTCTGACTGTGATCTGATATGGGGCAGCTGTTGGGCTTTGCTCATAGAGGCCAACCTTGCAGACTCCCCACTACTGAAACCTTGACCTCATTTGCAGATGGTCCTCTCTTTTAATTGTAAGTAAATTGCAGAAGTGTAAATTCAGCGTATGGCCTGGGAGGAGGGTGTTCAGTTTGTAACTAGATGTCAAGAAAAGCTCTTCCCTACCATATCTTACTAACAAAGTATATATTTTTTTTTCAAATGTATTTAGAGTTGCTGTGCAAAGAAAGGGAATGCATAAACATGCCTTTGAAAAGGGCAAATAGGTAATGGTCTTAAATTACAGTAAAAGTTGTTTAGCTTAGAGATAGAGGGATAAACTTTCTGACAGGTTATACAGAGAAGTAAGTTGTGCATGGTAGTGCAGGCTTTTCAGTTCTAAAAACTTTCTAACTGGATAAGCCATGCTACTGCTTTTAGCTCCTCCCAGATAACCTCAAATAGAGATCAGTTAGATTACTCTTAATGGAGTAAAAATTTTGATAGCTAATTCCTGTACGTTTGCTTTTTGAACAGTTTCTGGGAAAGTCTTCCATTTCTTTAAATGCATGATACCCCAGTGCAGAGCCAAAAGAGAGCCTGGCAGAAGAGTGATTGGGAATAGGTTTATAAGCTTAAACTATTGGTATGGCAGACTTGCTAATCTAAGACAGGTAAACATATTTCCTGTATATTGTAATAACCATGTGCAAAATGCATTTTGAAAAAAAAATGACCTTGGATGAGAAAACATGATGTGCCTTGTGTGTCTGTGTTCTTTGGGTTCAGTAAAAACAGCATACGTAATTAGTTTTAAAAATTGCTTTAATTAAGTAATTAATAGAAGTTATTGCACATGATTGTCAGTTTTGTTAGTAGCTGTTCTTTCTTTTGGAAGTTAAAATGGCTAGTTTGAACTTAGATCTAGATTCTTGAACAAATATATGAAGCTGCAAAAAAAAAAAAAAAAAAAAAAAAAAGGAGCTTTCATGTACTCCCGTTAAACTCAGAGCTCCTTTTTGTTTGATTTTGATTATTGGTTTCTGCTGTATCTCCTATTATTCCTCCCATAGATCTAAACCGGAAGGATTGTGTATTATATGTAAGTAGCTTTTAATTTTCAGATCCTTTGAAAATAATTCTGACTGGCACTATGGATTCTTCCGTGAAACGAACAAATGAGACTTGCTCTTTGGTTTTTGTTTGAGGAGTGTTTCGTGATTGATGTACAGTGCCTTAACTGTCTGCAAGATTAGCATACTGTAGTCTATCTAGTTCATATACTGCGAAGAACATTGACTGTTGTAGCCTTGTTGTTGGGGTCAGGAATTTGTGGACCTTGAGATCACATTACTTGCCTTAAGCTAAGAGCCTTTTTGCTTCCTGCCATATTTTCACATTTAGCAGATTTTTTTTTTTCATGTAGCAAAAAAAGTGAAGGTATTCAGCCGTAACAATAAGACTTTATAAAGAGTAACTTTAAATAAAGGGAAAAGCTGTATTCTTTTGGGTGTTGGCTAGGAATTTATTTTGACAATGTCAGGTGCAAGGCAGATGAGATTATTTTGTCCCCCTTTACATCTCATCTGCCTTCATTGTAAAGTTTAGGTGCATTGAATAAGTGGTATGGGAAAGGATTGAATGTTGCTTTCGATTATCTGATATTCTTGTCTTAGATGGCAAAAATAGCTGGAGGCTGAGAGTACAACAGCTTCCTTTTTTTCTCTTCCATGTCATTTTGCTGTAGTCAGTTTTTACAGTTCTGTCTTAGTGGGTTTTGCTATGTTGTTTGTCTTCCATCTAAAATCAGTACTAACAGCAATAACTTGAATTCATCTCTTGCTTTGATATTTTAAAAGAACAATAATAGTAGTGTACTTTGTTCTGTGTCCACTAGATGCTAAAAAAAAATTGGTTTGAAAGTATGAAATGTTGGTCAGTATTTGTGTTGAACACTTTTTATGATAATTTTTCTTTAATAAGAACATATTCAGCAGTTTGGCTTCTGTCTCCCACTTTTCATTTCAGCTTCTTTTTCAGAAAACAGACACTTTTCATTGTGAAAGTGTACATTAGTTTATTATTTGAGAGAGCTGCATAAAATGGCATTTTGAATCAAAGACAGGCTTTGCTAATTACCATGTTTGATTGTCAGAATATTCTGTAAGATACTGTTGAACATGTTACTAATTCCAGCTTTTCTTACACTCTTTTTTTCACAGCCCCATGACTTTGACGAATGCAGATTTGATATTAGTGTAAATGATAGTGTTTGGTATCTTCGAGCTCAGGACCCAGACCACAGACAACAGTGGGTAGATGCAATAGAACAACACAAGGTAAGTCTTATTTTCTTTCTCACACATTAGATATGGTGATCCTTGTGGTGAGTGATAAGCTTCCATGAAACTATATGTGACAGACAACTGTTCCAAGTTTGAAGCAGCGAGTGAAATACACTCCAATGGAATTTATTTACTTACCCTTCATAGGTAGGAGCTACAACTGTGAACCTTCTGCTAGCTTGAAAAAAGAAAAAAACTTGCATTGTATTTAACTGGCTTTTTAATGGTTTTGTCCGTTCTCTCTCATTACCAAATTATTTATTATCTGTGCTAGATGTTAAACTTCTTTGTCTTGGAGTCCAATGTTTTAGGTTATAATTCTGGTTTTATATGGTTCACATGTTTGTTCTACTAGCTGCTTTTATTCAATCTGATTGCTGTCTCTTGTGTCCTTGTCTTCTAAGACCCTACTCATCATCAGTCATTTTAGTTTCTTCTTCTATGCTTTTGAATTCCTTTTTTTTTTTTTTTTTTTTACTTAAAGGGTTTGAAGGTCAGATATTTTTAAAGAACATAATGCACAAGGCATATACTCTGTACAAGATAAACACTGCCTCAAGTTTTTAAGTTTAACTACAATACCCAGTATAACACAACATCGATATCTGGGTTACACAAGTGCTACAGGAATATAAATTAAAATAGATACGTAAGTAGGTACATAATTAATTTTACTTATATTTTACTTGTATTTTTACCTTGAGTTTCTCGAAGGAGTGTATGTAATTGGGAACTTTCAACTTTTCTTGGGGCAGATTTAAAATAAGCAGTAAAAATTCTTAAATGTTAAGTGCTGTCTTTCAGCAAGTTGTCCTTTTATAGGTTGACATCTGGCTTTCACTTTGATACAAACAACATGAAAACATACAAAATTAAGTTGCAAAACAAGGATAGTTTCTCTTAATCTCGTGGAAAAAAAATACCTAGCTAATCTGTGGGTATGTTTAAGACAAGAATGTGTTAATCTTGAAACACCTGAAGGAAATATCTCAAGAGGATGCTCCGAACAAGTTGTTGAATAACACATCCCTAGAGCTGACCTTTTAGAAGCTGCTTTTATAAGCATGGGAGTTTTCATATATGTGGGTACACATTTATGAATGACTTAGCAGATTATTTGGTTTGTTTTTCTTTTTTTCATGGAGTTTTTTTGTTGTTGGTGGTGGTGTTTGTATTTTCAAGTTTCCTGCATATTGCTTTTTAGTCTAGACTGCTTGCTGCTCGAGGCAAATAGCATTTGTCATTCTTACCTGGTGTGGGAGATATTATGGCACCTAATTTTTAAATAATGATCAAACTATGTGATATATTAAAGCAGTACATTATTTAAAAGCATTCTCTTAGTAGTATGCAATTAAATAACTTAATGAATGTAAGACAAAACAGGGTAAAAGGTAATACAGTCTTGTAACACTGGCTTGGACTCAAAAGTGTGTCATCACACCTCAGGAAGTCATGTTATTCTTACTTTCTTCTAGTGCAGTATTACTTGTCTTTATGATACACATACAGCTTCATAGGGTGAATGTTGTAGGTGTGTTGTGTAGATGCACCTGTTTTTTTTCAAACTGTTCCTACTAAAATACGTAAAATCTGAACACCAGAAGCCTTGGAAATGTCCGCATGTACATATTAGGTGTTTGGTCCAGTTAAAACATACATCTAAATCTAGCTTTTAGTCTGCTAATGCTTGTTGGAGACCATGTGTCTGACTTCTTGTTTCAATAAAATGTTTTCAAAATTAAATGGTTAGTGCTGTATTTTCCTATAATGTGCATATATCTTTGTAGAGAAAATATGCTTTGTAGTGAAAATGTAACATTCACAACCTGGAAGCTTGTCCCATTTCCTTTTCAGTTTGAATGAGGAAGAATTCAATGATTGCTAGTTTCAATGAACTTCATCCATCCTTCAATTTTTCTTCAGTTGTTTTAGCAGCTTTCTATCAGAACACCTGATGGAGAATAGGAGGCGATAAACCTTTGAGACAAAGTATTTCATTTCACTGAAAAGTTTGGAATTTTACCTACTTACTCATACATTTTCTGAAGCAATTTTCATGATCAGATTAATAAAACTCAAGCAAAAGTCCCTTTAAAAGCTATTGTGAGCAAATAAAATTTGCTTTTGTTTGACAAATGTGTTCTGGAATTGATACATAATAATGTGAACAAAACTGAGAGGAAATTATGTACTATGCAATCATTTTTATTAACTTGAGTACTGTGCTTTTTTGTTTTTGAAGCTCTTTGTTGTTTGCTGAGTGGGTAGCTAGTTCTTGTAGGCTGCTTAAGCTTTTTGCTAACAAAAGTACATTTGTGAGACTCACTGTAACATTGCACAAGGTTGTTTATCTTTAGAGTATGAAAGAGACTGGAACTTGACTGTTTCATTGTGTTCTGAACAGAGAAAACACTGATTTACAATGAACTTTAAATTTGTGTGTGAGTAGACTTAGAAAAACTTACTGCTTTGCAACACCAATGAGTAGCTGGTAGCTGAGAAATGCAAAACATCTAACTTCAAGCATAAAAAGTGTTAGAATTTGCTGCTGTTTGCTTTTATCAGTGTATTAGCCTTTTCTTGTACTGAAGTTCTTGAATGCAGATGAAATGTTTTAATTATAGCTTCTAAAGTGCTTATTAATTTCCTGGAACAGGAGGAAAGGGAAGTCTAAGAGAGCAGTTAGGCAAATGAGGAAAAAATGGTTCATGTGTAACCATGAGTCCTTTCTGCTAATGTTTCAATAAATGTACAGTGCGGGTAAATTACCTGATTGTTAGGGTGTGTCTCATTAGGGAGCTTCTCTGTTCTCCTGAGAGACTGTCAGGTCTGAGCTGGCTAATGACCTTTTCTTAGATGGATCTAATGTGAGTGCATTTGACAAAGAACTCAAAAGCAGTCTTGGTTTCCTTATTTCTCTGGTGTAAAAATATTGACAATGGAAGAGCACCAAGGAATTGGTGTTTTTGAAAAGTTACCCTCTTCTTAAATAATGCATACAAGGACTAATTCCCTCTCTGCATGGTAGTTTTAAAATGGAGTATGGAATTTGTAACACTGTTTGCTGTATGATGTGAGAAAACATCTGGGTGTATGTACGGAGGATGTGGACCTCAGTTGACTGCAGCTTCAGGAAAGCAAAATGAAAGTGTTCAATGTGGTATAAATAAACAAGATTTCCTTGTTCAAATACTCCTTCACATACTAACCTAATATTTTCGTTATTTATACTCTGTTTTGGTTGAATTAAAATGTATCCTTATTAATTTGCATTACTTTCCCAAGGCATAAATAACAGTAGGGTGAATGAGAATTACAATTCACCCTGAGCATAATCTGAATAAATTAACTCATTTTTAGCAAATTAGCTGAATTTCAAGACTTTTAAATTAATGATGTTTTGTGATGTTCATCTAACCAGAGTTGAACAGCTGCTGAGGATTTGTTTAGAAATGGAAGAAAAAGCCAGCAGGTAGATTTCTGAGGAGAGAGAGCAAGGATTTTTGAAAGTTCAGTGTTAAGTCCAACACCATACAAAGCAAAACTCCTAGTGACTAAAACCAGAGTATCTCTGTGTAATATGCACTTGAAGCATCTTTAGCATAACCCATAAAGTATTCCTAAAAAGGAGTCCTTAAGCCATCCAAATTGTTCCAAATCTAAAAAGGTACACTAATATCAGATTTCTTAAATCCACTCATAGTACAGAAAAGTCTCTGTGTGAAGTATGAAGGATACTGGGTAAAATATTGAGCTATATTAAAGTATTTCCTTAAATTAATCACACTTCTATCTAAGTAGTCGAAGTCTTATGTTTTTGTCTAAATATAAGAGGTTATACAAGAGTAACTTCTTTCAAGCTCAGGAAAGATCTTAAATTTCTCATGTAATTTGATGATATGCACCTGGAATATCTCAATTCTCTATTTTTTGTAATTGAAATGTTTCAACTTCCAATTGAGGCTTAAGTGCATCTGCCTATCCCTTCAACTAAATAGCCATTTCAGTAATTTCACATGAACAGTGCTTAAGTGAGACTTTTGTTTGAATACTGTATAAATATTTATCTACCACATTATTTGTTTGTTAGCCACACTAAAAAAAGATTTGAAAAATGCTAGTGAAGATATCTTTTCCATGCTATTTTGTTCTATTAGTTGGTAGCACCGCAAGAACTGTTTATGTTTATCTAGTCAGAAACTAACATCGAGTTTTATTTTTTGAAAATAGAACTCCATTGAGGTCTGTTATCAGCAGGATAATAAACTGCAGATAGGGTACTGTAACACATTGAATTTGTTCACAGGCTTTCAACAGTTGAGAGCTATCAAATTCTAAGACAATCTTTCTCCTCCTCTTACACATTTCTAGTTCTACCCCAAGACTGAACTAATCTATGTGTAATGCCAGTGAAGACATGCAAATAAATCCAAATCCAAATGTGCTGCATGTCTTAGTAAGATGATTCAAAATTAATAGAAAAGTACATACAGAGTAGAAATGCTGTAAAAACGTTTTTATTCAGCGTATTAACATAACAAACTTCTTAAAATCTGAAGTTAAACAAAAATCAGAGTTTTGCTATTAGTACATTAAATTTTATTTTGCTATTTGGCAGGTCTTTGTGGAGCCACTAAAGTAAGTTGGCTGTGTATTTATGTGGGCTATACTTACTTTTGTACAGAAACACTGTGCAAGTGATCTTCAGAAGTTTGCACTGTTTTTTTTGCCTTTAAGTATATTTTGGTAAGCTTACCGAATTGGAGTAAAGCCACTTCTAGCAGACAATATTCCTTGTAATGTTGATCAGTGAATGCTAGTTAGAAATATATTCTAGATAATTATTTTTTGAATAAATTGCCAAGAGTATTTTCAGAAATGACATATGATGGGAAGGAATGGAAATAGTCTCTTGCCATTTCTCCATCTACTTCCTCTCCTGGAATTCAGATGTTTCATTGATGTGTGATTTAAAAATAATTTGCTTTGTTAGCAATAGCTGTTGAGATCTGAAGAAGAGGAAGAATGTGGATACCTTATCTGTTCATTTTTTGGCATTTCATCCTAATATAAACCTGTCCCTACTCCCGCCTTCATATCAGCTCACAAGTAAGACTGGTCTAAACCAAAGCACCAGTGCAGATGGAAAAAGAGATAGTAGAGTAAGTAAATATTGTTCAACCTCGTCTTCATTTCCCAAGTTGATAAAGAAGACAGTAGGAAAGTGGTGATTAGAACCGTTTTTACTGATATTTGTGGCCTAATATAGGAACAAATTTGTTCTCAAGTTGTTTCGGTGTCAACCACTGCCCTTTCAAATTGATTGCCATGAGTTGCCATGTTCTACTGACTTTTGTTTTGCAGCACATCAATAGAGTCCAGATTTTTCATTTTGGTGTTGACTGTTTGGATCTTACAGGATATCATGTTAGTTTCTGTAACATTTTTTACAGCTAGTTATAATACAGATTATTTGTCCATGAAATGGATCTTGCATATAAGAAGACTGTTTAAAAGGACTTTGAAGTAATTAATTCTAAAAGGCGTTGCAAAAGAAGGTAAATGCTGGCATAAATGGAAAAGATAGGTGAGTTATGCACATCATTATATCTTTTTATTCCTGCTAGAAATCAGGGTGTTTGTTTTGCATTGTTGAAATATCCAGGGTTTACATGCTAACTGGAGCACAAGTCTTATAAGGAGCTTCTGAGGAAACTGGGATTATTTAGTCTGGAGTTGAGGAGCCTTAGGGAGATCTTATTACTCTCTACAACTACCTGAAAAGAGATGGTAATGAGGAGGGGGTTAGCTTATTCTGCCAAGTAACTGCGATAGGACAAGATGTAATGGCCTTAAGTTGTATCAGAAGAGGTTCAGATTAGATATTAGAAAAAATTTCTTCTCAGAAAGACTGGTGAGGTATTGGAACAAGCTGCCCAGGAAGGTGGTAGAGTCACTGTCCCTGGAGGTGTTCAAGAAATGTATTGATATGGCTGACACTGAGGGAAGCGGTTCAGTGGGCAGCATGATAGTGATCAGCTGAGGTTGGGCTAGATGATCTTAGAGATCTTTTCCAACCTTTATGATTCTGTAATAATTCTTGTTGTGATTACTTGTAGTTTTCAGTTTGTATAACAGATTTTTTCTGTTAGGGAATTTGTGATGATAAAATGGAACATCTAAGCTACAAATAATATAATAAGCTGGTGACAAGTGTATAATATTTCTCAAATACTTATTTACTAGTGAGATTATTGTAAGTAATCTCCCACTGGTCACTTAAAGCATATATAGTTGGTTAAATCTAGCTAAGCTTGGTGGGAGTTTTCTGAAAGTGCAAGGATTGTCATACTGTTCCAGGATCACTCTTGCCATGTCCTTTTGAGGCTTTGATTGGCAGCAGCAGTGAAACTTGCCTGTGAGGACACTTGAAAACTTGATTGTTAAGCTGTAAAAATTTCAAATCTCTTTTTAACAGACTTAAACTTTTATGCAAATTGCTGATGAGCTGTAAGGATCTGTGCTGAAAGGTGTTGCCAAAGCATTGTTCACTAATTTGAAACGAGAAAACTATGAATTGTTGCTCAGGCTTATACAGTAACTTAGATCTAGTCTTGCTGCAGTTCTGTCAGTCATTCATTGATATAAACCATGTAACTTATATCCTTGTATGTTCATATTTGACATCTCCCTTCAAAGTCAAATTTGCAAAAACACTCCCTAATAACTAAACAGAAAGCTAGGTCCAGTCATAATCTTCTGAACTCTGCAGTAATAAGCTTATTTATTTTGGATTTTGGCCTGAATCTCAGGCTGAAGTGGGAAATGCCCAACTGAAAGATGTTATTTTAATTGTGAGTAACTTTTAGCTTCTGAAGTCCATCAGTCCCTCAGCTGTAGATGCTGGCTTTTATGTTTTGTTCTTCAGTGATCCCTGACCGGTATGGTACCAGAAAAGAAAAAAACTGAAGAGAACTTCTCAAGGGTCTTAACATTAATTAATTAATTCCTCCCTTAAGGATGACTTTCATTTTATATTATTCAGTACTGTATTCATGTGTGGTGGTAAGTTAGACTACTGGGTATTGTAACTCTGTGTGGTCATGGGATCACTACATTATTTCTGCTGTTAGAAGGATTTCCTTCATGCATTCTCGTCTGCTCTGAGTTGTTCTGTTTAAAAGAGGTCTTACAGTCATTCTGGAGAAGAGATTACTTCCATCATTTTTGCTGCACTTAAGATTTCTTGTCTTTTGCATTAGACTGAATAGCTCCCCTTTCCTCAATCATTCTTAGCATGAACTTATTTTACAGCTCTCTTCCTTGTATGATTTTCGTCTAACCTCAGTTCTTACCTTTCTCTGAGGTACAGCACCAAAACTGGACTCATTGTTCTTATTGGTGATCTTACAAATGTTGAACAGAATGTAGGATTATTTTGTGGGTCTTGTAGACTATATTGTTTTGCAACACCATGTTTCTTTCACTTAATGAGGCTGTGAGCCACTAACCACTGTTTATCTTTAAATCTGTACTTTGTTAGTTGTGTTGTATTTGAGCAAGTAGAACCAAGAAATTTTACCATGTAAATCTAACGTTTTTTTCTTACAGTTTTTGCTGCTGTTCCATTACCTTACATTTCAAAAAATACATTGTCTCGGATTTTTGTTTTATTCCAGAAACAAATATTTGTGCTGCTTGGGTACAGTTCTGTTTCTGAACCAATGATTCTTGTTAATCTGTTATTTTCTAGCACATGGTGAGAATGGTGGCTGACTTAGTGATGAAAGACTACATCACTTAGCAGTATCACGCTGAGTTTGCATGCTACTCTTACGGGAGTTTCTTATCAGAAGCTATGTACATGTATGAACTTAACATTATCTTAAATCTTTGTGTCCATTAGAGCTGTGATCACTGTTGACCGTGTGTTCCTAATTAAAGTTTTCTCCTCCATCTTGTCTGAACATTAAGTAATAGTCTTCGTAATCTTAGCAGGGGTCCTGAACTCTCCTTTGAAACTCCTGCCCTCAAACAGCAGTGAACTTAGTTGAGAATTTACTTAACTCCTCTTATTCCCTTGAATTAGCTAAACACATGTATTTTCTGAAGATTCAGAAAAAAAGTGTAAAAAGGTTAGACTGCAGCCAGATAACTTTGAACCAGGGTGTTTGAAATGCCTGGAAGAGTATCTTGAGTGCTTGAAAATTACAGGCCAGAATGCATGTTGGCAAAGCATTGAATTGTGAGTGCAATGTTAAGTGAAAGAAAACGTTTCAAAAACACTAACATAATATCAAATAACAGTAAAAGCTGTAATGCTACTGCTAAGCTGTTAAGATTGCCAGTCAATATTTTTGTAATGTTATTTGATGTAAGGTGGTGTACGTGTTTAAAATAAGTGCAGTGCTCAGTCTAATGCCTAAGGTGAGAAGAACTAGGGAAAGCTAGTGCACTAACCATGCAGCTGGCTATGCAGTAAATAAACACACTCATTCCTGTAAACAAGAACTCTCCTGATAACAGAGGTGTTATTGATTTATTTTTTAAAAACAGCTGTAGTAATATTGATAGTGCATACTTTCATTTCTTAGAAATCAGGAGAATGCCAGTGCATGTATCTAGCAGAAGAGCACTACTCTCTGTCTGTGGCAGCAGCAGAACCTTTCTGTACAGTCTCCCTGAAAATATTGTTCATTGAGAGACCTGTGTCAAACTTGACTTTGGTCAAGTTCCCCCCTCAAATCAGGGCAAGTGCTTGTCTTTGTACTAGAACAGAAAGTAGAGACTGAAATGTGGAAGTATTGAGTAAGAAACAGTTAAAGTTGGCACTTGCCAAATGCATCTACCTACTGTTTACTCAGAATCATTACTCATCACCTTAAACAACACCATGTGTTAACAGTTTAATAGAAAAGTCTTAGATGCTCTATATGCTTCCTACTTACCAAATTCAGGTGTTTTTTTGTTTGTTTGTTTTGTTTTTTTGTTTTTTGTTGTTTTTAATTTCTAAAAAGACATTGCAAGGGATGTTTTCTGTGAGCAGGGAACTTGTCGTTATATAAAGCTCATGAAGTTGATATTGACAGAGCAGAGTCGTACCCTAGCCTAGGGTATAGATGCCGCTCAGCCGGCTACATGGGTGGATGTTCGAGTAGCAGTGGGTATATATTTGTGAACATTCAGCAGAAGGAACTTCAGATCAGTTTGTCTGTGACTTTCTGGTTCTTTTGCCTCCCTCTTCCTGCCCTGGCCCTTCCAAAAAAAAAAAAAAAAAAAAAAAAAAAAAAAGAAAAGAAAAAGAGAATAGAAAGTTGACAGAACTAACATAATTTTAAAAACATAGAGGAGACTTTAGTATTCTTTTAGAAACAATGACAAGACTTGGAATCTTCTGCTTGTATAAATTCATTGTCCACTTACCCTAATTGAAAGCTTTTAAGTTAATTCTTCTGATATGTTTGACATTGTAGAATAATAAAAAAGTATCTGTCTCTGTGAGAATAGATAATGCTTGAAAGTAGGGATTTGCTTCCTATAGTGTCATTTAGATGAATGGACTTCCTGCAGATAACTCTGATTCCCTGAACATAGCTATTCAAAGTGGGAGAAGAAGAGATGCTTTAAAATACTAGGAGCTAAATATTATTGTCAGATACATTGGTAGATATGAATACAGGCTTAACAACATGTTGAGGCTTGGGCAGGAAGGAGACTATAGAGGTTTCCATCTGTCTTTCTTGTGCCTCCATGATCTGAAATAACGGGAGGATTTGATGATTACCTCAAGTTGCTGGTTTAAGTAAGAGAGGGTAGCCAGTGCTCATAGGCACTTCTTGTCCTGACATTGTGACATTGAAAGTGAAACTTGTTATAGAGAAACCATGCTTTTAGGGAAACATGAGATGTATTGTCAAAACTTAGTAGAAATTACAAAGGTGTTTATTCAAAATTGAATCAAGTATACTCTTTCAAGGAGGGAAATCAATATTGCATATTTCTGACAGATTCCATTATTTTAGCACTGGTATCAGCAGGAGCTCTTAAGTGACAAGCAATGTTATTTGTATTCATGTTACAAAACTTGCTAAGTGCATTTACTGCTGGTCATTGTGTATTTCCTGAAAGAAGACTTTAGTGGAAAGTGAATCAGCAGTTTCAGTTGACTACACAAGCATATGCTGCAGTAAGCTTAAATGTTGTCAGTTACAGACTGTTAAAACTTCCCTTTCTGAGAAGCAAAAACAGTAGTTCTTGCCTTTCTTGCCAGCCTTGAGTTTGTATTCCAACAGTGGCTGAAAGTTGCAGCTTTATCACTAAATGCTTGCAGTTGAAACTCCTTAAAGCTTGACTAAAGCTGTCAGTTAATTCCAGACTCACACACTTGATTAATTATAAACAAAATAGATTGTTTCACTTCAACTAACCCAGTCTTTGCTTGTGTGTTCCAGTTCTATTTCGTAACAGTCACTTTGGCTTTAGGAGTAGATACTGTAGTTCTCAGAAGAATACTTCCTTGTAGGGTGGAGGCTTGGATGTCTAACGGAACTTGCTCTGAGCAGAAGGTGGGACTAGACAAACCCTGTGACCTCTATTACTCTATTCTGTGATAAATCCACATTCCTTACATAGCAGTTAAAACAATATTGTTCGTGCTATATTTTCTACTTCGCACTGAAAGGAATCACCATTCCTGTTTCAAAATGATTTTTTTTTTTTAATGAACAGCGAAATTTTACTGCCTCAAATTTGCAGATTTTCAGGTTTCATAAATGAGGGATCTGGTTTAACTCTGTTTCCTTTTCATACACCGTTCTAAGATATAACATATACTTATTCCCATTCTTGTTTATACCTACCCCCAAATATGCTGAACTGAGGTTAAGCTGGAAATAAAAATAAAATGTGTGTCATACTGTGTGTGGTGTTCAGTAGGTTTCAGTAGGAAACAGTAGGTAAACCTACCTGTTTGAAATGTAAAAAGAAAGTACGAAGGTAAACAACAGCAAATTAGATTACATTTACTGTAAACTAATCAAACTACACATAGGACTTAGTATAGTTGTTATCTAATTGGTCTTCAGAGACTTATGTGGCTAGCAGTTGCTCTAATTCACAGAATCACAAGGTTGGAAACGACCTATAAGATCATCCAGTCCAACTGTCTTCTCATTACCACTGCTACCACAAGCTACTGAACCATATCTCGCAGCTCCTCATCCAGATGCCTCTTGAACACTGCCAGGGACAGTGACTCCACAACCTCTCTGGGCAGGCCATTCCAGTGTCTGACCACTCTCTGAGAGAAAAAGTTCTTCCTTATGTCTAACCTAAACCTCCTCTGATACAACTTGCGGCCATTTCCCCGGGTCCTGTTCGTTGCCTGGGAGAAGAGGCCAAACCCCTCTTCACCCCAGCCTCCCTTCAGGAAGTTGTAGAGTGCAACATTGTAGAGGTCTCCCCTGAGCTTCCTCTTCTCCAGACTAAACAATCCCAGCTCCCTCAGCTGCTCCTCATCAGACTTGTGCTCCAGACCCCTCACCAGTTTAGTTGCCCTTCTCTGGACACGCTCCAGAGCCTCAACATCTTTCCTGTAGTGAGGGGCCCAAAACTGAACACAATACTTGAGGTGCGGCCTCACCAGTGCTGAGTAGAGGGGGATAATCACCTCCCTGCTCTTGCTGGCCACATTATTTCTAATGCAGGCCAGGATGCCACTGGCTGTCTTGGCCACCTGAGCACACTGTTGGCTCATGTTCAGCCGAGCATCAACCAGCACCCCCAGGTCTCTTTCTTCACAATCATCTAGCCACTCATCCCCGAGCCTGTAACACTGCATGGGGTTGTTGCGGCCAAAGTGCAGGACCCGACACTTGGCCTTGTTGAACCTCATCCCATTCATCTCAGCCCGGTGATCCAGCTTATCTAGATCCCTCTGTAAGGCTTCCCTACTCTCAGGCAGCTCCACACCACCTCCCAACTTGGTATCATCTGCAAACTTACTGAGGGTGCACTCAATCCCCTCATCTAGGTCGTCAATAAATACATTAAGATGGGCCCCAGTACCGACCCCTGGGGGACACCACTTGTAACGGATTGCCAGCTGGATTTAACTCCATTAACCACTACCTGTTGGGGATGGCCCTCTAGCCAGTTCCTTATCCAAAGAAGTGTATATCTGTTCAGACCACGGGCAGCCAGTATCCCCAACAGAAGCCTGTGAGAGACCGTGTCAAAAGCTTTGCTGAAGTTTAGGTAGACTACATCAATGGCCTTTCCCTCACCTACCAGACTGGTCACCCAGTCATAGAAGGAGATGAGGTTGGTCAAGCACGACCTGCCTTTCATGAACCCATGCTGGCTGGGCCTGATCCCCTGGACACCATGCACGTGCCGTGCGATCTCACCTGAGATGATTTGCTCCATTACTTTCCCTGGTATCGAGGTCAGGTAACAGGCCTATAGTTCCCCGGATCCTCCTTACGGCCTTCATGAAGATGGGAGTCACATCAGCAAGCTTCCAATCCTCTGGAACCTCTCCAGTCAACCAGGAGCGCTGATAGATGGCCGAGAGGGGCTCGGCAATCACCCCCGCCGGCTCCCTCAGCACCCGAGGGTGTAGCCCATCCGGTCCAATTCTTGAGGAGCAACCACCATGGCTTCTTCTCAGCTAATTCCTGTAACTTGCATCAGTAGCTGGCAATACCAGTCATACATTGCTTCTGTTTCTGGAGTATCCACGTGAGTGGACAGGTGTTTCTCTCTGCACCTGGAGAAAACCTTGTTCCCTTATGTGTTTGGGTTTGGTCACATGAAAAGAAAGTGCAGTGTGTGACCTGAGGCTGCAATTAGAAACAAACTTGTGTCAGCTGACTGAAGGGGCTTGCTGCCAGACATATTGATCTGTAGTGCTTCACTACAGAATGTTTGGGAAAAAAGCTTTTCTTCTGTGATACACAGGCAGTCTGCGAAGTTTTGTTCTACTTTTCTGCCATTTCTCTGTCTAGTGCTTTTCTGTGCCTGAACAGTCAAATATATATGTAGATCTGTGTGAAGATTCTTTGGCAGCATGCATTCTGTCAATGCTGTGCAGAATGGACAAGGAACTGTAATGCAGTTAAGGCACAAGTTCTTGCAGAAGGTGCTCTGATGGCACAGCACAATGGTGCTGTAATGAAATGAGACAGTTAATCACTACAAGGAGGCTGAGTCATGACAAGCTACTAACTGCTCGTTTTTATCAGCAATACACTGTTCTCCAGCTGATGTTTTCTGTGGGCAGATTTTTATTTTGGTGTTCAGCCCTATATTGGCATCTGTTCTGGTCTTATGCAAACTTTTTTTTACCCCTCTGGAAGATAAATTAAAAAAACGTGCATGCAGCCTAATGCACAACCTAACAATGGCAAACAGTATTACACCCCTGAATTAAATGAGTCATAATGTTTACTTTTGAAGTCCTGAGCATTTTGGTAAATAAATCCTTTGGTTTTCTTTCTTCCTTGTGCATTAGTAGTAGCCTTTTGTAAGCTGTTTCTCCAACAAGTTCCCAAGTTTTTCTGCAAGGGCAGGGTAGGTCTGCTTATTGTGGAGACCTGTGCTGTACTTGAAGTTGTGCTTCTTATTGTCTGCACAGAGGGAGTTGTCTTGCAGCAAGGAAAAACATTCTCTTTTCACACAAATAGGTAACTGTAGTGTGTGGGGTGCTTTTGTATTGACAGATTAAGTTGTGTTTAGTATTTTTACTGATACATGTACTGACATGTGTAAAGTCTGATGACATTTTAAACTCAAATACTAGAATTCTGAAACTTTCATTGGGTAAAACAGTTTTACAAACATCCCTAAACTTGCTTAAGTTTGTCTTGTGTATAGAGTAAATAAGTTATTACAAATGAAGTATCCCTGTATCACTATTGCATTTTAACCAGAAGTCTGTTTCTTTTGTTACTTTTCAAAGTTTATATACATACAAGGAAAACTAGTTTGATGAGAGCCTACTTACTACATACGCTGTACTTGAACGCCGCTTGTGCATGTTATTACATAGTATACAAAGCTTATTCTCACAGTGAGCTTTGTTTGACAACTGCAGACTAATGGTAGAGCAGCTGAATGTGAATCTCTTCTACTTGGTCATGAGTCCTTCAGGCATGGCTGTACCATTTTCTGTACGTCACATATTAAGTGACATACTAATTGTAAAGTTATTTAAGCCTCTCTGCTTATATAGTTAGATGAACTTTCAAGAAATTTGAGTCTAAATATAGTGCCAAAGAGCTTAATTTTGTGCTAATAACTTTGGACGATCTTAACTGGAAGTAATCATGTTGTTTCACTGCTCTGAAATTAATAATTGAGAGACGTCTTCAGGATAATTTCATTAATCTGCTCCAAAACGTATTGTCACTCTTCTAGCAATAGACGTCATTACTTCTTTTGTGCTGAGAACTTTATGTAGCCGTGTGTTTGAAGTGTAATTATAAAGGCTAAAGGTAAAAGTGCTCTGTTTTTAATTGTCTGCCAAGAAAAGGAGGTTTGTATGCGCAGGGACTAAAGCAGAAACAGGATAAGGGTTACTGTTGGACTTTGACCAATAGTAACCTTTAGACGTATCTGTTTGCTTTTCTGTAGTTCCCTCTAGTGGATACAAAGGATATCGACTTGGAGATTAACTGATGTGCTTTTCAAACGCGTGTATCTTAAAAAAGCTCAGTCTGAAATATTATGAGGTGGATGGGAACAGTTCGCCCAGTCTGCCTTGTTAAATGCAGAGTGTTGTGTTATTTTGCAGTAGGAATACATACTCCCACGCTTCAGGTTGGTGGTTCAGTAGATTTTGGAGACAAGTTTTTATCCTTGTAGATATTCAGACATGCCCCTTACCTGAAACTTAATCATACAGAGACCTGAGCATAATCTAAATTTGTTTCTAAAGAATTTTGAGCCTTCAAAAACAGTTCAGAGCTGCACTATGTGAATGGTTTGCTTTTCTGTATCTGAGGTTAGGTTAGATGTTATGTCTAACTGTTTGAAGTGCTAAGATGAGTTATCACTTTAGCATTCTGTATTTGTTATTGGCCTATAGGCTAATATCAGAATGACAGTATCAAGAAATGCTAGTCCCTGTAAACCAATTCATCTTTTCCTTTAACTTCTTGAAATGTCAGTACATCTATTGCATACTGATAAAATCAGCCAGTACGTAAATCCTTTGATTTGCTTTCTACTTGGTGCACTAGAAGCAGCCTTTTGTAAGCTTAGGATCTTAAAATATTACAAATGTTTCTAACAAACTCTTTTCTTCATGTTATGTAGAACTGTTCTTTTTTTTAGTATAGTTAATCTTTTAGAACTTTATCGTTGTTACTTTCCAGCTGGTGTGTTAGTCTTCTGAAAAAAAAAAATATATATATATATCATCTGACAGTTTTTGCCTAGTTAGTTTAGAGTTAAGAATTCTTATTCTGGCAAATTGATTTGTGTGAAATGTTAATGGTAGGAAATGGTAGGATTCTGTGTGAATAAAGAAATTTTAGTTCAGACTGGACTTTGTTTCTAAACAATCGTTATTTTGGAACAAATAGGTTGCTTTTATACAGCTTCAGCCCTGGCCAATTTCAGGAATCTGAAGTTATGTCAGGAACATGAGGAAAAGGTGCCATCCCAAGAAGTCCTTAAGTTTGTATAAACTTTATGCAAGTCTGTAATTAGTACAGTAAACCTTCGGTATTTGGAGAGGAGTGAGGGAACTGAATATTGAGAACTGAGTAGTATAGCAAAAAGGAAATGGGAAGAATAAGGAACAGGTTTTGAAAACCAGGGAAAAACTGACTAGATTTGTTGGTTTAAAGATGCAAAACTAGCTCTTCTGAAAATATTTTTTCCACATTTTCCCAAATCACAGGTAAAATTGCAATTTAAACTGAACATGTTATTATAGCTATAGTTTATAATTATAGCTATAGTTGTTATAGTTCCTCTTTGGATGTAGAACTGATTTTTCTAGAATCCTCTTTTAGACTTAATCTGGAGTTTACAGTCTTTGCCAGTTCTTCAAGTACCTGCTACTTTTTTACGTGCTCTAGAGTATGCCAAGCATTTAATAGATTTCTATTCTGATGTTTAAGTGAATGAAAAGAGAGTAGAAGGAAAATAGATCTGTTCCTGTGTGTGGCAATGGCAGCTGAAGTAGATGAATAACAGAATAAATGATATTTGTGTTTTTCCAGAAGTGTTTAATAGCGTATCTGCTTATTGATTAGCATGATGAGCTTTAAGCATATCTGTAGGTTTGTTCAGTATTTCTGTAAGACTTTTTGAGATGTCTGTAGATCCTGTCATGACACTATGTGGTTGAGTTCTCACCTACCAGTATTGGCCAGGTTACTCCAAGCTATGTCTCAGCATAGCACGGAGAGGTGTCATCCACTTGGCAGAGAGAAAGCTGCCTTTCAGAGCCTTAAAGCAAGTCCAAAAATGTTCTCCAGCATATTGGGAACCTAAATCAGAGCATCAGTGCTTTTTATGGCAGCATTTAATAGCAGAACAGAAATGGCTGGTTCTTGTTTAGCTCTACAAATCTTGTCTATTTCCTGGCAGCCCAGTTTCATAAGAGAGGCAAATGTCATCCTTGCTCTTTCTTCGTATAAACTTGTGGCCCCGCAGTACAAGATGCATTAGTTTTACTTCTAAGTCAGGAAATAAGGGGAAGCAGTTATTGTCAGCTTGGTCTTTGACTCTTTTGCTCAGGAAGGTCATGCTCTTCTTCAGTGATCCTAGATCTGAAAAGCAAAATCTCAAAGGCTTTCTGTTGCTCACCCTCTGTAGACTCCATGATGTTGTCTCCTCTGCATCCTGCCTGTTCTTATCTGCTTGGATCACCCATCCCTCCCTATTAATCTGGCCTTTAAAGCTGCTAAATAATATTTAGTGAATTGTCTTCAAGTGCAAAATAGTAGTTAAGAAACCTCGTGGAAAAACACTACACATCCATGTAATTAAACAGGGGTGTGAACTACATGGATAAAGACTTGTTGAAGTCGAATTATTTGCCTTTGATTGCCTCTTGTCAGCCTTACTTTCAAATCTGCAATAGTTTGTGGTTCCAGGATTTATTAACCTTTACATCAGTCTAGCTTTTGCTGCTGCTAAAGATGCCCATTGTTCACAGAAAGCATACAGTGAACTACTGAAACAGAGTTTGAGTAGTGATGACCCAAAAGATGTTGTTAGTTAGACTAAGCAAGCTGTTACAGTGGTTACCATAATCTCAATGCTGTAGTATAGCTATAGTGTCTATTTTTATCAGTTTCCTTGCTTTATATATTCTCCAACTAAGAATTTCTATTGGTCTTGGTCATTTAAGATGTTTATTTACTGCAGAATTGTGGTTTTATCACTGTTAAGAGCAAAAAGTCTACGTTTCTTTTCCTGTTTTTGCAGTTGTGAAGGAAGTTCACTTTGGAACATTTTCTGCTTTTTAACCTTTCTTTATAGTCTACTGCACTGTGCTCAGGAGGGCTATAAGTTGCTGTGACCTGGATTGTGACATTCCTGTCTTTGTCTTCCTGCTGATTAATAGCTACCTGGCTTTCAGTACCTTAAATTTCCATTGCCAGAGCGTGTAAAACAATTGATAAAATAGATGTGTGTTAATCATTGTTTTAACTTCAGTATACAGAAATGCATCCCAAAGTGCCTTCGGTTCTTTTGCACTCTTTCCTTGGGTCATGTTAGCAGTACCATTTCTTTCTTTAAGTATGTGCTGAAATATTCAGTTAGTCTGAAAATCACCCTTGGATCATGCATGTTTGACAGAAGACCTGTTCTGCTTAGTCCATGCCAAATACTTCATATTATCTTCCAGC
The DNA here is from genome assembly GCF_905368555.1 of Meleagris gallopavo. Classification (NCBI taxonomy): domain Eukaryota; kingdom Metazoa; phylum Chordata; class Aves; order Galliformes; family Phasianidae; genus Meleagris; species Meleagris gallopavo. The sequence goes on from NC_139435.1 coordinate 24,158,144, forward strand.
TCTTTCATATTTCTCTTGTTTTCTTGCAGACTTTTTTTTTTTTTTTTTTTTTTGAGTTACTATGGCTTTATCTTTTAAATGTTTGAGTGGTATTTTTTTCAAAAATACTGCTGAAAACATGATTATGGTTGCTATATCCTAATGTCTGTTTCATCACTCCTAGGCTGAGTCTTATGTCTCAGAGGGAGGAGCTGCTTGCGTTATGTAAAATATTAAATAATTTATGATGGTAGCTGAAAATAACTGCCTTTGTGGACAAACATACAGTGAAGCAGTTCACATGCACTAAAAAAGGCATGATCAAAATAGTTCTTGAAAATGTAGGACAATAATTTGCTTTATTTGATCTTTAAGTGGAGGAGCTTTTCTGCGAGTCTGTGTTTTATTCCAGAGGATTACTGACCCACTTTAGGAAACCCTTAACCTGCGGATCAGTGTGAGCTAGAATGGAAATCTACAATATGATTCTGTGAATACTTAACAGTTTTACTGAAAGCAGCTCTTCTGATGCATTGCCTTGTTGCTCATAGCAACTCCTGCTCCGGTAAAGAATCACATGAAGCTCTGGTTAATGTGACTCTTTCCTCTCGCCTGTCATAATGAAAAAACATTTCGAAAGGATTACTGGATTTCGTGCAGCATCTTAGAAAGCTGAAGCTGTTGCTGTACTAACAAATGCCAGTTTTAGTGCATCTAAATCTATGATGCATGCATGGAATTTCGAAGAACTGCATCTGTGTACTGAGCATGGTAATTTTGCCGTAGCGTTTGATGCTATGAATCAATACTATTTCTCTGAGTTATTTTTGTTTTCAAACAGAGACTGTTAGTACTATCATATGGACTCTACCTATTTTTCCAATTTTTTACTCTGGGAAATTAAAAATTGTGTGAACAGAAGAAGCTTGTGTCAAGATTCCTCTTCTCAATGTAATTGTGTATTTCTGCAGTGAATAGTTAATGATGTTCTGCTTTGCAAGACATAAATGCGGCAGTGACCTGCTCTCAATTAGATGTTGCGGTAGTAGAATGGTGGGGCTTTGCATGGTGCATTCTTTCATTGTTTGTTTTAATCTGCTTGCATGTGCCTGCTGTGAGCTGGATGACTTGTTTCTGCATCAGTGATAAAGCAATACTCGTTTTCTCTTTCTTCTTGTGAATAAGTATTCTTAGTCTTGATTTCTCTTTCAGTTATTAAAACATTTAATTTTGTGAGTGCCATCTATAAATGCAGAGACTTCAGATTCATGTTGTGCTGTTCAGTGTGCTTTCTTCTTGGTTGCAAACAGCTAAAGCTATCTAAATGCTTTTTTGTGTAACAGCTTTGAGTTGTCATGGTTTGCAAGCTTGTAGATTGCTGTCTTGTGTTAAATACTGATACACTAATAAATAAATTGCTTAATTATAAGCACAGATGATGCTCAAATGTACTGCTGAGAAGATACCTTTTTTAAAAAGTCAAGCTTGAATAATTAGGCAGGTTGGAGTTAGGTTTTTTTTCCACTCAGCTTTTATTTTGTGAACTAATTCAAATGGACATTAACTATAAGGGTAATGTTAGAAGAAAAGAATTTAAGCCAGTGTAAGTTACAAGGTTTTGTACTTCTGGGATTTATCTTCTAAGGTCTATAGAAGTATTATTAAAATGGATCTTGATTAATTCTTCAGGTACGGATGTTATAAAATTTCACTTATTAAAATTAAATCTCTCATTTTTGCATACATGTGCCTTTCAGAATACGTCTGCTCTTCATCATTAAAATACTGTCTGCAATACATTGGAAATTTTTTACTACATTTTAAAATTAATCTGTTCATGAAGTCATATCCTATTGAAACATTTTCCCTTCTTTCTAACTTGTACGACTTATATAGAAATTAAACAAGACCCTATGTCAAACTGGCAGAAGTAAGAACACATTCAGAATCTTCTTACTATTTGAGTGTATGATTAAGTAAACAGTGAAGTTGACACTGGAACATTTAATTTTGTTTAGATTTGCATTTAAAGGAAATGTTAGCAAAAGTATTTTATGATTTATAGTTTATGCTTTTTAAACACTTCTGAGGTGAAATAGTAGTATTGTATGCTGAAAACTCTTAATTGTAATTGTACTTTCAAATATTTTTTATTATCTTATCTGCTTTGATTTCACTTGTCATCCTTGGAGGACTCAAAGTCCATTTAAAAAAAAAAAAAAAAAAAAAAAAGCCTCAATCTCTTACTTGAATATTTTAAGAAAACTGATCAAAGCTTTAGAATTTGGTTACTTAAAATCCAGTAGTCAAAGCTGTAAGTTTTGTACTGTAACACTAAGTGCATTGCAATTCAAAATGTGGTTCATTATCCCAAATGTATTATCAAAGCCCCTTGTTACTTCAACTGGTATCTTTAAATAAGGGGGAAAAAAAAAAAACGCTCTGCTATATCCAATAGATACTTTAAAGACGTGCTCTGAAACAAGTGGTCAATTCTGAAAAGTGGAGCTTCTAGTTCTTTTATAGCTATTTCCCTAGGACCTCACTTACTGTAAAATAGCTTTAAATTTGTGGTTCATAAAAAATGACTAAATGATGTATACATCCTTAAAGTTTGACTTAAGGAAACTGCTGCTTGCATTCTGTCATTTCTCTCTAAGCTGTCATTAAACATAAACTTCTATGTCAAGTAGATGATAATATTTCTCTAGTTTTTGTGAATTAAAGCAACAAACTTAAAGATATGCCATATAAAATCTTTCAAATTGACAAATGCCTCTTTTGTTGTTGTTGTAAGTGTTGTGTAAATTAATCATTTAACCTTCTTTCAGACTGGACTTCTACACTAGTCATTTCTAAATACACTTGTATTTCTTGGTCACATACATTTTTTTCAACTTCTTTTCCATTTTTGATAATTAATTCTAGGTTTTTTTTAGAAGTTTATTCTGTTTCCTCAATTCTTTTTCAGCCTCATTCTTCAGACAGGTCAGATAGGATCCTTCTTGTTTTTTTCTGAATAATCTCATTCAGTCATGTTCATTCAGTACTGTGTTAACAACTTTTCAGCCATACCTTCATTTCGACAAAATGGAGTTTCTCTGCCTCTGTTCCTTTGTAACTCAAACATTGTGCAAATACTCCTGTTTCAAGCTGTGCTTTGAACATTTTTTCATTACTCCCTGTTTTTAAAGCTCTGTAAGTTCATTTGCTTTGTTTATCAACACTCACCTCACTTTCCAAAGCAGCTTCTAGTTTTTCCAGTAACTGCTAAGAACTGTATTGCTGCCTGTGGTTCCTTGTTACTCATTCTGTATCACCATCTCCCTGCGCCTTCAGGATTTCCATGCTGCAGCATTTCTTTTTCCTGTCAAAGATCCTTCACAATGTTGTCACTGTGTATTTGATCAAATGCACCTATTAACAGCATTTCAAATATTAATCTGAACACTTTGTTTCTTTCATACGTTCTCTCCGTGTTTTTCTGACTATTTACATGAATGCATGGAGAAACATTTTTCCTTCAGTTCCTCAATATCTGCGCTTGTAGTTTTATCTGTAAAGAAATTCATGAAACTTAATGGTTTTATTGTGTTTTCGTGCTTTTTTATTCAAGATATAGTCTTTGTTTTCTGTAATATTCAACTATTTAAATCTTACTGTCTTCTGCCTTTTGTTTGTGCATATACTTTTTCAATTAATTTGGGTTTTATACAAAGAATATTGCTGAGGAGGTCTGGAACAAGAAAAATGATTCGCAGTTATCTGCTTTTTTCTGTTCCCTGCTAATTTTTTTTATTTTTTTAATTTTTTTTATTTTTTTATTTTTTATTTTTATTTAATTTTTTTTTGCTTTTAAAAATAAAAAAAAAATCATTGTTTCAGTAGTGGGAAAGGTTTACTGAGACTGTGGGTTGTCTTCATACTGAACCATCTTTACTCTGCATAACTGTAGAGTACTGTACATTTTGTGAATGTTGTGTGAAGATTGCTTATTGGAGATCACAGATACCAAAGTAATTAAAAGTTTCCAAATTTTTGTACCCTTAGATACATGGGTTTTGGTACTTTCGGAGGATGCATAACAGGTTGTGGGTAGCTACTGTTTTTCCTCATCATTATGATAACAAAAAATAGGTTTGTATTAACTTCACAGGTATTAAATCAACATCTTAAACTTGCAGGCACAATCTGAGTTAAGCTTCTAATACATAGTCATAAGAAACAAGATTTTAGAGGAAGTGATGTTAATTGCTTTTATGGTTTCTTTTCATATTTAAAACCTCACTCTGTTTTTTGTGCGGTTTGTATTTTTTAGACTGAATCCGGCTACGGATCAGAATCAAGTTTACGCCGCCATGGCTCCATGGTGTCTCTTGTTTCTGGAGCAAGTGGATATTCTGCAACATCCACCTCTTCGTTCAAGGTTAGTGAGTAATGTTTTCTTAGTATGGATGTGTAAAAAAGATACTTAAACAAATGAGAGAAAAGGATATATTATGTGAAGGTTTGCTCACACAACTAGAGGAAAGAGTACTAACTTTTTGGTTTACTGTGTAATTCTGTATGTAATAAAGAACATATTATACAGAAAGCTTTCACATGCCGTTAAGCAGTTGTCTATTTTAAATTACAGTATCTTCTGATGGCAAGAGAAATCAAACCTGTTAGGAGAATTTAGCCTTTCCCAGTGTACTCCTGAGCATACAAGGTCTTCTAAATTAAAGGATATGCTGGTTCTGTGATTTAACAAGTTTGATTATTAATACCAATTTTCGAATGACTTTTCTAGTTTCTAGAGTCTAAAATGTTTAACATTTTTATTTGAGTAACATGGCTTCTTGTAGGAGCAGATGAGGAGCAATGCTAGAAAAGTGTCTGGATCAGTACGAAAACTAGAGCTGACTATTTTCAGGCAAATAGTTGCAAACTTGGGATTAAGCAAAGCTATTGTTAGTAAGCTTTTTAGGATGCTCTGAAGTAGCAAGTGCAACAGAGAGGAAAAGTTGAGACCAGCAAAAAAAATGAGGAACACTTGCATATAGTTTCTTACAATCATGCTCTTTGAACACTGACAGTACTTTTTAGCAGTTGATACCTGAAAGATCATCAGTGTACCTGAAAGATTTGTTTGTTGTGGCTGCAGAAATTCATTTTTTTCATTGAACTACTGTTGAATATTTAGAAGCATTTGAAGTATTTTTCTCTTGTATTTTCAGAAGGGCCATAGCTTACGTGAGAAGCTTGCAGAAATGGAAACCTTTAGAGACATCTTGTGTAGACAAGTTGATACTTTACAGAAATATTTTGATGCTTGTGCAGATGCAGTTTCCAAAGATGAACTCCAGAGGGATAAAGGTAAAATTATTACTGGAAACACTGACCTCCTTAAATCTAAATTTCTATACTGTAAGGAATGTTTGTAATTGTGTAAATAATTTCAACTATTTGCACTGCAGTAGTCAGATTCCTTTTAAAAACTGCTTAAATTTGCTCTTAACCTGCAGCTGATAAGCTCATTGGAAAAAAAAAAAAAACATCTTTTAAGCACTTGATGTTATACAACAATATTTTTTTACCCTTATGAGATGTAATCAAGTTAATTTACAACTACATTTCTTACCATTATTTGGGAAAAAACATTTGAGTATTAGTTTGATAGGAACAGTATGTTCTTACATAAAAGCAAAACTGTTACCATATTGTATTCTTCAGAAGCGTATTGACTGAGGGTAGAATACTGTACAACTTGAGTGTCACTTGCAATAGTAGACCCAGATGAGGATATCTGTATATCTGAATAGTTTTTCTCAGAGTGCAGCTTGTTTTTGTATTCATACATGTTTTTTGGGGCATTTATTATTTATCCTTAGGTTTGTTATCTCTCACTATAGAAAGTCCTGAAACTTTTTTTAGTGAGAAAATGATAGATACAAACAATCCCACTGTTTTGCAGATTTGCTAGCATAGAGGAGCTGAATTGTGGTTCATTTGTGTAATCAGTTATAAAAGAACCTTCCTTTCGACACTGACCAAAAATCTCATAATTATTCCTCATAGTAACGTTGTGGTTCTGATGGGGATTTAAAAAAAAAAAAAAAAAAAGGCAAGAGGATCATGACTTTTTGTTTGTATTATAGGAAAAATATCTTGTGCTGCTTAGCTGTGAGAGTGCTCCTAGTTTACTCTTATGCACTGAAGAATTAGAACAGCTTTCTTTCTTCCCTAACATATTATCTTTCTCTTCCTAATTCAGTGGTAGAAGATGATGAAGATGATTTCCCTACAATGCGTTCTGATGGGGATTTTTTGCATAACAGTAACAGCAGTAGAGAAAAGTGTAAGTACGTCTAAACACTGAAAATTCACTTGAATAGTATGATAAGCCTTATATAACTAATATTTATGCTTTTGTCTGAGAGGAAAGCTATAGGAATGGTATTTCAAGTTTGTTACAGGAAATTCTTGTTCATTTTAAAATTATCATTTGTTAGATGTTTTTCATGATTTGTCATGAGTTAAGCTTAATTTAATTCACACAGCTATTAATGGAAGCTGATAATTCCTATTGTGTTCAAAGTCACTTCTACAAAATTCTGCTGGAACAGCTGTGTCGTTAAAATATTGGGAACTGAGAGTTGTAGCAGATAATCATTCTTGTTTTTGTTACCGTTGTCAACTTGTATGTTTTTTTCAACTATTGTGGCTGCATTATGACTAAGTCAGTGTTGTTACTCCTCATAATTTCACCACTTTTTAACTGTATTTTTCAATGATACGATGAACAAAATCTTGATAATTTTTTTTTAATTCTTAGCTTAGAAGATCTAATTATAGTTATCTTTCTGTCCATGCAGTAAATGCGAGACTCGTGCAGGTCCTCCTTTTTGGAAAATCTTCATACAGCTGGCCTGCCAGAAGTTATATATATGTTCAAAAACTCTTTGCTTTCTTTGTATACTTTCTCTTGTTTCTTGACTGAAATTACTTCAGTGTTTGTTCACTAGATGCTGATGGTTTAGGTATTTACTAGATCTTGGTTCACAGAGTTTTTAAATTATGCTAGCTCTCTTTCAAAACAGGTGGAGTCTTTAAAAGAAAGTACTTAAAAGTGTTGTTTTTTTTTTAAACTTAAACACTTTCATAAAGGAATTGAAAATATGGAGGCAAAATAAGCCTTTTTTGTGTCTACTGTTTTCTTTATAATGAGCTGTCCTTCCTATGTCTTGCAGCTTTCTTTGTATTTGAGTATTTTTGATGTTTTCACACTAGTGAACTCCAGTAGCTCCATCACACTGCTCTTTCACTCCTTCTCAAAATAACAGGAACTAAATATAATGAATGCAGGCTCATGGGTTGAGTTAAGGAGCAGTTTAATGAAAGGAAAAATAAAACAAGCAAAAGCCTTGCAGAAGCTAAAGGAGGAATTGCTTATTTCCTATAAGCATGGGATAGTCAGCCATGCCTTTGGAAGCAAGGACTTGATACGCATAGCATTACCTGGGAAGAGGGATGCTTTCATACTGATAGCTTCCCCTGGTCCTTCCTCTTTCTCAACTTTATTTCTGATTATGATGTCATACCAGAGGGGATATTCCATACCATCAGTTTGGACCATTTGTCCCAGTTGTGTCCCCTTTCCACCTCTTGCCCACCCCAGCGTACTGACTTTGAGGGGCTGGAAAAGCAGCCTGCATACTGCTCAGCCATTGTCAATGCATTCTAGCTACAGACAGAGAGCACACTACTGTATGGGCTGCTGTGGGGAAAGTTAACTCCATCCAAGTCAGACACTATGCAGTTGCTCTTTCTAGAATATCACCAAAACATAATGTAATGAGGGATGAGAAAGAGAGGTAATGAGGAATGAGAAATAGAGGTAATGGAATGCACTATAAACATACTTCCAGAATTAATAATATGAACTGATTTTTCAGTGATATAAAGTGCTTTCCCTGCTAAGGATTAATTATATGCTGGCATCAGAGGTTAAGTAGAGTATAACTTCGAATTCCTGAATAAATCTTTTGTGCTTCTTGTCAGTAAATATAAGCAATATTGACCGGTAAGCAAGTCTAGCAGTTTCACCAACCATATATAAAGAGTCTACATTTTTGAGGACTTCTAAATCACTAGAACAAATTCCAGAAAAAATAAGAAGTTGTTTTTTTTTTTTTTAAACATTACTGAGTACTTAATTACATGGCATGATTCATTTTGAAAGAGGTATCTGTCAAACTTTTTGTAGGATGGTGTAGGAGTTTCAGCTTAATTTACCTTTAGAACATTTTTTCATATCTGTATTACTCTGATATATATCCCATATATGCACACCTAATATGTAAAATTTCATTTGGAAAGTATATTTTTTTGGTACATCAGATAATGTTACAAATTTTAAAAGGAAAGTGATGTCCATTATTTTTATCATTGCTTAAGAGGAATTTGAAGTAATGTATCTATGTTCATCTTGGGAAAAAAAAAATCTTTATCAAGTATTCAGGAATGTCTCTGCTAAGAAATTGTTGGGTGTCCCGGATGGATATCTTTATATATAAACTCATTTACTATAGGTCACTATTTCTGCAACCTTTTGCTTTTTGCAGAACTTCTAATTACAGTGTTTATGATTCCTGTTTCTGCTACATTTACTTTCCATCAATTCTGTTAACAACCGATTTTCATTCTATTTTTTTTCAATACCTATATGATTTATAAGGGGTGAACGCATTAAAAAGTTCATGCTGTCTTGGAATATCCCGGGTTGAAAGAGCCCCACAGGGATCAAGTCCAACTTCTGTCTTCACACAGGATCCTAGTATCTTGTGCTCAAACCAGTAGATTTATAATTTGTTTAAGGAACTGTTTTCTCATTGTCGTTTGAAATTTCCACTCTACACCGTGCCTGAGTAGGGAGGAGAAAGTTAGCATGACTGTAGAGATTCATATACTGGTAATGAAGATACCGTGTTTGGATAGGGAAGTTTTTTGTTCTGTGTTTCCTAGGAACCTTTAATGAAGAGTTAGAGCGCAATGAAGGTATTCAAATTTATTGTTCACTTTCCAGTTGGAAAATCTGGTAACTGAAACAATGGTCATTTGTATCGAGACGCTAACGGAGTGCCTGACTGATGTGTGTTTACCATTTGGAATCTTGTAGTCTAGGAATGTGAGAGTCTTGATTGAGAAGTGTTCCCATCTATCTGCTTGGGAAAATGAGTGGATTTGAGCTTAATTTAAATGAGTGGGTGAAACCTATTGTGGGAACCTCTTTAAAGACAGAAGATAGAACTACATAGGAGATGTAGGATGAAGGAAATAACCCGTATAAAATACAGTGGGACTTGTGGTGAATTTTTGTTCTTGAAATGCAAGAAGAGTATTCACCCGCATTGCTGAAATAATGAGGTTATTCTTAGCGGAGAATTAATCCTATTAATCCTACTGCCATCCACAGGAGATCAACAATAGGTATCACTTAATAAGTAATACTCCCACCCGCTTCTTTTTTAGGTAGAAATAGTATAGTGGTATAAGTTGCAGAAGTGCCATAAAATGGAAGAGAAAAAGTAACTTTGTTTTTGTACTTAATATCTTCTAAAAATAATCTTCCATTTCACTGGAAAATGGATTTTACCAAACAGGTTATGTTTTAGACTTCCGGGGAAGAGTTGAAAACCATAACTGAGGAACAAGATGTAAAAGCTGATTGATCCTAAAAGAGTAGAGGTGCAGAACAGCTAAAGAGCATGGTATTTAAAAAAAAAAAAAAAAAATCATTATCATGAAAGGAAGGAGAAGATGATTCAGAAGTAAAGCAAAATGCTTAAGAGATAGGATAATTAAAAAGGAATCACTTGACTCAAAATCTTGAAATTGAATTTAATGTAGGCAAAAAATCATTGCAGAGTTTTTTTCAGTTGACTACAGCTTGATTAGAATGCTAGAAGAGCAGCTCCAATAAGAAAACTTTTACTATTATCCTTGAACTTGAACCTGTAGATGTCCCGATGGAAGATTTCAGCTTGAGACACTAGATCCTGTAGTTGATGTAGAAAAGAAGTGTAGAGAAGAAATCAGATGTTCGGCTTCTACGGATAGAAAATCTGACAAATATTCTTAATATTCTGAACCTTAACTGTTTCTGAGCTGGGGCTTGTGGTCTTCTTCAGACACGTTTTGGGAAGAAAAATGTCTCCTGAGGAGTACCCCTGTACACAATAAAGAATCTCTTGAGTGATCCTCTCCTCAAAGGAATAAGCTTTGCAGGTTCATTTTTGTCCAGTGTTTTGTACAGTGGGTGAAATGGCTGACTTTGAATGAAATTTCAAACGGCTTACATATCACTGCTGCTTTGAGACTAGTCACTGAATAAGGACTGAAAATACATGATATCCAAAACCATATCCAAGTGTTAATGAGTTGTAATGAGATTCAACGAAAGCTGACTTTTTTTGAGAAATGAGTCTTTGTTGCTGCATTACACTAACAAACTGCAGCAGAGATCTGTGAAATGAATTTTCTACATTGCAGCTGGTAGATGTTTCTTCAGCAGTATTATGTCTAGCAGTATTATGTACTGAAATAAAAAACAGGTCTATAAAGCAGTGCAGCTCTGCTGGTAAGCTTGTAGGTGAACATGCTGTACACCAAGAGGACAAATTAGTGGTATTGCAGTTCTCAAAGAAAAATGCAGTTTTTATGTGAAGCTGTTGTTTAGTTTCCATTATTCACAGTGAATCCACTGCATTGCCTCTTCACCAGCTTATACTGCTTTAAGTCTCGGCCTCCTCCGTGTTCCCTCTGCAGCTGTTAGAGGGAGGGAGATCTCGTTTGCTTGTTATTATTTCTGAAACATAATTTTTTTCTTTTTTTTTTTTTTTCCAGCCCCATATCATCTTCATCTGTTAGGGAGTATTCTTCATTGATATGGAATAAAAAAATAAGCTGTGTTTTACCATACCATGTGTGCTTATTGGGGAGTATGAAGAACTGTATGGTCTGTAATCATGTATTTGAAATAAAAATAGTTTGATTGCTTGTGAAAGAAGAGCATATAAAGCCTCTGGAGGCTTACACCACTGCTTAAGACCATATGATGTTTGCTTTCTGTTCCCCAAGTATTCTACTATCAGAGGACAGCAATTGCATTTCTCTTCCCTGTAAGAACAGAGCTTCTTGAAAGTTTTGCTTTGCCCATGCAGGCAGTTATTGGATAAACGTAACATAAATATTTATTTCAGCTTTTTAAACCATAACAGTGGCACAGTGACAAACCAAAGAAAAATTTAAAATGCACTACCCAGCTGACAAGTCACTAGCTTTAACCATGGCATAGCAGGAGGTACTTGAGCTTGCTGAGCTCAGTCTTCAACAGGGGTTTACTTCTGCTTGCTAATACGTTATAGCATTAATGTGTAGTATTTGATATGTTATTCTGTCAACCTATATGTAAGTTTGACATATAATAGGTATTTTTTTGTCATGCATTTTAAGTTATTTAAATAGCCTTAGCAACAGATGGCTTGGTTGACAGCATGAAGTAGTAGTTGGAATTGCAAAACCCACAATACTTGGATAATTCCACACATTTCATACTTTTATATAAATCATACATTTTTACTTTTTGGATTTAAAATCTATAATTGCCAGCTTAGAGCAATATGACATTTTGGCTTTGATTGCATTTTTAAATTTTTCCTTTCTCAGTACTGAATTAGGTATGTTCAGGTTTCTCTGTCTTAGGCCTCACTTCAAGCTCTCAAACTGCTATTGTTACGAAGTATTACCACTCCCTCCACCTACATGATTTGCAGAGCGCAGAGTAATACAGCATTACAAGCTGACTGGAAATAGAGTATAGCAAGATGAAGCTGAAGGGATGCATTCTTCCTTTTGAATCTCTTTTCTTACCCTGTGGATAGCTGCAAATAATTAGCACATTTTGATTTGTGTTTTGAAATCAACTTTCTAGGCAGTATATTCAAACAATTGTAATATAAACTTTTAAGATGCTCACTTGAATTAAAGGCAGCTGTTTATGTTTGTTTTCAGTATTTCCACATGTGACACCCAAAGGAATTAATGGCATAGACTTTAAAGGAGAAGCTATAACATTCAAGGCAACTACTGCAGGAATCCTTGCTACGCTATCTCACTGCATTGAACTCATGGTAAAGCGTGAAGAAAGCTGGCAAAAAAGGGTAGATAAGGTAAGGTTGTTTTCCTTTCACTTTGGTTTACAAAAAAAAGAAGTTTATTCAGCTTGAAATTTCAACAACTGTTTTTAACCTTCTTAGTTCAGGCATTATTTGTATTTTTATGTATAGCAGTTACTAATTTTAGGTGTTTTCATTATTTGTTAGTCCTACAAAATGTTAAAGCCTCATCTTGACTGTTGCTGATACAGTAGCATTCATCGTAGACTTCCTTTTTGCAGCCCTTGTTCAACTAGGATTTCTATATTATTTTTTTAAAATCCGAAGAGAACCTGACAGCATTAATATAATACATTATTGCTTGCAGCCTTCTAAAGGAGACATGAATATCCACACAGTATCCAGAATGATCTGCAAATCCAAAATGCTTAATTGTAAAATGGTAACAGTACTGAGAACAACCTATTCTTTAAAAGTTTAACTGTAAAGGTCTCTTTAAAGGGATCATCATTTATTTCACTTTTAAGAGATAAATAGAAAACATGATTTAGTTGATTAATTTTTTTTGGTTAGTGGTGTTATCTGTTTTTCTGATGACAATAATAGTTCGCACTAATCCTGTGCAACCACTATAGCAACTCAAAATGCACAATCTCTTCTTCAGATGAGATGTGTTGGAAGCATGTCTGAGATGTATTTCAGGCTTTGTCTTCTACAATCTTGTCAGCCTGCCATTATTGCCTGGTGTTCTGTACCATTGTTTCTTGTTTTTTAATTTAGCATGTTTACATATGGCATATATCAAATCTTACTTTATATATTATAGTGGTACTTTATATATTTTAGTGGTACATGATTCAAATAATAAAGGCATTCAGATAAAATACATCTGCATTTTAGTCGTTGCACCTGTCTCTAGCTGTCCTTTGTCTGTATGTCAAAGGTCTGGGCTTATCTAGCTGTTTTGATACTTCAGACAATGCTCTTTTTGGTTCTGATTCGTCTAAGTAGTTGGTGGAATTGTATCTGATCCAAGACTTGAAATTCATTAATGGAATCACAGAATAACTCAGATTGGAAGAGACCTTGGTAGATCTCTAGTCCAATCTCCTGCCCAAAGCAAGGAGAGTTTGAAATTAGACTGGGGTAGTCAGGGCTTTATTACGTCTGGTTTCAAGTGTTCAAAAATGGAGACTGCACAACTTTCTGTTCTGTACACCTGTCATTACAGAGAAACTTACAATGCTATGCTGAAAGTCTTTGTCTATATCCAATCAGAAATATTTCAGTATCTATTCTCTTTTTTTTCATCCTTGTACCAGAGACTGGATCTGTTTTCTTGACATCTCCTTGGTAGTCCCTTGACAGCAACTTTTTTCTCTTGAATGAGCAGACAGACTTAATCAGAATTTTCTTAGAGCACGGATGAAATGAATTTCTCTTGTCCAAAGTTTTGTGTATTTTAATATGGAATAGTATGTTCATATAGAAGATAGTTTAGATCAGTTATTAGTCACTAGACTAATTTTAAAGCACTTTTTTAGCTGCAAGTGGTTAACAAAACTGAATTTCCCTTTAGTTCTCATGTTACTGGTATGCCATATGCAGATTGCCTCACATATCATGAGTAAATACATTTGAAAGAGGATCATGATCTTGTCAGAACTTGGTTTTCCAGAAATTAAATAGGAAAGACTTCTCAAAACTTCGAGATTTAAAGGTTCTTTGCTGTGGTAAGCTTGTTGGCCCTGAGTAGTGTGGGAATAATGGGAAATATGGACTAGAGTCATTTGTGGGCCACTGTTTCTGTCAGGAATGATCTGCACCAGCGTGGGCTTTCCGTAAGCCACAGTTTATTAAGCTAACATCTATCTGCTCCAGTGTGTGGGGGTCCTCTACGGGCTGCAGTACGGATATGTGTTCTGCCATCAAGCACCACCGCAGCCTCTGGCCTTGACATTCCCTCTGCTGTTTCTTACTTTTTGTTCCCTCCTCCTCTCTCCCGGTGTGGGGTTTTTAATTTGTTTGTTGTTGTTTTGTTTTGTGGGGTTTTTCTGTGTGTGTGTGTGTGTGTGTGTGTGTGTGCGCGTGTGTGTTGTGTGTGTGTGTGTTTGTTGTTTTTTTCAAAAGTGTCACTTATATGGCTGGCAGGCTTAACTGTCCTGCAGTGAGTCTGTTTTGGAGTTGTCTGGACCTGGCAGTGTCTGACATGAGCCCTGACTTCCTCCCATAGAGAGTCCCCTGCATCCTCTCTAATAGAAATGTTTTTATATCTGCACAAGAATTTTTTGTCTTTTCACTACATTGCTTTAGTGGCTCAATATAGTTTGTAGAAGTGTCTTCTACAGCTATGGATCTGATATAAAAGCATTGCATTATCATCAGATGAATGTCTTCTGAGACAGAAGTAAATATTGTGAGATAATGAAGTTCAGCCTATTTTCACATATACTTTAAAGGAGAAAATTTGCAGAGGAGATGCTAGGCTTAATCTGATTCCAGCATCACTACATCTTTATTCAAAATATGTAATGTAGATATAATTAGTGGCTTTAATACAGTCATACACCTATTATGAGAGAATGATGTTGAGTTGTTAGTCTCTGCTTGGAATTCATGAAATGACTCACTTGGATCCTGTGCCAACTAACTACAGATAGAAACTTACATGCAGTGACTCATTAGTATCTCACTATATTCAGCGAGTTCACATTTCAACAGTTTTACCCTTCATCCTTTTGTCATCACTGCCTGAGCAACGGTGTTGAGCAGTTCAAACAGTTACTTAGCAGGTCTGACCCTCAATGAATCATTTATAGTTATATTTAATTTTTGGTTGCTGGTCTAGTAGTTTCTTGCACGACTTATTTAAAAAAAAAAAAAAAAAAAAAGAAAGAAAAAAAGAAACGCATCAGTCTTGTTTGTGTCCCTGGTTACTAAATCATCCTTCCTATTCAGCTTTACTTGCTCACACTTTCTTTGCTACACACGTTCTTTTGCTCACACTCTTCTTTGTTGTGGTTGGACTCGATGATCTTCAAGGTCTTTTACAACCTGAGCAATTCTATGATTCTTTGATTCTGTGGGAAGGGGTTCCTCAAGGTACTTAGCTTCCCAAGTTTTGTTTGAGTATATATGAATGCACACAGTGTGTGCATGCAAATAAAATGAGAAAATTGATGGCTCTGGAAGTCTTGTAAAAAAACAAACAAACAAAAAAATAAAGCTATACTGATCATTCTATTTATTGGCATATGTATTGTTATCAGCCATTTCATTCCTTCAGCATCAAAAGATCATGTCATTTTGCAGGAGATAGAAAAAAGGAGAAGAACAGAAGAAGCATATAAAAATGCTCTAACAGAACTGAAGAAAAAGTCCCACTTTGGAGGACCAGACTATGAGGTGCATTTCTGCTTTACATTTTTTTTAAAGCCAGGAGTTTGAAAGCTTATTTATTAAATGATTGTATGTGTAAATCAAGGGGATTGGCTTGTGCGAGAGTATACATGCCACCTCAGTTTTTCCAACTTGAAAACTGGATGACAAATTTCTATCCTTAATTTTTTTAAATGAAATTCAATCTTCATCTTGTCCTTCTTGTGTCTAGAGTAATTCATTTACTGATATTTCTGGTGAATTTTGATATATTTTTTTTAAATATATTTGATACTGCTTATATGGAGTAGTTATACTTTTCCTTTCTAATGGGTCAACTGTATAGGTATGTAATACAAGTACGGAAACCCTAAAGGCAGAGGCAGTCCTAGAATCTGAAGTTAAACTAAAATCAATTTTTAACTTGTCTCTGTTACTTCAAATGTGATCATAAATGCAGTGAATTTAAGATTCTGCTTCAGCTGTTAAATTGTGTATTTCAGAAGCTTCCTCCTCAGATATTTACTCAAATTCTACAGTGTCTAAACCACCTTCTGAAAAGTAATACAAGCCAATGCACCTATTGTGCAGTTTGTGTGTGTTTTTTTTTTTTTTTTTTTAAGAGCTTGACTTTATGGCATTAATCACATACTTGTTTCTGCTTAAAAATCAAAATTGAGAAATAGTAACAATATGGGATACTTAATAGACATTTGAACACTGCTGCTTCTCTCAGGTATCCATTTTAGTTTTTTGAGATTTGGTAGATCTGTTTATTTTACAGTACAATAACAGCAACCTAGTTTTCTTGAATTACCATTTTAAGTCTTATCTTGAGTTTTCAGTACTCAGTTCTACCTGCTTCTTTTTGTTAAGTTATTCTTTCCAAGAATTCTTAAGTAAATGATCCCCAGTATTTTTTGTCTTATATTTTTATCTGAAACACTGGAATACTCAGAAGCAGTCTAATTGTGCAATTATGTTAATATGTTTACTTTTCTGACACTTTGTAAGCATTTTTAAAGAGGAAATGTATATTAATTAAAGCTAAAATCTGATGTCAAAGTATGTTGACGATTCCTCAGTTTCCTGTTTACCTTGTTTACATAACTACCTCCTATGTTACAGTTAGAGGGAGTAACTTTCTTTAACAAGCACAGTTTTCACATGAATTGTGGTCTAAGAATATTGGTAAAAATATGGAATTTTTTATGGATATGGAAGAATTTAATTCTATCAGTTACATTCGTAGTACATACATATACTTCTAAAATTAAATTTAAAAGGAGCTCTCTCATGTCTCCAAAGTTTTAAACTAGTTCTTGTTTCTTATACTCTAGGAGGGCCCTAATAGTCTGATTAATGAAGAAGAATTCTTTGATGCTGTTGAAGCTGCTCTTGATAGACAGGATAAAATGGAAGAACAGGTACTGATGCTTGAAAAATGTGTTAATGATGGGCGCTTCATGGGAAGCTTCAGTGACCTATGCTCATTCCTTGGGTGTATCTCCTGACAATTAAAAGTAGAATTCAGTTCTTGGTATTTGTAAAGTCAAGTACTGTTTTAAGTACTGTTTAACACTAATTTTGAGAAGCTGATTTCACAGCTTATGTGGACTACAGCACAAATGTTAACCTAAGTGAATCTGTCTTTTCTGATTCTTACATATCTTAGAATTCTGCATAAAATTTATTTGTAACAAGTACATGTGCAAATAGGAATACCAAACACTGCAGGTATTTGTCAAAACGTCATTACTGCCCTGAAGTTTATTTTGCTAATAACAGCAGCAAGGATCAAATAGGGATAACATGCATTAAGTGTAAGGGTTGCTTTGAAAGTAATGCCTCCTATTTATTTCCAATGAAACTATAACAAATACAAAGAGCACAATAACATTATTTGGTAGAGCAAATTCTCAACTACAAAACATTATTTTGCAGCATGGTCACCACCATTAGCTATGTGTTTTTGCCAATGATGAACAACAGCCTGCATGCTGCTCTTGTAAAAAAAAAAAAAAAAAAAAAAAAAAAAAAAAAAAATCTGTGCCAGTGGAGGTGACCTGCTGTTTCACAACTGTTGTGATGGTATAATTCCAGGGAAATGTTGCCCGTGCAGACTGTCTTTCAGCAGCCCGAACAGATGGAAGCAAAAAAGCATAAAGACAGACTACGGTGGTAGGACAGTCTAGCCAAGATGGGCAGTGTGTTCCATTGTCCTCAGACTGATATATGGGGCCTGGTGTTAGTGTGTTACAAGAGAAAGGTGTTTTTTTCCTCTGTCCTTACTCTGGAAGTTTGAACCTTCAGCTTAGTAAGTGTTGCAATGTAGCAGGCAGAGCTGATGGTTTGTCTGAATAGCAAATAAAGAAGAATCTCTCCTTTTCTATCCCAAAAGATGGGGCACATCACTTTACCCACCGAGGGCTGCATCCTGAACTTTTTTTTCCATGGGAAATTCACGTGTTGCCACTGCCCAAACTGCTGTTTTTACTCCATCTGATAGGGACACTTATCTTGTCACTAGTAGTGATGCAATCCAGGAAACTGCCACTTTCAGCCTCATATTGTTTCAGTAGGTCCTGACAAACTTGAATATAGTGTTCTTTCTGTTCTTGTGAGCATTGGGACCCACTGGGTACAAACTTTGCAATATTCCAACATTGCCTCCATGCATTACCAACACATTGAAGGTGATAACTCAGCTCCAAGCAAAGTTACTTGATCATAATCTAGCAATGCACAGATGAACTGATCAAGCTGATCTTCATTTTGTGATGTGACAGCTCTGCATGGCAGTCTAGAACATAGCTTGTCTTAAATGTCAAGTTTCACTGTTGCCACTGCACCACCCACCACCTCACTCTGCTCACAGCCACTGTTTGGTCTCCACAGACATTCAGCAAGCATCAATAAATGTGTCAGTGGGTGCAGTTTTTTCCTCGTAGAGGAATTCAGTGGCACACCTTTGCTTGTCAGTCCCTCTGCTGCCATCTGTGGAAGAGCAACAAAATGGTAACAGACTATTGGCAGGAAGGATCAACCTTTACTGCCATATCACCAATACCCACCTCTGACATCTTTTTGAGTGACTATATTGATGTAGCAGCGTTACTGGTACCAATTAAATTTCCTTAATCTAGAAACACATCTGGAAGTATAGATGAAGTTAATGAATATTTCATTCATCTAAAAGATCATCAGGATGCCAACTGAAGGCCCGTCAGGGATGGTATTCGTTCTTGTTTTAATGCAGTAGCCATTACATAGACTGAGGATGACTCACACTCTTTAATAGTACATTTAGTAGCAACTAACTACCAATAATTAAGCCTATTTTGTTGCAGTCTCAAAGTGAAAAGGTCAGATTGCACTGGCCAATGTCCTTACCTTCTGGAGATGCATATTCTGCTGTGGGGAGTCACCGATTTGTCCAAAAGGTAAAATATTTCCCACAATTTCCACAGAATATTGGCTGATATATGATGTTTATATACAATTTGTATGGATAGGCAAGATTGATTTTCTTTTTGTAAGTGTTTCTAGTAACTTTTCATGGTTTATTCACATTCAGTTAAAGCAGCTGGAATTGGAGGAAGACTGTTTTCTCTTGGCTCAAAAAACACTGTTCTGAGTGTTCATTTAGAATACTCTTGACTTCTTTCAAGATTATCAGTGGTAGTAAAGGAGACAGATGAACTATCAACCTCAGTTTTTAAGATTTCTTCACCAGAATTGATCAAATTAGTTAATTTTTTTAAAATTCATTTGGATCAGGACTTTCATTTTAATGTTACTGGAAACACTGTGCTCCTCTCACGGCTACACTGGGAGCATAATACATAATAGGTGCATGAAATCAGCATTTGCTGCTGTGCTTGCTGCTTATGGTGCTTTTGTTCTCCTTTTCTTCATTATCTTGTGCTTGCAAGTTGGTACTGAACGCTCTGTTGTGCCTTTGTTCTGATTACTTGGTTTTTTCTTTGTCTGTCTCTGGTAGCCCTATAGTCGCTCTTCCTCCATGTCTTCCATTGATCTAGTCAGTGCCTCTGATGATGTTCACAGATTCAGCGCCCAGGTACTGTATTTATGTGTAGAGTGGGGGTTACATATCTTTGCTATATTTCATCTTCTTCTCTAGAACCTGCATTTTTGTTACATGAATCATTGCTTGCTTTAAACTAGTACATTGAGACAAACAAAGGAGTTCTCTATTAGTAGACTAAATGGTTGTCTTTTTACATTCTGCTTGCATGCTTATCACTCCTGCAGAGGCCCACCCCTTGTGAAACTGTTGGATTGATTTCAGTAGCTTTAATAAAAATGCATACAACTTGAACTTCATGCATTTCTGATTTTTGTGACTTTAGAATAACACCTGTTTTGTGCAGGATGGAGATGGTCTTTGCTTCAAATTAATTTTCTTCTTTTTAAAATAAAGATATAATTTTTTTTAATAGTCGTCACTTGTAGTGACGTTAAGATGATAATACTGATTTTTAATATTTACTGGTTTTGATCTCTACAGCTAGATTTATTACTGAAATGTTATAAAATGTGTTGTTAGTAAGGTTGTGGATATGAATGGTTTTTTAATGAAAGCTTTCAATATATTCACTGATTCTTCAGAAGGTAACTCTGACTTCCTGAATACGTAAATGTAAAGTGATATACACTAGTAATGTACAAAATTACTTCAGGTGCTTGCTCTGAAGGGGACATAGTTTAAAGTTGGGTTAACTAAGTGACATCGTGTTTTGCTCTCTAGTCTCAAAAAAATGATGTTCAAACATGACATTCATGCTGCTAGTTTTCTTCTATTGTGAGCCTTTATCTTACTGTGAACCAGAGCAGGAATTCCTTCTAGGATATGTTACTTTATCTTTTTTTTTAATCATTGTTTAATATTGAAACAAGCTGGTTTTTTCAAACAGAAGGAATAGATTTTATTTTCTTTTGATTAACAAAGCCCAGAATCATGCCACCTGCAGAAAGTACTGCAAGCTTTGCAAGCACTAAGTTTATTATGTCACAAGCCAGTGTGACACAGTATAGCAAAATAATATTGATAACATTAACCCAGACCCAGGCGTGATCAATGGCAAAAGAAGGAGCATAGAGAGCAAGTAAGGCTCTACACAACAGAACTCTGAGAACATGCACAACAAAGCTTATAATAAATTTGCTTTGAGATACTCTGGTCAGATCTGTTACTTCAACCCTTCAGGCCACCCACGTTGGGTGCGAAAAATAATGGTTGTTGTTTAACCCTTCAGGCAGTTCAGCTGCCACACAGCTATTCATTCACTCCCCACAGGTGGGTAGGGAGAGAGACTTGGAAAAAAAGGTAAAACTTTTCAGTTGAAATAAAGACAGTTTAATAGGACATTTTTGTCTTTTATACCGGCAATAACAATTGTGCATCCACATGATAAACCTCTGTAGCAGAGATCTAGTATGGTGGAAAAATAAATCATTTAAAAACAAATCTGAGGTTGACCAGGTCTGTATCAAAATAACACAAATTAAAAATGATAGCCAGATGGATTTGCATTTGTGGCTGCTGCATGGATTTTACTAAGCAGAAGTTATCACCCAGAATTTTAGGATGTGGCATTAAGTTAACTAGCTCACTGCAGAAAGGATGATCTTGCTAGCTTACAAAAATCTTCCCCACCATTAATTACCTCAGTATTTTTTCCCTGGAACAAATTTCTACCAGACTAACAAATCAGTCCATCTTCTCTGGAATTTCACTGCTAGCGAGCAAACAGGTGAAAGACAATGAAGAGAAAAGCAGCATGCCATCTTCTCCTGACACCCTGGCCTGGGCTTTATTGACATAAAATTGGCCTCCATCCCCTCTCTGGAGACTTGGTTTTTAGAAAGACCTGTTTCTCTGACCTTAAGCACATTTTCTAAAAAGTACATTGTACAAATAAAATTACTGCTTTAAATTAAAAATAAATATCGTATTTCTGTTCCAGAGCACGTAAGGAAAAGATGAAGTATTCTTTCATTTTGCTTTTCTATTTTTTCACTAATTACTGCAATTGTTTCATATGTTCTGAAGCCTGGTGTGCTTATAAAATAGTCTTGTAAGCAGTGCAGAAACTACTGCTGATGCTTCAGTTTTACTCTTAAACTACTCTGTTGTTCAGTTAAGTAATGGTTAGGTGTAGTGCTTTGCTGTTTAAAATAAATAAATAAATAACCAAAAAAACACAGTAATTCACGTTAACAGTGTCAGGCAGGTGGTATTGCTGTGACAGATTTTAGTGGTCACCTCCTGTTTATGTGAAGCTTAGTAGATTGTTTACAGTATTTGTAAACATTACTCAGCAGTGTATACTGTATTTTTGCTTCTATTTTTATTTAGAAGGATAGAATTTTGTAATAGGAGGGACAGAAAAAGCGTTGTAGAATGAAACTGCAGACTGAAAATAATAATGCAAATAAAAAGGCATTTCCTGTTCTGTCACCCACTGTCATGTGCGTTAAGCAGAATTTTTAACAAATGAGATGTTTCCATAGGTGGATTAAAATGTATCAAATATCTGAACTTTCAGGAAAGCACACAACTGTCTAGTTTTAAATGAATGTTTTTAAATAGATGAGTCTCTGCATCATCTAACTTTTTCCTAATTTGTAATTGTGCAAAGATTCCGGTGGAGCAGAGCAGGCATGTTTTACTGATAACTGAGAATCACAGCTGATCTGTGTTCCTGTGTTGGGTTTGCTGGTGTCAAACCACAACACTTTCGTCCTGCTCTCATCATACCCACTGCTACATCTTTGTTCAGCTTTTTAAGCGTTCTTTATTGGCTGTTGTCCTACAAGAGTCACTAAGCACTGTAATTCTGCTTAGAGATGCCTGAAGTAATTTTGCTGAACTGAAACGGTTTTCAGGTAGAAGTAGGGAGTTTTGACATTTCAGGCATACAATGGAAGAATGGGAAGTACTCACAAATAATTAAGTTATACTTTGAATCATTGTTTTGGCTTTTGTTTTTGAAGCCTGGAAGTATCTGTATCTTAAGTACAGTATCTTAAGCTTGGATGAAGAACTCTGTTGTCCCAGATCAGCACTGCACAGGATTGACGTATTGACATGTGGCTTCCAGGACTGTACAATTGCCTGTCCAAGAGGATGAAAAAAAACTTTTAAATGTGTATTTTTTTCTGCTTTAAAGGTGGAAGAGATGGTACAAAACCATATGACTTATTCCTTACAAGATGTAGGAGGAGATGCCAATTGGCAGATAGTGGTTGAAGAAGGAGAAATGAAGGTAAACATCTGGTTTATGCTTAAGTCATATCAGACAGATATCCTTGTTTTCTTTGAATACTATCACTCAGTAAGTCATGTTGTTAGAACTTCTGAAAATAGTATTGTTCAAGCTAGAACTAGAGTTCACTAGAGCTGCAACATCCTATGTAACACCTGGAATAACTTTATGGATTCCTTCCTTCTCTCCTGCTAAAAACTTGGTGTTAAAATGGCATAAATTCAAAATATGAGGATGTTATATGGTAGCAAACTGCTGTCAGCCATTTTACTGTGTTTGTGTGGATCCTTATACATAATGATAATGTAGCTTAGATCTTTTTATGGTAGAGATTCTAAAAATAATGTTACTGTAATGTGAATTATCATTTAAGAATACCTGCATTAGAAGTGACCAGAGAAAACTGTCTTGGCAAATTATTCATGCGTTGGTATTGCAGCTTTTTAAAAGCTTACGCTCATGTGTAAATTGTTTCCTATTTCAATTTTGACAATTTCTGTCCTACATCTCATTCTTTGTATTTGATCATAGGTATACAGAAGAGAGGTGGAAGAAAATGGAATAGTTTTGGATCCTTTGAAGGCAACACATGCTGTTAAAGGGGTAACAGGACATGAAGTTTGCCACTACTTCTGGAACGTTGACGTTCGTAATGACTGGGAAAGTAAGGAATCTGTTCTTATATCTTACTTTGTTATTAGTGATCACAGAATTTTGCAATTTAGAAGGAACCCACAGGGATCAATGAGTCCAGCTCCTTGCTCCACATAGGACCACTCAAAATTCAACCCTTTGTCTGCGAGTGTTGTCCTTGAGCTCTAGCTGGCTTGGGGAGCCTGTTCTAGTGCTCCACCACTGCTACTCTCCTGCCTCTTGTCCCCCATCTGTATGTTTAGCCAAGGTTGCCCCATCCCAAATGCAGAATCTGGTACTTGCTCTTGTTAAACTTTATGAGCCCTTCAATTTGTTGATATTCTGTCTTTCTGTGCTCAAGGAAGGTGACAGCTCTTCCTTATTTAGTATCATGTGCAAGCTTACTTAATATGCACTTAAGTCCTGTGTTCAGTTTTTTATTATAGAATTAAAGAAAACTGGCCCTAAAGTGGCTCCCTGAAGAACCTGCTATTGTTTGACTGTCAGATGATGCAATGTATTTACTTGATCCATCAGCCAGTTGCTCACGCAGTGTTTTTATGTACTTGTCTAGTCATATGCTGGATAGTTATCCAGAAAGGTCCTGTGAGAAACAGTACCAAAAGCTTTTGCTGAAATCCAAAAGACCTCATCTTTTGGCTTCTCTTTGTCAGCTAGATAGGTAACCACATCATAAAAGGAGATTAATTTTATTTAAAAGGGTTTTCCCCTTGTGAACCCTTGTTGGGTATGACTCATAACTGTAATCTTTCAACCGTTTTCAAGTTGTTTTTCAGCAACTCCCAAAGTAATCTTTTCAATGATTTTACCAGGCACTGAAGTGGGACTCACGGGCCTCTAAAATTACCAGTCTTCCTTGTTATCTCTTTTTTTTTTTAAATCAGTACAACTTTTGCCAGCTTCCAGTCAGTTTGTACCTTGTAGATTCCTAAGTCCACTGAAAAATATTTGAGAGAAGTCTCACAGTGATACCAGCCAGCTCTTTCAGTACCATGGAATTAATCCCAGCAGGCCCTATGGACTGATGCAAGTCTGAATCAGCATATCAGCAAGCATATTGTTCATAACATTGACCTAGTATCTGTGCTATTTTACTGATTTATTTATTTATTTTTTTCCTGTTTTTGTAGCAACAATTGAAAATTTCCATGTTGTGGAAAATTTAGCTGATAATGCAATCATCATTTACCAGACACACAAGGTAAGAATTACACTTTACCTGTATACTCATCCTATCAAAACAGTACTCCAGCTTGTTTTGAAATACTTCAGTGGCTCAAAAAGCAAACTAGTTGAGATCAAGTTCTCTTTGAAACTGCAACTTTGTCAACTTTTTGAGCTTGGCTAGATAGCATAATTGGTTGTGAATGTGTCTGCTACGGTATGTAATAAGAAATGAGAGCTGTTTAATATTGTCTATAATGTCATTTCCAACAAGGCAGTGGTTGTCTAAACCAAACCAAAGCAATAAGTCAACACTGACTACAAGCAAGAAACTCAAACCACTTCATCATTTGTCTGTTTGCAGTAATGCAAGCTGTTGTTAACTACGAATATTTGACATAGGCATTTGCATTATGACATGGTACAGATGCTGGTGTAATATATAGGTCTGTGACTTGGCTATGCTTCTTCTTCTCCCCAGATAGTTTTGGTGCAACTTCTCTAAATGTTTCATTTGAATTGTAATTCAATAATAGTAAATTAAAAGACTCAAATAGAAAATTTGTAACTAGTAGTACATATTAATCATAGAATCATATCATAGAATGGCCTGGGTTGAAAAGAACCACAATGATCATCTAGTTTCAACCCCCCAGCTATGTGCAGGGTCACCAACCACCAGACCAGGCTGCCCAGAGCTACATCCAGCCTGGCCTTGAATGCCTCCAGGCATCCACAACCTCCTTGGGCAACCTGTTCCAGTATGTCACCACCCTCTGTGTGAAAGACTTCCTCCTAATATCTAACCTAAACGTCCCCTGTCTCAGTTTAAAACCATTCCCCCCAATCCTCTCACCAACCACCCATGTAAACTTGAATCTTGTATGATGACAAGTACTGGTATACTAGGATACTTGAACAATTAACAATTATTTACACAATTTTATTAATGATGGTATTATGTTAAAAATGCCATCACAAGAAGGCTTCAATTTTCTGTTGTGTAAACTGTAGTGTTATGGTAAAAACAGCATTTTTGCTTCTATTGAACGTCAGGAAAATAGCTTCTGCATAGTTTCTTCTTTTATATTTTTACTGGGCACTTCTCTTGTGAAATTCTCTGTTGGAAACTGTCAGTTTACCACATCTGTCTTGCTGAAGTAGTAGCTCTTAAACATAATAGATAAAATGTTTGTTTCTTTTTCTCTAGCCCTTCATGTTTATGGAGGCCTAGGTGCATCTTCAGACTTCAATCGCATGTATTTATACTTAGCTACTAGCTCTGCTTGTAGCTTACAAGCAAGTCATTGCAGATTGTTGTCGTGCCTTTCGAAGGCCTTAAACTGTTGCCTTAATGCTTTTTTTAATGAAGTGCACCTGATATGCATCTGTATAGTAGCTTTGTTTTCTGTTTCAGTTTTGAAAACTGCATGAAATTACTAAAATAGAAGCATGGAATCATTTGTGTTTGAAAGGACTTTAAAGGCAATCTAGTTCCACACCTCCTGCCATGAGCAGGGACATGCCTTTCTTGTGCTTAGGGCCCCAGAGCTGAACGTAGTACTACAGGTGGGGCTTCACAAGGGCAGAGCAGAGGGGACAACCACTTCCCTTGCCATGCTGGCCATCCCTCTTTTGATGTAGCCCATCATGTATTATATACAGAAAGCCATGTATTTGACTTTCTGTACTGCAGGTACATGTTTTGCCAGCTTATTTTGAGCTTTTCATCCACCATCACTTCCAAGTCCTCCTCCTGAGGGCTGCTCTCTATCCACGTCACCCAGACTGTATTCGTGTTTGGGATTGCCCTGATTCAAGTGCAGCACCTTACACTTGACCTTGTTGAATCCAATGAGGTTTGTATGGGTCCATTTCTCAAACTTGGGCCAGATCCCTTTGGATGGCATCGCTTCCTTCTGTCTGCACCACCCAGTTTAGTATCATCTTTGAACTTGCTGAGAGTGCACTTGATCCCACTGCCTGCGTCATTAACAAAGATATTAAAGAGTTCTGGATTAAACTTTTTTTTTTTTACTTAGATAACACATCTGACATTGTTAGCCTTAATTGTTGTGACCTTCTAAGTATAAAAAGTATTTAATTTGTAACATTATGAAAAGCTTATGATGGGATATTTCTCTGCAGAGAGTGTGGCCAGCTTCTCAAAGAGATGTGCTGTATCTGTCTGCCATCAGAAAGATTCCAGCATTCAGTGAAAATGATCCTGAAACATGGATTGTGTGCAATTTTTCTGTGGAACATGACAGTGCTCCTGTAAGTTTTGCTTTCACTCTATCTAGTTCTGCTTTAAGAATTTTTCTGTTCCATTTTTGTACACAATTTTTCTGTTATGTGGTGATGGTATTGCAGTACAAGTGTAAAGTAGGCTGGGAGTTGAGGAAGGTATGCAAAATACATATATATATATTTTTTTTTTTAAATGAGGTGATACATTGACCTGTGTGTTCGATAAAGCTTTTTTGCCTTATCTCAACAAAGTGTTGCAGAAAAATGAAAACAAAATATATATGTGAAAATATTTTAAAGAGTGGCAGTGTGGATATGAGGTTAGATATGGGATCTATTAAACTTCCAGTGGACATCATTCTGCAAATATTAGCAATAATTTTTGTCTTTGGAATCTTTCTCTGCTCATGTTCTATGCCACTGCCTGCTCATAAGGGAAAAGTTGCTGATGTCTGTAGAAGTATCATCCGTTTAATACTTTCTTACTGATTTGTTAAAATTATTGAAATACCTTATGTCTAATATCTATTAAGCAAACAAATGTGAGATTTAGGCATTTCAGTTCAATACTTTCCTTATTCAGTATGTACCTTTCCTTTTGTTTGCACTCATGGTACATCACTGTGCTAGAATGTACATTCTTCAAAAAACAGACTTTGGATTGTCTTAAACTTTATAGTAAAAGAAAATGTTAGCAATCAAGTAGGAAGAAATAAGTTTACTTGGAGGCTTACAAATCTTTCTTCATTTTTCTCTTGTAGCTGAACAATCGCTGTGTCCGTGCCAAAATAAATATTGCTATGATATGTCAGACATTAGTAAGCCCACCAGAGGGGAACAAAGAAATAAGCAGAGACAATATTCTATGCAAGATTACATATGTAGCTAATGGTAAGTCTTCATGTTTTGTACATATTTTTTTGGTGTGGCATTTGAGATACATGCTAATTCTGGTGAACTGAGTGCTAGCAAGAAAAAAGTCAGTGCAGCTTTCTGTTAAACAGAGGACAATATTTGTGATCTTTATGTTCAAAAAGATGTAGCAGTCATTGAGGGGGGGGTCATCATTGCAGGACAATATCTGCAACTTGGATGGTTTGGCTTTTAGTTTCAATAATTTTTTTAATTTGTGTTTTGCTGTCATTTTTTTTCCCCCTGATTCATCTTGTTAGGCAAAAAACTCAGTATTTAAGAAGGTACAAATACATTTTTTAATGAGGATGTTTGCAAGATGTATAACTGAGTTACATATTTTTTATGTTTTTTAACTGATAAAATCCCTTTTGTAGACTGTAAATTTATCAAAGCCTAACTGTATTGTTCCTGTACCCAGTATTTAGCAGTGTATTACAGTACTGGACCCACATACCTATTAGATCATCTCCTGCAGCTAAAAAGCACTTTAAGAGTAGCCCACCTGCTCATTATTCTTAACCATCTATTATATGACTTACTAAAAAAGCCTGCAAAATGAGTTCAGTAAATATTTGCAATGTAAGACTGATACAGCTTGTAGAATCAGTCCTACATTGCAAATGTTTACTGAACTCATTACAGCTTGTAGGAAGTTCTGTACAAATAATGTGATACAATACTAACCTCTGGGGGAATGTGGTTTTTTTCCTATTCAAAAGTTTCCTGATTATTTGTAGTATATACTTCCATGACAAATGCTGAACTCTCATTGTATGGTAAGTGGCAACTTGTTCAGCAAAATGTAAGCACATTTTGAAGTCCCTCAAAAATCATTTGTAAGACATTGATTGTGTAGCAGTTCTACAGACAAATTCAGCAGTAACTGGAAAGCTAAGATTGATTTCTGTTTTCTTTGAAATAAGAATTTGATTCTTCCCATTTTTTCTTGGAAGAATACCACCTTCCATTTGGGCAGTACTTAAAGATTCACACCTTATTTTATTATTTTTCTAAATAATGGCATCATAGACATGGATTGAACGTGAATATTAAGAGCTGGAAACACTACAGCAGACTATAATGGCCTAAAAAAAGTTCTGATTATTCATTGTTGTTTCTTTGGAAAAAGTTGCAGGAATACAAACTTACATTCTTATATGCAGCTTTTAGAGGATTTTGTATATTTCTGCCTTTCTTCCTGTCTTCTCCTAGTCAACCCAGGAGGGTGGGCACCAGCATCTGTGTTACGGGCAGTGGCAAAACGAGAATATCCCAAATTCCTGAAGCGTTTTACATCATATGTGCAAGAGAAAACAGCTGGAAAATCTATTTTATTCTAGTATTAGCAGGTACAAACTCATTTTTAATTTCTTAATTCACTGTTGTAAATGTTTAAGGCCAAACAGAAGCATGCAATCTAGAAATGTTTCATCATAATTAGCATCAATACAACATTTAGTATTAAAATGTGTATGCAATATTTCCCAGTCACATAATCTGTCAGACATAAGCCTTTGTACAAAGTAAGGCTTTGCTTAATTTTCCTTAGTGTGCAGACTGTAAGCCATCAAATTCCAACAACACAGTGCTATTATATCTTGTTTAGAGCAAGATCTGAAAGTTAGTTCTGTGCATGACACAGGCCACATCTACTGTTAAATTCTATTTGTTATGTCAGACTTCAAGTCAACTGATCCTTCTGTTAAAAGGCAATCCTGTAAAATCTGATTCACATATTTAACTGTGCATTGTTAGAGTGATAGTGTAGGTGAACCTGATGTGTCAAGAACATGTCATGAACCAATAGTTCAAATGTGAGCATAGCAGTAATATAAGTTATGGAGTTTAACAATTTCTTGTTTTCTTATTAGTGTTTATACAATGGTGTATTTTGTCTTTGCTTGTCTCCAGTGATCAGAACAAGACTGGGTGAGCATTCCACGTTGGAGAAGTGACCATACGTAGAGGACTCCATGCTGGAACGAAGGATCTACAGTCTTCTTACAGCCCAAATTCTAGGCTTTGTATACTGAAGTGAAGAAACGTTGCAACACCGTGAGGTTGAATATTTAACACTAGCTCTCTCTCCTGCTAACTTCTCTTGCTGAATCAGTGTGTAATTATAAATACATGTATTGATAACATGTATATGGCTCTATTTTTATTTGCTTACTTTAGAAGAGGAAGAACGTACAACTTTGAATCACCAACGTGAGTTGCTGCTTTAATTTTAAACAACTTGCAGAATTTCACTGTCAGCCTTCCCCAGATAATTGCATAGTTTTTGTGCATGTCTAAAAAGCACAAAAGACAAATGCACATATAGCATACTGTATGTGCTTTATATGCACAAAAATCTGTGGTATTTTGGGGGAGGATGAAGGGAGGAGTTCAGTAAAGCCTAGTGACTTACTGGCAGGTCTTGTTTTGCTTTGTATAATCATAGTTCATTGCTGCTGGTTTCTATAATGAATCATCTTGTTACATAAAATGTCAGTTAATAACTGAGGGCTGTCAATATCCTTATGACTTTGCCTTTTCTATTGTCTTACTCTTATGAAGATCTTTATTTCTGAAGGAGTAAGAGTGTGAAAAGCTTTATTTTTTTCCAGATATCTTTATATTTCTATTGTATTTTTTAGTTATGTAATGTGCTACGAAATTTTTGTTATTAAACATGACCCAGAAATTTCTGGAAAGATTCTATATGAAAGGGCAAGAGACTGTCTGAAAGCTAAATGTCATCTGTCCGTGCTATACGTGGTCTGCTTTCCTGCGTGATATCTAGAGGGCTTTTCTGAGGCTGTGAGAAGGTACACTATAATATTTATTGAAGTAATTTGGACTACATAAGACAACATTCCTGATCTGAATGAGGATGAGTACATTACTTTCAAATCCTGCATGTGTTTTCCTCATCTTAATAAAGCCATGCTATGAGGTTCATGTAGAAAAGTAGTTGCATTGATAATACCTGTCACTTGATCAAAAACCTGTCAGAACTATGACAATGCATTGATCTTCTTGGAAAGTTCCCTTTAGTTGCTGTGAAAATTTAAATGTCAGATACTTGCCTGCCTTAGATTCTGGGGATGCTCATTGGGAGACAACTCTCACAGACTGGTACTCACTTTGAGTTATTTAATCCACGTCCTGTAGCTGGAAAATATGCAGAGGCTGCTGGGTGTTTCATTGACCCGTATATCTCAAGAAAAAAAGAAGTTTCAGATATCTATTTTTCTCAAAAGAAGGAGAAAGTTGTATTTGATAGAGTATAGTAGGTGCCTGAAAATAAATTTAAGAGAGTAATTTAATAAAGATCTGGTGAATGATAAAGGGGATATTCACAGTGTTAGGAAAAAAAACATGTTCTTTTACCTGTTCACTTTCTCTATTGAGATAAAACCATACATAACACATGATTACACATGCACGCGGATTTCATGCTCCATAACTGTATCTTTTTTATTTGCCTTTCTCTGAAAGTGTGCATGGAATATGCCTTATTACAGAACTATTCTGTTAATTTGAATACGTAGAAAAGTGCCTATATGGTAATGCTAGTAAGGCAAACGAGACAAAAATTTATACATGTTTACTATATCACCAGTGAGCATTTTATATAGTAATGTTAAAAAATAATTCTTATACCTCAAATGTACTTCATCTTTTTACAATCAACAAAACAATAATTCATTCACCATAGCCGCTGATGGGAACTTCAAAAGAGAAAAAAAAATGTCCAAAAGAGTGTAATTCCTTATCTGTCATTTCTGGTAATAGTTGTTGAAC
This sequence comes from Meleagris gallopavo, assembly GCF_905368555.1. Classification (NCBI taxonomy): domain Eukaryota; kingdom Metazoa; phylum Chordata; class Aves; order Galliformes; family Phasianidae; genus Meleagris; species Meleagris gallopavo. The sequence goes on from NC_139435.1 coordinate 24,189,726, forward strand.
ACAGGTGAGTAACTGTTTCTTAATTTAATTGGATAGCTTTATTTTACAAAGGAATGGAAAGTTTACAAAGCAGTATATAAATATTTTATCATTAGTTGCATTTGCACTAAATGTGATGTACTTTTGTGATTTATTCTGTAAATAAAATCACACTACTACTCTTTGTAAAGAATACACTTTACTTTTAGATAAAGGCACTGGTACTTCACTGCAGTTAGCCCTGCCCAATCAGTGTTGTAAGAGACTTCTTTAAAACTGTGGAAGGAGTTGCAAAATTGAGACATAGGTATTAAAAGACCTCTCTCTCTCTCTCTCTCAAAAAAAAAAAAAAAAAAAAAAAAAAAGCAGCTTTCTTTAGGCCTGTTGGATTGTCTGTGTGCAAGTAGCCATCAGAGCCTTTCTTCCAGAAGAGATCTTCCTGTTATGGTTCTATAAAATTTCTCCAGAGCTGAACCCTTTTCCCACTGCCACAAATATGAGCACTCTGTGTTCTTTTCATCCTGTTAATGAATCTGTAGAATTGATACTGCTATGATTTTCTTTGCAGAATTGCAGAAGAAGCCCTTTGCTCTAGGATAGATGTTTCTGTAACTTGAGCCCATATGAAGGGCTGGGGATATGGCAGTCTAAGGAAATAGCTTGATAGAACTCATGGGAGCGAGGATGAGCAATAGTCATTGTTAGCCCGTCTGGGAAACTGAACAACTTACTTTGAGCAACTTAGGTGTGAGAAGTATGGTGCATTTATGGGCTGAGGGGAAATTACCCTTCTGTTAGTTGGGCTGAGCTGGCTTATCTGAAGTTGTGCAGATTCTCTTTAAACTAATCAGATTGTCCACCTGTATTTTTGTCACGTTGTACAGATAACGCTGTATTTGAATTGCCACTGTTCATCTACAGACTCAGAACATGAATCATATTTTTGAGTACCTTGAGTGTGTAGAGTGTAACTGTTATATAATAGCTTTATGATCCTAATGATAAGTTTTAAAAATTAAAAGTTGGCTCTTCTATGTTACAATCACAAATTTAAAACCAGTATTTAAAGTGAAAAGTATTAAAAATTATGAAGAAAACCCCTGGTTTGTAGTTATTTCTAACTTTCAGTGCTTTAAGGAAACTTACTTAAATATTTTACGCTGTAACCAACCTTTGGACTGTATATGAAGTTGTATGCCGTACTGCAGTGTAGCAATGTAAAACATTTAACAGAAAGCAGCTTGCTTGTGTTACTGAGGTTGCTGAAGTGAAAACTGGAATGCCACATAAGCTGTTGATGTGTGAAAAATCTCATTCTGTACTAGCATATCAGAAGCATGTTAGACGATATTACTGTACAGTATAGTTTTAATATAGAGTACTTCCAAAGTTGTATTTAAGCTTCTGTGTTCATTTGTACAGAAATAACATCAGGAAAGCATGTGTGGGAGAACGGAGATCCAGGGCTGAGAAATGCCAGAAATACAATAAATTTGTACTTTTTCTAAAATATGAAGAATTGCTAAGAACTGAGATGAGGTGGTGCAGAGCAGGCTTTCTTAATAGCAGGAATAACTGCCTCCTAATGGATCGGTAACAATCCCTCTTCTGTTGGTTACGCGGGGATTTCTGCTTCTTATGCAGAAATCATTTAAGTTATGGGAACCTTACAGGTAAGCAAGATGAGAGGAACAGCTTGAGTTAATAGAATGGCATTATGCACAAAAAAAGAAAATTTACCTTAAGCTGAGTTGCATCAGGCCCTGGGTAATATAATGCAACAAATGCAGAGAGTCCTGCTGCAAGCCCTGCCTTCAAGTGCAGCTATTTCATCTGGCAAAAAAGAAATCTCTCCCTGTGCCACCCTCCTTTTCCCTTCTGGGAAAAAACAAAAAAAAACAAAACAAAACAAAAGACCTGCTTGATTTGTAATTAAAAAACACATGCTTTCTAGTAAGGAGAGGCTGAGCTTTTCTGTAGCCATCTGAATAGCTACAATATAATTTGACCCTAGATATTAATAATTACTTATGCCACACAATTTACCAGTGTGTATGACTCATGGCATTGCTGTTATCTTTACTCTTCAGCAGTAAAAAGCTTCATACAAGGAGAAAACTATTTTTCAAGTAGATAAACAAGAAGGGATGCACTTCAGAGCATTGTGTGCCTGACGGTGTACATTTTTCTTAAGCTGTAACCACTGATGCAGCAAGGTTTTTTTTCTGCGCACCTTCCTCTGATGTGTTAGAATAAGGAAGGCTAGATGAATTGCTGCAATTTTAAGTTTAAACTAATTCTCTTAAAATGGACTTTTGAGGACAAAAGAAATAGTTGGACCGTACAACAGTTGGACCTATGTTGTCTAAAACATAAGAACTTCTCTTTAATTTGGACCTTTTAATTCTACTTTTGTTTGAGGTGGTCTGCCTGAATTTCCACGTGAGATTTTCATATCACAAAATAACATTAACAACTCTTTTTTCCACTTCACAAAAAAAAAAAAAAAAAGAAAAAAAAATTTGCATGGTTTATAAATGTTGTTTTGAGTCCCTTATTTCATTTTCAGAGATGAGAAGTAAAGGAGCTGAGAAAACTTGGAAATGCTTAGAAGCAGCTGCATGCTGGACTCTGAAGTAGATTCTCCTGCCATACTCCTTGTTTTTAACGCTTTATTTGAGCTCCTGGCCTTGACTCCCTAATTCTGTTGCTGTTCTGAGCCAATAAAAGCATTGCAATCCAGTAGAACAATTGCATACAGCAAGTCTTCATATTTGATTTGTCCCTCCACATGTTCATTCACCTTCCAAATGGGAAGTGCTTACACACCTGTCATTTACTATACATCCTTATGTTTATTTACAAATGAGTATCCTTTGAAAAGCATGTAAAGCTCAAGACTTATCTATTTAATTTATCTATTTAATTTCTTTCTAAACCTTTGTGTGATGGGACAGACGCTCCCATGATGGTTCACAGGAACCATCCCAGGATGGTTCTTGGCAAGTGATTCCTAGTTAGTGTTAGACTAATAGCGTATAATGACTGAAGAATTTCACCGTGAGGGATGGGATTGTGACTGAGTCATGAAGCAACCCAGCAAGTTCAGCTTCCTGGCATGGACAGAGCCCTGGAATTACTCCTCAGCACCTGGAAACAAGGAACTCAAAACCCCAGGGTTGTGTGCTGACTGATGGGCATCAGTCATGTGAGAGTTTGAACAGATGAACTGTAGGTGTGTCTGTATGCGCCACAAAATACTTGGAGTCTAATTATTTAGTGCAGTCATCTTATCTTACAGGTAATCTTACTGTTTGCATCCTGTTTGAAAATTGCTGGGAGATCAGCATAATAGTATTGTTTATCCAGTGTTAAAATACTGTTTTTCCCATGCTACTTTAATTAGTACTCCTTGAGCACTAATCCAGTTGCATTTTGTCTTGACGAAGTTCCAGTGTTGAAAATTGGGTGTGGTATCTGAACTGTTGTATACATTCGTGTTGTTAAAACATGACAGCAACTCTGACAGCAATGGGTGTTTTTTAGTAGAAGGCAAAATGGTTATGAGTTTCTGTAAAGAACTTGAGAAATGAAAACTATTAATCTGTGCTCAATTGTCATTGAAATACAGAGTAACTAACCATCTTACTATCAAGAGAGGTACTCAACAAGCAGCATTGCTGTAGTTCAATTAGTAGCTTTACTGTCATCGAGTGACAGAAAGGTTTGGGCTGGGAGGAATCTTAAAGCCTACCCAGTTCCAATCCTCAGCCATGGGCAGGGCTGCCATCCATCAGCTGAGGCTGCCTAGGGCCCCATCCAACCTGGCCTTGAATGCCTCTGGGGATGGGGCAGCACAGCTTCTCTGGGCAAAATCTTCATGTGCTTCACCGCTCAGAAAAATTTCCTCCTAACATTTAAACTGAACCTCCCCTCTTCTAGTTTAAAACCATTCCTCCTTCTCTAGTACCAGATCTGGAGGTTGGTGGCCCTGCCTGTGGCAGGGGCATTGGAACCTGGAGGTACTTGGGGTTCCTTCCAACCCAAGCCATTCTATGATTCTCCTACTCTCACTGTTTTGACAGTTCCTCCCTATTTAAAAGGGGTCCCTTTTAAATACTGGCAGACTGCTGTAAGGTCTCTCAAGCCCAGTTCTTTCAGCTTTCTTCATTAAGAGAGGTGCCCCAGTCCTCTGAGTATCTCTGTCACCTTCTCTGGACCCAATCCAGCAGTTCCATGTTTCTTGTGCTGAGGCCCCAGTCCTGGACACAGTACAGCAGAAGGCAATAGTCACCTCACTCTCCTTTCTGGCCACCCCTAAGAAGCACCACTCCTCACCTGTCTCCATTTGGACACTGAGCCAATGACCACAACTCTCAGAGTGCAATCATTCAGACAACTGTAAGTGCTCCATTTATATATTTTATTGTAAATTGGGATGTCACACTTGCTATTTTATGCTGTGTACATTTCCTGGCCTTAGGCTTGTGTTAAACACGTCTTGCTTAAAGGATATTAGAATCACAGTATCATAGTATGGCCTGGGTTGAAAAGGACCACAATGATCATCTAGTTTCAACCCCCCAACTGTGTGCAGGGTCACCAACCACCAGACCAGGCTGCCCAGAGCCACATCCAGCCTGGCCTTGAATGCCTTCAAGGATGGGGCATCCACAACCTCCTTGGGCACCGTGTTCCAGTGCGTCACCAGTGCGTCTGTGTGAAAATCTTCCTTTTAATATTTAACTAAACCTCCTCTGTCTCAGTTTAAGACTATCCCCCCTTGTCCTATCACTGCCCACCCTCAGAAACAGCCATTCCCCCTCCTCTTTATACGCTCCCTTCAAATTCTGGAAGGCCACAGTGAGGTCTCCCCCTCTCGGAGCCTTCTCTTTTCCAAACTAAACAAGCCCAGTTCCCTCAATCTTTCTTCATAGGAGAGGTGCTCCAGCCCTCTGATCATCTTAGTGGCCCTCCTCTGGACCCACTCCAAGAGGTTGACTCGTTATTAGACAATGCTTTAACATCTACTAAAACAAAACAAAATAAACAAAAAAGAAAAAAGAAGAAAAAACCCACTCAATTAGTTGTGTTTCTGAAATTTTGTTATGGCGAGAATGTGGCCCAGCATGGTCTTGAGAAACCAAGTATAACCAAGGACTGTTTTATTTATTTTTTATTTATTTTTTTTTTATTTTGCCTCCCGGCTGGCGTCACAACCCCAACCTGCTGACCATGGCTGGCTGGAGTCACGCCCCGGCCTGCTTGCCTTGGCTGGATGGCTGGAGTCGTGGCCCCTGTCTCCTTGCCGTGGCTGGCTGGCTGGAGTCGTAGCGCCTGCCTGCCTGCCTCGGTTGGCCTTCTGGAGTCATGGCCCCTGCATTCCTGCTCTGGCTGGATGGCTGGAGTCATGCCACGTGTCTGCCGGCAATGGATGTCTGGTTGGAGTCATGGCCCTGCCTCCTGCCTTGGCTGGCTGGCTGGAGTCATGGCCACTACCTGCCTGCCTGCCTTGGCTGGATGGATGGAGTCAGGCCTCCTGCCTCCCTGCCTTGGCTGATGGCTGGAGTGGTATCCCCTGCCTGCCTGCCTGCCTTGGCTGGATGGCTGGAGTCGTGGCCCCTGCCTGCCTGCCTGCCTTGGCTGGCTGGCTGGAGTCGTGGCCCCTGCCTGCCTGCCTTGGCTGGCTGGCTGGAGTCGTGGCCCCTGCCTGCCTGCCTAGGCTGGCTGGCTGGAGTCATGGCCCCTGCCTGCCTGCCTTGGCTGGCTGGCTGGAGTCATGGCCCCTGCCTGCCTGCCTTGGCTGGCTGGCTGGAGTCGTGGCCCCTACCTGCCTGCCTTGGCTGGCTGGCTGGAGTCGTGGCCCCTGCCTGCCTGCCTTGGCTGGCTGGCTGGCTGGCTGGAGTCGTGGCCCCTGCCTGCCTGCCTTGGCTGGATGGCTGGAGTCGTGGCCCCTGCCTGCCTGCCTTGGCTGACTGGCTGGAGTCGTGGCTCCAGCCTGCCTGCCTTGGCTGGCTGGCTGGAGTCGTGGCCCCTGCCTGCCTGCCTTGGCTGGCTGGCTGGAGTCGTGGCCCCTGCCTGCCTGCCTTGGCTGGCTGGCTGGAGTCATGGCCCCTGCCTCCCTTGCCTGCCTGGCTGGCTGGCTGGCTGGAGTCGTGGCCCCTGCCTGCCTGCCTTGGCTGGCTTGGTGGAGTCGTGGCCCCTGCCTGCCTGCCTTGGCTGGCTGGCTGGAGTCGTGGCCCCTGCCTGCCTGCCTTGGCTGGCTGGCTGGAGTCGTGGCCCCTGCCTGCCTGCCTTGGCTGGCTGGCTGGAGTCATGGCCCCTGCCTGCCTGCCTTGGCTGGATGGCTGGAGTCGTGGCCCCTGCCTGCCTGCCTTGGCTGGCTGGCTGGAGTCGTGGCCCCTGCCTGCCTGCCTTTATTGGCTGGCTGCCTTGCATCATAGCTGGTGTTCGGTTGTCAGGGTTCCCGTTTTGATCGCTGTTGGCAGGGAGGTTGCTCGTGACATCATAAAGCCATGGCAATGTGCCCCTAAGAATGTCCCTTGAGAACCAAAACATGGCTGTATTGGGTGACCGGCTGGCTTTGGTGTGACTGTTGCCCTGTTTGTCACCAGAGGGATTCTGCGGGGCTCCATTGTAAGGCCATTTCTCCTTATTGCTTTTACTGTGGATTCCAATAAAGATCTGGAAATAGTATCAATCAATTTGTGGATGATACTAAGCTCGGAGGAGTGTTGACCTCCTTGAGGATAGAGAGGCCTTGCATTGAGATCTGGACAAAATGAGGGTGGTCCCCATCTGCACAAAGAAGAGCGAGCGCTGGGTTCTGCACCTGGGATGGGGTGCCCCTGGCCCTGTGTGCAGACATTGGTGGTGAGGGGCTGGAGCGCAGCCTGGCAAAAAGGGATCTGGGTTGATGGCAAATGGAATCTGAGCCGGCAGTGCGCCCTGGCAGTCAGAAGGGTCAACCATACCCCGGGGTGCGTCAGGCCCAGCACTGCCAGGCGAGGGAAGCGGCTGTCCCGCTCTGCTCTGCGCTGTGCGGCCTCACCTCCAGCGCTGGGTGCAGGTTTGGGTGCCACTACATAAGCTGCTATTTGAGAGTGTCCAAAGGAGGGCTACAGAGGTGGAGAAGGATCTGAGGGCACAGTGTTTGAGGAGCAGCTGAGGTTCCTGGGTGTGCTCAGCCCAGAGCAGGGCAGGTTGAGGGCAACACTCATGGCGGCTGCAGGTCCTCACAGGGAGCGGAGGGCAGCGCTGAGCTGTGCTGCCTGGTGACAGCGACAGGGCCCGAGGGAACGGCATGGAGCTGTGCCAGGGGAGGGGCAGCTGGGGGTTGGGGAAAGGGTCTGCACAAGAAAGAGGTGGGTATGGTAGGGCTTCCCAGAGCAGTGGGCACGGCCCCGAGCTGCTGCAGATGAAGGACTGTCTGCATTTGGGTGGTCCTCTGTGGAGCGAGGGGTTGGACTTGATGATCCTTGTGGGTCCTTCCAACTTGAGATATTCATACAATCATAGAACCATAGTATGGCCTGGGTTGAAAAGGACCACAATGATCATCTAGTTTCAACCCCCCAGCTATGTGCAGGGTCACCAACCACCAGACCGGGCTGCCCAGAGCCACATCCAGCCTGGCCTTGAATGCCTCCAGGGATGGGGCATCCACAACCTCCTTGGGCACCGTGTTCCAGTGCGTCACCAGTGCGTCTGTGTGAAAATCTTCCTTTTAATATTTAACTAAACCTCCTCTGTCTCAGTTTAAGACTATCCCCCCTTGTCCTATCACTGCCCACCCTCAGAAACAGCCATTCCCCCTCCTCTTTATACGCTCCCTTCAAATTCTGGAAGGCCACAGTGAGGTCTCCCCCTCTCGGAGCCTTCTCTTTTCCAAACTAAACAAGCCCAGTTCCCTCAATCTTTCTTCATAGGAGAGGTGCTCCAGCCCTCTGATCATCTTAGTGGCCCTCCTCTGGACCCACTCCAAGAGGTTGACTCGTTATTAGACAATGCTTTAACATCTACTAAAACAAAACAAAATAAACAAAAAAGAAAAAAGAAGAAAAAACCCACTCAATTAGTTGTGTTTCTGAAATTTTGTTATGGCGAGAATGTGGCCCAGCATGGTCTTGAGAAACCAAGTATAACCAAGGACTGTTTTATTTATTTTTTATTTATTTTTTTTTTATTTTGCCTCCCGGCTGGCGTCACAACCCCAACCTGCTGACCATGGCTGGCTGGAGTCACGCCCCGGCCTGCTTGCCTTGGCTGGATGGCTGGAGTCGTGGCCCCTGTCTCCTTGCCGTGGCTGGCTGGCTGGAGTCGTAGCCCCTGCCTGCCTGCCTCGGTTGGCCTCCTGGAGTCATGGCCCCTGCATTCCTGCCTTGGCTGGATGGCTGGAGTCGTGGCACGTGTCCGCCGGCCATGGATGGATGGCTGGAGTCGTGGCCCCTACCTGCCTGCCTGCCTTGGCTGGCTGGCTGGAGTCATGGCTCCAGCCTCCCTGCCTTGGCTGCTAGCTGGAGTGGTATCCCCTGCCTGCCTGCCTGCCTTGGCTGGCTGGCTGGAGTCATGGCCCCTGCCTGCCTGCCTTGGCTGGATGGATGGAGTCATGGCCCCTGCCTGCCTGCCTGCCTTGGCTGACTGACTGGATTCGTGGCTCCAGCCACCCTGCCTTGGCTGGCTGGCTGGAGTCGTGGCCCCTGCCTGCCTGCCTAGGCTGGCTGGCTGGAGTCATGGCCCCTGCCTGCCTGCCTTGGCTGGCTGGCTGGAGTCATGGCCCCTGCCTGCCTGCCTTGGCTGGCTGGCTGGAGTCATGGCTCCAGCCTCCCTTCCCTGGCTGGCTGGCTGGCTGGCTGGAGTCGTGGCCCCTGCCTGCCTGCCTTGGCTGGCTGGCTGGAGTCGTGGCCCCTGCCTGCCTGCCTAGGCTGGCTGGCTGGTGTCATGGCCCCTGCCTGCCTGCCTTGGCTGGCTGGCTGGAGTCGTGGCCCCTGCCTGCCTGCCTTGGCTGGCTGATTGGAGTCATGGCTCCAGCCTCCCTTCCCTGGCTGGCTGGCTGGCTGGCTGGAGTCGTGGCCCCTGCCTGCCTGCCTTGGCTGGATGGATGGAGTCGTGGCCCCTGCCTGCCTGCCTTGGCTGGCTGGCTGGAGTCATGGCCCCTGCCTGCCTGCCTTGGCTGGCTGATTGGAGTCATGGCTCCAGCCTCCCTTCCCTGGCTGGCTGGCTGGCTGGCTGGAGTCGTGGCCCCTGCCTGCCTGCCTTGGCTGGCTGGCTGGAGTCGTGGCCCCTGCCTGCCTGCCTAGGCTGGCTGGCTGGTGTCATGGCCCCTGCCTGCCTGCCTTGGCTGGCTGGCTGGAGTCGTGGCCCCTGCCTGCCTGCCTTGGCTGGCTGGCTGGAGTCGTGGCCCCTGCCTGCCTGCCTTGGCTGGATGGATGGAGTCGTGGCCCCTGCCTGCCTGCCTTGGCTGGCTGGCTGGAGTCATGGCCCCTGCCTGCCTGCCTTGGCTGGCTGGCTGGAGTCGTGGCCCCTGCCTGCCTGCCTTGGCTGGCTGGCTGGAGTCATGGCCCCTGCCTGCCTGCCTTGGCTGGATGGCTGGAGTCGTGGCCCCTGCCTGCCTGCCTTGGCTGGCTGGCTGGAGTCGTGGCCCCTGCCTGCCTGCCTTTATTGGCTGGCTGCCTTGCATCATAGTTGTTGTTCGGTTGTCAGGGTTCCCGTTTTGATAGCTGTTGGCAGGGAGGTGGCTCGTGACATCATAAAGCCATGGCAATGTGCCCCTAAGAATGTCCCTTGAGAACCAAAACATGGCTGTATTGGGTGACTGGCTGGCTTTGGCGTGACTGTTGCCCTGTTTGTCACCAGAGGGATTCTGCAGGGCTCCATTGTAAGGCCATTTCTCCTTATTGCTTTTACTGTTGATTCCAATAAAGATCTGGAAATAGTATCAATCAATTTGTGGATGATGCTAAGCTCGGAGGAGTGTTGACCTCCTTGAGGATAGAGAGGCCTTGCATTGAGATCTGGACAAAATGAGGGTGGTCCCCATCTGCACAAAGAAGAGCGAGCGCTGGGTTCTGCACCTGGGATGGGGTGCCCCTGGCCCTGTGTGCAGACATTGGTGGTGAGGGGCTGGAGCGCAGCCTGGCAAAAAGGGATCTGGGTTGATGGCAAATGGAATCTGAGCCGGCAGTGCGCCCTGGCAGTCAGAAGGGTCAACCATACCCCGGGTGCGTCAGGCCCAGCACTGCCAGGTGAGGGAAGCGGCTGTCCCGCTCTGCTCTGCGCTGTGCGGCCTCACCTCCAGCGCTGGGTGCAGGTTTGGGTGCCACTACATAAGCTGCTATTCGAGAGTGTCCAAAGGAGGGCTACAGAGGTGGAGAAGGATCTGAGGGCACAGTGTTTGAGGAGCAGCTGAGGTTCCTGGGTGTGCTCAGCCCAGAGCAGGGCAGGTTGAGGGCAGCACTCATGGCGGCTGCAGCTCCTCACAGGGAGCGGAGGGCAGCGCTGAGCTGTGCTGCCTGGTGACAGCGACAGGGCCCGAGGGAACGGCATGGAGCTGTGCCAGGGGAGGGGCAGCTGGGGGTTGGGGAAAGGGTCTGCACAAGAAAGAGGTGTGTATGGTAGGGCTTCCCAGAGCAGTGGGCACGGCCCCGAGCTGCTGCAGATGGAGGACTGTCTGCATTTGGGTGGTCCTCTGTGGAGCGAGGGGTTGGACTTGATGATCCTTGTGGGTCCTTCCAACTTGAGATATTCATACAGTCATAGAATCATAGTATGGCCTGGGTTGAAAAGGACCACAATGATCATCTAGTTTCAACCCCCCAGCTATGTGCAGGGTCACCAACCACCAGACCAGGCTGCCCAGAGCCACATCCAGCCTGGCCTTGAATGCCTTCAAGGATGGGGCATCCACAGCCTCCTTGGGCACCGTGTTCCAGTGCGTCACCAGTGCGTCTGTGTGAAAATCTTCCTTTTAATATTTAACTAAACCTCCTCTGTCTCAGTTTAAGACTATCCCCCCTTGTCCTATCACTGCCCACCCTCAGAAACAGCCATTCCCCCTCCTCTTTATACGCTCCCTTCAAATTCTGGAAGGCCACAGTGAGGTCTCCCCCTCTCGGAGCCTTCTCTTTTCCAAACTAAACAAGCCCAGTTCCCTCAATCTTTCTTCATAGGAGAGGTGCTCCAGCCCTCTGATCATCTTAGTGGCCCTCCTCTGGACCCACTCCAAGAGGTTGACTCGTTATTAGACAATGCTTTAACATCTACTAAAACAAAACAAAATAAAGAAAAAAGAAAAAAGAAGAAAAAACCCACTCAATTAGTTGTGTTTCTGAAATTTTGTTATGGCGAGAATGTGGCCCAGCACGGTCTTGAGAAACCAAGTATAACCAAGGACTGTTTTATTTATTTTTTATTTATTTTTTTTTTATTTTGCCTCCCGGCTGGCGTCACAACCCCAACCTGCTGACCATGGCTGGCTGGAGTCACGCCCCGGCCTGCTTGCCTTGGCTGGATGGCTGGAGTCGTGGCCCCTGTCTCCTTGCCGTGGCTGGCTGGCTGGAGTCGTAGCCCCTGCCTGCCTGCCTCGGTTGGCCTCCTGGAGTCATGGCCCCTGCATTCCTGCCTTGGCTGGATGGCTGGAGTCGTGGCACGTGTCCGCCGGCCATGGATGGATGGATGGAGTCGTGGCCCCTACCTGCCTGCCTGCCTTGGCTGGCTGGCTGGAGTCATGGCTCCCTGCCTGCCTGCCTTGGCTGGATGGATGGAGTCATGGCCCTGCCTGCCTGCCTGCCTTGGCTGACTGACTGGATTCGTGGCTCCAGCCACCCTGCCTTGGCTGGCTGGCTGGAGTCGTGGCCCCTGCCTGCCTGCCTAGGCTGGCTGGCTGGAGTCATGGCCCCTGCCTGCCTGCCTTGGCTGGCTGGCTGGAGTCATGGCCCCTGCCTGCCTGCCTTGGCTGGCTGGCTGGAGTCATGGCCCCTGCCTGCCTGCCTTGGCTGGCTGATTGGAGTCATGGCCCACTCCCTGCCCTGGCGCTGGCTGGCTGGCTGGAGTCGTGGCCCCTGCCTGCCTGCCTTGGCTGGCTGGCTGGAGTCGTGGCCCCTGCCTGCCTGCCTAGGCTGGCTGGCTGGTGTCATGGCCCCTGCCTGCCTGCCTTGGCTGGCTGGCTGGAGTCGTGGCCCCTGCCTGCCTGCCTTGGCTGGCTGGCTGGAGTCATGGCCCCTGCCTGCCTGCCTTGGCTGGCTGGGCTGGCTAGAGTCGTGGCCCCTGCCTGCCTGCCTTGGCTGGATGGATGGAGTCGTGGCCCCTGCCTGCCTGCCTTGGCTGGCTGGCTGGAGTCATGGCCCCTGCCTGCCTGCCTTGGCTGGCTGGCTGGAGTCGTGGCCCCTGCCTGCCTGCCTTGGCTGGCTGGCTGGAGTCATGGCCCCTGCCTGCCTGCCTTGGCTGGATGGCTGGAGTCGTGGCCCCTGCCTGCCTGCCTTGGCTGGCTGGCTGGAGTCGTGGCCCCTGCCTGCCTGCCTTTATTGGCTGGCTGCCTTGCATCATAGTTGTTGTTCGGTTGTCAGGGTTCCCGTTTTGATAGCTGTTGGCAGGGAGGTGGCTCGTGACATCATAAAGCCATGGCAATGTGCCCCTAAGAATGTCCCTTGAGAACCAAAACATGGCTGTATTGGGTGACTGGCTGGCTTTGGCGTGACTGTTGCCCTGTTTGTCACCAGAGGGATTCTGCAGGGCTCCATTGTAAGGCCATTTCTCCTTATTGCTTTTACTGTTGATTCCAATAAAGATCTGGAAATAGTATCAATCAATTTGTGGATGATGCTAAGCTGGGAGGAGTGTTGACCTCCTTGAGGATAGAGAGGCCTTGCATTGAGATCTGGACAAAATGAGGGTGGTCCCCATCTGCACAAAGAAGAGCGAGCGCTGGGTTCTGCACCTGGGATGGGGTGCCCCTGGCCCTGTGTGCAGACATTGGTGGTGAGGGGCTGGAGCGCAGCCTGGCAAAAAGGGATCTGGGTTGATGGCAAATGGAATCTGAGCCGGCAGTGCGCCCTGGCAGTCAGAAGGGTCAACCATACCCCGGGGTGCGTCAGGCCCAGCACTGCCAGGTGAGGGAAGCGGCTGTCCCGCTCTGCTCTGCGCTGTGCGGCCTCACCTCCAGCGCTGGGTGCAGGTTTGGGTGCCACTACATAAGCTGCTATTCGAGAGTGTCCAAAGGAGGGCTACAGAGGTGGAGAAGGATCTGAGGGCACAGTGTTTGAGGAGCAGCTGAGGTTCCTGGGTGTGCTCAGCCCAGAGCAGGGCAGGTTGAGGGCAGCACTCATGGCGGCTGCAGCTCCTCACAGGGAGCGGAGGGCAGCGCTGAGCTGTGCTGCCTGGTGACAGCGACAGGGCCCGAGGGAACGGCATGGAGCTGTGCCAGGGGAGGGGCAGCTGGGGGTTGGGGAAAGGGACTGCACAAGAAAGAGGTGTGTATGGTAGGGCTTCCCAGAGCAGTGGGCACGGCCCCGAGCTGCTGCAGATGGAGGACTGTCTGCATTTGGGTGGTCCTCTGTGGAGCGAGGGGTTGGACTTGATGATCCTTGTGGGTCCTTCCAACTTGAGATATTCATACAGTCATAGAATCATAGTATGGCCTGGGTTGAAAAGGACCACAATGATCATCTAGTTTCAACCCCCCAGCTATGTGCAGGGTCACCAACCACCAGACCAGGCTGCCCAGAGCCACATCCAGCCTGGCCTTGAATGCCTTCAAGGATGGGGCATCCACAGCCTCCTTGGGCACCGTGTTCCAGTGCGTCACCAGTGCGTCTGTGTGAAAATCTTCCTTTTAATATTTAACTAAACCTCCTCTGTCTCAGTTTAAGACTATCCCCCCTTGTCCTATCACTGCCCACCCTCAGAAACAGCCATTCCCCCTCCTCTTTATACGCTCCCTTCAAATTCTGGAAGGCCACAGTGAGGTCTCCCCCTCTCGGAGCCTTCTCTTTTCCAAACTAAACAAGCCCAGTTCCCTCAATCTTTCTTCATAGGAGAGGTGCTCCAGCCCTCTGATCATCTTAGTGGCCCTCCTCTGGACCCACTCCAAGAGGTTGACTCGTTATTAGACAATGCTTTAACATCTACTAAAACAAAACAAAATAAAGAAAAAAGAAAAAAGAAGAAAAAACCCACTCAATTAGTTGTGTTTCTGAAATTTTGTTATGGCGAGAATGTGGCCCAGCACGGTCTTGAGAAACCAAGTATAACCAAGGACTGTTTTATTTATTTTTTATTTATTTTTTTTTTATTTTGCCTCCCGGCTGGCGTCACAACCCCAACCTGCTGACCATGGCTGGCTGGAGTCACGCCCCGGCCTGCTTGCCTTGGCTGGATGGCTGGAGTCGTGGCCCCTGTCTCCTTGCCGTGGCTGGCTGGCTGGAGTCGTAGCCCCTGCCTGCCTGCCTCGGTTGGCCTCCTGGAGTCATGGCCCCTGCATTCCTGCCTTGGCTGGATGGCTGGAGTCGTGGCACGTGTCCGCCGGCCATGGATGGATGGATGGAGTCGTGGCCCCTGCCTGCCTGCCTTGGCTGGATGGCTGGAGTCGTGGCCCCTACCTGCCTGCCTGGCTGGATGGATGGAGTCGTGGCGCAAACCTCCCTACCTTGGCTGGCTGGCTGGAGTCATGGCTCCAGCCTCCCTGCCTTGGCTGCTAGCTGGAGTGGTATCCCCTGCCTGCCTGCCTGCCTTGGCTGGATGGATGGAGTCATGGCCCCTGCCTGCCTGCCTGCCTTGGCTGACTGACTGGATTCGTGGCTCCAGCCACCCTGCCTTGGCTGGCTGGCTGGAGTCGTGGCCCCTGCCTGCCTGCCTAGGCTGGCTGGCTGGAGTCATGGCCCCTGCCTGCCTGCCTTGGCTGGCTGGCTGGAGTCATGGCCCCTGCCTGCCTGCCTTGGCTGGCTGGCTGGAGTCATGGCCCCTGCCTGCCTGCCTTGGCTGGCTGGCTGGAGTCATGGCTCCAGCCTCCCTTCCCTGGCTGGCTGGCTGGCTGGCTGGAGTCGTGGCCCCTGCCTGCCTGCCTTGGCTGGCTGGCTGGAGTCGTGGCCCCTGCCTGCCTGCCTAGGCTGGCTGGCTGGTGTCATGGCCCCTGCCTGCCTGCCTTGGCTGGCTGGCTGGAGTCGTGGCCCCTGCCTGCCTGCCTTGGCTGGCTGATTGGAGTCATGGCTCCAGCCTCCCTTCCCTGGCTGGCTGGCTGGCTGGCTGGAGTCGTGGCCCCTGCCTGCCTGCCTTGGCTGGCTGGCTGGAGTCGTGGCCCCTGCCTGCCTGCCTTGGCTGGCTGGCTGGAGTCATGGCCCCTGCCTGCCTGCCTTGGCTGGCTGGCTGGAGTCGTGGCCCCTGCCTGCCTGCCTTGGCTGGCTGGCTGGAGTCGTGGCCCCTGCCTGCCTGCCTTGGCTGGATGGCTGGAGTCGTGGCCCCTGCCTGCCTGCCTTGGCTGGCTGGCTGGAGTCGTGGCCCCTGCCTGCCTGCCTTTATTGGCTGGCTGCCTTGCATCATAGCTGGTGTTCGGTTGTCAGGGTTCCCGTTTTGATCGCTGTTGGCAGGGAGGTTGCTCGTGACATCATAAAGCCATGGCAATGTGCCCCTAAGAATGTCCCTTGAGAACCAAAACATGGCTGTATTGGGTGACTGGCTGGCTTTGGCGTGACTGTTGCCCTGTTTGTCACCAGAGGGATTCTGCAGGGCTCCATTGTAAGGCCATTTCTCCTTATTGCTTTTACTGTTGATTCCAATAAAGATCTGGAAATAGTATCAATCAATTTGTGGATGATGCTAAGCTGGGAGGAGTGTTGACCTCCTTGAGGATAGAGAGGCCTTGCATTGAGATCTGGACAAAATGAGGGTGGTCCCCATCTGCACAAAGAAGAGCGAGCGCTGGGTTCTGCACCTGGGATGGGGTGCCCCTGGCCCTGTGTGCAGACATTGGTGGTGAGGGGCTGGAGCGCAGCCTGGCAAAAAGGGATCTGGGTTGATGGCAAATGGAATCTGAGCCGGCAGTGCGCCCTGGCAGTCAGAAGGGTCAACCATACCCCGGGGTGCGTCAGGCCCAGCACTGCCAGGCGAGGGAAGCGGCTGTCCCGCTCTGCTCTGCGCTGTGCGGCCTCACCTCCAGCGCTGGGTGCAGGTTTGGGTGCCACTACATAAGCTGCTATTCGAGAGTGTCCAAAGGAGGGCTACAGAGGTGGAGAAGGATCTGAGGGCACAGTGTTTGAGGAGCAGCTGAGGTTCCTGGGTGTGCTCAGCCCAGAGCAGGGCAGGTTGAGGGCAGCACTCATGGCGGCTGCAGCTCCTCACAGGGAGCGGAGGGCAGCGCTGAGCTGTGCTGCCTGGTGACAGCGACAGGGCCCGAGGGAACGGCATGGAGCTGTGCCAGGGGAGGGGCAGCTGGGGGTTGGGGAAAGGGTCTGCACAAGAAAGAGGTGTGTATGGTAGGGCTTCCCAGAGCAGTGGGCACGGCCCCGAGCTGCTGCAGATGGAGGACTGTCTGCATTTGGGTGGTCCTCTGTGGAGCGAGGGGTTGGACTTGATGATCCTTGTGGGTCCTTCCAACTTGAGATATTCATACAGTCATAGAATCATAGTATGGCCTGGGTTGAAAAGGACCACAATGATCATCTAGTTTCAACCCCCCAGCTATGTGCAGGGTCACCAACCACCAGACCAGGCTGCCCAGAGCCACATCCAGCCTGGCCTTGAATGCCTTCAAGGATGGGGCATCCACAGCCTCCTTGGGCACCGTGTTCCAGTGCGTCACCAGTGCGTCTGTGTGAAAATCTTCCTTTTAATATTTAACTAAACCTCCTCTGTCTCAGTTTAAGACTATCCCCCCTTGTCCTATCACTGCCCACCCTCAGAAACAGCCATTCCCCCTCCTCTTTATACGCTCCCTTCAAATTCTGGAAGGCCACAGTGAGGTCTCCCCCTCTCGGAGCCTTCTCTTTTCCAAACTAAACAAGCCCAGTTCCCTCAATCTTTCTTCATAGGAGAGGTGCTCCAGCCCTCTGATCATCTTAGTGGCCCTCCTCTGGACCCACTCCAAGAGGTTGACTCGTTATTAGACAATGCTTTAACATCTACTAAAACAAAACAAAATAAAGAAAAAAGAAAAAAGAAGAAAAAACCCACTCAATTAGTTGTGTTTCTGAAATTTTGTTATGGCGAGAATGTGGCCCAGCACGGTCTTGAGAAACCAAGTATAACCAAGGACTGTTTTATTTATTTTTTATTTATTTTTTTTTTATTTTGCCTCCCGGCTGGCGTCACAACCCCAACCTGCTGACCATGGCTGGCTGGAGTCACGCCCCGGCCTGCTTGCCTTGGCTGGATGGCTGGAGTCGTGGCCCCTGTCTCCTTGCCGTGGCTGGCTGGCTGGAGTCGTAGCCCCTGCCTGCCTGCCTCGGTTGGCCTCCTGGAGTCATGGCCCCTGCATTCCTGCCTTGGCTGGATGGCTGGAGTCGTGGCACGTGTCCGCCGGCCATGGATGGATGGATGGAGTCGTGGCCCCTGCCTGCCTGCCTTGGCTGGATGGCTGGAGTCGTGGCCCCTACCTGCCTGCCTGCCTTGGCTGGCTGGCTGGAGTCATGGCTCCAGCCTCCCTGCCTTGGCTGCTAGCTGGAGTGGTATCCCCTGCCTGCCTGCCTGCCTTGGCTGGATGGATGGAGTCATGGCCCCTGCCTGCCTGCCTGCCTTGGCTGACTGACTGGATTCGTGGCTCCAGCCACCCTGCCTTGGCTGGCTGGCTGGAGTCGTGGCCCCTGCCTGCCTGCCTAGGCTGGCTGGCTGGAGTCATGGCCCCTGCCTGCCTGCCTTGGCTGGCTGGCTGGAGTCATGGCCCCTGCCTGCCTGCCTTGGCTGGCTGGCTGGAGTCATGGCCCCTGCCTGCCTGCCTTGGCTGGCTGCTGGAGTCATGGCTCCAGCCTCCCTTCCCTGGCTGGCTGGCTGGCTGGCTGGAGTCGTGGCCCCTGCCTGCCTGCCTTGGCTGGCTGCTGGAGTCATGGCCCTGCCTGCCTGCCTAGGCTGGCTGGCTGGTGTCAGGCCCCTGCCTGCCTGCCTTGGCTGGCTGGCTGGAGTCGTGGCCCGCCTGCCTGCCTTGGCTGGCTGATTGAGTCATGGCTCCAGCCTCCCTTCCCTGGCTGGCTGGCTGGCTGGCTGGAGTCGTGGCCCCTGCCTGCCTGCCTTGGCTGGATGGATGGAGTCGTGGCCCCTGCCTGCCCGCCTTGGCTGGCTGGCTGGAGTCATGGCCCCTGCCTGCCTGCCTTGGCTGGCTGGCTGGAGTCGTGGCCCTGCCTGCCTGCCTTGGCTGGCTGGCTGGAGTCATGGCCCCTGCCTGCCTGCCTTGGCTGGATGGCTGGAGTCGTGGCCCCTGCCTGCCTGCCTTGGCTGGCTGGCTGGAGTCGTGGCCCCTGCCTGCCTGCCTTTATTGGCTGGCTGCCTTGCATCATAGTTGTTGTTCGGTTGTCAGGGTTCCCGTTTTGATAGCTGTTGGCAGGGAGGTGGCTCGTGACATCATAAAGCCATGGCAATGTGCCCCTAAGAATGTCCCTTGAGAACCAAAACATGGCTGTATTGGGTGACTGGCTGGCTTTGGCGTGACTGTTGCCCTGTTTGTCACCAGAGGGATTCTGCAGGGCTCCATTGTAAGGCCATTTCTCCTTATTGCTTTTACTGTTGATTCCAATAAAGATCTGGAAATAGTATCAATCAATTTGTGGATGATGCTAAGCTGGGAGGAGTGTTGACCTCCTTGAGGATAGAGAGGCCTTGCATTGAGATCTGGACAAAATGAGGGTGGTCCCCATCTGCACAAAGAAGAGCGAGCGCTGGGTTCTGCACCTGGGATGGGGTGCCACTGGCCCTGTGTGCAGACATTGGTGGTGAGGGGCTGGAGCGCAGCCTGGCAAAAAGGGATCTGAGTTGATGGCAAATGGAATCTGAGCCGGCAGTGCGCCCTGGCAGTCAGAAGGGTCAACCATACCCCGGGGTGCGTCAGGCCCAGCACTGCCAGGCGAGGGAAGCGGCTGTCCCGCTCTGCTCTGCGCTGTGCGGCCTCACCTCCAGCGCTGGGTGTAGGTTTGGGTGCCACTACATAAGCTGCTATTCGAGAGTGTCCAAAGGAGGGCTACAGAGGTGGAGAAGGATCTGAGGGCACAGTGTTTGAGGAGCAGCTGAGGTTCCTGGGTGTGCTCAGCCCAGAGCAGGGCAGGTTGAGGGCAGCACTCATGGCGGCTGCAGCTCCTCACAGGGAGCGGAGGGCAGCGCTGAGCTGTGCTGCCTGGTGACAGCGACAGGGCCCGAGGGAACGGCATGGAGCTGTGCCAGGGGAGGGGCAGCTGGGGGTTAGGGAAAGGGACTGCACAAGAAAGAGGTGTGTATGGAAGGGCTTCCCAGAGCAGTGGGCACGGCCCCGAGCTGCTGCAGAGGAGGACTGTCTGCATTTGGGTGGTCCTCTGTGGAGCAAGGGGTTGGACTTGATGATCCTTGTGGGTCCTTCCAACTTGAGATATTCATACAATCATAGAATCATAGAATGGCCTGGGTTGAAAAGGACCACAATGATCATCTAGTTTCAACCCCCCAGCTATGTGCAGGGTCACCAACCACCAGACCGGGCTGCCCAGAGCCACATCCAGCCTGGCCTTGAATGCCTTCAAGGATGGGGCATCCACAGCCTCCTTGGGCAACCTGTTCCACTGCCTCACCACCCTCTGCATGAAAAACTTCCTCCTCATATCCAACCTAAATCTCCCCTGGCTCACTTTAAAACCATTCTCTTTGGTCCTATCAGAGAGAAAGGACATTTAGAAACCACCGAGCCCAAGCCCTACCAAAGCAGATCCTTACAGCTGGTCACACAGGTGGCATCCAGATGGGTCTCCAGTATCTCCACAGAGAACATTCCACCACCTCTCCAGGCTGTCTGTTCCCACGCTGCGCCACTCTGACAGCGAGGTTCTTCCTTGTGTTAGTATGGAATTTATACTTCATTCTTAGCAAGCACTAAGACAGCACTTCAAATACAACCCTCCACATGGCTCAAGCCAGCTGTTGTTATCTAAACCTATTCGATAGAACAGGTTGCCCAAGGAGGCTGTGGATGCCCCATCCCTGTAGGATGTATTAGATGTATATAGGATGTATATGATCCTTCAAGTATTGGAAGGCCGCAATGAGGTCTTTCTGCAGCCTTCTCTTCTCCAGTCTAAACAAGCCCAGTTCCCTCAGACTTTCCTCATAGGAGAGGTGCTCCAACCCTCTGATCGTCTTAGTGCCCCTCTGGACCCACTCCAAGAGCTCCGTGTCCTTCCTGAGCTGGGGGCCCCAGGCCTGGACACAGTCCTCCAGATGGGGCCTCACAAGAGCTGAGTAGAGGGGGACAATCACCTCCATCTCCCTTTTTAATGCAGCCCTGAACACAGTTGGCCTTCTGGGCTGCCAGTGCATATTTAGCTTCATGTATTAGAAGAAAAAAGGTAGTATACAGGAAAGGAGCTTTAAAATAAAACAAAACACCATAAAAGTGTGGGTACGGATAAGGATGAATGTGAGTACAGTTGATGGATTGTTGGGCACTATGCTTTCCATGGAATATTTCTCCTGTGAGAAGGGGAAAAATACCTTTTTTTAAGTGAGATTTTGGATGGGATTACTTTTAAAGAAGAGTCTACTTTCACTCACACACACAAATTAATGAGAAAAAAAATACTCAGGAACTGCAATTAGCAAAGCATCAGTATATTGTCCTTTATTCCCCGCTCTCCATATTTTGATTTGACCTCAAAAGGCATTTTAGAAAAACAACCTCCTCAAGAATTCTAGCAAGAATATTGTCTGAAAGTCTATTTGTTACCCAGTGTTATTTCGGCCAACCTCACATGCAGAGACAAGATACTGATTTACTGCAAAGCTGTGCAAGTTTGGGTGCTAGGGAGTCTCCTACAAAGCTACACTTTTTATACATATTTTTATCACTTAACTGCTGCACCAATGCAGCCTCCAGCCTACACTTGATCAGCTAAAGAACATGCCAATTAACTGCATCTTTTCTCAAGGTGCTCCTAATTTCAAAGACAAGTCCAGTTGTGAAATCATGATTAAGAGTTCCTCTTCTTAATCATGTCAGCAGTTTCAAGGATGGTCATCCTGACCTACATACATTCTCTGATACCAAAAGATACACATCCAAAAACTTGTATAAAGGTTACTTCATGTTTGTCCAAAATTTTGGCTTGTATTGAGTGAAAAAGAATTGCAAAGAAAATACATAATTAGCGTATATAACTAACAAATATTTTTAAATATACATTTTTAATAAAATATAAAAAAGAAAGCAACAAAAACACAGGAATAGTGGGATATTTGACCTTGCTTTTGTGAAACCCATTCCATCAGGCTGGGTCAATGGAAGTGCCTGCAAATCAGGAAGGCAGCCATTTGATTGTTTCTCCAAAAAAAGTATTGTCTTTCTGAACCTCGTACAATATTCTTGTAAGCTTCCAAAATTTCTTCCCAATCTGTAGAAATCTTATCACTTTGGTCTACCTACAAGCAACAGTTAGTGTTAGGCACTGTAAAAATCCCTCCTTTTGATGCAAACATATTTAAAATTTCTATTTTACAGGGCCATCATTCCTGCCTGAAACTCTTTTTGTAATGGATGTATTTTCTTCATTAACTGTAAAAAATCTCCCAATTGATAAGTATCTCCAAGATACATTAGCTGGGACGGGTACCACAACTAATGAAGCTGCCTGCTCAGGGCGTTCTGGAAGATGAGCACAAACCCAGCAATCAGAATTGTATTTTGGATTATTTCATGAAACATATCCCAATTCCATTCATTTCCTGGTTCCGATACACTTGCCTCAGCTTTCTTTACCATCCAAAGGCAACTAAAGAGTATCACCCCCACCTAGTTCCCTTGTTTCTTTCCTTAAAGGTATTCGTAGAGTGACACAAATAAGCAAAAGATTACACAACAAGTAAAATCAGATGTACAAAACCAAGAGTAATATTCTATGAGTAAATTCCAATCCTAAGTGAGTGCGTACATGGACTGCACTTACAGCCTGAGTATTCTGTTTCATTTTCAGCTTCAGGCAATCAACTTCGGCTCTTCATTCCTCTTGCTGGATCTGCCTTTGTCCTGGCGTAATGAACCCAAGAGTTAATCCCTTTTACTGCAGTATTTGTCCTTTCCACTTCTCGAAGGTTTTTCTTGCCAAGTTTGAAAATACATTTGGTCTCCTGGTTTAAAGAAATGAGAGTATCACAGAACTGTAGTGGTTGGAAGGGACCTCTGGAGATCATCCTGTACAGCCCCTGCTAAAGCAGGTTTCCTTCAGCACGTCACACAGGAAAGTGTCCCAGTGGGCTCTGAATATCTCCAGAGAAGAAGATTCCACAGCCTCTCTGGGCAGCCTGTTCCAGTCACTCCCAAAGTGAAGTCCCTTTTCATTTTCAGGCACCTAGATATTGCTGTAAAATTAGGTACTCTGACAAGGAATTCCAGATCTTAGAATTATTTCCTTTACTAAAATGCTAACTACTTCTCTTGCTTTCTTGGTTCAGATCAGGAACGCCTCCAGCTGCCATGAAAAGGTGTCAACCAATACCAATAATTGTTTATATCCATTACACTCAGGTCATTCAGGAAAAAATATTCCAATTTCAGTTTCAATGCCAATGCTGTCCAGGTAGAGAGGACCCCTTTTTTACCTCTCCTGGGTCTCTGAATTTTAGCATTATTTTTAAGACAAATCCTGCACATCTGGACCATATTTTTAGCAATAACTGTACATCTTTCTGTTTTAACTACAGCTTCCACTGACACAGTACTCCTATGTGTTCCTTAACTCTTTAATTCCAAAAGCTAACTTATCCTGCTTTTCATACAAATAGGAGTCTTAGTATTCAAGAACTTCTCTGCAAGTATGGTTCCTACAGTTACTGACAATTCTATTTTCTTGACAGCTTCATCTACTCTTCTGTTCCCTTCGATAACATCAGTCTGTTCAGTCTGGCATGCCTTGCAATTACTGCTGCTTCTCTTAGATTTCTAACTAACTGCGTCAAGTAATCTTATCATTTCTGTGATATATTTGATAGGATTTCCTTGAGATTATAGTAATTCTCTTTATTTCCAAATCACTACATGGTATGTATTACTCCAAAGGCATATTTCAAGTCAGTGCAAATGTTAACTCACTTTTCATTTGACAGTTTTAATGTTCAAGTTAGAGTGATTAGCTCAACTTTCTGAACCTACATATTGGCTGGCAACAGTCTTAATTCTGTTTCTTCTTCCCAGGTTATAATTGCAAACCAGAGCTTTCCGTTCTCCACTAACTACAAAGCTGTTTCCATCGATGAACAGCTTCCAGTCTGGATTTTCTAGGAGGATATCTTTCAGGTCTTTCAAATCTAAAACTGCAAACATTACAATCAACTATATGGATCAGCAAAGCGTAGTGGTTAGATACTCCAGGATGCATATTGATTAATAGCTCTCAAATCTTGGACTAATCAATAAACTTAAGAACTTGGTCTTTACACATGCAGAACCAGATTATTACTTCAGACTGGCATTGTTGGAATAGCCCATAAATGTTCTAGCCCAATATGAGTCTCCAGTTTTTTCACAGGATATTTTTTCCATCTTATCGTTTTAGCTCCTGACTTCAATTCTGCTTTTACCAGCTTGTCAGATGTGGCTCTCTCATGCTTTTCTGTCTCCAAAGAAACAGGAGGAATTACAGCAACTATCATTTTAGATGGAATTTCAGTCACCTGTTTTTTCTTGCTTTCTTCTCTCAGGGATTTCTGTAATAGACAGACTTGTGCCTGCCAGGTGTTACCTTGCAGAATGCATATCCAAATCCTGTTCTTGTCAGAAGTTGAGTTCCTAATTTAATCAACAAATCACATCCCATGAGAAATAAGGGCATTCTGGCATATATAAAACCTCATGACATGAAATCTTATTTCTAATCTCACATTTAATTGGTTGTAAAAAGGGTTTAACCTCTTGCCTTCCCATGGCCCCAGCTACTGGTATGGAATGTTTACCTAAAGGTCCTTTACAATAATTCATAATAGAAAAGTAGCGCCAGTATCTACAAAAAAATAAAATAAAATAAAATAAAATAAAAAATAAAAATAAATCAGTAACTTCATTCTCCTAGATCCTCCGGTAAGCGTTACGCTTCCTCTTTGGTTTGTAGCTTGCACATAATCAGGAAGCTTAACTGTACTTTACCATTCTTCCATTTATCCTTCTGTTTCTTTTCCTTTCGTACTTCTATACAGTTAAGTACCTTATAGGCTACTTCAATCAACTGCAGAACAAACAACACTGAAACCCCATCAACTTTCTGCAACTACTTCTTTCAGATACTGGGGCCAACTATCCAGTGAATAACACACAAAACAGTTTCATTCTCTTCCCGTTCTGGATCCAAATCAGTCCACTAGCTGTCTCACATAACCACTCATAAAATGCTGACGGTGCTCAGCTGGGTTCTGTGTCACACTATTTAATCACTAGCTGTCCCTAACAGAACTCAGATCCCATTTAAGTTCTATTTCAGGCATAAGCCATTCTACGTTTTTTCCCCTGCTATTATCCTCATCTTCCCCATTAGCTTTCTCTGAAAAGAATGTTGTTTTTTTTTCCTCACGGAATAACTATGTGTTCTGCAAAACCTGTGTATCTTTCCAATCAGGATTACGACTTACGGTAAGGACTATGACCCCTACCTGGATATTCTCTATATGATCCAACAGACTCCTTCTAATTCATCACACTGGAGGCAGAAAAGGGAACCTGCACTCAGGCAATCCAGCAGACCCCCTGTTTGTCTCACAGGAGCCTCAATGGCTGCCGGCTGTTGTAGCAGCCCTGATTCAGAACAGACCACAAGTCCTTCTGACCTCACGGCTTAACTTTCCCTTAGTTCCTTCCCACCAACATTCAGCACAATCATCATTTATCTCATCTGTGGAACCAGCCACTAGCAACTGCATATCTTTTTCTTCATCGTGTCACTTAATACATTCTTTTTTCCAATATCACAAGCAGAGAAACATTTTTTTTAATTTTTGCTCTTCCCGGATTCAGAAACTATCACTAAAGCCCTCAAATTCATTTCCATCAACTTATATTTCTGTCTAGTATAATAATCATTTTATAACAAATGCATTCTGGCATATACAAAAATTCATGAGTTAAAATCTTATTTCCAAACTCACATTTAAATACTTTAAAAGGGATTTTATCTTTCACTTTCAAGGCTCCCATTTCTGGCCACTTTTCCCATACAATTTATAGACTGGCCACCACTGCATACCGTAATATTTCATTTTCTTCCCCCTAGTAAGGGTGAATCTCAACAAGGGAGTGGTCCTCATATTTCCAACAAAATCTTTCATCAAAAATTACAGACACTCTGCTCTTAAGCGTGCATCTACGTGTATAACCAAATACCAAATGCTGACTGATTACCAAACAAAACCAATACATTAAAGCCTCTAACCCCTCCCTGCCCGACACCATAAAGTCAATATTTTTATGTGTTGCACCTTAGAATCGCTTACTGCTCCAGCAGGGGAGAGGACACAGTGGAGTCCATGAACAAAAGTTCTGTGTGCACTGGCGTCCAACCACTCTCAGCTGGCTACAGCAAGGCCATGGTAGTCAAGCCAGTTAACTACACGTTTTTTCAAGGCGCTCCCATCTTCAAAGACTCCATAATTCTATGATTCTACTTAATCATGCTAACGCTTTCAAACATGGACATCCTGACTGCATACATTTACTACATCTAAAGATACACACAGAATGATTTGAACAAAGGTTAGTTCCTACTGGACTATCAGTGACAGCACTGCTTGAGCTGCCCAGCTTTTCATCACATTAACCTTTTAGGATCAATTTTTTCCAGATGCACTAAGGGCTTCAGCTGCTCTGCAAAGTTCCTCATATCATCAGAAACGATGTCCTGTCCCGCTGGAGCGACAACGTTAAGCTCGACAAGGTAGGATAGGGAGAGAGGCTCAATGCTATCCGTGTTGCCGGGCATCAAGATGCGGAAGATCTTGTACACCACGATCTTCATGATCCCCTTTCGGAACACGTGCCCCTTGGCCACGAACTCGTGATCCATGCGGAAGCCCATCTCCACCAGGAAGTCTGTCAGGTTGTCCGAAGTTGCGATGTCCACACAGTTACGCACCAGTGCGTGTCGGTTTTTGTCTCCGATTTCCGGCTGGCCCAGGTATCGCAGGTGCCAGGGCATGCCGCTCTTGTCCATGGAGCGCCGCGCCCGCAGCACGAAGGGGCTGGCCTGCTGCCCCTTCAATAGAAACACCATCTCGTGGTCCAGGAAGGTCTCCGGCTCCATGTTGTCGCACAGCCCGCGCAGGCGGTGCAGCAGGCTCTCCAGGCTCTGGTCCAAAACGCTTCCTGTGGCGGTCAGACACGGCTTAGCCGCTGCTCCCTCCGCCCCCTCCCCGCGGAGGCACCTCTGCCACCCACACCCGCGCCGCGCCGGCCGCGCGCCCGCCTCGGCCCCACGCTTGCGGCCGAGTCCCGCGCACGGCCGCGGTGCCCGCCGGGAGCCTCGCGGGGGCGACGGTCGGCCGCTGGGTGCCGGCATCGCGCCATACCTTGCAGCAGGTACTCCATCATATTGATGGTGCCGCCCGTAACGGGCATCATGGTAACGGGAGGCGCCTCCATCTTGGCGGCGACGGCGGCGGCAAAAATGGCGGCGGATAGAGCGGCGCGGCCAGGAGGAGGCAGCGGGCGCCACCCTGCGGCCTGGCGGTGCGGTGCGGCGCGGCCCCTAAATGTCGAGCCGCCGAGAGGGAGTGGCTGGGCTGCTACTGCGGAACCGAGCCCCTGCCTTCCCGCTGCCTTCCCAAGCAGCCAGGCCCCCTGCACGCGGTGGGAAGGCAGAGGGAGGTTATAAACTGAGGGAGTATAAACTTGTTACTGAAATGTGCGTTTTCTCCCGTGCATTTCAATCAGGCTCTGGTTCGTTCACCTTCATCCTTTAAAGCTGCTGTCAGACTGAGCACACGCTGCTGTCCGTTGCTGGCAGTGAATTAATATAGCAAAAAGCCTCTGACTCCACCAGTCTGAGTGCAGTTGTTAAAATTCAGTTGTGTAACAGAAAATGTGCAATTTAGATTTTAGAAGTCATTGACAGGATCTGAACACTAGGGTTTACTCATTGTGTGATTTTGCATCTCAGGGATGCTGTGTCACTGTTTTGCAGATAAGTGACTGTTCCCCATGCATTTTAGATTACCACTGTAGGGTGTTTTATCAAATATCAAATATCAAAAAGAAGTTGCTGTCAGAACACTTCTTGAGTGAGAGTCAAGCCCTTTAGACTAGAAACTAGACTAGACTAGAAACAATTTTACCTGGGAGCCCTGAGATGGTTCCTGAAAAAGTGCAGTTCTGCTTACATAGAAAATCTCTTAGCATCAATGGCTCGTAGGGCTGCCCGCTAATGTCGGGTAGCCGTGAAAGTTGAACTGAATTTAGCCATTTCAATATCACTAAACTTGGCCAGCTCACAGCAAGCAAGGTAGAGCTATGCCACCTCTCACATGTGAAAGAAAGGAAATGAGCTGGAGTGCTGTATTTTTACACTAGCTCTTGGCTTGTTCTCAATACCATTTTTTTAAAAGTTTTTTTTTCCTTGGTAATATACCAGTACAGTGTATAGAAGGCAGGCTTGATTAGCTGTGAGGTATGAGCTAAACATTGGCTGAGCAACCAGAGCTGGGAAAAGGAGGATAGAAGTAGACATTCCCCACTCATTTTAAGCCTAAAGTATGGTTGTCAGTGCTGTTTTAAACAGCTTTCTGTCAGCAGGAGAACTGCCTCTCAGTGTGCCTGATGACCCTTTTCTGAGGATGTGGAACGACAGCTATGTAGTCTGCAACATACATTTCGCTATTAAACTGGCTTCCATTTGCTCCTGGAGACTGGCATTTTGTTGTAGTGAGAAGTGAGAAGCAATTTTTCTCCCCTTTGCACTTCCAGTTCTCTCCTGAGACCTGTAGGGTCAGGAGTGCAAGCAGCTGGGCAAGGAGCTTAGCTGCCAGCATAGGCCAACCCAGCACATTTTTCCAGCTAGCCAAAGAGTCCTAGTGGGAACCTAAAGTCCTTAGTGTCTCCTTGGGTAGATTATGAAGCTGGATGAATGCAAAGCAGTGGTGAAAGTGGGACACTAAGTCATTTTGTGTTGTATAATATACTGCAGAGTCCCTAGAGCACTGTAGAGGTACAGCTTCAGAGGATGGTACAAGGCAATGCAAGCAGCAGCGATCTCTAGGCAGGAGGACAAGATCCAGATCTGTCAGCACTAGGAACATCACTGGATGTAATTGCAGTACAAGCAAGATGGGTCTGCCTGAAATACAAACTTCATCTGCAGGTCAGAACATCTGTGAAGCAGAGAAGCTATTACAGTAATGAGGACACCACACGAAGCCCAGATCTTATCAGCAGGTATCTTTATGAAGTACAGTCTGCCATAAGCAAAGTGAGGCAGAAAAAAAGAGATCTTTAAAGTAGGAAGCTATGTCCCAGAATAGGCAAACAGGATAATACACCACAAAAGCACTACAAGTAGTTAAGAGTTCTCATTCCACCTTGAAAGCTAAAAGTAGTGTCAGGGTGAGTTGGATGTATTTGCATTAGGAGCAGGGTTCACACCAAAGGTGAAAACCATCCAAACAGTGCTGCTGGATCTGCTTGAACTCTTCTATGAGAAGCAAGCTGGTTCATGGCCTTGTTCACTCTTGTAAGCTGGTGTGCCTGCTGAGCATCTCTCATGCTGAGGTTCTTGCTGACACATGTGCATTCAGTAACCAAGGAAGTATCAGCTACAGGTTTTTGGTAGCATGGCTGCGTTAGGTATGCATATGGTCCTCACCGCATGAGCAGAAGCTGCTTTTCCTGCCAGTAAGAATGGGCAAAGGACTCTTCACTGCTAACTTCTTAAGCTGGCTGAAGATAAATCGAAGTGGACAACTCTGAAGCTTCCATGTAAAACAGCAGGGTCAGGACTGGGGTGTAGCAGGAGCAAAAGAGTCAGGCCGCAGAAGGAGATAAATCAAAGTAAAAGGGTTAAGTAAGCTAGGGGGCAGTGCCAGAGCTTTTACAGTTTTTCTTTGCTAAGGTTTTAAAACATTTCAGAAAGCATAGTAATAATATAGCATTTAGTTTGCTGCAGTTCTGAGAACTTGATTCCAGAACAGATGGATTGGTTTTAGCAAAGACTCAAAACAAGCAGGACTCCCTGTACTGAAACAGTGGAGCTACACCAATTTTGCAGTAGTGTTGAAATACACCACTGCATGCAGTGAAATACTTTCCTTCCTGTACTTCCCTTAACTTTCTACCAACTTGTGAACCCCTGATTCTGGCATGAAAGGTGTAGCACTGAAGAGATTGAAAAAGAGTCCAGACTGCATTGTCTGTTCAATTACAGACCAATGGATGTGGCCAATATTAAACATGGGTGTTGAACTACAGATGTGGAAAAGTAGAAATATGTATAAATAAATCATATCTGGCCTTTTAATCTTTCCAAGGAAATGCACAATAATAGATTAGTGATCTCCATTCCTCAGGGACAACACAGCTGTATAGCCTGATGTTTAAGACACACATCTGATTACAGCTCCAAATTATTGTTTCCAGGATGTCTACTGGGATACTGACTAAAAGCTAACACATGAATGAACACAAGAATTTCTTAATGGAGCTTGTATTATTCAACAGTTATTGATGTGGTATTCACGTGTTTTTTTACTCTTCATAGAATCACAGAATCACCGAGGTTGGAAAAGACCTACAACAACACCCAGTCCAACTATCCACCGATCACCAGTAGTTCTCACTAAATCATATCCCTCAACATAATATCTAAATGTTCCTTGAACATCTCCAGGGTCAGTGACTCCACCACCTCCCTGGGCAGCCCTGACCACAATTTAAAAGTAGTAGTATTTCCTAACATCCAACCTGAATCTCCCCTGGCACAGCTTGAGGCCATTCCCTCTAGGTCCTATCACCAGTTACATGACCCCCAGCTCAGTACAACCTCCCCTCAGGTAGTCGTAGAGAGCCAACTTGGTGTCATCTGCAAACTTACTGAGGGTGCACTCAATGCCCTCATTCAGATCATCAATAAAGATACTGCACAGGACAAGCCCTAGCACCGACCCCTGGGGAACACCACGCATGACTTGTCACCAGCTGGATTTAACTCCATTCATAGAATTACTCAGGTTGGAAGGGACCTCCAGGATCATCAAGTCCAACCACAGTCTAACCATAGTAACCTAACTCTAACAACCCTCTGCTAAATCATATCTCTGAGCACCACATCCAACTGGCTCTTAAACACATCCAGGGACGGTGACTCAACCACCTCCCTGGGGAGCCCATTCCAATGTTTAACCACCCTTTCTGTAAAGAAGTGCTTCCTAATGTCCAACCTAAACTTACCTTGGCGCAACTTGAGGCCATTTCCCCTCGTCTTGTCACCTGTCACCAGTGAGAAGAGATCTACCCCGCTCTCACTTTCAGGTACTGGAAGAGTACCCCTATTGAAACTCATGCCGTTAACCTTGGCCCATTGATCCAGTCTGTCCAGGTCCCTCTGCAGTGCCCTTCTCCCCTCTGGCAGATCAACACTCCCTCCCAGCTTGGTGTCGTCTGCAAACTTACTGAGGCTGCCCTCAATCCCCGCATCAAGACCATCAATGAAGATGTTAAACAGAAGCAGCCCCAGTACTGAGCCTTGGGGGACACCGCTCATGACCAGCTGCCAACTAGATCCAACTCCATTGACCACAACTCTTTGGGCCTGACCATCCAGCCAGTGCTTCACCCAGCAGAGCGTACAGCCATTTAGACCATGGGCAGCCAGCTTCTCCATGAGAATGTTATGGGGGACAGTGTCAAAGGCCTTACTGAAGTCCAGGTAGACCACATCGACAGCCTGATCCTCATCCACTCAGCGGGTCACCTTGTCATAGAATGAAATCAGGTTTGTCAGGCAGGATCTAGCATTTATAAACCCATGCTGACTGGGCCTGATCCCCTGGTTGACCTTTAATTGGTCAGTGATGGTTCCCGAGATTATTCATTCCATAACCTTCCCAGGCACCAAGGTGAGACTGACAGGCCTGTAGCTACCAGGATTATCTTTCCAGCCCTTTTTGAAGATGGGCGTCACATTTGCCAGTTTCCAATCCACCAGGACATTCCTGGTTAGGAAGGACTGCTGAAAAATGATGGACAGTGGCTTGGCAATCACATCAGCCAACTCCCTCAGCACTCTAGGGTGCAATCCATCTGGTCCCATGGACTTGTAAGCATCCAGCTTTTGCAGCAGGTCCAAAATTATCTCGTCATGGATCATGAAGGGCTTATTCTGTTCCCCATCCCATCTGCCAGCGCAGGGGGCTGTGTTCCCAGGGAGTAACAAGTCTTACTCTAAAAGACTGAGGCAAAGAAGGCATTAAGTACCTCAGCCTTATCCCTATCCTTGGTGACCAGGTTGCCCTCGGCATCCAACAAGGGATGGAGATTCTCCCTAGCCTTCCTTTTGCTATTAATGTGTTTATAACAGCATTTACTGTTTCTCTTTACCTTAGTGGCCAAGCTCAGTTCTAACTGCGCTTTGGCTTTTCTAATTTTCTCCCTGCACAACTTCACTACATACCTGTAATCCTCATAAGTAGCTTGCCCACTCTTCCAGAGACCATAAACTTTTCTTTTGTTCTTGAGTTCCAGCCAAAGGTCTCTGTTCAGCCAGCCCGGCCTCCTTGCCCGTTGGTTCGTCTTCCATGACATGGGGATGGTCAGGTCCTGCACCTTTAAAACAATTTCCTTAAAATATTCACAGCCTTCCTGGGCTCCCATGCTCTCCAAAACTACCTCCCAAGGGACCCTCTCAACCATGGTCCTAAAGAGGTTGAAGTCCGCCCTCCGGAAGTCCAAGGTGGCAGTTCTGCTGACTCCCCTCTGTGGTTCAACAAGGATAGAGAAGTCTAGCATCTCATGATCACTTTGCCTCAGACAGCCTCCAACCTTTACATCCCCCACCAGACCTTTTCTGTTAACAAATAGCAGGTCCAGGATATTGCTCCCTCATCAGCTGTGTCAGGAAGTTATCTCCCACACACTTTAGGAACCTCTGGGACTGTTCCCTGTCAACTGTATTACAGTTCCAGCAGATGTCTGGGAAGTTGAAGTCCTCCACCAGAACAAGGGGGAGAGACCTAGAGACCTCACCCAACTGTTTATAAAGCATTTCATTCACCTCTTCATCTGGGGTAGGTGGCCTGTAGCAGACTCCCACAGTAACGTCAGTCTTGTTAGCCTTTGCTTTTATTCTGATCCATATGCTCTCAACCCTATCATCAACATTATTAATTTCCACACATTCATGGTCTTTTTTAACATAGAGAGCTACACCACCGTCTTTCCTACTCGTCCTGTCTCTTTTGAAAAGCTGGTAGCCCTTCATCACTGCACTCCAGCTGTGGTAGTCATTCCACCATGTTTCCGTGATGGCAACTATATGATGACTTTCCGAACACACAATGACCTCCAGCTCCTCTTGTTTATTACCCATGCTGTGTGCATTAGTATACAGACACCTGAGCTTAGTCTCCTTGCGAGTGGCAGTAACCCTAGTACCCTCATGACCACACTCAGGTGTTTCCACAGCCACCAACCTCACACCTACCCTTGTGTTCTTCCTACAAAGGGGTGAGTCATCCTCCTCTTCCACCAAGGCACAAGACCATGGGGTCATACAATCACATCCCTCTCCTGCAAGCACAGGGACGTTACATTCAGACTCCATATTAGTGACCCCATCCCCCTTCGTACTTAGTTTAAAGACCTCTGAATGAAGCTAGCCAACTCCTGTCCTAAGACCCCTCTCAACCGGTGGGAGAAGCCACTCCTATCAGCTGCTAGCCACCCCAGTCTCATGTAAACAGAGCTGAGGTCAAAAAACCCAAACCCCTGCCAGGCACACCAAGCTCTGAGCCAGGTATTAATCCGTTGGCCCATTATATCGAATCCCTCATTATTCCCTATAGCTGGAGGGATAGAGGAGAACACAACTTGTGCTCCTGAACCCTTTACCTGTCTCCCCAAGGCCCTGAAATCCTTTTTCAGAGTCCTTAGGGAAGTTCTGCCTAAATCATCACTACCAACCTGAAACAAGAGCAAGGGATAGTAATCAGTGGGCTGGACTAGGGAAGGAAGTTTCTTCCTCATATCCTTAACCCGGGCTCCCGGGAGGCAGCAGACCTCCCTGTGTAGAGGGTTTGGTCTACATATTGGCCCTTCTGCTCCCTTCAGCAGAGAGTCACCAATAACAATGACCCGTCATTTTTTCCTAGTTGATGAAGTTTTAGTGCTAGGCGAAGACTGGTCAGACTTGGGGAGCATTACCAATTGGGGAGAACCATCATCACCACCATTGTCCAGTTGACCCTGCACAGCACTGAACCTGTTTTGTAGGGGCAGCTGGGGGGGCTGGGGACTGACCAGGATGGTGCGCCTGCGTCGCCGAGCAGGGGTCTTATGCCACTGCCCTACATCCCACAATTCTTTGACATTGTTCCTGGGGGTGGAGAGGATAGTGGGTTCACTGCAGCAGGAACACTGCCTGCATGTAGGTTCCCCTCTGTCACCTGTTTGCAAGGCGGCAGGGGGTGACTTACTTCACGCAGAGCCTCATCTGGCTGCTGACATCTAGGGGCTGATAGGGTTTGGTACCAGCAAATCAAACCAGCAGTCAGTCTCCCTCTCACATTCCTTAATGCTCCTCAGTCTCTCCACCTCATACTGCAGGTTGGCCACAAGGCTGAGTAAGTAGTTTACATCATACACAATCACTGCCTCCTTCACCTAGCACTGCAAAGGCCTGTTGTGCCTTTGCACAACACAGCAACTCACTACAGCCAGAGGACTGCACAGCAGCATCTTGGTTTGGGATCTCAGTCTGAGTACCCTCATTGTTCTTGGCAGCAGCCTTCCTTTCATACGTGTGCGGGGCCTGAGTCTGGGTCTCCAGTCTTCTTGGCTGCCACTTTCCTTCTGTGAGAGCATGGGACCTCTCTCTGGGTCACCTCATTATTTCTGGCAGCAGCCTTCCGCCAGGGCGCAGCATGGCTAAGCACAGTACTTACCAGCACTGTACAGGTAGCCAAGCGATTCACAGACCCCACCCTTCCTGTTTGTCTCTGGTGGGCAGCGGCACGCCGAGGCTTTTTCAAGGCACGGGGGGCGTGAATGCAGCGCCGTTACCCAGGCAACGCCCACACGCTGCGTCAGCCGCTCTCGGGAGAGCTGCCGGGCGAGAGCTGCCGGGCTCCTTTGTTGTCTCCGGAGTGAAGGAACCGTCCGAAATCCCCTTGAACCCCGCGGTCGGTCGCTGCTGGTCCGTCCGGGACGGCCCTGAGGCAGCTAAGATCGTCAATCACCACCACTCTCTGGGCCTGGCCCTCTAGCCAGTTCCTTACCCAGCTAAGAGTGTACCTGTCCAAGCCACGGGCTGCCAGCTTTTTCAGAATACAGTGGGAGACAGTGTCAAAGGCTCTGCTGAAGTCTAGGTACACCACATCTGCTCCATAACCTTCCCTGGCACTGAGGTCAGGGGGACAGGCCTATGGTTCTCCAGTTCCTCCTTATGATCTTCCAGACCTCTGAAATCTTTCCAGTTGACCAGGAACACTGACAGGTGATGGGAAGTGTCTTGGCTATCACCTTTTCCAGTTCCCTTAGCACTCTTGGATGAACCTCATCTGGCCCCATGAACATGTGGTAGTCCAGGTAGAGAAGCAGCTTTCTGACTGTTTCCTCTGGGATCATGGGTGGGTTTATTCTGCTTCCCTTCCGAGACTTCCAAGTCAGAGAGTGATAGGACAACTGAGGACAACTGGCCTGACTTTTGAAGACAGACTACATTAACTTGCCTTTCAAGAACATGTAGTACCACCTATTTTGATAAAATTGATTTCTTAGTGAAAGCAGTTTTTAAAATTCAAGTAGAAAATTACAAAGTTTAAAAAGCTGTAAAGGTTTTATTGTGGTGGACATGCAAGGAACTACCAAAAGTAGAATTCAGTAATTTTCCGGTAGATAGGAGAAACACTCAGATAGGCCTCAATAGAAGGTACTGCTAATGTTGAAGTGAGAGCCCACCCTTTGGGGCAAAATGCATAATTCAACTTTAAAGAGAATATATGTGTAGCGGCTTCTGCAATACAAGGTGAGAAGATAGGTATCATATACCCATTGTATATACTGTATGCTAGTTTTCCTAACCTTTTAGGTTGCTTGCTATTTCACTACATCATGAAGTAATCTTAAAGTATCACAATTAAGCCAGCAAGTTTAAGATTGTTTTACTGAAACTGAAAAAGTAGTTCTGTACCAAAATGTACACAGTTTAATAATAATACAAAATGTTAATTCTGCAAGACAGAATGTCAGTTAAATCCACCAAAATGAACACTGAACCACCATTTATTGTCAGTACAGTGTTAAATAAGCTCAATGAAAGAACATGAAGTAGTTCTTCCGTAAACAAAATGGCAGCTATTAACAACAATACTGCAGGAAGATGCACATTCATGATATTTACATGCTGTCACAGCATATCTAGCATGTAGTATGTCTTCATGCTTGCACAGGAGCTTTATGAGCTCATTACAATAATATTGATTTGGTGATATACTACAAAACAACCCATATAACTTACACTGAAATTGCACTTTAAAGAGCACCTCTGCTAGCCACCCCTTTAAAAGTGCCACCACAAACCTGTAATAAACCCATCTAGGCAACCCACTGATCTGCCACCCAAGTACCCCTCCCCCTCCCCAAAAAAAGTCATCAAGCACATGAACAATTTTCCTCCTATGATCAGCTAGACAGGGTGATACTGACAGCAATCTTCCAGAATGCACGTGTGTTTTCTGTATTACATTAAGAACACCTGAGACTGCTTCACTGGTCCAAGTACAGAATTTTAATACAAAATCTGTTGCATTAACATGCCATTTCACTGAATTCCCTTAATTAGTACTTTCCATTTAAAAAAAAAAAATCTTAGAATAAATATCCCCCCTCAAAAATTCTAAAAGGAATTAAAACATAAAAAAAACCAAGCCCTGTAGTACTAAAGAACAGTGTGATTTTCATTTAACTCAGTGTAAGCAGTGGATACACAGCTCCAGGGAATAAGTGTCAAACACAAAGAACTACAACAAAAAAATTAGTAATATGCAAACACACTGAACTTTGAGAGACTTCTTTTAAAAGAAATGTAAACATCTTTTACTGATTCTTGTTTGAATGCAGCATTCCTATTCAAAAGGGACAGGAAA
The DNA here is from genome assembly GCF_905368555.1 of Meleagris gallopavo. NCBI lineage: Eukaryota > Metazoa > Chordata > Aves > Galliformes > Phasianidae > Meleagris > Meleagris gallopavo. Next base: position 24,226,182 of record NC_139435.1, read on the forward strand.
CTGCATTTCTTTAAGTTAACAAGCTGACAAGAAAACAGTACTAAAATCTTTTTTTTTTTTTTTTTTTGTACCTGAACTAAATGACAGAACAATTAAGACAGTCTTTTTTCCTACTTTAGTACATACTATAATTTAACAGTTCAGCACTTTGTAGGTCACAAGTTCTTAAAGTAATAATCTAAATTGTAAAGATAAACATTGAATGTTGCTTAGCTGCAGAAAATTAAGTACTATAAGTAGACAGAGGTTTCTGTAGGGCTAATGTGATTAGATAAAAATTGTCTCAGAGCATAAGACCTAACTTTAACATTTTAGCAAAATTAAAACTGGGAATTCATGGAAAACAATTAGGTTTGCCACCACTATAGAAGGACCAATGCATTAAAGCCAAGGTTAGACAAACAGAAACAATCAAGACTTCCCCTCCCCCTCAAAAACAACAACAAAAAACAACTGTACAAAGTACATATCATATTTCACCTTCGTAATTACCAGTTTACATGTCAAAATAATCTCTACTTGTAAAAACGTGTGACTGACTTCTCAGAAAATGATGCATAAGAGTAAGAATTCTAAAACTATATTTAAGACAGCTGACAACACTTCTTTCATGAAGTCATCTCTAATCATTGAAGAACATGAAAGGTATAAGTAGTCTCACACAAGTCCATTATCTCTCAAATTATTGTCCATAGAAATCAGTGACTTGAAGGTGATTTTCATTCTGAGCTTCACAGATTATATTATTTTTTCCCCTTTACTCCTAAGTCAGTTGCTTCATTTCAAAGCTGTAGTACTCAAGCTGCCTTCTTAGTACAGGTTCCTTGAAGATCCTGTAGGTTTATTTTTGACCTGATAAAAACAAAAACAATCAGATCAGGTAGGTTAAAACAATATACTGTTGCTCTATATTACAAATACGAAAGTAACTGTTACTGAATTTTGTATACTTGGAAAAATGGCAAAGCAGCACAGAAAGATATGAAGTTCTGTACTTCTTACCTGTTGTGGATCATGTGGCTTTTGACTAGGTGTCCAGCTGCAAGAGCTGCCATTAGTGATAACTCCCCAGCCATCACTGTAGCACACACGATTTTAGCAAGCTGGCGGGCATTTTCACCAGGGTTGTCTTGGCTTGCACCTTGAACCCCTAACATCTAGAGGGCAAAATATGCAATGTTATACTATAAAAACTAAGTAAATTTATAGTGGATTTTAATACTGAAGTATTTCCAAGTTATATCCAATCAAGTAGCCTTAAATCTCTTTAGTATTAATTTTAAGCTTTAAAAGCTACAAACATGAAAATAATTAATCAAATAAATCTAATATTTTCATCTCAAATCCACCAGCCTTCAAGAGGATCATTCTTATAACAACACACTATAAAAGCAGGCTTTTATCTAAGAAGATGATTTGCTGTAAACTTTCTGTTTTGTACCTGCAAACAGGCCTGTTGTGGTAGCAAATTGGTGCCTCCTCCAACAGTCCCTATCTCAATAGAGGGCATTGTGCAGCTGATATACAGGTCTTCGTTGGTGGAACCAGTACGCTCCATCAAAGTGATGCAGTTAGAGCTGCCCACATTCTGTGCAGCATCCTTTAGGTCAAGAAGGAGAAAAAAAAAAAAAAAAGAAAAGAAAAAAGAAAATATTCAAAAAAAGTGTTCAGCTAAGGATTATAAACTAAAGAAAAGCTGATTTGGTGTAAAACAACCTTACCTGACCACAGGCAATGTAGATGGCTGTAACAATGTTTGCAGCATGCGCATTGTAGCCACCTATGCTACCAGCCATAGCAGAACCCACCAGATTTTTGTTTATATTCACTTCAACGATATCTTCCGTAGTAGTCTTCAGTACCTAAAGAAAGTGATACACCACTCCTTAAGCTGGAGTAGAAATACTCTATTTCATATTAGTAAGTTTTCTCCCCTAACCCCTTGTCTGCTTCCAAATGGAATTTGACTCTACCACAGATATCTGTTTTGTTCAAAACAAAAACAAGCCCTTTCAAATGAGGAGCATATTATTAAGTAATAATGGAGAAGTCAGTTTAGACTTGCATACTTCTCTAAGCAAAGTTCATCAGCTACCTTCTCTTGTTCTCAGTTCTCATTGCAACAAGCCGATTTAGGAGCAATATTCCATTAATTTACCCTAACATTATAGCAACTTTTCTTTGAAGTTGTTCCTGTTAGTAAACCCACTCCATGTTGCTCTGCATAAGAAATATAGAGCTCAACTGAAGAGTTTAAACAAAAAAACACTGATACATTGGAAAAATCAACACAGTATGCAGTAATAATGGATACCATATTAGTTTGAAAGATCCAGATAAAACATTTGCAAGAATTCAATATTAAAATGATCAAAGAAGACAAAATTATACTATGAGCAAATTTAGACTATATCCAGGAATAAAGGAATAGCAACTGATGACAGATATGCACAATGTGTATAATACTGATGAAAATACAAAGCAAAATGAAAAGATAAAAGTAGAGCACACAGACTTGTGGTCCAACTCTTTTTTTTTGACAATTTAATTTGATGATGGGAACAAAGAGGCAGTTTTTCACGAGAAGTGCAGCTGCAGTGGGGAATTCCACTGGTGTATCTGTGCTAGAAGTTTTATGTAAATTCACAAGAGGGACTGAAAAAGTTACTGAGCAAAATCAAAATGGAAAACAAAAGCGCCCCACACCATACATAATTCAGAAAATCGTTAATAAGTTGGCAAAAGACTATTTTGAGTAAGGCACAATAAGCTGCTCCCTGGATACTGATATTAGTCCGTGCTGAAAGCAGGGTAATAGGGAATGGATTTGGTTTCACACAGAGTCAATCTTCTGATCTAGAATCACAGAATCACTTAGGTTAGAAAAGACCTTAAAGATCACCAAGTCCAACTATGACCTAACCATACTACCCTAACTCTAACAAGTCACCGCTAAATCATGTCCCTGAGCACCACATCCAAACAGTTTTTAAACACACCCAGGGATGGTGACTCAACCACCTCCCTGGGGAGCCTATTCCAGTGCTTAACTACCCTTTCTGTAAAGAAGTGTTTCCTGATATCCAGCCCAAACTTACACTGGCACAACTTGAGGCCATTTCCTCTCATCCTGTCACCAGTGAGAAGAGACCAACCCCACTCTCGCTGTAAGCACCTTTCAGATATTGGAAGAGAGCAATAAGGTCTCCCCTCAGCCTCCTTTTCCCCAGACTGAACAGCCCCAGCTTCTTCAGTCTCTCCTCATAGGACATATTCTTCAAGCCCTTCACAAGCCTTGTTGCCCTTGTCTGGACCTGCTCCAGCACTTCCTTTCTGTACTGAGGGGCCCAAAACTGAACACAGTACTCGAGGTGAGGCCTCACCAGTGCCGAGCACAGGGGCAGGATGACTTCCCTAGTCCTGCTCACCACACCATTCCTGATACAAGCCAGGATGCCATCGGCCTTCTTGGCCACCTGGGCACACTGCTGGCTCATACTCAGCCGTCTGTCCATCAGAACACCAAGGTCCCTTTCCATCAGGCAGCTTTCCAGCCACTCCTCCCCAAGCCTGTAGGGTTGCCTGGGGTTGTTGTGACCAAAATGCAGGACCTGACACTTGGCCCTACTGAAACTCATACAGTTTGCCTTGGCCCATCAATCCAGTCTATCCAGGTCCCTCTGTAGTGCCCTTCTCCCCTCAGGTGGATCAACACTCCTTCCCAACTTGATGTCACCTGCAAACTTACTGAGGGTGCACTCAATCCCCTTATCAAGATCATCACTGAAGATGTTAAATAGAAGCAGCCCCAGTACTGAGCCCTGGGGGACACTACTCATGACCAGCTGCCAACTGGATTTAACTCCATTGACCACAACTCTTTGGGCCCAGCCATCCAGCCAGTGCTTCACCCAATCCAAACCACGGGCAGCCAGCTTCTCCACAAGGATGCAGAACAGAAGGTGATCTTAAGATAGCTCTCATGATTTAGTTTATGTTTGACAGCTAGGACTGGCACTGTTTATAAAAATTACCCTTCATCAGACAAAAAGCTAAGGCAACTTCGGAATTAAGTGAAACCTCTTAATTATCAGTCTTCCCTGTAGTAATGGGGCATCTAGACTTTGAAGAGAAAGCCATGTTTGTGCAAGAGACAAGAAATAAGTGAAAATGATCAAAATTACTGATTTCACTCTGAAAGCTATCAAGTTTTGGCATAATCTTTCAAAGGAAAAAAGTAAAAATCCAAATGTCTTAACGTAAACATTCATCATTAAATAATAGCATATTATCTTAGGAAAAACAGTGAAATAATAATATATATACTGTTAAGAGGTTCTCAGGAAAAGTGATAAATGATACAGCAGTAGCATGAAAATATTTGTAGGAATCATTACTGCATGGAGCAAAGCTAACAGTATCTATGATTTAACTATGTATAACACATACATTTTAATGAACAAATTACAATAAAGCAGACACTTACTTCTTTAACAACCTTGGCTGGAATGACTGCTTCACAGACAACAGACTTCCCTCTTCCCTCTATCCAATTTATAGCAGCAGGCTTTTTGTCTGTACAGTAGTTACCGCTGATAGCTATAACCTGGAGATCAGGGAACTCTTCATTTAACCTTGCCAGTGCTTTTTCAGTACCCTGTTAAAACAAAAGCACAAACCATTAATGGCTGATGTATCAATTATGGTTATCAAACAAGCTAGTTAAGGACAGCACAACAGCAAAATTGGATTAAGCCTCATCAGATCACTAATTACAGCTGAAGAAACAAAACTCCCAGGAAGAATCTTACACAGGCACAAATGGTACTAGGAATTATATGGAAATACTTAATAAACAGCACTGAGTCTTTGCCAGTGCATACGAATTCTCTGGATACATTCCAGAGAACGTTTACTATACTGAAGATTCAACATAAACTAAATCATATAATCAAATGAAGTGACAAACGTGCAGGGAATTCATTTTGGATGCAGGAAGAAAGGGCTTCTCTACACTAGGAAATCAGAATAAAGGTCTGCTACACTTAGTACTAGGTCTGGAGAGAGCACTTCATACAGCAACAGCAGTCAATATCGAAACCTATATAAAAGAAGACAAGACATCCTACGTGTAATGTCCTTGTTTCAGGTGGACAGAGTTGATTTTCTTCACAGTGTCTGATATGACACTTTGTTTTGGCTTTAGGAAAAAAATTGATAACACATTGATGTTTTTGTTATTGCTGAGCAGTGCTGCCAAGAGCCAAGGTTGTTCTCAGTTTTACAGCTTCTTGCACTGTCCTGCCAGTGACAAGCTTGGGGGCACAGGAGCTCAGAGGGGACAGAATCAGGACAGCTGACATACACTGGCCAAAAGGATATTCCATAACATGTGATGCCATGTGAAAAAACTACAAAACAGAGGGGAGTTGGACAGAGGGATGGGAAGACAGTTGCTGCTCACGGCCTGGCATTAGTCAGCTGTTACGGTGCTGTACATCACTTGTTTTGCAAATATACATACATTTTCATAATCGCTATTATTTCTCCCTTTTCTTAGTAAATTAGTTTCAATCTCTATCTGTGAGTTCTTTTTTCTCCCAGTTCTCTCCCCCTTCCATTGGGAAGAGGGGAGTGAGCAAATGGCTGTGTTGTGTTTAGCTGCCTGCTGAATTAAAACTACAAAGCATGTCTACAGTTCTCCTATGCTCACATGTGGAAAAACAGCAAAATTAAAAAATTGTGCTGCCCTTCTGCCACTCACCAGATTTATCATTCTTTATTTACAAATACGATAGACAAAGTAACAGATTAATTACTACTGGATAAAATCTTTGGCCTAACACAAGAGAGCAAGCAGCTTAAATTCTGTACTATCTAGAATACCTTACGAGAAAGAAAAACTGAAGTTACTCTAATGTTTTTTTCTTTCATTCTTCTCACTCTCTTCTTGCTTAGGTTCACTGAGTTCAATCAGTGCTCTTATTTTATAGCACTGCCAACAGTGCAGCATCTTGTTTTTCTCCGTTTCCACATGCCAGCTAGTTACATATTAATAAGATACACTTTTCGTTATTATCTTTTAAAAGAAATACACATTTACTAAGAAGATTTACAGGAACTGAGCCTTACTTTTGAAATCATATTCATTCCCATTGCATCCCCTGTTTTGGACTGAAAACGAATGTAAAGGTTCCGACCAGCCAAGCTGATGAGAAGTTTTTGTAGGCGGGCAAACCTGCAAAATAACGTAACGATCACTTAAAAACAGTTTAATCCTTGAGGATTTTAAGCAGCAAAATGACAGTAAATCATAGCATAGTGCAGTTAACAGCACTACCTGCAATCTGTACTCCTACTCCACTGGCACAGGAAAATGCCTTCAGCTACCATGCATACAGTTCTCTCAAATACTTTGAAGTGTTTACTGTCTTTTTATTTTATTTACTCCCCAACTTAATGAAGTAAAATTAGAGAGTAAAAACATCTGACTATCAAGTACAAACTGACAACACAGCCTTTGGAAACATTTAACACAGTTTTACAGCAAGGCAAAACATCTCCCTTTCCAACAGTGATACAAGCTTCACAAATCGAAACTATTCACACAGCATAAGGGCCAGACAAAGAAAAACTGGGAAACATGGCACTTAAAGAGCAGCATGAGCTGATTCTCACCAATATAAGCATATTCTTGTGGACAACTGTAAGATCAGTAAGAAACAAAAGCTAAATCCTCCTAAAATAAGCAAGTAATCATTAGTCTTTAAAGAAACTCCTGAGCTTGAAATAAACTTACTCTTAATATAGTTTCATATTTTTAAACACTTGTTTTCTAGCTTTAATTTATGCTGTATTCTCTGGAAACTATATAAGAGTCCCAGACAGGCCAGATTCCAATTTGAAACTACTTATAGTACAGTGCTGCTAAGAATACAAGTGAGCTTTAATGTTTACTTTAAAATGCTTGAACAAGAATAAGTAATGCATTAAGTAACAGGCTATGATGCATAGACACTTGCTGCTATTATTCAATTGTTTACTGCTTATCATCATAAAATGTGTATCACTAGCCTTGCCTTATAGCCAGTTATTTTCTTTTCTTAGATTCATACAACATGGGACAGCCAAAATGAAAATGCAACTTCTCACACTGCAGCATGCAGGTATTAGAAGCTTCCCGCTGAAGTCTTATACTAGGAAATAAGGCCACAATAACCGTTGTACTAACCTACTTGTGCTGTCAAAAGCTTCTTTCACTATTTTAAATCCTTCAGGGCTTTCAAGCCAAGCTTTCACTTCTGCAGCCCGGCAAGCAGAGGGCAGCCTTACAACAGGTCCTCGAGTCATCCCATCTGCTAGAATGCGGCTCCTTGCACCTCCACCAAGCTAAAAATGAAAGCAGAAAGGAAACAAAGATTGCTGAAAATGAATTTTAATTTTTAGCAAATCAAAAATATGCCTTATATCGTCCCCCAGCACATTTTATGTTATAGTAAGTCTTGTCATGCAGTACTTACACATATTGCTCTACATCCTCTATTTGTGCTTGCCACAAGACATCCTTCTGTTGTTGCCATTGGAACCTGAAACTCTTTGTTATCCAGATATAATGGTCCTGCTACGCCTACAGGAATAGGCATATATCCAATCACATTTTCACAGCAAGCTCCTAAAACCTTGCAAAAATAATACAGAGATGTAATTAAATTTACATTAGAGTGGTATGGCAGCATGCTGCATACTGTATATGTGATTACAACATGGTATCTTAGCTAACAACCTACAACCTACCAATAAAGTAAATAATTCCCAACACAGAAAGCTACAGCTACAGATATCAATAGCTGATAGTGTTAAAATCAAGTATTTCAAAGATCTATCTTACCAGGACTTAAATGCTGCTAAAATTTTAAATGCTGTTAAATTAATTTAAAATAAACTTGCACTGTAGCTTAAGCTCAAGGTAATATTTTACTCAGCTGAACTCATGCTCAGTGTTGCTATAGTTATGCATTTTTGAGATAAAGCAAGTACGTACCTTGGAAATATTTTTAGGGTAAGCTACAAAACTAACATACCTCCCTGGACTGAAAAACATCAAGGAAACATTTGCACATTATGTATTTTTAAAACATTTGTTTTGACCAAGCTCACTGTTAGTTCACATACATCACTTCGAGCATATGTTTCATAGATTTTGAAAATGGTTTTACAGCAAGTTTTTATTTGTCTGCCTTTTACTCACCAAGGAATAATTATAATTCCTATAAGGAAGATATTGCAAAGATGAGGGTTCAGGGAGTTTCTGAGATAACATTTGTCTGCGAATGGACACTCCTCGCTCCTGAGTTTCCATCAGGGTTTCCAGTTTGTATGCAGGAATGTGCTTTGCATTAACTAAGCTGATCACTTCAGCATCAGTAAGGAATTTTGCTCCCTTCTGTAAATGTAGAAAGATGGGAAAATATAGTTTCTGCTAGTGAAAATACTTTTAAGTGCCTCCAAATGAAAGAGGGTAACTTTACTTTGACAACATCATATCCCATCTAAAGGAACAAATTGTATATCCTAGCCTAATGTAAAGGTTTTTACTCAGGCACCAAGGCACTAAGTTAAGCAAAGAAATTAGCTTAAAGCACTCAATATATCATGAATAACAAAGCTGGCTCTTCCCTCCTAGTTCCTCAGGGATAGAGAGAATCATAATAGAAAACTTTGTTTACAGCTTCAAAACATGTGCATATATCTGGTTTTCTCATCTGCATTAAAGAAAAAAGAAATAAAAAAGGAATGGAAATCGCAGCAGAAGTGACTTCTGAAAGGCTTTTGGTTTTTTCCTTCCTTCCCCCTGCTAGTTATTAACACCATAGAATTAGTTGACATTATAATCATTAGGATTATTTAAAAGCTAGAAAACAAACTGCTACTCTTAAACCAGATTATGTCACACATACTTAAGAAAAAAAAAAAAAAAACAGAAAAGAACGGAAAACTAACTTATTTTTCCATACCTCTGTACTTCCAAGTATACGAACACATTCCTCAATAGAACGTGGTTCTTTGGGTAATTCAATTTCTTCCTCTTTTTTATTAAGAGCTGACATAGTTTCCGCAGGGTTACAGCTGCCAACTACAAATGTAGCTTTGGCTGAGGACTCCGCTAACACAGGCTTTATGACTTCAGCTGCATAGAGACAAGTGAAATGAACTCTGGTTTACAAAAATCTTAAGATTAATTTCCAAAAACAAATGCTAACACAGATTTCACTATTTGTTGCAAACGTTCAGCAACAGATTTCAGACTAAGATGCTAAAATTTACCATTTCCATCTTTAGCAACAAAAGCTTCTTCTACTGTATTAGTCTTCTGACTGTTTTTCAGAAGTCCAGATTGTTTCCTGCAGCAATTCTCAGGGACCTTTTTCTGGACCATCACAGGAGATGTTATGGGATTCTTCAATGAAAGCGTCGATTCGGTCTCTGCTTGTTCAAAGAAAATATATTTCACAGCAAGGAGAAGGGCTAAGCCAAGAGTGATTACTTGTTCAATATCCATACTGGCCATTCTAAAAAAGACAAAAATCAAGAAGTAAATGTAAACATGTGATATATGTAATTTTTGTGTTAATAACTTCTGATATCCGTTTCCTTTAGGAAGTGTAGTAGTATCATCACCATTTGTACACTTCATCAAACACCAGTCGAAACACATTTTCTAACAAGGTACAAGTATGCTAGTTTAGACGAGAGAGGTTACTCATTAATTCTTTGCATTACTCATACTGTAAGCACTTCCATATTTCATTCACTGTTTATTATATCTAAAAAAGTTAAAAATAAGTTTAATGCCTGTAAAATTAGTCACTATTCTGCTACTTCAAATTCATTTAACTCCTACCTCCTTATGATAAAGTAGGAAGAGTCAAACAATTATCATCCTTTGTAAATAATAAAAACTATGATGAAAGCTGAATTTCTGGGAGGCAAAAATCTCTTGTATGATATCGTTCTAAGCTCTCATAAATAATACAGAACCACAGCTGCTCAATCTTCAGATAAACTGAAGGAAAAGTAATAGTGATATGGATCTCTAGTTGCACTTGGGTGTGAATAGTCAGAAGCTTTGCCTAAATAATTATTCTAGTGCAGTCAGAAAACACACTTTCCAGAGTTCTCTGAAAAGTTAGTGGAAAGAAATGGTGTTAGGATGCATCCAATACAGCTGGAAGGAGACTGGAGGAATAGTGTAATCTTGAAGTGTCATCTCCAGTTCCATGAAATTCTACTATGGATTGCACCCTAAGAACCAACACTTTGACAGCATTGGTGAATACACCCTATTCAATGAAATACACATCTTTTCCGTGAAGTGACCTACCGAGAAAGGTAGAACTGCCACAGTGAAACATTAGGCTCAATTCTCTTCGGTGCATTCTCATCCAATCCCACTGCATTTTCTACTGTACCATTTTGAGAAGCTGGTTCCGCTATCCAGCGACTGTGTGCATGAACAAGAACCAAACCCAGTGACTGCATTAAAAACACAAAACAAAAAACAAATATTATTTTTTTCAAATGTAATTTGTTATCTAATCTGCTAAGATTAAACATTTTGTTCTCTCAACACTCTAAAGGCAAAGGAGTTTCTTGATCCCTCATCTATATCGTTTACTGGCCCACCATTATACTCAGAGTTTTGAGTCTGTACCTGCACATCCTTCCTCTTGCTCAAGTAATAAGCAGAGAAACTGAACAAACGTACACATGAAAAAGCTGTTTTATACAGAGATGGCATATGCAGAGACTGTGTAAACAAGGGATGGTATTAAAAATGACCAAAGTATGGTAGAGTAATGCCAATACAACACAGAAGTTTTATTCATTCAACAAGGATATCTTACTGATTGCATAATGACAGATGGAAAGAAAGAAAAAAGCTACAAACCATAATCATTTTGACCCTCTGTGTTACAGGGTTTGGTTTATTTTCTTCTTCTTCCAGAACACGAGCAAAATGACTCAGTTGCCATATAGGACGTCCTTCACGACTCTCTCGAGAAAGCTACAGAAATTAAATTATTAATATTAATTAATTAATTAACTCCCATTTAGTGAATACTTGAAAAATCAAGTATTCACCCTGTATTTTCATTTGATCATTTACAAAAAAAAAGAAAAAAAAGAAAAAAAAAAAAGAAAGTAATTTATACAGAAAAATCTAAGCAGTTGACCAAAAGTTAAGTGTACGCTGGGGAGAAACTCCAGACACATTAATTTAGACTAATTTTTTTTTTGTTGTTTTGCAGTGCTTTAGAACTGTTGAGTTTGATTCATTTACAGTGGCAGTAACAAGATATTGTCCATCAGCTGAGCTACAGCAACTTTTTCTATTCCCTTCTATTCACTTCAAAAGGAAGACAAACATGCTTGCATATACCTGAGTGAAGAAACAAACAGCCTACAAGAAGCGTAGGGTCTGAACACTAGGTTTAATGTTGTCTTTAAGTGTGTCTTACCTCTAATACCAAGGACACACAAGCTGGAAAGAAGGTCATAAAGACAAAGTAGTTGGCAAGAACAGACATGCAGCCAAAGCAGCACATGATTTCAAGTTGTCGCACTCCTACATTAAAAAAAAAAATAATAACATTTGAATATGCAATAGGCTTTGAACACTTGAAGAAGTGTTGCAGAATTATGAAACAAATAATTACCATAGATACAGAAATAGTCTAGATGAATGAAAAAAAAAAAAAAAAGCCCTATCATTTTGTACCAGCTTATTCTAAGCACACTATGTAGTTAAGGTGTTTATACAAAATTTTTTAAGTGTAAATCTAAGTAAATATAATTAGTTTACTAAGCTTTCGAAACTATACAACGGAAGTTTGAAACTCCTCCCTTTATCTTAGCAAAGCTACTATTATGTATTGAAATCCCTTGTAAAAGATGACCAATTAAGGGTTCAGAAAATACATGCCCCACCTGCACTTTCACAAGCATGGTATGCAGAAAAAAGTCAATTATGTTATGTCACAAATGCATTACAGAACTTCCTTAGTAAAGATAAATAAGCTAGTAGTATAAATCATTCAAAAGTGTTAAAAAAAAAAAAAAGAAGCAGAACCACATAATGAGGTTTCTCCCTGTATGTAAACAGAAAAATAGCTTATTAACACACTTCTCTCTCCTCCCCCAAAATGTCCAAATAGATGAAGTTATTCCACTTCCAACACCTATTATTTGAAACACTTAATACCTCATCACTTTTCAATTTTTTTTTTTTTTGTTTTTGTTTTTATTTTTTTTAACTGGAAAGGTTTAGATCGTTAGATTTCACTGCTCACCTGACATAGTACCAACACCAATCACAAGACATTCCACAAGTGCATCCAAGGTAAATGTGGGACCTAAAATTGCCATTCCACGTGAAATATTTTCTCTCACTTCATCCTAAGAGGAAAAAGATTCTGAATGTTACAACAAAGACAAAAATTGAAGAAAGGGAATACACATAACATGATTAGTAAATCAAGTATTGTAGTGATAACGCTTCATAAAGCAGGCATTAAGCAATTAAAAAATGTGTTCAAATATATTTTTCTCCATCTCCCCTATACTGCTATGCTTTGACAGTCTTTACACAGCAGAAATACTTAATTTCTAAATACTCCATACGTGGTTTACTGCTGTTCCTACAACTCTGGCGGGCAGTCTTTAAGATGCTGTGGTAAAAACATTTTTATGAAGAACTTTCTTGAAAATTAATGAAGGTTATACTTGCTATTATTACATAATAATCTGCAAACACTATAATATTGCATATATATGATGTAAAACATATGATATTATACTATATTACTTAATGTACTATATTGCATAATATGGTATATTATATATATTTTGTATGTGTATATATAAAGTATAGTAATACAGTATATTATACTATATTGCATAATATGTGTGTATTATATATATAACGTATGTATTATGCAATATAGTATAATAAACTGTATTACTATGCTTTATACCCACACACAAAATATGTCATAATTATTACATTCAATTACCATGCACAGTATTTTGTTCACTTAAAATAGCTTTTGGTGAAATTTATTTGTTTTATAACACTAAGAAGTAGCCACTCCAGTACACACTGGGCAAAACGTCCTGTTAATTCTCATGGTGTGAATAGCAGAGGTTGCAAGGGACATCTTGAGGTCATCTGGTCCAACCCCTGCTCAAGACGCTTGGTACAGGTCACCCAGGACCATGTCTGGGCAGCTTTTGAGAATCTCCCAGGAGATCTTTAAAGCTATACCAAAAAAGTGTACATATACCCATGCCACATTTGTTCTGATAAGATTTTGCTTTTTCCCCACATTAGCCTTTTAACCTTAGGCATCTGTTTTTATGCTGTTCCTGAGACCTACAAACTACCTTTCTTTTTTTAAAATCAATAATTGTTCTGTGGAAGACATTGGTCCAGGAACTCTAGCCTCAAATGTAAGTAATGCTGTTAAAGTTCTGGTCCTACATTCAAGCATAAAATTAACTTAGTTCACATGATTATCACACGTTAATTGTACAGCATTATTATTCACCTGTAACACCACAGAATATAGAATCTGGACTGCATCCGATCCTTTTTCTGTATCACTAATATCACATTCACCTGTATGTCTCTCCATGAGGACTGTTCATCTATGAACATTAAATTCAAAAGCTTAATTCTAACAATAATACTGACCTGCGAATTGGAACTTAGTGCAAATTTGGCTAGCGCACTTGCTCTTGAAAGATCAATCAAAAGGAGGAAGAATGGCAAAGCTTCACTGGGGGAAAAACAAGCAAATGGAAACACGTTGAAAATGAAGTGCAAGATTTGTTGTACATGGAAAAAAAATAAATAAATAAAATCAAGCAACAGCTCATAATTGCTACTTACTTTAAACCTGTCAGTTCTTTATCCAAAAAGTGAATCACGACTGTGCTAAAAACAAAACTTGAGAAGATTGTGAAGAGACCAGCAATACCTTTAAAAAGAAAAAGGGAATAATATTTTATATATATAGACATACGTTGAGAGTGAGGAGAACAAAACAAAAATGAACCAAAAAAGCCCTATATCTGTAGATTAATCTTCATACAAATAAAGGACTGCATTAATAGCAGGTAAGGTACAGACTGATGTGTATGCTGTTTCTATAAGAATAGTGAAATCTAAAATTTCTACAGCGCTCAAAGCAAGGCTTTGAGAAATAAAAGTGATCAACTTCTCTTTTATTATCTTAAAAAAAAAAAAAAAAAAAAAGCTAAGCCACTAGAACCAGTTTACCAGTACTAACTTTCAGAGTTTCACACAAAAAGTTATTTCAAGAACTACAATCCCAGTGTTTATATAATCCAGCACAAGCCTTCTTATAAATTACACTGTTAGAATGCAGAATAAATATTCTGCTGATCCAACTAAATCTATTCTGTATGTAAATACTAAGTATTCTTAAGCATTCTTACAGACTTAGTATGTAAATGCTAACATTCTAACATCAATTACCGATTTATAGAAACAACACTAACGACACGCTAAAATGCATACATAATATGCAAAACCAGATACAGTACCTAAAATGTATTTTGACCCGAGTTGCCTTAGGTTCTGAAACTGGAAATATATATAAAGGATTGCTATACAGCGTGTGATTGTCAGGATTATGATGTCACTGCTCAGAACATCCTGTATGGAACACAAAGGGGTTTATTTAGATTTTACACATGGAGACGTGACATTAAGTTTTAATAATGATGACAAAAAACAAAAAATCTATTTTGAAGTTGCACTAAAAATGGAGTGTATGGGATGGGAGACAAAAATAGGTACCACTGTTAGTTTGTCCCCAAAATTAAATATTTTAAAAAACATTAATATCAGATCCTTGATCATTAGATACTGTGCAAATGAAAATTTGATTTAATCCTAGAGTGACTGAGGTTGACAGGTACCTCTGGGTCCACCTGGCTCAACCCAAACTCAAGCAGAGATACCCAGAGCAGATTCCCCAGGCCCAGGCAGCTTCCAAATATCTCCAAGGAGGAGACCCTAAAGCCTCTGGCAGCCTGTGCTGGTGCTCTATCATCCGCACAGCACAGAAGTCTGGGGTTCAGAGTGAACCTCCTGTGTTCTAGTTTGTGACCAGTTTGGCACTGGGCACCACTGAGCAGAGCCTCGGCTTCATCTTCTCTTCACCCTCTGCTCAGGTATTTATACACATTGATGAGATTCCCCAGTGCCTTTTCTTCTCCAAACTGAACAGACCCAGCTCCCTCAGAGACCTTTCCTCCTTGGAAAAGTGCTCAAGATTTAATGAAAACATTTGGTAGCACACCACTGCATACACTTGCGTACAGCTTCCCTACAGAGCATGGAAAAGAAGGCAATAAAGCAGTTTCTGCATACTTATTTTCCCTTTAACATTATAACCTGATCTTATTCTACTGACTACTCCAAATTTACTGATTAACAATGTAACTACACGTGAATTTAAATCCTTACTTCTTCAAGTTTTGGGCACTCATAATTCCAGCCACAGATCTTATCATTCCCAGTGAACATCTTCATTGACATCATACAGATGGTAAGGGTCACTGTTCCCACAATGACTTCCCATGGATGAGAGGCCACGAAAAGGCCATGCATTCGAAAGAGCCTGGACAACATTTTCAGGACTCTTTTTCTACACCTAGCAAACCTGCAACAAAAGAATATTTCATATGAGCAGGTCAGAAGTTCAAGAAAAATGCATAAAGCTATACAAATTCCCACAAATCAAAGTCCACTTTGTTTCAAACAAAAAAAGCTAAGTAACAGATATATACAAAAAACTCATCTTCACCCTTCAACTTTCCATTTACAGACATTTATTTCTAGTTTTCTGAAAGATAATATCATCTGCTCTTGCCTTGTCAATCTGCTTTTTTTCCTCCTTTAATAAAACATGTATCTCACTTCTCTCTTCAAATCGTCTTACTAATAACCCTCCCAAACTCTAAGTTAATGGCGACATCTCAGAATCTTCTGCTGTTGGGCAATTTTGACACTGCTCTGTCTCCAGCTTCCTGTCTTCATCATCACTGTAAGCAATCCTGTTACTTCTTTTTATTCATTCTTCCTACAAAAACATTGATTTTCACAGCAGCAAACCATTGCTGGTAATTCTCAATCTCAAAAGCAGATATTTCAATATTATCTGCCTCTGATTTTATGTTCTCTACTTTCTTTAGTGATTTAAGTTAATTCAATTTGAAACAGTTCTTTCTTCACCTGAAACACACAAATCCTTTTTGATTACAGCATTCTGCAGCAGTTCTCTGTACCCATAACCAATTCCCAGGTTACTGAAAGATTTCATCATGCCCTTTGCTTTAAATGGATAACAAACATTGCTCACAGCTCCCCTTCACATAATGAGAACACAAATGCTCCATCAATTAGAAAATCTGCATCTTTGTTTGCTCTGTGCTGTTCCTTTAGACCCTGAGTCCATCAGGGATGTTTACTCATGTTTTATAGCACAGAAACAAAATGCCATAAAATCTTCTCTTAAATACATTAATACGTCGCTTTTTTCCTTGCATAAAATCAATGGCTTTTAAAACTTTATGAAGAATGTTAACTATGTAACTATAACCAAAGTCCCAAAGATACTTAAAAGGTAATTTGACTTGTATTTCAAAATACTGACGAATGGAAAGTCTGTACAAACCTAGAACTGTGGAGATTTCCAAAGAGAATTGAGGGCTCTACACATTATCACATTGAAATGGGTAAAAATCCCTTTATGTTGCCTCAAAAGTAACAATTTATGCACCAGACTTCCAGGAAAACAGTATTTCTCCCACTTTTTCTTTTCCATAAATGCCATAAACATAGCTGCCATTCAAGACAGAAAATTTAAAAAAATGGACAAATCTATCTGCTCAGTGTTCCTGAAGATGCCAGAATCATCCTGCTTGTCAGACTGCTTCCTTGCCCGCACAGTCATGTAAGCATCAACAGCACTACTGTATTTTTTTCACCCTTCCATGCCAAAGGTGTGGCAGGATTTTTCTGACTGATGGAACCAACTGGGGAATTTCATTAAGAGGACTGATTTTCTTACGAACAAATTATTTCATTTCCTTTGAAAGGAAGGAGGAAAGGTGAAAACGAGCCCTGAAATAACGAAAGGCTGATTTATTTTTTTTAATTCAGTCAACGTCATCCATTTTTGTTTCTTGTCAAATATCATCTACATCGTTTTATAAATTTATGTGCTTGCAAAACCATTCCACAGTGGTACTATGATTTCTCAGCAGCAGCATGGAAAGTATCTTTTAGTTAGAAAAAAACAGGATAAGACAGTCATAGCAGTATCTTATTTCCAAAGACTGTGGAACAAAACCAAAACCAGAAGAGTCTCAGCAATATCCTACTGAAATACTAGTCTGTTTGAATTCCACAGGAAAATAAAAGATATTACCTATCACACAACTGAAGAGTACTGCAAGCCTTAAAATCATAAATGCAACTCCTAATGATTTCAATATCAGAATTTATAAAGATAAGTAGCAAATTGTTACCAAGTCTAAGAAAACCGCAAGGAAAAACAAATATATACGTATTTCTTCAAATATTACTTCTCACGCTTGTAAGCAGAACTAGTAGGACTCCTGCCCCAGTAAGCATAAACTGGCCTCATAAAAATCATGGGGGAAGACGTATTTATAATTAGCCAGAATATTTTTTTTAGTCAGCTAATGTTTCACAACTAATTAATTACTGCTGAGAAATACAGGATGCCACACTGCATATCCTGGGCTTTATTGAGTGGCAGCAGCTCCTCACCTGAAGGCTCCTTACAGCCTTCACCAACACCAATTACATTTTTTTTTTTCTTTTGCTGACATTTCTACACTGATTCTGCATTACTGACTGCTGTAAAAAATCATCAGTGCATACAGACTGATCGTGTTCTTCAGCCTGACTGAAATATTTTTATTCCCACGCTTTCAGCTTGAAATGAGAAAGACATAATTCTATATTCAAAACTGCAATTTATCATTACTGTTATTTTGTTAAATTTCGAATGGGTGTCTCAAAGGGACATCATGTAAATACTATCTATGCCTTCTGTTGTCCAATCAGAGGATGCAGGGAGACCATTCCGGAAATCGAAACGAAACGTAGGAAAAAAAAAAAAAAAAAGAAAGAAAGAAAGAAAGAAAAAAACCCACCACCTCCCGAAACCGAACAGTTGCAGCCCCGCAAAGCCTCAGCCACAACGTAACAGCATCCCGGAGCGCCGCTCCCAGCATCACCTCGCGGAAGCCGCGTGCCGGCCCCCGCAGCACTCCCGCGCACTTCAGCGCGGCGCCGCTCCCAGCCCCAGGCTGACTCAGCACCGCCAGGCGCTACGCAGCCGCGGGCGGCCCGACGTCGGGCAGGGGCCTGCTCTCCCTCCCAGGCCACGGCTCCCACGCGGGATCCTCGGCCGGGCCGCCAGCAGCCGCCGCCCGCCGGTCAGCCCGCGCCTCTCGGCCGCTACGGGACGATTTCCGGGCCGTCGCCCGGCCCCCCGCCATCCCAACGCCGGCCTGCCAGCACCGCGCCGCACTCCGCGGCCCGCCCGCCCTGTCCCGCTCACCGCCCGGCCGCGAGCGAGCTCCTTCCTGCTTCCCTCCCGCCGCGCTGCGAACTGAGGCTGCCGCTCCTCCCCGGGCAAGGACACCCGGGGCACGACGCGCCGGCCACCGCCATCGCCCGATCGCGCAGCCAATGACGGCGCGCCGGCACGCCCGGCCCGCGGCGCGTCACCCTCCGCGTCGCCAGGGCAACCACCCTGCGAACGCCGTACAGCGCGGAGCTCGATCAGGAGCGGGGAACACGCCATCTCGCCATGGGCCGCCCGCCAATAGGACAGCGTGCTGTCCTCTTCGCGTCCTATGATTGGACAGAAGGATGAGACCTATTTACATACGCCGATCGAGCGAGAGGCCCGCCCCGCCCCCGCGGGGCCCTGAGGCCGGAACCGGGCGCCGCCTCGTCGTGTCCAGAGCGGGCACGGTGACCGCGGGCCTTCGGGTCTGCAGCGCTCACCGTTTACCGGTCCCGCGCAGCTGCGGCCCAGCCGACCGCCCCTGGGACTATCGCGTTAGAAACAGAGCGGTGATCCGCCTCGCTCCCGTCTGTGGAAAACAGCAATGCCTCTCTGTTCGGAATGCGGGGTGCGCGTTTGTGCCTGCCCCCGCTCGCATTATCTATGGGTGCTCAGTTTGTCAGACCTTTGGGTCCCATTTGCCACCTTGCTCCCAGCGTCCTGGCTCTGCTCCCGCGTGGCCAGGCCTGAGCGATTCTAGCTCTGTGTGTAAGGCCAGATCGTGGACTGCAAAGTTTTGCTGCAGACAAGTCTCACTAGATTTCCCGAAGCTTGCATGCAGCATTCTGTTTAGAAATAGCTTTGTGTGGTACTCTGCTATAAAAGCATTACTGTAATCCCGAAAAAGAATGCGCTGACGAAGGGTTGCTTGAGGACTACACCCAAAGCAGGTGTTATCAGTGAGGAAATCATTGTTGCCAGCTCAGTTCTCCAACATGTAAATACACCTTTGTTGCCATTCTCCCTTTGCTGTATGTACATGCCAGGGACTGCTGTGTAACCGCTTCTCTGCTGGCTTTCCTCAGGATGCACAGGTTTCCTTAGCATCTCACCTTTGTTACCTGGAAAGTAAAACATTGCCACTGCACTTCCTGCAGTAATTTGGCAATATGTGCTGTAATTGCAATAATTGTGTGTGGATATGACTAAGTCAAAGCAAAGCAGCAATTTGTACCTACTTCCAATAATTATATATAATTGATGCCTAATTTAAGATGACCATTGAATCTGCCTCTGTTTCCTACACTTTTTCTGGAGTAGCGCTAGTTGGTTCTTGTTTTTTCATGTGTTTGTTTGCTTTTACTACTCCGTGATTCTATTATATCACAGCATTTCAAAATTAACCAAAATGCTAATTTTATTATCAAGCTCACTGGGAGCAGGAGTCCAGTACTCTAGTTTGGAAATCATAGTCTCCGTGCACGAGTAGCATAGGGCATCCTGCCATGAGCTCTCACTGATCAGCCTCACACTGACAGCACTATGGGTCAGCCACATCCCCGTTCCTGCATGAGTGGGGGTTGTGCTGAATGCAGTTTGTCTTTGCCTGCCTCCCACAAAGGCTTCCCCTGGATGGATTCACAAACATTTCAGAAGAATAGATGGGTTACTGTAGTGATAGATGTAAGAGGCTCCAGGCTGCCATTGATAAATGCACGAGCTGCAGTAGCACTAATGTACGATGGTAGTTTAGCAAGATGCAGACCTGCCTGAGCGTTCTTCACCTAGCGGAGAGGCACAGTGCTTACCAAAGAGGTGTCCTTGTCTTGGTGGAGGAGGAGGAACACAGCTTCACATCTCTTACCTACCTGTTCTCCTTCAGGCTCTTTTCCTTTCTCTTCCCCACTTCACTCCTCCACTCCCTTATACCTTAAGCCCTATATATTTTCCTCCCTGTATCCTTAGCATGTTCTTCTTAGAGCTCATGAGCATACTGAAGGGTGTTAAATTTAATATCAATTTCACGGGTAAAGAAGTAAAACATCTCAAGTCTGAGGCCTTTAAGACTCTGTTCTGACATACTGCTTGTTCTCACAATCTTTAGCCTCGACATGTCCACGTGGCGCAGCCCAGCCTATCCTGCAGCTGCTCCCTGCAATCCTTGCAGAGCCCTACACCATCATGGCAGCAGCTCTACCCCGTAAGTAGCCTGGCCCCTTGGTGCTCACTCAATGCTCACAGTAAGTGTGACCAGCACTGTCTCACTGAAATTGGGACACAGGGAGAGCTCAGTGCAGTGCTAACTCAAGTTGTGGCAATAAAAAAAAAAAAAAATTGTGTGCGTTGTGGTACATTGGCTAAATACAGTCCTGCAAATAGGGAAAAATATGCAGCCATGCTTTCCATTTTGATAAAGAGGTTTGTTAAAAAAATCATCAATTTATGTTTACAACTCCATTTTCAGTTTATATGAATACATTACCTGAGAGTTTTCAAATGGAATGTATAGAGTTGCAGTAAGATAGTCAACCCCCCCAAAATTGATCACATCTCTTTACCAGCATTTTATAAGCACTCTCTTGGCAGATTGAGAAATATCCTTTGCTTCACAATCATGTCACATTCATGCCATTGCTTTTTTTTTGTGAACAACTGATTTTAAGGATGAAGCACAGGAAAAATAAAATTTTATCAGAAGTCTCTGATGAGCACCTTGAAAACTCATGGAGAACTGCAGCCACTTGCCATTAAGCCATCCTGATACATCAGTTTCACTAGTTTTCCGTTTTAGTTGCTTTTTTTTTTTTTATTCAATAAAAAATATTAAAAATTAAAATTAGCTCTGTTGCTTATAATACAATGACAACATCATATATTTCCAAATACCTGCTTTAAAAGTAATGCCTTCTGTTTCATGATGTTGGCGGTATGGCAGCAGAGGTTGAACCTTCCTGCCAATATTCCGTTACATGTTGCTGTGTGACAGCTGACAGCAGAGGAGCAGCCTGACAAAATGGCATCTGACAGGGAAGTGCACATGAAACAATGGTGAAAAATTGAATTCCGCCATGCAGAAAAAATGGCACCTTGTGACATTCACTAATGCTTGCTGAACCAAACAGTTGATGTGAGCATACTGAGGCAGCGAGTGGTTGCGTTTTGGCAGTGGCAACAACAACTTCCGCTGGTGCTGATTTTTATGAACATGACATGCATACTCTTGTTCATTGCTGGTGAATATGAATCACTGATGGTGGTGACTATGTCGAAAAAGAGTGTTCTATAGTTGAGAATTTGATCTATAAAACAGTGTTCTTCTATCTATTCAAGTTTCTGTGGAAATAAATAGAAGGCATTACTTTTGGAGTGATCTACATAATACAATTTGTATATACTCTGTGCGACCCTAGCAAACCAAAAGGTTGGACACCCATGCCTTAGCCCAAACAGAACCATCCTATGCTTCCTCATTCGGCTTCCTCATTCGGCTGCTTTTCATGCTGACCTCACAAGGTTTACACAAGAAGTAACCAGGTACCAGCGTTTTTAATACCTCATATAAAAAACACGCATTATCCAACTCATAACTACAGTCACTCGAATCAAGATCCAAGTTGTGTTTGCGTGAAGTCACACCTGGACCTATCTAAACAATGCCTCTGGTAACAGTATATCCTTGTGAATTAAATCCATGAGACAGGAAGGTTCCCAAATAATCACACTCCGTCATCTCATTTTTCTACTGTTTCACTGTCCACAGTAGGGACAACAAACCATGTTCCAGATCTAAATATCTTGTTTCACTGCCACTGAAAGATTAGGAGCCAAACTCTAGCAGCCTTTCTGTTCTTCATACTTCTTTTAGCTAGACACTACAATGGGAGCCACATTTCCCTGAGATCCCAGTCTACATAAATAGTGTCAGACTGCTGTACCTGGCCTGGCTGTTGGAATGGCCTCAGTTCTGTTACTAATAATTTGTTAGTTTCAGCTGGGACAGAGTTTTTTTTTTCTCCTCAACGACTGGTATGACACTGTGTTTTGGTTTTACAAGAAAGACAACATGGATAAATACACCCATGTTTCTAGTTGTTGCTGAGAAGAGTTGTGAAGAGCCCGTTGTTCTGTTGCTAAGCAGAGTTGTACAGAGGCAAGGCAGTTCCAGTTTCTCAGCTCCTATCAGCAAAGGGCTGGGGGGGAGGAGGGGGAGAGGCAAGAAGCTGGGAGGAGACAGAATCAGGAGAGTTAACTTAATCTGGCCGAAGGGATATTCCATACCATATGACACAATGTAGAAGGACTTTTGAAAGGAATTGGAGTTTTTTCTCTCCCTTTTCTGCTTCTTAGGGGCTAGCTGGACATCATTATGCAGGTGGTGAGCAATGATTGTGCATCACTTGTTATATACATACACATATGTATTTGTCAAAATTACTATACTTTTCCTTCTCTCTGTCTTAGTTTTATCTCAACTCATAAGTTCTACTTGGTGCCTGGTACTTTGTGCCTGGTTGTTTTTTTTTCTACGCCACTGTGAAGGGGGAAGAGTGAGCAAACAACTGTGTGGTGCTTAGCCACCTACCAGGTGAAACCACAATATAATTCTAACACATTCTCATCCTATTCATTCCATTCCCATGATTTTCCTTTTTTATGTGAATTATGTAAGAGGTGAGCAATAACAGAAAAATCAGTTATGTGTGTACATCAATAATCTAGAGCTCCCAGCAACTGCTGGAATTCCTTTTTGATAGGTGGTTTCTGTGTATGTTCTGTTCCTTCTGGGGTGTCTGAAGGAATTTCTAGTGTTGAGGTTATTACTTTTTCTTATATACCTTCCATAATATGTTTGACTTCTGCTGAATTGTTTCCTTGCCTATAATCAGTCATAAGCCACCACTGTCTGTTCAGCTTTTTCACCAGACAGTTGAGTTATGCAGGGAAAATGAGTGATAATGTTTCCGTTTCCCAAGTAGAAGGGAAGTAGATATGTAAACATGGCCACTGGCAAGGGGTTCTGAATCACAACAGCAATTTTTGATAGAGCACGGGCACAGAGATATCTAACAGATCTACAGCATTAGGCTCATCCTCTCCCCCATTAACAGCAAAACTCCAGAATGAATCAAGAGTTTCCACGTTTTGACACACTACAGAGCAAATCCTAAAACATTTGGTGTGGGTCAGTGCAATCTTCCCAGGAGCCACAGAGTGATTTTTGCTGTGAGGCATTCCTTTATGACCAAACCAATCCTTGTAAATCTGACTTTATGGTGACCAGGCCTCACATTCGAGAAAATTTGTAAAAATTCTTCCTGGTCCTCCTGATATAGCAATAATAGGTTTGATTTTGATAAACAGTTATACATGTATGAGTTCAAGGGTAAGATCATAATCCAAGTTTTCCACTGGTTCATGGGTGTCATCACCAGATATTCCCATCGTGTATTGGAATTGGCAGAATGTGTTAATCTGTGGAATTGTTTAGCAAAGACTGAGAATGGAGTCTGGTTTAGTAAAAGATTTAATTTTTCCTGTAGTTGGCTTTATCTTCTTCCAGCTGACATCAACAGCATTTTAAGCTCCCTGAGTTCTATTTTTAGACTCATAGATTCATAGAATGGCTTGGGTTGCCATAAGGTTAAGGGAGTTCTCTGGGCAAGCTGTTCCAGTGCCCTCTGAGAGAAAAATTTCCTCCTAACATCTAACCTAATCTCCCATCTTATACTTTAAAACTGTTCCCCCTTTTCCTATCACTAGTAGACCATGTAAAACGTCAGTCCTCCTCATACTTGTAAGCTCCCTTCAATACTGGGAGGCTGCGATGCAGTCTCCAAAGAGCCTTTTCTTCTCCAAGCTAAGCAACTCCCAACTCCCTCAACCTCTCTTCATAGAAGCCCTGCTCCAACAGCTACACATCCTTCCTGTGCTGGAGGCTCAAGACTTGGACACAGTTCTCCAGGGCCTAACGAGTCAGAGTAGAAGACGACAATCACTTCCCTCTTCCTATAGGCCATCCCTCTTTTTAGGTTTTGGTTTTCATCATGAGAGTATCTAATTGTGTCTCCAGTTTCTCTCAGTTTCCCTCTTTCAACAATTAATACAGTGTTGTATGAAAACACCACACTGAGGGGCAATGCTGAGGCAGCGTTGAGATATTCTTCTGATGCTACTAAAGGTGGTCAGAGGGCTATGTATGAGAGTGCACCTACAAATTCTGTATAAATATTTTCAGCATTGAGACTGTTGGGAATTTTTTTTCTCAAGAAGGCTTGCCCAATTATCTTTATTGCAAAAAGAGACATAGGAGGGTCTTTAGCTTTCCTTGTTCAAATAAAGAATCTACTAGGGGCACTTCCCAAAAGGGTCTCTCAACCTACCAGAGGTCACAGACTTACTTCTATTTCCCAGCCGTATTGTCCCTTCTCCTTTCCTCTGTGACTGAACTGCCTGGAGATTAGAGTCTTCCCAGTCCGCCTAATACATGTTCCCCCATGTATGTAAGCTACCCTGTGTATCAAACATCACATGTACAATTAGCTCTAACCGTATGCTGCCCAAAGTGTAAAAATTTAATATTAATTAGCCTATTAAGCGCATGCAGTAAGTCCAAAGTTCATAGTTTGTCGGTTGACCTCTGTAAGTGAAGCCTTATTTGGTGAGTTTACAGCCACCATATGGAGAGGAATTTGCAAGCCTCAGCTCAACTTGTCTGCAAGGACTTGTTGTCCTTGCTTCTTTTGTCTCAAGACTGATAATATTGTTTCAAACACACTCCTAGTCTTGACGCCACAAGAAATTCATCATGCTCTGGACAGAAGATTCAGTTAGCTCCTTACACACAGCCACAGAAGCAGAGAAGTGAGGGCAAAGAATTTTGTGCTCTGGAGAAGAGTGCATGTGGCAGAAGCCCGAGGCCCACCACCGGAGTTAGTCCAACGCTAGTCGTACTGAAAGACCCAGGGGAGCAAAAGCCCTTTACGAAGGGCGAGCAGCTTCTCCTGCGCCTCTTCAGCCCGACTAACGGCTTCTATCTTAACACTCCCGCTCTCGTCCTTCTTCTCAGCCCACACAAAATGGCCACCGCCGCTGAGGAGGAAGAGATCATCGCAGGACTGTGGCAGGAAGGGAGCACGGGAAAGGGAGGAGAGCGCGTGTGTGAAGGAGAGAAGGGGCGGGACAAGTGAGGAGAAGGGGAGGGGCAGGACAAGTGAGGAGTGCGGGGCAGGACAAGTGAGGAGTGCAGGGCGGGGGCAGTAGAGGAGACAAAAGGAGAGAAGGGGGAAGTGGGACAGTAGCGCAGTGTCGGATCGGTGTGGGTATAGTGTCTGCGATGAGAGCGGCGTGCGGGGCTCTGTGGCGAGAAGCGATGCAGAGAAGGAGGAGCAGGAGCTTAGCAGCTTGAGGTGGTAACGCGCGAGCGGCGCGCTCCGTGCCGCGCTGAGGCGAGGCCGCGGGTCCGGGTCAGGCAACGGGCACCCGGCAGCCCAGCGCAGGAACGGCAGGTCTTGAAATTTATTTGGTGGGTGTGTGGTTCCGGGGAGTTCTTCCGTCCTCTTTTCGGGCCGCTTTTTTACACCTGGGACTCAGTGGTTCCTCGCCCTACAGTTGCACCCACTGGTCTTACCTACATCGGTAACGTGTGAGTCGGTGGAGGTGTGAGAATCCTATTCAAAAGGAAACAAACAAACAAATAAAACCAACAAATACTATCACTGCTGTTACTTCTCTGCAGCTTTTAATGTCGTTTTCACGGTGCTTTCTTTCGTGTGCTTTAAGATATTGCAATTGGAACTGCCGAGCAGCTGCACTTTTGTTTGCGTTTACCTTGAGTGCAGCTGTTGTCAGGTGTCCCGTCAGTGTCGTGCCCCTACGTAAGGCGTGCAGTGAGAAGGGGCGGCAGGACGGACGGTCTGGGTTTCTCTGTGAGATGCTGTGCCGTTCTTTCAGACTGGCTGGGGGCTGGCAGCACCCAAAGGCAGCTGACAGGATTAGCCTCCTCGATTTTATAGGTGTGAATAGAAGATAATGCAGTGGTTTGACTTTTTTTTTTTTAAGGTTGTCTCTTACTAACACCAGCATGACTTTAACCACTGAACTAGGAGGTAAGACAGATTCTTTTCTCAGTCTTTTTTCCAGGTTGTTCTTCTCAGCAAACCATTTCTGTGGATGTTGCCAGGGTTCACAACAACAAAAATTAGATATTAGAATCATAGAATCATTAGGGTTGGAACACCTCTAGGATCATGTGCTCTAACCATCCATCTACCACTAATATTGTCTACTAAACCATGTCCCTAGGTGCTGCATCTGCTATTTGCTTAAGCACGTCCAGGGATGGTGACTCCACTGCTTCCCTGACAGTATGTTCTAGTACCTCACCACTCTATCTGAGAAGAAATTTTTCCCAATATCGAACCTGAACCTTTCCTGGCATAACCCTTCTTAATTGTTCAATCACTGTTAGAAGAGGCTGCCCCCCAGTGCACCACAAACTCGTTCCAGGACATTGTAGGATGATAATGTCTACCTTGAGCCTCCTCCAGACTGAATAATTCCAATTCCCTCAGCCACTCCTTGTGGACTTGTGCTCCAGATCCTTCACAGTTTCATTGTCCTTCTCTGGGCATGCTCTGAGACCTCAAAGTCTTTTTTGAGAGGGGTGCAAAACTAGCACAGTATTCAAAGTGCTGCCTCACCAGAGCTCAGTGCTGAGGGATGATGCCCACCCTGCTCCTGCTGGCTTCTAGGATGCCATTTGCTTTCTTGGCTGTCTGAGCACACTTCTGGCTCATGTTTAACTGGGTGTCAACCAACACCTCTATCCACTTATATGAACTGCAAGTGCTCTCATGAAATCTGTGTTTTTTAGTTAGTAGTTTAGAAAAAAAAAATGGGCACACTTCCAGTGTTTTAAAAATTGTTTTGCACTTAATTTCTGCTCATTTCCTAAATGAGAAAATGAGCTTAGGGACTGTATGAAATGTTATTTTCATTCTGATACGCAGTACTCGAACTGAAAGATATAGATGAAATATACATCCATGTAATAGGTAGTCATATATAACTACAGTAGCATATATTATTGAATAAAGCTTTAAGATTGTTAAATATATGTTCTCTTCAGATACTTAACTGCATTATTATTTTAAATATAAATATGTCTACTTTCATTTAAAACTTTAAAATATTCCTTAATTCCCTTGAAAGAGATTGCATGAAGGAGAAGGCAGTAGTTAAATAATAATACATAATAATTGTATTATAACCTCCTTGGCTTTTTTGCAGACTTCATTTAATTTCCTTCTGTTTTATTCTAACAGTCTACTAGCTCCAAGTGACACAAAGTGTTCTTAGTTTTCTTTAGGTTTCTTTTTGTTTATCTTTTTGCCAATTTAAAGACCTAAATGTATTCAAAAGCATCTTTTTTGAAATCAGCTTACTCAATTAGTATACTTTTTATCTGCAATCCATTAAAATTTGAGGAAATTTTTCTTATTGCTGTCATTTCCTGAAGCAGAACCTTCCATAGTTATGAAGAACTTGGCATCATTCAATAAAGATCATTTAAGATGTGCTTATTTGACTCATTCTTCAGTTTGTGGGAGTGAGGATTTCTGTTTTGCCAATGGACTAGGTCAGCATAAAGGACACAGACTCCAAATTGAAGAAATATTTATCTTTACTTACATTTAAAGCAATGAAATATTAAGTGAAATGAGATAGGTGCATTACTTTGTTTTGCTTTATTCTAATCATTACTATGGAAGGTCATCTGTAGTGATTAGGAAAGAGTCATGTCAATTGCCCTTAATACTTTGCCATCATCCAGATCTGCAATTGTTGGGGAACACAGGCTACACTGGAGATGGAGAAGCTTTCCTGGCGGTTGGGAGGTCCTGTGTGATGTGTCCATCTGTAGGTGAGGTTGCCAAAGTTACTACAAGAGGATCCAGCTTTTATATTATTGAATAAACAAACTTACATAATGTCAAGGGTGGAAACATCTGGCTTAATTCTCTGTGGTAAAGAGATGTAACTTTGTGTTTTGGTGGGGCTTTTTTTTGAGTTGTGTTTCTGATTGCAACTCTGTACATTCTGTTTGAAAATTCTCAGGTAATGTGTGTATGTTGAATGAAAATGAAGTTGCAAACATAAATTGAAAGCTGTAGGATGAGATAAACTGAGCCACATGAAGCCAGTGGGTTGGGTAAAGACATTAATTTTGAGTACTTTTCCATATCGGTATTGTAGTTTTATAGCCTAAGGGTCAAACTTGAAAGTTTCTCATATTTTTTTTCCAAGTTTTCTCTCTGTTTAGTTTTTTAAGTAGTACAAATAATTTTGGTCAAATTGTTTTATTTCTAATCTTTCCAATGTTGTAGTTTCAAGATCAATGTTGTAGAGAGATAAACCACTTATATTTATTCAGTATCAAATAATTTGATACATGTAGAAATGTGTTGAACAGTAGGACAGAAATTAATTACTTGCCTTTAATTACTTGCCTTTAATTGCTGTACTTCTTTTTCCCCTAGAAGTTTTTTCTCCAGAAATCAACTGTATAGCTCCTGATCCTTCATATGAAAACCAGGTATATGGGCTATCTACAGAAATCATACATTTCCTGTTGTAAATATGTAGCTATTAACTATTAATGAAATAATTGGACCTTCTATTCTTTTTTGTGTGAAAGAGCCCAGTGGCTTGCGAATTAAATGAATATTTTGGGAAAACTGTCCTCACCTGTGTAGCACATTCTCTCCAGTAATGTATCAAAGTCTGGTCCCTGATATTTCATGACAATACAACCTTTCAAATTTTAGCAACAAGTCTAATGAAAAGATGAAGATGTTGTGGATAACAAACTTTTTATTGCATTCTTCTCAGGTTCTGAAATATAAAAATCTCGGTTGACCATGCTGGAATACTCATCATAAGATTAGCTGTGATCCAGTGTTGGGATAATCCTTTCTTTATAAAAGAAGGATAATATAAAAGACAGATAAAATGTCTGTTTGCACAATGATGGGGTAGTCTAATCTACGTGTAATTCTGAGTTCCCCGATCTGCTAATTAGCTTAGTTTTTAATGAATTTGGCATGGATGGTAGTCAGCTTATTAAATTTTGTTCTATTAAGCAATTAGCTATTCACCTGTTTGTGACGTCCTTAATATAGCTTTAGGAGGATCAGCTCCATCATCTTCCCAGGCACAGATGTAAAGTTCAGTGGTCTGTAGTTTTCCAGGTCTTCCTTTCTCCATTTTTTGAAACCATTTAGCCAGTCTGCATCTCAATGAGGGATTCTTCCAAGTCTGAAAAGGACAAACTTGCTTTCCCTATCAGGAGTGTCAGAAAAGCAAAGAACCCCTAAGTACACTAGCAAATAGTTTTTGTAATTCTTACAAGTTTTTAATACTTCTTTTTGTGAGATGTATTTATCATTCCATTGGCAGCTTGGCTATCCACAGCATGGTGTCAGTATCAAATTTAAGTCTTTACTGAATGCTTGGAAGAATGATACTGAGCTGTCATTCTTCATCATTGTTGGTACTCGCGTGTGTAGAACCGGTCTTTTTATGTGTCTTTTCTAATCCCAGTGCTGCTCATGAGTAGTAGAGTTTGCTGTTGACAGGTAAAAGAGAAAATGACTTTTGAGCTACCTTTTCTCTGATGTGTCAGATTTTGGATGGGAATGATTCTGTTCTGTGTAAGCCTATCTAATTGAATATTACAAGGTGCTGCATGTTTTCCATGTCATCTGTTTTTACTGCTTCCTGTTCCAGCATTAGTGTTTGTTTGACCACTGTTCTGAATAACAGTAGGAACAGTAGCTGTCAGGTGTTGTTCATCAATTTTTAAGTTGGTTTAGCCAGATTATCCTTTCAAAGCAGCTCCACAGAAGATTTGGTAAGTGCCAATACAGCATGAGAGAGTGTGGAAATAATGCTATAATCTCAGCCTTATATTTGCTGACAGTGATGTAAGGCTAATTTAGATAAACTGAATACAACCTGAGTGTTATGAATGTAACTCAAAAGTAATACTAATTATTTTAGTCATTACCTTTTTGCAAACAGGTGTGTTTTTTTTTTTGTCTTTAAAATGAAGTAAACTTTGGAGGGAAGAAGGAGTTACCCCACTCCTGCATCTTTTGGAAACTGTAACCATAATATCAATAATGTATTATGTGAAACATCTAACCTGGGAGTATTCTAAGCAGGGGTTCTTTGTAACCACTTATAATAACATGCAGTAGTCAAATATTCCCTCCATTCCTCCTTTATCCTTTTTTCTTCCAGCACACTCCAGTCATGGCTTTTGTGGTCATAGAAGTCTGAGCAGTCATGAAATTTCTGAGCTTATTTATCTCTGTCTGACAGAGGGACTGCTGGCATGAAGAGGTTCTTAGCATCTGCCACTGTATCATGTCTTTGTTGTTGTCTCTCCATGGTTGTCTCCTGCTATTGGCTTTTGAGGCAGAAGGCTATCTTTCTGCTTTTTGATTTTGTTTCAGTTCATCCCTGAGCAGGTTATTGCTTTCAGGTCCGTAGATACTTGACAAGGAGACTCCAATTGAAATCATATGTATTGCTGTGTCTGTAGTTTAAAAAAAAAAAAAAAAAAAATAGCTGGTGTCAGCAATTCTGTTAGTATGTCATGGGCCATCATAAGAATGTCTGCAGGTCTGAAGACATCATCTAGAGGTCTTAGAGAAATCAAGATTTTAGTGGGTAAATGGAATCCTTGCTGTCATCTGCAGGTTCTTAGGAAAACTTCCATTAACTTATAATAAAATACCAGTTTCAGTATTTCTTTCTGAAACCTATGCAACCAACCAATATCCAACCACAGCAGTGGGGATTAGCAAATGAAACATTCCCATTTTGCAGAGCTGAACAAAAAATGCCTGTGCCTCTGTGGAATAGCCAGATGAAGTACACTGAGAAGATTTCCACAGGATATTTTGGGAGCCTGTAGTAGAAGACTGGAATTGGTTACTATGAATTGTACTTTTTCCTTATTGGCTGATGCTGGCACTGTCAAGGAACAGCAAGAAAAGATCTTGCAAGGAAACCTATGGCCACCAAAGCTTCTATTATTTTGAAGAAAGGGTGGGATTGACCTTGACAACCAGCAGTGAGTGGTTGGGAACACTAATTTTTGTTTATCTTCTTCTGAAAATACAAGAGAAGCTCATTAATTAACACAGTCTCAACCATTCTGTGATTCTCTCTTTGAATCTCTTACGTCCCATTATACTGCAATAACTTTCAGCTCAGCATTCCCCCAAAAGCTGGGAGTGTTGATACTTCCTAAGCCTTAACTCTTTTGTGGTGATTCTCTTGTGTGTGTATTGAAAGACTGAACTTTGCAGGAGAACTTATTTCCAGTGCACCTTCATTGTTTGCTCTTCTGTATTATTCAGTCCACTTTCATCCTTTGTAACATTTGCAAGATACAATATCAATAACTTTTTGTTTTCAAACATGTTAAAAAAAAAAAGTCCTTATATTAAGATTCACAAAGATGATATGAATGTACTGCCATCTGCTGGAAGTGATGTGCCTCTTTCCAGCTTACTCATACAGTGAGTAGGGTGAGTTAAACTTGTAGGGCTTGCCTAAGCCTTGCTTTGAGGCTTAGCTATGTGGTGCAGTGAGGTTTATTAACCCACAGTTTCTATATCCATGGTCAAATAAGGTTTCTTAGATGAGAACTCTACTTGATTTCAGTGTCCTGTTTCTTCCTATGTGAGTTTCTGATTTGGAGTATGGCCATGCTCAACTGTTAATCAGTGTGTGTTTCCTGGATGAGACTGGGGCAATGAGGTTCTGATTTGTTGCTAGACGGTGAGCAGTTTTTCAGTCTAGATTAAGGAGCACCTTGATTTGGGAATGGTACCAGATATAATGGAGACATGAAGGTAGTGGGATTTGAACCAAGGCTTTCTTTTCTTTTTTTTTTTTTTTTTAAACCATGCTTCTGCTTAGTGGAAGAGATTCACAAATACCATGATGGCTGGTATTAAAGTAATGCCAAGTTTCTCATTCTTATGTAGTATTTCTTCGTGAAATGAATTGCATGAAGCATAGCCCTTCTGGAAGAGGGTGACCTGAAACTGTGTCAACCACAGTGTTGTTTTTTTGCTATTGACCTACTGCCTGAGGAGGAATCCTGCTGTCCTCCCTTGATTGAAAATACTATCACTTCAGACCATATTCACCAGACTGGGGTGCACAAAAAAAAGCTCTTATTTAAGAATCCTGCCAGTGCTTCAGTCCACTTGCCAGCTATCTTAGCCTTATTCCTTCACCATCTTTTCTGTCTATTTCAACAGTCTGTTGTAGATATAGGAACTGTAGGCATTGGGCTTTGAGACCAGTGAAAGGAGAGGGAAGATGCTGAAGTTATGTTCAGTGGATTTAAATTGTTTGTAGTCCCACAGGGTTTTGCTAGCAGGTGGGCACTTGTATTTAGAATGGAGGGAGGTATAGAACACTAGTCATATTTAAGTGATGGATTTCACTTGGTGTTGGGTGTTCATGTTCTTAACATATTAGACATTTGTGCCCGACTGATCTTTCTCCAGCAATATAGATGTCAGTTATACCTACCTTTCAGCTGGTGCATCAAACCTTATTTGTAGAAACATAATCGCATACGTACCTGCCATTTACTCTACAATTCTTCAAGCACAGAAAGTTGTACATAAAGCGTTTCTCTTTTCCTCAATTGCTTGAAGTTTGCAAAAAAAAAAAAAAAAAGAGTAATCTAAAACTAAGTGGTTAAATAAAATGTAGTAAATACTCAAAAAGGAAAAATTACTGCATGAATACAGTATAGGAAACAGCAGACTGGGTAAAAAAAACTTAAATCATCACACATCTGTAATATCTTACAAACTGAACATGAGTCAACACAATTTTCTGCCCTTTCTATTTTATTATGTGAGCGTTCTCCAAATTCCTTTACCAGCTGTGTTAAAGCATGCTAGCAGTACACAGTATTGCCACTTGCTGGCAGCAATAGTCTAAAAATGTATTGAAGTAAATTACCTTTAAGCTTCAGTATTTATTAAGCAACACCACTGTTATAGACACATAGAAATATATGTTTTAGGACTGCAGAAGCAGTTGTAAATGGTATAAAAATGAAAGCAACTATAAGTAGAGAATAAACAACAGTATTTATTTTCTGAAAATAAGAAAAATAAGGTTTTGTGGTTTTGTATTCAGCATGAAAACTCAAACCTGCAGCCTCCAATGATACTTCTAGGACTTTGACCTGATGCTTGTGAAGCACAAATGCTCCATACTTTGGGATCCACATAAATACATAATTAAAACTTATACAGTGTTTTAATATTTTTATGTTGTATGTTTTTGTTTTTTCTCGGACAAAAAACTTGTAATGTCTTTCTTCTGAAGACTTCTAACACTACCAGTCATTAATAATGGCATAAGATCTTTGATTTTATAGCAATTTTAGTCTCTCTTATTCGGGATTTTCACTGCAAAAGAAGTCAACAGGTGCTCTTTTGAAACTGAGGCTTCTGTCCAAATTTAAATGAACTCTTAAGGTAGGCTTACAGGTCTTAGAATTTATGCAAAAACTGTAAACAAAACATGTAACCAGTAACTTGTGAGTGTTAATTATGTGCTTTTTAGAAAGAGTGGTTATGTTCCTTTTTGAAAACATTTTTTTTTAATGTGTAAATTTCACAGAAATTAAGTTATGAAGATCTCTCTCCAGAGGCAATTCTGTGTCCAGATACCTTTCTGGAGGAGATAGTAACACCACAAGATATATTTCGACATGTTTTAGAAGATTGCCTGAGGCCCACCGTGACTGTGATTGACACAGATAACAGCACAGAGGAACAACTCTCCAATAATCATAAAGATCTTTCATTGTCAGCCTTTGGGAAGATTCTTATGGAATCACTGTCACTCACTGAACAGAGCTTAGGGACTGGTGAACTTGAAATCAGTGATTGGTTGAGATTTCTCAGTGATTCTGGGAATCCTACAGCGATATTAGAGTATCCTGATCATGTCTTTTCCAGTGATGCACCAGCAGATAAGAACAGTGATGCTCTGCTAGTAAAGCCTGTGGCAGATCTGAATTCTATGTTAGGATCTGTAGTGCAGCCTGACATACCTGTAGTGCCAAGCAAGAGACAGCTTAACACCAAGGAAGAGCAGGCAAATTCAGAACACGATATTGCCAGGCAAGTGGGGGATGACTGTACACAGATAACAAGCATGCTTGAGCCTCAGCTTCCTGTGATTCAGCTGGATAAATCAAAAACTTCAACAGGATCTAGCTTGCAGAGGACAACATATGAGCAGGTGCATATGTAGTTTAATCAGTGTTTGAAAGGTTATGCTTATCAGAAAATATTTCCTGCAATAGTCAAATTACTTGGAGATAAAAATCTTAATAGAGAAAAACCTGGCATTAGTGATTTAAATGCTTAATATATCTTCAGTGTTTTTGTTTTACAAGTTTAGAGGTGTTTTTCTGTTTTAATATATTCATATTATGAAAATAGCCAAGCTTAGTGCTATAAGAAATCCTAGTAGAATTAAATCAGTGGCTCACGTGGAAATCTGGAGTCAGCACAGGAGTTTCAAAAACTCTTGGTACTTCTGCATACCTTATTTGTGTGATATTGTTTACAAAGCTCTGAACCACTCTTCTGTTATTCCACTATTCTGTTATGCCACAAAAAAAAAAAAAAAAAAACAATTGGTATTGTTTTTTGTTTTTTTTTTCCTCCCATATTATAGTATGCTGAGTTCTGCTTTCAGAATTCCTGCCACTATATTGGCAAGTATTACAAAAAGAAATTACAGCTGTGTCTCTTCCAGAGACTAGCGGGACTGCTTTTGAGAATCTTTAACAAACGTTTTAAGAATTGCATTTCTGTTGTTTATTTCTGAGTCTACAGGAATGTCTGAAAAACAATTGAGACATAGTTTGGTGTTCATGCCCTCCCCTGAAGAACATGTGGATACAACATTTGAGCCTTTTTTTTTTTTTTTTTTTTCCTCAAACCCTGTGCTTAGAGAGGGTTATAAAGGGAAAGAAACACTATTATTGCTTAATATTTAAGGGAACATAGGAGAAGTAAATTTATGCTATGGAATGTCATGCCCTCGTAAATCTGAAATCAAGTTATCTGCATTGTCTGTAAATAATCTGGAACTGCAAATATAGACTCAAAATACAATAACTAGGTATTTTTCTTGGTTTTATAGTCACTCTGCTTCCCTAGGATGATACAAAGCATCCGAAAGCTAACAACTGATTCAGTCTTTGTTGGTAATATTGAGTAAAACAACATGTAATCAAATGTGCTGCAAAGGTAGCTAATGTAAAGGTGCTGAAGGATGTCTAGGCTACTTGTCTTAGAACAACAACTTTCAAAAGCTTTCAGTTAAGATTGTGAAACAGGGTCCTTTCAAGATGTAATCTATAATCTCTTGTCAATTAATAATTATTTTTAGAGTGATTTTTTTGTTGTTCTCATCTGCTGTGTTTAAGGGCAGAAAGGAAGGGCAACAATTAGGAAAAATAGGTACTTGTTTTAGCATATTGCCTTCTAGCAGTGTATTAGTTCCCTTTTCTTCTTGTCCTTATTTTTTCAGAGGATTTTTGTTGTTCAACAAGGACTCAAAAGTGGAGAACCTGTACTGTTGTGTAGGTGTAATCAAGATAGCCTATTTTTTGTCCCAGTGAAGTACTAAATTCTCCCACATCACTTTGAAGGAATTTGAAGTACTAAATTCTCCCACATCACTTTGAAGGAATTTACATGCATGTGTGCTGTGGGTGTGCCCCAAGACCTTCAGTGTTAGTCAAGTGTATAATAACCTAATGAATACCGGCTGTTTAGCAACTTGACTGATACTCAGCAGCATATCACACACACTTGACTAAAACACAGAATAAGCTCAACTAACTCAAGTGAAATTCCACATGATGGCATTTGGCTCACTTGTTGTTAGAGATACGCCTCTGCAGTAATTTAGGTTCCACTTAGCACCGTTTGGAATGAAATGAATCACTCAGTAAGTATCTGGCCTTCATCAGTGCTAGGGGAGCCAGGATCTCTAATGCCATCTAGATACCTGGCTTTTAGAAGACTGTAGGTAAATTGATTCCCTTCTGTAGTGGCTGTAGATGAGGATTAGTATATCTTCCAGATCAACATCTCAGCTGGTAGTTACTGAACCTCATTCAGGTGAAACATGCTTCCTGATCTTACACACTTTTTTAGACTAGATCAAGAGTGGGATAAGATGATTTAGTTTAGGATGTCATGTATTATATTGTCTTTTCAGGACAGGAGTTTATGTTCATAAGAAACTGAAACTAATCTATTAAGTCGTTTCACACATCCAGCTAAAGAACTTTTAGATAATAACAACTTTTATTCCTTGTCATCCAGGTTAGATGTATTGCTTACGTTGTGATACGAAGTATTGTATTTCCCTTGATGTGGCATACTGCCTTAGGAGTGCCTCCCCTATGAAAACTTCTGTCTCCGCTATCTGTAGAATTCTAGTTATATTAATATAAGTTATTAAGAAACTTATCTGTTACTTAATAACACAATAGCACATAAATAATTCATAGCATAATGTTCTTTAAGTTCTTATATCTACAGTCCTTATTTTAACTGCATGCTTACCAGTTACTTGTAATACTTTTTTTGTCACAGCTTGTGAGTGATCATCAGAAAGGGAAAGAAGTAATTTCAAATTTTTGGAGTGCCACCTGTAATGAAAAACGAGCTAGAAAGAGAAGTTCACATTTAGTAGAGGCTGTTTTATGTGCAGAAACCATTAAAACAACATCAGGGAGAACAATGGAACTAAGAGAGACTTCCTCAGTAAGGTACAGAGATAGTGTTTCCAGTCATGAACAAATGCCAGAAGAACTGCAAAAACTGCCTCACAATCTCACTATAAGAAGTAAAGCTAAATATTTTAGGTATGACAAAGGCATGTGTAATATTCCTAAATTATTCTTTTTGTTAATGTGCAACACATACCAACTACATATTCTTCATGTTAATGACTTCAGGTGATCCAGAAGTAAGGTTTTTCCTTCTTTTTAAAGATACGTAAATCAATTTCTCTCCTGATTTTTCCATTTATTCAGTACTAAGTTGGCATGTGTCCTTCCACACTGTTAGAAACTTCATTTTACAGTCAAATATGTTAATCTTCTCAGATCTTCTGAAAACACAGCTTCTTCTAGAGAATGTTTTTGTTAATTTAAACAAATCTCTTGACAGTAAAATACAGAAATCTTCTGAAAACAAGCAAGATCTGGAAATCAACAGGTTCCAAGAAGTATCTAAGAACGAGGATAGAAAAGCTGAGAGAAGGAGGAGCAAAAGAATCAGAGATAAAATGAGTAAGATGTCTCTCTGATAAGTATGAGACAATTACTTTTTCATTTAAACAGCTATACTGAACCAAATGTAATTCAAAGTCTTTCCACTATATTGTGTCATGAATTTCTTTTAGAAAGATGATAGGAACGTTTATTTTAATAATTAAAGTCATCAATAACTTACTTTGCTTAAGTCTGCCTATTACCAGCTAGCACTTTATTTGTGTACACAAACTCAGTAAGAATAATGAGAGTTTTTTCAGAATGCATTTTTTATTATACAACAATATATGAAACGTTATGTTTCAGTGTCTGTGGAAGAGAAGAAAATTGCTTTCTTACAGAGTTAAAAGTAGATCCTAATTCTATAATCTAGTATTTGCTATGCAACCTCACTTTGAGAGCAGCACAATCCTTAAGAATTCACCTATACAAAGCATTTTATCCTATATTAAAGGCTTTCTTCTGATACTCTATTCAGGTATAAAGCAAGGTTATTGACCTTCCCTCTTACTGTCACTGACTGCCCTTTGAAGTATTCTTCCTTGCAGTGGCCTTTGTCAGAAAGGAAGTTTGCTGTTTTTCGTACTCTGAAGATGCAAACAAACTCTTTTGACTCATTAGAGTGGTAGGAGAATACAAAATTCCCATACTTATATGCTGACTTTGGAGCCTACCTTTAAGATTGAGATCTTAGAAGTTTGTTCAGTCTGGATTTATCTGTGCAATTACAATCATTCAAATAGGTTAAAAAGTTTGTAAGTATTAAAACTGTAACATCTATCTTGTAGATCTCGGAAAATATCGATAATTCTACTACCAATTATCAACTCTTATCACAGGGTTTTCATTATTCCCCATAGGAGTACCATTTTTGTGAGATTCAAACTAATCTACTTAATGACTTAGTTTCTACTTAAAGAATAAGCTTTTGTTTTTAGCACAATTTTTGCTGAAGGAATTGCATTGCCTGTAGAGGTATTTTCATGTTACTCTAACCTAACAAACACTTCCCTTTTACATGAGGTCTAGTAATCAGGACTCTGAGATGTCTTAGGTTGGTAATTCACTGAAAAAAAAGCTTCACTAATGTTATGGTTTGGATCATTCGGCATCAGTCTGACAATAGGAAGGTCGAAGGTAAGGTAGGATAGAAGTAATAGGACTTCTTGAAGTAACAATGTCTAGTTAAATTCTGTTAAGTATAACATGAAACTGCACCTTGTTTTATGTTTGTCTGTGTAGTGTAATCCCTCCTAAATTTCTCGGCTGATTTAAATAATCTTTGAACACTGTATTATAATGTATTGTGAATGATCGTCTCACAAGACTGAACACATAGGATAGAAATACTCTCCAACTATTCACCTGTCAGAAGGTGCTAGGTGAGTCCGTTCCTACTGGATTCTAAAAATACATGCAGAGCTGAGCACTTAAGAAGTTTGGGAACGACTTAAGTCTGAGCTCACAGTGTATCACAATTCACAAAATAGTAGACACATTAGGTATTGTGAGTTACAGCCTTTAGAGAACTATGGCTTGCTTAAAATTTCTGTCCCTAACACCGTCAGGACAGTGAACAGCATCTAGTACAGACTGTGAAGAACACTGTAGATACGGTCCCTACAAACCATGTTTGTTTTTTTTTCCCACTAGTAGATCAACTAATGGCCTGAACCACTAGAATGTGGTTTACTGCAGCCCATCCTCCTCCTCCTGTATTTTCCTTTTTTCTCCCCTTCCTCCCTGTTTTTCAGGGATGCAGCAGCCAGAATGCTCATCTCCACTGTGCGATATGTGCTGCTTGTGAAATGCAGTGCAGCTCATCTGTGTATCAGAAATGAGTTCATCCAATCTGAAATACAGTACAGTGAATACACAGTGGAAGACAGCATTTCTTTTGTAAAATAATGAACTAGGAATTAATAATAGTATCCTTTAGTTAGGTTTCTGACTCTCAAGCAGAGAGAATTATTGTTGGATAGCTAATGATTTTGGTCCAACAGTTTTCTTCACTGCACAGTTGACTGAGCTGTTTGTGAAATAATTGAGAAACTTGAGGGAGCTAATTTTTTCTCTATTCTTCTGTAAATATTCCTGGATTGTGAAGTAGAAGCTTTAACATGTAAATAGTTACAAAAAAGTACTGATAAATTTGACAGTTAATGCATGTTACTGAGTTATTGACTAGCTTTTGAAGTCTGTTCATCTGTAATGAGTTGTAAACTAGCTTCATCAACTGCGAGGAAAGAATGCCCTTCGCAAAAATGTCATTAAAAAAAAAACAAGAAGCATAAACTAAACATTTTAATGAAGTCATATTCCTGCATGTTGAATTTAATTTGGAGTTTTGTTATGGTATTCACCGTGACATCTTTTTTGAGTGGAGCTATAATTTAATTTAATTTAATTTTTTTTTTTAGGACTAGAATTCTATCATAGGAGTTTCACAAATCCTCAATTCCGTGTTATGCTTTCAAGAATAAATAAGAGGAATGCATATGGTGAGACCTTACTACACAGAGCTGTTGCTACTGAAGATCTAAACCGTGTACATAACCTAATAAAAGCTGGTGCAAATGTAGATGATAAGGATTATGCTGGTAAGTTGCAGCTGTATTAATGTACTATTTTCAAAATATGCATAGGTATAATAATGGAAGTACATAATATGAGTTTGAGCAGTAAAAGACTAGATCTGTGACTAGTCAGTAGATTGTTGTGATTTTATTGGTTTAGTTTGCTAATTCTTCATGAAAAGACAAATAGACCTATGTATAAAAGTGTATTAAAAAAAAAAAAGGAAATTTTGCTGAAAAAGTAAGCTCTGCAAAGCTTAGAAAAAAACTGTGATTAAATTTACTTAGCCTTAATTCAGTGTTCTGTGCATTCTCATCACAGTATAGTCCATTAATTATATATAATCAGTACAATGTGTTTCACAGATATTTTATTCATTCCTGGAATGTGTCCATTTTGTGTGGTGGCTGAGATTTCACAGCTTTTCTGTGAGAACAAAAAATACATTGTCCTGTGGCTAAAGGTTGTTATCTTTTGGATAGGAACCCAACTGCATAAAATGTGATTTAGGAAAATTCCTCAAAGAGATGCGAAGCTCACCTGGCCCTGCTGACTTATTTTGTAGCAAGGAAAACATAATAAGAAAGGCACTGACAGATCTGTGACATTTTGAAAGGCAGTTTCATCTTACTCTTTGGATATTCATTGTTCTGATTATTATATTCTAGCCCTATGCCTTGTCTATTCCCTTAAAACTGTCCACCAATTGTTATTCAATTTGTTACCTACTGTTACCTAACCTTTTTCATTCCTCCTCCACTTCATTACTGTGCTTCAGAGCCTTACTGAATACTTGAGGTTGATTTTTGTTTTTCCTTTTTATTTTCTGGATCTTACGTATGAAGAATATGGAGAACATGGGAAAAATACTGTCTGTGGTCTCAGTTTGGATCGTTATTTGAAGCCCTTTAAGGGAGTTAGAAAGTAATTGCAGTGAAACTTTGTCTTCTCTGTAGTTTTTGGAGAATCATGTTGCTCAGCTCTAGCAGTGGAACTCGTGTTCCAGGTACAATTTTTCAGGAGATTATTACTATATTAAACAGAAAATACTTCTAATGTAGGAAGAAATAGATTTTTTCACTTAAGTGAAACTTTCATTTCTTTTCCTTAAATGATTTCAAGCTTTTGCTCCAGAATATGGAGTTACTAGAATCTCTTCATTAATTCGGTGCGCGATAAAATGCAAGGGACTGGAAGATCTTTTTTCTTTTTCTCTTTTTTTTTTTTCTCACTCTACGAAAAAAAGACCTTTGCTGTAATGGATGTTTAAGGAACTGATTCAAGTTTATGCTAAACCCAGATCAAAAGCTTGCTTTCTATCTTTTATTTCTCCTTAGCACCTCTTCTTGGGACATAATTGTTCTGTGGGTCATGAAGCTGACCCATGTGAAGCTGCCATCTTGGCTTATTCCATATAGTTGAGAACGGATATGGAATATTACACTGCTTTCTTTAGAAATTTGAAAAGCATTAAAATGTTTTTGGACATGCTGCCTTATATTTTTAGTTGCAAATAAACGTTGCTAAGACGTGGCTATCCTTGGGTTTTTTTTGTCTCTTTTTTCTTACCTTCTTTATCATGGTCATAAAGATAAAAGATCATAATGAAAATATACCTTGTTCTTAAAATAGCATACATGTTGCATTCAGGAAGAAATTACTAAGGTATAGGAGGAATAATTTCTGTTATTTTTTTTTCAAAAGAAGTTTTAAAAGTGCTGTCTAATGGCAAATGTTACTGCATACTCTGTTTCTTCAGTGAGTGCAAATTTTGACGAAAAAATGAAAGCTCCCAACACCTGAGATTTTTAGTAAGCATTTCTTTATACAATTCACTGTAAAACACAATCAGTTCTTTTATTATCTCCCTCTGAAATATTTATAGATAAATTATAAATAGAAAGTCTAAAACTGATGCATTTTTTTATGAAATATTTCACCCAAATGTGAATGTTATCAGTTTTCAAATTTTCTTTTCTTAAGGCTGGACTGCACTACATGAAGCAAGTTTAGAAGGCCATTACTGGATAGCAAAGGAGCTTTTGAAAGCAGGAGCTGATGTCAATGCTAGAGGACATGAACAAATAACACCATTGCAAGATGCAGTTAAAGAAGGCCATTATAAGGTATACTCCAGTTTGGACATAAATTATAATTTAAGAATATAAATTCTGTTGTTAGTCCAGAAAGTCACATAGTCTTGTTGCATGTGGGCCTGTCCTTTCAGATTATGGCTTAATTCAGGAGTAAATTACTCTTTTCTGCTTAGAAAAGAGTTCCAGCCATTACCATGCTTTACTTTTTTTTTTTTTCCTGTTTGGGACTGTGACCGAAGTACTGATGAGTAGGTTCCTACTATTTTCATACTCTTTGTTTCACTTACTTTATAATCACTGCAGAAATGTTTTATGACCTAATCAGTCCACTGGAGTATTAATGATTTTTGTTTTCATGAATGTTTTTTGGTAAACGTTGATATGTGGTGTGCATCTGCAAGCACGAACAGATATGTTTTATGTTAAAAAAAATCTTGTGGAGAGTTATGAATATGGTTTTGTATTTTGTGTAGTTATAAGCAGAAAGCCAAGTGAATAATCAATATAAATTATAACTAATGTTGCCAGATGCTGTAATTTCACAGCTCATGTCTGAATTCTGGATCCTCTTTAAGTCTGGTAGTTTTTGTCTCCACCTGCCTATGCATGATCATAGGGTGGTCCAGATTTGTCGTAGTTCTGTGCACCACTTTTACCTGCTGACTGTTTAGTTTTCTAGAAATGCAAATTTGCTGCCTATTTTTATTCATTTCCAGAATTTTTTTTTTCCCCTTAGGCACTTTTGTGGGATGCAGTAAGTTTTGTCCATAAACATTTGCTCTCTTTCAGTTTTACAACCAAGATAGTATTTAATTTGTTTACCCCTGAGTCTCCCTAGAGCAAAGAAGAAGGGTTAATAATTTCCCTGAGACTTGAGCCCTAAGCTTTGTTTGCAGCTTGTGGATTGCTGACTCCTTGGAGATTTATGAAATACTTCTGAGGTCTGTGGAAGTATCAAAGAAAGTATCAAAGTTCATGGGTAGAGATGAAAGACTCTGCATCCCCACAAGTGATATTTTAAGAGTCAGTAACTGTTAACAGTATTGGCAAAACACAGCTCTCAGCTAGGTCACTTGGAGCTCATCAACACCATTCTACTTAGAGCTGTGTTAATTGTTATGTGGTCTGATATATTCATGTGAAATGGTACTTGCACACTGGGTCTCTGTTTGCTCAGGAGC
This sequence comes from Meleagris gallopavo, assembly GCF_905368555.1. Lineage (NCBI taxonomy): Eukaryota > Metazoa > Chordata > Aves > Galliformes > Phasianidae > Meleagris > Meleagris gallopavo. The sequence goes on from NC_139435.1 coordinate 24,270,091, forward strand.
ATTACAGTTGTATCGCTGCAGTGACCTGGCACACTTGACTTTTGGTGTAGCTGTTTCTTTCAAAGTTACTTTCTCTAGATTGTTATTATTGTAAATTGGAAACGTAGCTTTATCCCTTTTGCCACTTATAATATGGGAAAATTAATTTCTTCTTTCACACACCAAAAAAAGGGTAAGAATGTGAAAAACTACAATACTTTCTTGTTAAGTGTGAGAGACAAATGTGATGTGCAGCTAAGGAAGAGTTCTTAATATTCCTTGCTTGAAAGAGTCTGTAGATTTGGGACAACTAGTGAAAATCAGAGGGTTCTGCAATGAATTGAATGCTGCTTTATTTACTGTGCTGTCAGGAGAATGTAAGAATTGAGAAAACTTTGTTATGAGTTCTGTCAGTAAAAGTCTTGTTAGAAGTAATGAGGGACCTTAAATGCACAGATGTAGGATAACAGATCAAAATAGATGCTGACGAGAGAAAGGCAGAGATACACGTATAGCCATGCTAGTGTTGGAATAAGACTGCAGTCGGTGATAGAAAAGATCATCAGATTGTAAAATTTCAATGTCTTTAAAAAGTATTCTGCAAAACCAGATGGAACATTTTGCTCAAGTGCTCTTTTTTTGAATAACAGCACTATGAGGCTTTACAGTTTGTACAGAATCTGAAATATTGGTAAGACCATTTGAGTGGGTTTCCTTTGACTGAATGTATATTGTACATCTGAAATAGCTGTCAATTTACTTTGCATACACAGGAGTCACAATAAAGTACACACCTGCAGTGCAAATTATATTCTCTTAAACTATATAATTTAAATGAGTGAGCAGACTCATATACTAAAATTGCTTGTTATTTTGCACTAATTATGAGCATAAGGAGTGATGAATCCTATCTTGCTTTAAGAGACCTTGGCTTAGAGGCATCATGAAACAACTCTTGAAAGTAAAAATAGTAAGATAATGGTGCATCTAGAGGGAATGCTTGGGATGTAATAACTAACATAGGAAGTAGTTATTTATTGTAGACTTTAGGTTTATTTTTTTGTTGCTCATATTCTTAAGTAAAGGAGAAGCCTGTATAAGCAAGGATTGTGGGAAATGCTGACAGAAGAGAAACAATCTGAAAAACTTGGTTTTTTAGGTAGCAGCATTATTACTCCATTATGGAGCTGATCCCTTATTAAAAAATGAGATGGGAAGGAGTGCGTTAGATGAAGCTTCTGACCTGTGCATGGAGAGACTGTTAAAACGCCACCTAGCAGGATATGAAAGAGATTCAGTATCAGGTAGGAGAGAATAATTATTAAATGGAGGAGTTCCAAATATCTGTTGCACACTTATTTCCTTAAATATAGCTAGTAATTCCATGGATTTTGCTGACCGATATTCTAGTGACCACTTCTTACCCAGCACGATTGCTGTATGTTTGCAAGTATTACAAGAAATAATATTTTTCTTTTTCTTGAACTAGAGCTATTTTTATATTTGAAATAAAGATGAGCACAAGAGGTGTTGTCTCTCTCTTAACGCAAGAGAGTTAATTGCTTATCCGTGGTTGCTCATGTTAGGGTAGAAACTAGGGTAACATTACTGTTTTGGGACAGTATTACTGTAGCTGAACTAAGGTGAAGGCTGAGCCTGCGAGGTGTTGGTAGGAGAATGTTTAGATTAAGGTGTGAGTTAGATCTTGTAAGATCTTGTATGATCTTTGGAGTTGGGAGGAATGTTCAGACAGGGTTGTTTGGATGGGGGAGAGGTATAAGGAAGTGCCACAAGATAAACCTTGATTAGAGTTAGAATTAGGATTGCTGGATACTGATGAGCTAGTTGTGCTGTGGCATGCCTGAAGTAGTATCATAAAATGGCTTAAGTTGGAAGAAACCTTATTGATTTTCTATTTCCGACACTCTTGTCATGGGCAAGGTTGTCACCCACCAGCTCAGACTGCCCAGGATCCCATCCAACCTGGCCTTAAATTCCTCCAGGAATGGGTCTACAACTTATCCGGGGCAACTGTTCCAGTGCCTCACCACTCTCCTGAGTAAAAAATTTCTTCCAAATTTCTAACCTTAATCTCTCCTCTTTTAATGTAAAGCCATTCCTCCCTGTCCTATCTTTATCAGACTGTGGAAAAAGTTGGTCTCGCTTCCGCTTGTAAGCTCACTTCAAATACTGGAACATTGCAATGAGGTTTCCCAGGAGCCTTCTCTTCTCCAGGCGAAACAAGCCCAGCTTCCTCAACCTTTCTTCAAAGGAGAAGTGTTCTAGACCTTTGATCATCTTTGGCATTCTGGACCTGCTCCAATTGCTTTGCATCCTTCCTGTATGGGGAGTCCCAAGTTTGGACACAGTATGCCACATGGGGCTTTACAGAGGCAAATAAGCTTATAGAATAAGATTAGAGTCGGGTTGTAAGGAATACACAGAAGCTACTGGCTTGAAATATAAGGTAAATAAAGATTAAAGCTGCTGGCAGGAATTTCTGTGCTTGGAAGGTCCTGTGGTTAGAGTTTCAGGCTCCAGCCACCAAAGGTCTTGTGGATATTCTGAGCCTTTTTAAGATTGGTGGGACTGAATTACATTTAAAATTAAGATTTGGGTTAGAACTTGTCCTAATCAGTGTTCAATAGCTGCACCATTGTGCTTGATTTGGGACCAAGACTGGAAGGGCTGGAAATGGATCACTGAAGGTGGTCCTAACGATTAAGGGTTGACATCTGGTAGGTGAGATTCCCAGAAGTGTTGGAGAAGGAGTTGACATGCAGTGAAATGCCTGTTTAATTTAAGCTGGTTCCAGCATGGGTTGCTGGGCAAACCTTAGAGCTGGGAGTAGCGTACATATTGTAGTAAAAATGGCAAAGTATAATGAACTGGGTTCAGTGTTTTGTGACCAGCATACTTTTAAGAATGCTTTGCATGGATATATAAAGTATATTAATACTAGAGTCAGAACTTGGTAGCTGCTGTACTACTTACATATCAATTTATCAGCATGGAAAGTAGCTGGAAAGCTAAAACATGCCATCAAGGTACTAAATTGGTACTGGGAAATATCCCTCTTTATTTTTCCACTAAAGACTTGACTTTAGCTATTCTGTATCTTTCTCTGCCCAATTTATACAAGGAGAGGCATAATTATTCCACTCTTACTGGCTTCAGAAGTCTCTTGGGACCAGAGAAGCCTACTATAATTTAGAGAAATGCAGCAACTCCTATTAAGTTCCAAAAATAATTGCTCAAGTCTTTAAGCTTCAGAAAAGTTTGTAAACATAGTTCTGTACTTTACTCCACCCTCTCATGGTTTGTACAAAATCCCTTCTACAATGAAAATCAGACCCCAGAATTTTAATATATAAATATTTATGTATATATATGTTTGTACACCTTATTATGTATATATGTATGTACACCTTATAGAGTGCCTATAGCTTGATAATTTTTGTAATAGTTAATGTGATGGATACTGTTATACATAAGGTTACAGACACAAGATGCTATATATAGAAAACAAAAAATTATAGTCCCTTTTCATTAATGCTTTCCTTCCATCTTAATTTCATTTCAGGTGGAGGTGGTGCAGAGAATACATTAAGTGCTCAAAGCACAGAGGATAGAAACCTGCACCAGGTAGATCTTTACAAACAGTCCCCTTGTTGATTTGGTACTGAACTGTTACGTATTTCAAAACCAGCACATAATGTACTAGATGTTATATATCCAGCAGAGGCTGAAGCAGGATGACATTCAACTTTATAGCAAACAGTTTGATAAATAGTTGCTGATCCCTGATGGTAATTACAGTAATCTGCAGTTTTGTGAACATGCATGACAGAGGCAGTCAGCTTTCTCTCTTGCACAGTGCTTCGTACTGAGTTTTTGCAAGTGCTACAGCGGTAGTTTACAACAAAAATGGTATGTTAGTGCCTCTCTGGACTTTCAGAAACATGGCTAAAACAGCAAAAAGTTGCCTGTTGCACAGCACTTGTTGCCTGACTGGTAACACTTGGATAGCTTGCATGTGTGCAGTAAGTTGTTTTTATTAGGTTCAAATAGGAAAAAGTTAGGGAAACTGCCTTGGACAGGATTGCAGGTGGCACAGTTCAACATGAAAAAACTAAAGCACCAAAGGAAATATGTGTTAAACATGAACAAAGCAGAAGAATGAATTTGGTGAAATGTACCAAAAGATCTCTCTGCCCAGAGAAGTTGTAGAGTCTCTTCTCTGGAGACATCTGCCTGGATGCCTACCTGTGCAACCTGATCTAGGGAGCCTGATGTGGCCAGGGGAGTTGGACTCAATCTCTAGAGATCCTTTCCAGTCCCTACAATTCTGTGATGGTGTGATACAGTTCTTCAGGGTTTTGAAGGCAGAAAACTGAATGGGAAAAAATCCACAAAAAATAAGCATTAAAAAAATATAAATACCTGTTATTAATATTGCAGAGTTTAGAGCCAAAGATAAAACTACTCAGAAGTAATCTCAATCAGAAAGAATAAACATAAGTATTTCTTTTCTTTTTGTCCATCTACATACCAAGGAATGAATACAGGGAAAACTTAATTCCCTAATTAATTGTTAGGATCAACCAATGGTGTTGGTCCTAACAATGGACATCTCTGTTATTGTTTCTAATTATAATTGTTGCATTCCAGTTAAAGTTGTATGAAAACTGAGCTTAGTAAATCAGGCAGAATTGCAACAGAAAAACTGTAGAAGAACAAAAATGACAGAAGCTCAGCAAATTCTGTTGTAATAGAGGAGGTGATCACTAGCCTATGTTGTTCTGCATAAACAATTTCTGAATAAAAATGTCTGTACAGCTTTCTGAGACTACTGATTTAACAGAGCAGATTCTCATTTGACACTTGCTTTGACTTCATCTCAAAAGGGTTGATCACTAAGTAATGGCGGTAATATGATAGGAATCTAAATACTAATATGAGAATATCTTCAGAACAAATGATTTCTTTGCAAGACTTGCCAAATCAAGTTAAATCTATTGCTGATGGAAACAAAATTAATAGAGTAACTCTGATTTTGTAACTTTCTTTGGCTTTGTTTAAGGGTTTCTTACAAATAGATGAGTCAGAACTAGCGTGTGCAAATCTTACTGACTCAGGCAGGGCAGACGTAATGCAACAGACTATTGAAAATGAGGTGCAAAACACTTATGCTAATATATTGGATGATGGAACCAGCTGCATGGAATGCACTCTTAAAGTAAATACAGAAACACTTCTAGAGCGTGAGCTTTTAGCAACTACTAGTGAAGTGAGTTCTTCTGGAAGTCCTTCTAATTCTACTGATGGTGTACTGAACAACAGTGAGCAAAAGGCTCTACAACCAGAAACAAGAGTGGAAATCCTGCTTAATACAGAACAAAGCACTGGAACATGTCACATGAAGGAAACTAAAGATGCTCATAGTTCAGAGATACTGTTCAGAGCTTTACAATTCCATGACAAGAAAATATGTCAAATTAAATGGAAGAGACAAGATCTTAAGGACACCAACTCAAAGTCAGGTTTGTATTTCAGTATTTATACAGAGAAAAAGTCTCCTTATTCATTTCAAAAGGTACAAAATACATGGAAAGAAACTACTCAGGAAACGAGTGCTATATTTTATTTTGAAACAGTCATTTTATCAATTGGCTGTAAGCATTCTGTGTACCTTATTTAAAGAGAAGAACAACACCATAACTGTGGATTGCCAGAGCATGTACCAAAAATGGCAAAAACATGTAATATGTTCTGATACAGTCCACAATGCCACATTAATTATTTGGTCATTTTTTCTTTGTATTTTAGGAGCTATTTTAGATCAAAATTCCCATTGAATTTATCAAAATATGGCCACTGTGTTTGTTAATTAGAATAAAATTTATAAGCACTTTAATTTTTTTTAGCAACATGAATCCATAAAAGTCTCATTATCACAAAAGAATCTTTAAAATGTTTTGGATTTAATCTCATTATGTTAGCATACAGTGAAGGGTGGATAAAGTATTATATAAGTGTATATAACTTGTTACTCAGTAAAGAGTTAAGTGACGTTAAAATCAAAATTACCACCTAGTCCAGGACAAGCAACCTCTGCAGTAACCCATTCAATTTTTGAAAATTCTTCAAGTTCTTTTTTTGGACTGACAGATAAAGGAAGATTCGCTGGAATGGGTGGAACAGAAGGCACAGAAAAGAATAAAGAAGGAAGTGAAAAGAGCAATTTGCTCTTACAGTTCTCTGAAGGAGAAGTCCAAGTGAAGAGATTAAGGCTAGACCCACAAGAGACAAGACAAAAGACAGACTTGTGTTGTAGTGTAAGGATAAAAAAGCTTTCATCTACTCATTCAAAATTCAATCAAGGATCAGCAGAGCAAACAATTAAGAAATCAGGTAAAAAGTTAATATTTTGTAAAAACAGTGTAGTTTTTATTTCCCAGACATATGGGTAGAAAGTCTCTTGTAATGTAGGAGGGAAAGCATGGAAAAGTATGAATAGCGTACTCAAATAATCTAGTGATTTCCAAATACTTGAAATATTGCCAGAACTTACTCATTTTTACAAAAAGGATGTTCTTGCTCTGTTTCGTCTGTTGCATTTGTCAGTCTTTTTTTGTTGTGTTAACTGAGCGAACGCAGAATCATAAGTAAATTTTTAAATAAGACTAAATTGATCCCTGATTAACTAAGTCACTTAACTGAGAGCTAAAGATAACGCAAAGTTGGTCTTCCATTAAGTACTTTACGCATCACAGATCAAATAAAGGTTGGCTTTCTGTAAATTTGGCACACCTACATGCATTTTCTATTTATTATTTCTGTTTCTGTCTTTTCTGGCAAGAGCTGCATTTTTTTTTTTTATGAGTTTGGTCCGAATGCTGACTATTCTTAATATGTTAAACTAAGGAAATCAGCACCCAATCTCTGAAGTGTTTTTTAGCATTCTTGACGTCATGACAAAAGCTAACCAGTAAACCATGCAAAGTTCTTGCTGATCTTTTTTCTTTGATAGTCGCAAGCTTCTTGTTTTCTTTTCTCTTGAGTTGTACAGAATGCTCTTTCCTCTTTCTTTCTCAGATGGTTACTAATTTTCAATCCTTCTCAAGTTTCTGTTGTCTTGAGTTTCTGGAGCAAGGTTCTGTATTCCTTTGGAAGTGAAGGAGTAGATGAAAAGAAATAGGTGCTCCCTGCTGCTTGCTATTCTCCAGTATTTGGTGGTGTCAGTACGTAGCTTTCCTATCTCTAGATTGCTTCCTTCTCTTGTATGAATTCCTTTTTATATCATTCTTGGACATTGCACATTCAATACGTCACCATCTGCTTTTAATTATTGCAAGAATAAATAACGAACATGGAAATCATTCATTTTCCTATTAATGTCCTTTTCTGCATCTCTTATGTTTCTGCTCAATACTTATAGTGGAGCAAATGGGATGTTTTTTCCTTAACGTTTTTTACTTCCTAGGCAAAGGTCTTACATTCCAATCTCCTCTAGAGCATTATTTCACAGATAACTCTCTTTCCCCAAGGCAGATTTTGCAGGCCGTATTTTTTTTTTTTTCAGCTAAAATTTAATTATTTCCCTCTATTGTAGAGAAATGTTACAGTTTTGAGAGGTCATGGAAGCAAGTATAGCTTTTTTTATAGCTGAAGGCATTAATAATAGCTTTAGAGACTGGCATTCCAGTTGCAGCAGGGGAAAAAAAAAAAAAAAAAGATGGGATAATGTTTTTATAGCTTGCAAAGTTTTCAGATATTTTTGCCTTTAACTGGCTTTTGTATCCTATCTGATTGTTCAGTGTCTCAATGACTTTCCTTATATTATTCCATTCTTGAATGAAAATCTCCTGTTCCTAGATGATCACGTGCGCAGTGCTACTTCAGTCCAATCAGTCACCTGTTAGGCTCTTGGCATTCCTACTCTGCTTACAGAAAATGAGGGCACAAACAGCTTGCTTTTCTTATAGTTTGGCCTGTGAAAAGAATTACTCACAGACCAGTAGTGAAGTTTCCAGTGCCTTTTTAAAGAAGTTGCTGAAATGTTGCAGCCTAATCAAACCTAACTGTTGGCTACTCTAGCCTCTCTGCCTTTTCTTTGTTCATGCAATCACTGGATTACATATGTGCTGAGGTCCTAAACTTTCCTGCTTATCAGTCACCAGGCAATGTACTTAATGGGGAACTTTGATTATTGTTTAATTATGCCATTGTTTAATTATGCTATTTCAAATGCTTCCTAGCAAGCATGAAGAATAGTGCACGGCAACTTAACTGGAAAACATTGCAAATATTTCTGTTCACTTGCAGCCTTTATTACTAAGTGTTGTTGACTTAATGGGTGGTTGTGTACCTTTTTTCTCCCCTATATCTCTAAAAAGAGTCCCTAGGACACTGTCTCATGAATAAGAGGGAAGCAGAAAGGAAGCAGAAAGTAAATGATTACTTTGGGAGTTCATACTCAGAAGCTTGTAGACAAAATACAGTGTGTTATTTTACAGAAGTATAGGTCTCAGGCTAGTGGAGAAATATTTCAATAATGTGCCCCTTCTGCATGCTCTTTAATCAAAGTTTTCATTTGCAAAAAGTTTTTAGCTCCTTTGGTTGTCCATAGAGTGTGACCCAAGTACACCCATTGCAAAGTTGGCCCCGCAAATGCTGTCTGACAGATTGTAATAGCCAATGTAGAGCTCTGTGCTGTCATGGTCTGTATGCTGCAGGACCTGCACAAATTTAAAGTTAATGTGGATACATCCTCATTACATGTCTGTCTTTTATATAGTGACAGTATGTCTTTCCTGTGCTTTCAAACAGTCCTGGATGACAAGCTCAGTAGTTTACCTTAAATGAAACCTTGGAAAAATAGTTTTTCTGGAAGACTTTCTTTAGGAAGAACCTAAAGCAAGGCAGCTGTCAAATCATGGAAGATATTTGATAGTAATGAATACTGATAGCTGGAAATATTTGAGAAGACAGCTTGTCTGATGAGAAGAGGAAACATTTGGGATGCAGGAACTAATTGTTCATATGAATAATTTTTTTAAAAAAACATGGCTAAGAGTTGAAAAATACTTTTTACTTTCCTTTTTTTTTTAATAAATTCCATATTTTTAAGAAATAAGGAAAAGAAACAAATGATGATGATGATTTTTAAATGTAATGGCATAGTATTAAAGCATTGAGAACAAGAGTGGGAAAAAAAGGTTAAAATGCATGGTAGACATTTTGAAATTTGACACCATGACACAGACATGCATGTCTGTTTTCTTGCAGTTTGCTGGAGAAGGTCATTGTTACTTTATATACAGATTAATACTTTTTAGATCTGTTCCTTTTTCTTTATATTTCTTCCAGTTCTGTATCTGTTACTTGAAGCCTGGGAATTAGGATTATTTCATGACCATATGATACTTTTTAAAGTAGATATTGTTTGTTCTGTGAACCGATAAGAGAAGGATTAAACAAAATTTATTAACAATCATGAATCAAGCGCTTTTCAACTTTAATTAAAAAGTAGTTAAGGTATGCCACTTGACATTAGTCAAAGATTTGTAATCAGTTTACAGGACTTTGTCACACCACAGCTGTAAAAATACCTGCCATAGAAATCCATGTCCTCTCTGATACAGAATCCAGAATGGAAAAGTGGTAATCTTCGCTTTTAAATGCATTCTTAAATATCTTTTTCTATATATTTTATATATTTGGCAGGCAGGCATGGTAAATTATAAGAAATTTGTGGAGAAATGCAACAGACTTCCTAACTCTGTAGAGTATTAAACTCTTCAACCTTGTTAACTTTCCTGTTCATCTGTAATCATCAAATCATAGAATGACTTGGATTGCAAGGGACTGTAAAGACCATCCACTTCCAGTCCTCTTGACATGAGCCAGGTTGCCAACCACTAGATTGAGCTGCCCGGGAGCCCATCCAGCCTGGCCTTGAACATCTCCAAGGGCAAATTGGCCTCCATAGCTTCTCTCAGCAACCTGTTCCTGAGCCTCACCACCCTCTGAGTAAAGAATTTCTGCCTAACATTTAACTTGAGTCTCCCTTCTTTTAGTTTAAATTCCTCCTTGTCCTATCAATAATCGATTGTACTCTTCTTAAGTCATCTTGATCTGAACTGTAAATGTTTTGGTGCTTAGTTTATCCACACCATTTTGATGTTATTTTCTAAACTTTTGATGTAGTTGATATTACTGAATAATTAAGGCACAAGTTTACACTAATTCAAATTAGTTACGAAGCTTGAGTCCTTGTTTAAAAATGAAGCATTTTTTTGTTGCTAATGAGCATCCAGTATGTGTTGTAGAATGTTTCTTATCTACCAGAAGGGAAGATATAATTTTTCATGTATATAATGTAGAGTAATGTATGTAATGTAAAATAAAAGAAGACTTTGTTTTACTTGTATTACAACAGTTGAGACAAAGAAGAGAAAGAAGAAAAGTGCAAAAGGAGAAACTGAGCTGCATGTTGCTGCTAGGAGGGGAAATTTATCTTTGGTGAAAAGTCTGATATCGTCTGGAATTCCTGTAAATGAACAGGACAATGCAGGTTTGAGGACTGCTTTCCTATCAATTTGTTTTAGATGTAATTTAATATCATTTACAGTCTGTACGGTCTTACACAGTTTGTGTAATTTTAATATAGTTTTGGAGTCTCGATTTATTTTTGTGACTCTTGAAGCTGTTCAACTATAATGCTATAGAAAATAGCTTCTCTTTGTCATTGTTTCTTATTTGTTAAATAAACACAGTTGATTTGGATTTTAACTTTTTTCTTATATTTTGTTCAAATATTTCTATAACAATTTTAAATAACACATAGGAATAATTGGAATTACACGCTGGTGCTCTGTACAGCAAGAATGCTTTTATATTTGCATATGTGCTTATAAAGGTATACATACATGCACACATTCCTTATGTACAAGCATTTATATGAAACTCGTGATGGGGTGTATGATAAACTGTGGAACAGAGTGATACACTCTTGTCTTTATGGCAGCTTGAAATTAATTTTTTCTCTCTTGATGTGTGAGGCTATTGGTAAGAAAAAATTGTTCATACATGTATCAATTTAGGATTTGATTCCAAAATTCTTAGTTGGGAAAAGAGAAGGGGAAGTCATTTAATTAGTACAAGCAGTTTGTGAACCTCTGGATTTGTGTCTCAGCGCAGAGCAATGCAACCTTTCCCTCAGCAGGGACAATAATCAAGTCATTTTCCTCTATTGATGAGTAGATCACCAGACAGTGTATATAAGTTGTGATGTGTGAGACCTTACAGCCATTATTAAATTTTGTTGAATGACCAGTGCCCATGAAAGATCAGGGGGAGCTGATGCATATGCACATGAATATATATCTTTGCATGAAAACAGTCACAGTATCTTATTTTCTTGGGAGTAAGTCTAAAAATCATTTGCTTAAATTCTTTCTACTCTAATTACTTTTTTGTTTGTTTCTTGTATTATTTTTAGTAGTTTGATAGAAAAATAGAAAACATCTTCCTGGTTGATACTGGATATATTTTTCTCTGAAGTAAGCTGAATTCACGGGATATAGTTTACCTTAGTAATTCAAGATGATTCTGTTAAGATTAATCTTAAAGACTAGAAGTCCAGTGTTTATTTTACAGAAAATTTTACACCAAAATGTATAGTTGCTAGTTAGTGGTTTCTGTGGATGTTTTGAAATCAGATGCATGTTGTACATGTCATCCTGCTTTGTTTAGGTTGGACAGCAATTCATGAAGCTTCTGCTGGTGGATTTACTGAAGTGATCTCAGAATTACTGAAAGCTGGTGCTGATGTTAACAGCAGAGGTCTGGATGGTATTTTGCCCATACACGATGCTGTTTATATCAATTCTTTGGAGGTATGTTTTTCTTGTAAATTACATTACCTGAGTCTAATTTCCAGTATTGGGCCAGCAAATTAAATAGTGGTTTAAATATGTTGAGAGTGTACAGTTAATTGATATTTTCAGACCGATGTACAAATAGAAAAGTTCAGTAGCAACCTATGTTTCTCTCCCATATATTGGACTTTTTAAAAGTAATAGTGAAACGCAGAGCATTCTGAATTTGCCAGTAAACCAATAAAAACAGTGTTTTGTGTTAATATTCCTATTAAAGTAAATTAAAGCAAACAAGTTTAAGACTCAAAACATGATTTTTAAAAGCAAGTTATTATATTTAAAAACAAAGAACAGTTTTTTTTTTTTCAAAATTTTCAAAATGTTTCCCTGATGTGGCAAAAAATCAGTGATTAATTCTGGTAGACACACATTCTGTTTGTTTGGTTTTGTTGTTTTTTTTTTTGTTTTTATTTTGTTTTTAATAAAGAGACTATTAATCAGAAGCTTTCATGACTACATCTCCCATTGAAACCTATCAGAGTTGAACAGATGTATCAGAAAACAAGATACTGTCTAAGAAAACAAGTTTTATTGGTAAATAAAAGAAAATCTTTTCCAGTTCATGAAAAAATAGTTGATTACTGAACAATAGACTTAGTTCTTTTCTCTAGTTGTGTTTTTTTTGTGTTTTTTTTTTTTTTTTTTTTCATTTACAGCATCTAAAATGAGTAAAAGAAGTATCCGGTTTAGCAGTTAAAAATATCTTGTCATATTTTTTCCCTTTTGTAAATTTTTTCTTACCCATAAATATTTTCTTCAGTCCCATTTAAAAATATTTCCATTTACTGTTAATAAAATCCAACTTGACTTAAACTTCAGGAGTGTAGGAGAGAAGGTGAGCTCTTTCCAGTTGGCAAAGGGAATGATACATTTGTAAGACTGCTTAACATTGCTTGTCTCTAACAATGGTCACCAGCTAGTCTTTAGTGTTGAGCTCTTCAGTGATTATGCGTAAAACTTGCTTAGGATGTTGAACAAGTGGAGAAGTAGTCCTCTAAAAACAAGGCCTTCTTTAGGAGAGCCTGCTGAACCTGTTCAAGAACTGTGCCAGTGTAAGGAAAGGAGTAGACCAGGGTACTCATCAGGAGTAGTAGAGGCTTAACGCAACTCCAGCATGGACTGGGATAGGTAGCTGTAGAAATGGGAACATTTGGATTCTCTCACACTGGAAAGTCCTAAATGACTGGGAATTCCTCATACCATAGACTAGGTGTTTGTTACGTGCATGGTGAAGAAATATAGTTGAGGAATGTGCTTTGGATCCATGTAGAATTGGTGAAATGAACACACTCCTCAAGGAGACAGCCATATGTCTGCCTTTTATTTGAAGGAACAAATAAGTAGAATGTTTTGGCACAGTGAGTCCCAAGGAACTGAGCATAAGCAGATGATGCCAGGTTGACTCTAACTTAACCCTCTATTCCTATCAAAAGAGCTGATTTTCCATCTCATTTATCTTATCTGTGAGGCATCCTATTTATCTTTTCTTTGGGGCAAGATAAAATGGAAGAGGTGATTTCACTGTGTTAGTACTTTACTCTCAGTAGGACTCTTAAACAATATTTTACATGTTTTCAGTATTTGTAAGGGAAACCAGTAGAGGAGGTTCTGTCACTACTCTAGAAACAACACAGCAGATTTTGAACTTCCATATTCTTTCTAGTATTCAACAGTAAGAAAATTAGAAATGCTAAATATGAAAAATCATACATGTGGAAATTCTTTATCATTAAAGCTCTACCTCCCTGATGCTTTCTTATGATCTGAATTTTAAAGGGTGTGTAATTCCAACAATGTCACAAATCACTTTTCCGCATTTTAAAATGAAGTAAAGTGATTTGGATTTTGGAAAGAAAAAAAAAAAAATGTTAGTGCATATAATTGAAGAATAAAACCACTGTTAAATATTCAGAGGAAACAACCCATTTCTTTTCTGCACTTCGTTCATAATTCACCTTTTTTTTTTAATTTAGATCTGTGATGTTTTGTAACCGCTGTATGTAACACTACTATAGGCAAGGGAAGTTTAACAAAAAGTTGTAAATTATATGTGTGGAAAGATTAGAAATAGAAGAGCCAATCACACTTACTTTTTTAATTGAGACTGCAGGTGTGACAGCTTTATTCGTATTTTTGTTATTTGTGATTTATGATAAATAATATTTATCATTTATAAGTTGTATCATATGTCCACATCAAGAATAACCACAGTACAAATAACACTCTGTAATAGGCAGCCAGGATTCTACTGCAGCATGGAGCAAACCCATGTGAGAGGAATGATTCTGGGAAAAGTGCTTTGGATGAAGCTTGTGATGATGAAATGAAAGAACTGCTGATGTCTTATTGTTCTGTCGAATATGTACTTCCTATTGAAACTAGTGACATTACAGGTATGTTGGTTTTATAATATTAATCATAAGATTGCACTGTAATCTCAATACATAACTATACATTAGAATACAATGTACAGAGCTGCATATTGTCTGGAACATTCTCACTAGACAGAATGTGGGCCCTTTACTAAGTGAGGGGGGGGTTCTGGTAACGGGGGATGCTGAGAAGGCAGAGATACTGAATGCCTTCTTTACTTCTGTCTTCAGTGAAAAGGCTCCCCTGCAGGAATCCCACACCCTGGAGGTTAGTGAGAGGGTCTGGGGAATGGGAGACTTCCCTTTAGTCAGGAAAGAGGACGTGCGTGAGCGCCTAGGCAGTACTAAGGTCCACAAGTCCATGGGATCTTAGTACTTAACATCCATGGGGTGCTGAGGGAGCTGGCAGAGGTCATTGCCGAACCGCTCTCCATCATTTTTGAGAGGTCTTGGATAACAGGGGAGGTCCCTGTAGACTGGAGGATAGCCAATGTCACTCCAGTCTTCAAAAAGGAAGATCTGGGTAATTATAGGCCTGTCAGCCTCACGTCTGTCCCTGGAAAGGTGATGGAACAGCTTGTGCTGGATACCATCTCCAGACAACTGGGAGAAAAGGAGGTTATCAGGAGTCAGCATGGGTTCACTAAGGGGAGGTCGTGCTCGACCAACCTGGTGGCCTTCTATGATGCTGTCACATGCTGGGTGGATGGGGGAAGAGCAGTAGATGTAGTCTACCTTGATTTTTAGAAAGGCATTTGATACTGTCTCCCACAACATCCTAATAACAAAGCTGAGGAAGTGTGGGATAGATGAGTGGACAGTGAGGTGGGTTGAGAACTGGCTGACTGGCAGAGCGCTGAGGGTCGTCGTTGGTGGAGATGACCAACGCAGAGTCTGGCTGGAGACCTGTAACCAGTGGTGTCCCCCAGGGGTCTGTGCTGGGTCCGGTCTTGTTCAACATCTTCATCAATGACCTTGATGAGGGGATAGTGGCCACCCTCAGCAAGTTTGCTGATGATACAAAGTTGGGAGGATTGGCTGACACGCCTGAAGGCTGTGCTGCCATTCAGCGAGACCTGGACAGGCTGGAGAGCTGGGCAGTAAGAAACCGGATGAGGTTCAACAAAAGCAAGTGTAGGGTCTTACACCTAGGGAGGAATAATTGCATGCACCAATACAGGCTGGGGAATGAGCTGCTGGAGAGGAGCTCTGCAGAGAGGGACCTGGGCATCCTGGTGGATGACAGGTTGGCCATGAGCCAGCAGTGTGCCCTCATGGCCAAGAAGGCCAATGGCATTCTGGGGTGCATTGAAAAGAGCATGTCCAGCAGGTCGAGGGAGGTGATCCTCCCCCTCTACTCTGCCCTGGTAAGGCCTCATCTGGAGTACTGTGTGCAGTTCTGGGCTCCCCAGTACAAAAAAGACAGGGATCTCTTGGAAAGAGTCCAGCGGAGGGCCACAAAGATGGTGAAGGGCCTGGAGCATCTCCCCTGTGAAGAAAGGCTAAGTGAACTGGGTCTGTTTAGCCTTAAGAAAAGAAGACTGAGACCTGATCCAGGTTTATAAATATCTGAGGTGTGGCGGCCATAGCGGTGAGGCCAGTCTCTTTTCAGTGGTACGTGGAGACAGGATGAGGGGAAACGGACATAAGCTGCAGCATAGGAAGTTTCGCATGAATGTGCGTAAGAACTTCTTCATGGTGAGGGTGACAGAGCACTGGAACAGGCTGCCCAGGGAGGTTGTGGAGTCTCCTTCTCTGGAGATATTCAAGTCTCTCCTGGACGCCTACCTGTGCGACCTGGTGTGGGGAACCTGCTTTGGCAGGGGGGTTGGTCTCGATGATCTCTAGAGGTCCCTTCCAACCCCTACAATTCTGTGATTCTGTGAAATATTTTTAACTTTATTATCAACTGATTGTTATTCCTATATTTTAGGAAATAGGAAACGTAAGGGTGTTTTCCTGAAAATGTGAGGAATAACATAACATAACATGGTTCACGTTATAATCTGTAATTGTAGCTTTAAAGACTATTTCCTCATACTGCTTAAATTTGAGCTCATTTGCATATGCAAGATGTTTTTATCGTAGTTTGGTCTACCTTTTTATTTCTGTAACCTGTATTAGCTTGTCTAACACATTGTGATCCTGCAATTTCATTTGAAGTGATATTTATTATTTTTGTTTTTCTTAGTTGCAAAGTGTACTATAGGTCAAGAAGACGGAATGTACTACAGGTCAAGAAGACAAAAAAACATTTGTTTTAAGTGTTGTGAAAATGGTGATACATCTTTGGAGCCACAAAGTGAGAAATACAGTGTGGTGAGTATGGATAATAGGAGAATTTTGTTGTATTGCTCCATAGTGTGCTACTGTATAGTGTTGTTTACTGGCTGAATAGCATAAAACTATCATTAAAATAATTGACCCTCCAGAGTATACGTAAAGAACAGTATCGTGATCGGTAAACTGTGGATTACAGCATATGAAAAAATTGGAGATTATCACTTTCCGCTCTTCGTGACTCCCGCGCATTTATACATCTTGTGCAAATAGTAGGCAACACATACATATTTTTTATTGCTTATTTGAATATAAAAAAGTCAGGAATCCTAGGCTTTCCATCAAGAAAGTGTGATGCTTTTTCTTCACAATGAAGACATTTAGAAATCGTTTAATCTGAGTTTAAAAGACTCACAAAGATTTTTGCATAATTTGTATGTTAGGAAAACTCTTACTGATACTTACAGGTAATGTTTAAGTTGTCTAGGTGTTGCTTTCATGGTGAGATTCACTATCTGATCTCTGTGGTGAACCCGGAGGTGGACTCTAAAATAGACTAGTTTGAATGACTGGGCAAACCCAGGCTGTGATATCCCCTTACAGAGCGCAGCCTCCACAGTATTTATATCATACCAGTGCCCCCATGGCTTACACATAGTAGCTGCTCCCTCTCTGGAATAATTTGAGTCCAGCAATACTTATCTTTCACGCCATGTAACATAATCAGTATATTATGCAGTGCATTTGACTCTACTTCTTGCTATGATGTATTTGTTAATAGAATACTGTTGCTGCCATACAAGATGTTGAAAAGAAGCAGAAAGAGCTGTTGCTACTTGAACTGAGAACTTCTGAAGATGCAGGTAGATGTAAAATTCAAGTTTTTTTCAGTTATCTTTTTGTAAATATCAAATATCATCATTTTAGAAGTTGTGTTGCAAGTAACCTGTTTGGATAACTCCTCTAGAAATTACAACTTGAGAGTAAGATTTTAATTCCAGTTCCCAGCAGCTGTTCTTCCTACAATGCTTCTAGCTTAAGAATGGAAAATTGAAAGCATGCCACTTGGCAGCACAGAAATATTCTGTTTCAAATCAAACTAATAGTATAAAAAAAGAATCATCAAATAAAAAATGCATACTACTGGCAGCATTCTTCAGTGGTAAGTACATGGGATTCTTCTAGAGCCCCCCCATGAGCATGAACAGGTGTTTATATGTAAAAATAGTGGTTATATCATTTTTGTTCTATTGCAGCTGCTTTTTCAGCAGCCTAAAATAATTAATGAGAGGGGAAAGAGAAATCTTAAAGTAGGTGTTGTCGATAATGGGCAGTTTCAGAAATGCTGGTGCCTGCTTGTGTAATTTGACTTGGCCTATCAAATCTCAGTTCAGATTAATCTCAAGAGACAGTACTAAGTGACACTGGCTTCCTAGATCATGAGGCTGTGACTGTTGAAGTGGCAGAGCTTGCTGCAAAAAGGCCTTTGATCAGTGTCTCTCTCCCAGACTGCCTCTGCTATCTAGGCAGAACTCTATATTTTTGGGCAGCTCACGCCCATGAGAGTGTTTTGCTGGAGAACAGCAAGGAAAGTTATTTTCTTTTTTTCCCTGAAAATAGCGTGAAGCTTTCAAATTATATTTAAAGTGATCAGTTTATCTCTTCAAAAATAAATGTGAGATAGGGAATTACACAGATTTATAGCTTCTAAGTCAAATTTACGAAGTTCGAACTGTTAATTAAAATTTTACTTGCTTAAAAAGTATTTGCTGTATTAGACATATGCTAGGCAGAATTCTCTATGCATGATAAAGCTTCATGCATAATAAGGTGAAACAGATGTGTACAATTTCATGAATGAGGAAAATAAGAAGTATCAGACTTCCTGTTTAGGGATAGAAGAGCGATGAACATGGTGATTTGTTACCACTTCTGACTAAAGTATTAATCATCTAGCTACTTGTTAAATGAAATCATAATTATTACTTGTGAAGAAGCACAAGGCTGAACAAGAATATGTCATATATTGACAAATTAGCAGTAGAGAATGAGGTGTGTCTATGCAAGACAAACTACTCTAAGATTCTCTGTTAAACTACCTTAAACCCACTCGGGGTGGTGAGGTACCTGCACAAGCTGGCTGGAGAAAATGTGGATGCCCCATCTGTGGGAGCATTTAATGCCAGGTTGGACAGGCAGCAATCCAACAACCTTGGTGGCAACCCTGCCTTGGGGGTTGGAATGGGACTGTCTTTAAAGTCTCTTCCAACAGAAACCATTCTGTGACTCTATGATAAATCAGAGTAGTAATTTAATATCTTTCTAATTTAATAAATACTGGTAGGTACTATGAAATAGGTTATTCGAAATGTAAATACATTTTTTTTAGTCATATAATTATCCATTTTCCATAATGAAGTCTCATCTTTCCTGTTTTATACATTCAGGGATTGTATGTTTCACGTATTATTCCTGTGGTGTCTACTGAGCATGACTTATGAACTCTCTCCTATGATATATATCTAAGAAAAGAGAGCATCCAGAGAAAAATTTTTAACTGCTTCTCCTATTACAGAAAAATATAGTGAATAAGAATTTATGATTTCTAATCTTATTCTATAACACATATTTGAAGATAAGTAAGAATAAAGTACGTATGCTTTTTGCATATTTTTAGCTAGGAACAGCTCCAATTATCAAATTATTGTATACTTCAGATATAAATGTTTTAGCTGCCTTCTTAAGCTTGTGTAATTTCTGCAGATTGCTTCACATAGCAGAGAGGGTTGAAACTAGATGACCGTTATGGTCCTTTTTAACCAAGGCCGTTCTATGATTCTGCGATATAATTATGTTATGCAGCTCCTTGCAAGAACTTCAAAAAGGTTTCAGTGCTTCTCAGCCATGGGACAGTTCTTTTAATCTGCTTTGTTCCCTTTATGACTTCCTAGACTGGGCACTGATACTTCAAACTTTTCTGATACTTGGGCTATTTAATTTTAAATTAAACCTGTACTTAGTATTTTTTCCTGAGAATAATATCTCTAGAAGTACTCTGTTTGTAAATAGCTTTTAACGTGAATGGCCGTGTAAAGCTGTAGCAATGCTTTTATAGTTGGGCAGTGTTTTTTGCTATATTAAATGTGTTATCGCTGCAATTATTTTCTACCATTATTTTCAACCATCACCATCATCCTTCTGTTTGCATCAAAATAATGGACAGATGTGTTTACCCAAGGCCTGTCTCAGATAGAAGGTACTCTGAATAAAGTGTTTGCAGAACAGAAAGCAGACAGGGCTGCCCTTGATAAAAAATACAGGTATGTAGAATACAAGGTTTGTATTTATAGAGTTTTTTTTAAAGCAGTACTGACAGAGGTTATTAGGAGATTAGTAACAGTGCTTTGAAAGCAGAACAAAATCTTTTCTTTCAGCCTTTGCTGCATTTGCTCCATTTTAACTTCTGTTACCTCCAGTAGGAGGAGAATTACACAAATTACATGAATTATTAGAAAATAAGAATGTTTATGACAAGAGAATTTAGTGTTCCAAACTATTATTGTGAACAAGGTATTGAATGAATTAAAAACAAAGACAAAACTTATTTTCACAAACTTAATCTGCCTTCTAATCTTGAGGGAAAAAAGGTGTTCTGGAGAAAGCTGATAAATATTTCTGGGTATTGCACATACTCTATGCCTAATGCATCAGCTGTCCACCAACTGTAGTGAACTTAATTCCAAATCATATTATATTTCCTTTTAATGATTTGTATGATGTAAAGTTTGCTTTTAATGAAGTAAAAATCTTTTGCCACACAAGACATGAATGTACAGAAGATAAGGAAGCATCATGTTTTTTATCTTTCTGTTGCTCACTTAGTTGGCACAGGAAGATATATTACATCTCAATTTCTGTATATTCCTTTGAAGATATTAAAATGTTTTCTCACCTAAGAAAAATGAGGAGGAAAAAAAAACGTTGTATTTGTATGTTGCTTTGCCCTTGACATTCCAGTCACACCATTTTTGCCTCATATTTTCTCTTTAGTTTCAGCTTCTTCTGTATTTATACAGCAATAAAGCAACAACACTTCACCAAAGAAAAATTACTGGAGTGTCACAGTATTCTCCAGGATTCTGTAGTTGTGAAGGCTCAGTAATATTAGTGATTGATAATAAGTTGATTATGTTGATCATGTTGAATATGTTGCTCATATCATGGATTTTAATCATATCACGGTATTGGGCATTAATACAGTCACACTGTAATTTAGTTGTCCTTATTATATACCAACTAGTCTTATTATACCTCTGTCTTGAACCCCTCTACACTCTCTCTCTTCCCAGTGTGAGATAATGCTACTTGCATGATATCTGTGCTATGGGTGAAGTTTAAAGCAAATCTTGCTGCTGTTCCTTTTCTCACCCCTTGTGGTACTCCTCTATCTTTCCTGTGTGATGTCAGAGCAGTGCTGCAATCAATTGCCTTATGAGGTGGGATTAGGAAAAAAAAAAAAAAAGAATATGGGATCATACTGGTGGTTTTCATGCCGAAGTGGTGGAAATAAAGAATTCTGATTTCGGCAGGAGGTGAAATCCCTGGAAAGAAGTCTTAAGGGGAGACAAGTTCAACCAAGAAGCTGGGCCTAAAGAAAAGAGATTCCCAGGCTAGCGTATAACATTCTAAACTGCTCTGCCCCTTGTCTGAATGGTTATGGTAGCATTATTACAGTTTTGATTTTCACTAAGCATTTTGTGGTGAAAGACCATAAAAAAATATGTGATAATAACTTCAAGAATTTATTCTGAGCTCACTGTAAAATAGACTCCAAATTTGAGCGGCAGTGGCACTGAATTCAATGAACTATTAGGATTTGCAGTGATAAAAGGCTGACTAGTGATAATACAAACCCGATGAGTTAGAAGTGATATAAAGTTTTTACTGCATTTTTGATGCTTTGCATTTTACTTTTAGAGAGGATTCTGCAGTTTCTTGTGCATAAAGCCTTGCATTTGAACAATAAACTTAATATATTACCAACTTTAGGTATGATAAAAAAAGCTTTGTTCATATTTTAGAGGTTGAGAAAGTCCTTTGAAACAAATCCCTATTTTCAGTGAGTTAAGCTGTTCGTGTTTTGTGTTCACAGTAACTTCGTAGTTTTTTCTTATTACTTCTAAATTTTCCGTAAGGCTTCAGCAGAATCTTTTAAGCATGGATTGAACAAGTAGCTAACCTCTCTTCTAGGCAAAAGAATCTGACTGTTGTCCAAAACCAGAAGAAATTACTCCAGAAAATAGAAAATTATAGAAAAACAAAGCAAGTGTTCAGAGCATCAGATTCAGGGAAGCAAATCATGAATCCCAATGTAGTTACACACGCTATGGGACTTGGTGCCAGTATGCCTAATGAAAACAGAGTAAAAGCACATCTCTCTTCAGAAAACAGATTTTCAGCTCAGGAATGCAACCAGAATCCAAACAACTGCTTGGTTGAGACAGAAACTAACAAAGAAGCAGTAAGAGGCAAAGTGGTTTCTGATAGTACTTCAGCATCTGAAAACTGGATAAGAAAACATTACTTCTATAACATGTCAGGGTTGACAAATGCTATAGAGTTAGTGGCATTGCCTCCAAAACCTGCAGCTTCCACTGCTAAAACTAACCGTTGGCAGCAAAAAGACATTGATCACATAGCAGTTGGAGAGCAAGGAAACAAGTCATTAGATCCCACTTCAGTGACCAACACATTAAGTATTTCAGAAGCCCAAAGCACTGCTGCCAGTAACAGTGTTTGTCAGCCTGGTGGTGACTGTCAGCACGTTCTTGCTGATGGGGATGTACACAGATATGTAAATAAGAAAAAAGCTTTCCAGCAGCACCAGCAAGTAATAACATCAGCGTCCACAGATAACTTTCCTAATCTGCATCAAATGTTCTTTCGGAGTCATGGGAACTCATTCAATGCAGCATCAGTGGATGCAAATTTTGCATCAAACGCAGATTATCCAGTAAACCTTAGTGAGAAATCTTTCCAGAACTATGGTTACAAGGAATGTGAACAAAAACAAAGGAAGTATGCGAGAAAAAACACAAAAAAACTTCAGCTGATAGATCTTCTTGAATTGGGAAGGATTAAGCCAGGAGAAAATGTTTTGGAATTCACACTGAAGGTAATTGTTGAGATATAATAATGCTAATACTAATAAATAATTGTGGTGGAAAAAAAACAACATTAAAATGGGGAAGCAGCAGTCTGTATCGTCAGTATTTAGTAGTGAAAAATTCTATGTGTTAATTACATGTGATCTTCTATGAGTTGTAAAGCAAAATGCTACGGATAATGTCTTCTGGTTAGCCTGTGATTTTAACACACAAAATACTGCTTAAGTAGTGTTTAACTTTGCATTATCAGTTTCTTAGTGTTTCCTATTGCTAAAGTCAGAGTAGAATTGTTGGCTGTGCATTGCTAGTTTTTCAAATTTTAAGGAGGAGAATGTTAAGGTTTTCATGACTTAGTTTTTTGAAGCATCTATCAAGGATTTCCTCTGTGTCATGGTACACATGAATGTGTGCCAGATTTCTCACTAGCTGGTTCTGGGATCTGATACAAACCATGTCTGCAAAAAAATGAAGAAAAATCAACCTCTATTTAATATGAAAACACGCCCCCATGTTTCCAAATACAAAGCAGACTTTTAAGACAGCTGCTCAGTACCTGACTTAGTATTGAGTAAATGGTGGAATTATTGACTGAATTCCCATCTCTGAGCTAGTTAATTTCCAGTGCAACATATTAATTAGAATGTGAAAGATTGTTTTCAGCTAATCAAATGTAGTTAGTTAATGCAGAAAAGACCTCTTCTTCTGCACCTACAGTCTGCTCAGGAATGCTTTTCTTCTGAGAGCATCTGGTTTGTTGCTATGTTTTGTACCATAAGACAGCGTTAGCAAGTTACAAACCTCTACACTGGATTATGTCATAGATCTATATACACTCTTCTTTTTATTGGAGGACACGTAATTTTCCTACAAACCCTAAGATAATTAAATTGAAGGATAAAGATTTTAGCATGCTGTTTTCTCTGAAGACTGTTATCTGTCAGTGCAACTTATTATGTATTGGTCCTAAGGAATAATAACCCTATATTGAAATGTTGATGTGGCTTTAGAGAAGTCAGTGATTTTAGTAGAATGAAAATGTCACTCATTTGTGTCTTAGAAAACCATGAGTGCTGTAGAAATTGAAATTTAGAGACCAGTATTTGTTGCATTGCAAAGAAGTGATTCATCAAGTTTCTTTGTAGTTATATATACTTAGAAAAAACATACAGCTAGTGCATAATACCTAGTTAAATTAGCTTTGAGCAGGCAGCGTGTTTTTTTAACACTATAGACCCATGCTATATAAATGCAAATTAGATTTAATGTTCATCAAAGTGTTTGAGTTAAACATCATAGTTTACATTCTTACAGACAGAGTCAAACCATTTGTTATGGCGGAAGGTGGGTGAATATTTTTTGATGGAGCATTCCTTTATTCTGATTGTTTAACTTTGTACATACTAAACAATATTAGCCAGTATTGTGTATAACAATTTAACTTAGTGTAAAAAACTGTTAAGCTATAAGAATTTTTGTTTATTTATTGTGGGGAAAAAAAATTGGCTACAACTCTTCAGCTATATAGTCCAACATTTTTTTCCATGTTTTAGGGATTTTAATTCAGGCTTTTTATTTTATAAGCTGAAAACTATTTCTTTATTTTTCTTTTTCAGGAATTCACTTGCAAAGCTACACTCTTAACAAATGGCAAGATCAAAACAAGTAAAAACAAAATATTTCAGAATCCAGTTCGGTGGGTTGAAGACCTACTAGGAAGTGATATTTATGTGACGTGGAAGTATGCATGGAACAAGGTATGCTTGATTTTTACTCTCAGAAATAATATTGATAAATGCAAATAACAAATTTAACAAATCTATAAATTATAAGGTGAAATGCAGTCAGGAAATATTTTCACTATTTTTGATCTCCATTTCTTAGTTATATAAGCGTGGTACAAGCCTAAATTTTAAAGTCTTCCTACTGCTAATGAAGTGCTGTGAACAGAAGTACGTAGTTCCAGAAGAGGAGTAGCTATACAGTGCTGAGCTAGATACAGCTGTTCAGAGATTGTGAAAAACCTAGTCTGTAAGCTGTCAGTGTTTTGGAAGATGGTTTTAAAAATGATTCAGAAGTTGACTGAAAAAGCTGAAAGGTAGTTAATCACAGAATCACAGAATTGTAGGGGTTGGAAGGGACCTCTAGAGATCATCAAGTCCAATCCCCTGCCAAAGCAGGCTCTGTACAGCTAGCTGCATGAGCAGGTGTCCACATGGGTACTGAATATCTCCCAAGAAGAAAACTCCACAGCCTCTCTAGGTAGCCTGTTCTGGTGCTCTGTCACCATCACTGTGAAGAAAAGAGAATAAAGAGAATAAATAAGAGAATAAAAAGAAGCAGTCAACAGTTTGAGATGTCAAAATGTCAGGGATAAATGTTGCAAAAATAGTCTTATTTATTTATTTTAGAGATCTTAGTAGATAAATGACATTTTTCCAATAAGAATTTTAATCAGCAGAATTTGTTTAATATTGCCGGATGCAGGTTATTAAGTACATAAACTGAATTTTAAAAGAAAAGTGAAAGTTGTTCACCTATCAGGGGAAAAAAAAAAAAAAACAAAAAAACAATTAAAATGAACAGTTATCCACTTAGATCTTGCTTATAGGTTGCTTATCATGGGACACAGTTGTCAAAGCTTGTTGTTGAAGATGCTCCTATTTCTATTGACCTGGAAATACCATCACAACAGAGAGAGTTTGCAGGTATGTACCACTTAAAATCTAATATTCACCATGACTGAAGCATCAGAAAGTAATTTTTCATGAGCTTAAATTCCAAAATTCATCCATTGCTTCCTGATTTATTTTGGGCTACATTCATATATCAGATCCCTGAACTGAAACATAGATAGTGACATAATAACTGTGGTCTTCAAAGAAGTACTTTTCATTCAGAAAGTAGTTGCATGAAGGAGATAATTACTAATGACTTGATTGCTATATAAAAACATGTATGTAAAATTTTGTTTAAAAATATTTAATATAGAGAATGTGAAGTTTTTAATAAGTTAATTTCATACTTTGTTTCTTTTGGAAACTCAGTTATGTGCACAGCTTTTAATTGTATGTAAATATTAAGGTCGCAAATAATGTGTGTTGCTGGAAATCCAAATATGTTGAAGCAACTACTAATTGTGGACTTCATTGTTGTCACAAACAGAAACTGTGAAAACATTTCCATCCACTGAAGGAGGAGCAGCTGAAAGTCTCCCCACTGCCAGAGAATTAAAGAGTAAGATTTCTGCTTTTAACTGGTAAAAAAAAAAAAACAAAAATGATGGCTCTGCTCATGGATTGGATTGATCTGAAAGAGATACTCAAGTTTTTCAAGCTCCGTATGTTCTACTTACTCTCTTGAATCCAAATTAGAAACATCTTGTTGTTTTCATGTAGTTAACAAAATAACTCAATGTCATTTGAAGTGTTCAGTTGCATGTCTCCACTGAGTAAGGACAAAGACAAACAATTCCTGCTTTTAGGTAGAGAAATATGATACAACAGCATTGTGGAATAATGAAATATAGTCTAATTCAGAGAGAGGAATGGAAATGTTACTAAAGATCCAGAGATCTCTGGGGAGTTCACTGAGCTTTTAAGTTTGTGTTTTCAGTATTCCATTTTTGTGTTGGTTGCACATTAAACCCTGTTGGCAGTATTAACAGTATTCAGCTGTGCTTACTGCATTTGAGGTAGCATTTCTGCTTGTACTGCCTTTGATTATACCAAAGAGGCATGACCAAGAGTTCAACTGCAGTGCAAAGGCAAAATGACCATCTCAAATCCTGTATGGGCAGTGTAACTTTGCACTGCAGTCAGTCAGGTCTGCTGTGGGAAACAGTAACAAGCATATGAGAGGTGAAGTGTCTAAATTTGTGTCAGACACTATGAACTGAAGTTGTATTCACATTGCAAAGCCGTTGTTTAAGCATCTGCAATGCCTTCAGCTCCAGGGCAAAAGATGCAGTAAACTCTGGAGCAGAGAATCTTCTGCAAAAAATAATTTGTTAGCTTATTTTTTTGTAAGTTGTGTATGGATGTTAGCAGTGAGCAGTTAAACTGAATGTCTTAACTGCCATTTTTAAAATCACACACTCAAAAAAAGAAAAAAAAAAAAATCCAAACAAACCAAAAACACCCAATAAAACAAACTCCCTAACAGACTGAACTCCCTGTGATTTTAACTGAAAAGTTGCATGTTACGGCTCATAGGAGTTGTATATCTCTACTGAACAAATGACCATCCAGCCACTTTCATGTTCTCTCAACTTATTCGTTGTAGTTCTGCTTACCAGCTAACTTCCTGTAATGTAGCATGTGTGGTTGTTGTCAGCCTATTATTTGATTGCCCTGTCCTATCTGGAAACTTACAGCAAGAGGTTCACTTTGTAGACAAAGATATTCTCTGACATACAGGTAGGGATTATGCAAAATAAAAATTTGTAATACAATAAAATAAATAAATTCAAAATTCACAGAAATATTGGTTCAAATATAGATTTCTTTGTATCTAATACAGTTATTCTTGTCAGTAAAGGAAGAATGTGCACAGGATACCCTTAAAGAAATTTGACCAATGGTTTCCACATTTCTAGCTTATAGAACCCAAACCTTTCTTATTCGCTTTTTGTATTCATTTGAGGAGAAACTTCAGATTTCTTACCAAAAATATTTCTGAAAGCAAACTATGGAAAAATAACTCTCACTTAGGAAGGAAAGTCCTTCAAAAGCTTATCTCATGTGTTTAATTGAGTCTCTTAAATGAAGCTTTGGAAGTGCCTTCAGAACCTACATAGCCCAAGAATGAATTTGTTGTATTGTTTGCCTCTTGAGTGGTCCTTAGGAAACAAATGCAGATACACAATGCCATTGCTTCTTTGCTTCATGCCGAATAAATTCTAAATGCAAAGCTCAACTGATTTAAGTTGACTTTTAACTAGTATTTGTTTTTGTCTTCACTAGTCCTGGGAAGTGATAAAAGAATAATTCTAGCAGTTTTCTTGCTAGTTGATCTTGTTTTGTTATTCTTGTGCAGTACAGAGTTCTGGTACTGAGGTTGCTGATGGGGCAGGAGAATATTTAAATCCAAATAAGTGCTCCATAGAATGAGACCAAAACTATTAAATGTTTCTATACCATGTAGATATAACATTGGAGTACAAGTAAATAATGCATGTGCATATTAGCAAGAATTTTCCTTTAGATCTTAAACTGTGAACTCCTCAGAGTTCTAATTCAGAGCTCCAGTTTCTGCCCAGGCTTAAACAATTATGTCAGAAACTACTTTCACAGATAAGATTTGGTATTATTTTATTAGTATTTTTGGAAGAAAGGTGGAAAAGATGATGAATATTATTTAGTAATTCAAAAATCAGGATGAGAACTGGGCACCCGAAGTTTAGGTTTTTTTCTAAAACAAATGTCATGACCTAAAGGAGCTTGACCCTTCATATCTGACTTTTGGATTGGGTATTAGTGGCATAATCACCATTAATAACAGTTATAAGGAATAAAAGAAGAACTTGGAAATGTAGAAATATATGTAAATACATAGATACTATAGTAAAATATTCATTAACTAGATAGTGTCCTTATTTACATTCCTGTAATCCACAGGAACGTATACTATGAATTCTTTGTATTTCATATTTTAGAAGCAGTGAGATTGTAAACAAATACTTCTATCCAGAATAATTTTCCATCTCAGAGTTATTTCATGGCGAGGCTATTCTTTGAGTTCTGGCTTCAAAAAATTTATTATGTTTGAATGCATTCTCTCCTTTGTACCTTGTAGACAAAATGTTTAAAAATATTTCCCAGTACTTTCAAGGTCCAGAGATTTGCTTTGGGTAATTGCATACTGTACAAAGAAGCAAATAGTTATGTCAGCAAAACTTACAAAGCTGCATTTTCCAGTAACTTTTTATGCCCTGACTGAAGTATAGGCTTACTTCATCTACATACACTTTGTTTCCAAAAATCCTCTTCCTGCTCTTATGTGACTATCAGCAAGGTAGAAGATTGTGTGACTGTGTATTGAGTTGAGTGGATAATGAGAACGGAACAAAATTCACTTTTGAGGAGACCAGGAATGAAAAATAAGAAAATAATTCTAAAGGATGTAATGTCATAGAAGCCAGTTCTAAGAATTTAATGTCTGTGATTTCTTACCTCTTAGTTGTTTTTTTTTTTCCTGAAACTGGCATATTACTTCAAAGGTAACTAGGTGAGTCAGAACCATAGGTTAATGTAGGTCAGATAGAATTTCTGAAGGTCTCCAGTCCAGCCTCTTGATCTAAGTAGGACTAATTTACAAGTTAGATAATGTTGCTTCAGCCCTTGTCCAGTCAGTTTCTGAGTATTTTCACGGATGTACATTGCACAGCATCTCTTTACAAGCTGTTCCAACACTTGACCATGTGGTCACTGATGGTGATTTGTTTTTCCTGTGTACAGGAATCTTATTTCCTTAGGAAACCTCACTAAAAGTAAACTGACTCCAAAGGGCGTTTAAAGCTCTTAAAGTTTAAAGTGGCTGTGTGGCCTTTTTACTTTAAAGTTGTAAAGAAATGCTTTGATATCTGGCCTTTCAGCTGCATGCAGCTGCTTTTCATCTGCTTTGTTGGTCATGTAGAGACTGAGAAAAACAGAGCTGTTGTAGATAACCTTCTTAGTATACCTGTCTTTTCCTGTCTTACTTAGAAAAGTGATAAAAGAAAGGCAGTGCAATTAACAGTAAGAGGAAGGCTTGCTGTGATGCTTTTGAACAGGAGACTTTTTTTGACTCCACGGTCTGATAGTGTCAAATTAAAGCACTTAAGAGACTACCTAAATACCTTAACTTGATGAGCATTCTGATCATAACACTTTTTTTTTTTTCCCCAGCACTGAATTTTAACAAAGGTGGAACAAATCTCCTACAGAATAAAAGTTCAATATTTAAAGCACGACACAAAAATTTATTTATGAGCTTAGGGGAAGCCTCATTGTTCTGAGACTGCACTTAAAAATCCACTGAGCAAGTCACAACTCCTCTGGATGTTGCTAGTGAATGAAAGCTATAGGATTTCTACTAAATAACAATTTTGACCTGAGCTGTAAATAGACTTATACTTTGTCTTCTGTTTCTCCTAATCTGCAGCAATGTGCTGTAAGTTGTGGGAATTTTGAAGTGCTACTTTTTAATTACCCAAGATTGGCCCTGGGGCTGGTTCTTAACTTGTCATATAAAACTCAGATTTTATAGAAAGCTTAAAATAATTTAAAGTGTATAAATTGTGTATTTATCCTCCGAAAGATTACGCAAGGGAATTATTGGCTGGTAAAGTGTAAAGTAATAAATCAAAATAATAAATCGGAAAAGAGACAAACTGGTGATGGGAACCTGCATAGTGTTGGTTAGGACAAGAAGTAGTTTCCTCCAAATCCTTTTTCAAGTAATCATATTCTTAATGAAGGATGCTAGTGTATGCATTTGTTGTTGGAGATCTCAGTAATTTGATATTTGAATCATTGATTCAATCCAGGAATTTAAAGTCCATCGGGCAGCTATGTAAAAAATATTTGTTAGAAAAAAGGAATTGGGCATGTTTTAATTTTTTTTTTCATAATAGATTCAATCTTGAAGATATATTCTCTTATGGGAAGTTGTATACATTTTAAGATGGATACTAGCATGTATGTCAATCATACCTCTCAACTTTTTGGGAAAAATTAAATTACAGCTGCAGTAAAGTCAGTAAAATCTGCTGATACTTAGGTTGTTCTTTCTCTATCCTCATAGGTAACGTTGTATTTCTATATTTTAACATTCTATTTCTGTAATAGATTTGAGGGTTTGAGTTCCTCATGTTGGTAAATAAAAAATTTAGAATATTTTAATAAACTGCTACAAAGACACTGAGTAGCAGTTCATACGGTATCATATAATGTAGAATATTTGTTACTGGCTAACATGCATGTACCTAATGTATGTAGTAGAGAGGAAAAAAAGTTACTGTATAAGGTTATGACCTGGGCAAAAGTTTTAATGGATAATGACATATTGTCTCTGTGCCACTTATCTAGGCAGTGCAGGGAGGAAAGCTGTGAAGTGTTATTAATACATTGTTTGAACATTTAGAAACAGGTTTTATAGTAACCGTATCTCTCCAGAAAGTATAAGGTCTCCCAGTCTGTATTGTAGGAACAATACTTCCATGTATTTGAAATACATTCAAAGAAAAGTGAATCTAGATACCTGTTGTGTGTTTTTCTTTGTTTTTGTTTTTTTGGTTTTGTTTTGTTTTTTTTTTTTCCTGCTTTATGACATTGCTTTTGTCAGTCTTGCTGGAGGACAAAAAGAAAGAATGAGGTTATGAGAAAAGCTATTATTTATTAAGTAGAGGAAAAAACATTGCTTTCTCAAATCTAACATTTTTTTTCTAGCAGCAACTTAATAGAATAATGATTTCTGAAGCATTAATTAAATTCCAACTTATTGCCGTGCAAATTCTGGTACAATTTTAGTGGTACAACAAAGTAACTCATCATTATAGTTCACTAAGTAACTTCCAAACTGAAATGACTTATTTTAGAAGATGTGATAAATAGTCTTCAAATTTTTCTGAAGGATGTTAACAAAAATGCAGCATCTGGTAAGTTAGCTTTTGAAGAAAAATACGGGTTTGGGCACAAACTGTCACAAAATAGCCAAACTCCATGCTGACCTGTATCTTCTAGGGTTTCCTTACCTTTGGATATCTGACTTAAATGACATGTCTCATTGTTAGAAAGGGATCACTCCTTACTAATTTGTTTGCAAAAGCCTTGGACTTCAGCATACAGAGAAGGAAAAATCTGTCAGAATGAAGATATCCAACACGTGAAGTGAATCAAGAAATGTAGAGAGACCTGGAAAAAAGAAAAAGCTTTCTGAGGGGGGGGAAAAAGAACAAAACCAATAACAGAGATCAGGGAATCATAGAGAGAAAGATCTGGTCTAACAATGACTGTCTCCACAGATATCTGTTTTTCTAAGATACCAGGCCTTAATCAACTATAAATAAGTCATTTCCAAAATTACCACTAACTTGGGAAGAATTTGTATGCCTCTATTCAGTCTCAGCATTTTGAGAGTCACAGTATCTAAAAATGTTGTTTGTGTGAGGTGCTGGCTGTCGTTTCCCAGTCCTTACTTAGTGTGAAGGGCCAGTGCCTATTGGGATTCCAGGTGTACTCTGTTTTGATTTCTTGAGTGGAACGCATATGAGGCCCAAGAAACTTCAAATCTCTTAAGATGGTTTTTGTTTCAAATATTCAGAGTGGAATTCTAGATTAAATGCTGTTGTCTTTAAGTGCGTTGTCCTTAGATCTTCTCTTCACTAATGCACCTGTAGGCCACATCTAAACTAACTGCACCTGACTTGAGCCAGATGGATAACATCTTCTGTGACTTCACTATTGATATCACAAATCAGTTAGGCTTTCTCTCAGTTGTAGTAATAATCTTCACCTGCGTTATGGAAATATTGACTACTGACTAAGATTGATTAATACCTATAAATTGACCCAAATATGCTGGTGGTTGAAGTGCAAGAACATTTAAATTCCTTCTACAGATAATTTCAAACAGTATAATAGTTAAAAAGTGATTTACAGTGTGATTTACAGTGTCTGTGTGATTCCAGCACTATCTTATTGGGAAAAGTGTTGGGATAGACATTTTTAAAACTGGCTTTTCTTTTGTAATGATCAGAATGTGATGACTGCACAGAAGTAGCAATCTTTTGTGACTAACCTTTATGCAGCTGGAAATTCTGGCCTGACACTTATGATTTTTGCAGCACTAATGGGAATTTTTCCTTAAATAGCATTTTCAGGTTCTTAGCACAGAAGCAATGTCTTGTAAAGCTGTAAGAAAATGAAGATAAAAGTTGAAACTGTTTCAGAAGAGTTTCAAAGCTATAAGGCTGAAATGGATGCCAACACAGATGTAAAAGCCATTGGCAGGCAGGATGGAAAGAGCACGTAGGCTTAGAGAGAGAGAGAAAAAAAAAAAAAAGGCTCATTCTGATGTTGATACTGATTGACACTCTATCTTCCAGCTTGCAAAGATGGAAGAAAACCAAGAGCACCTGACAAGACAACAAAGATAGTAAAACGGAGAAGATCCTGCCTACATGCAAATCATCCATCTAGCTTTTTTTTCTGCACCTAAGGCCTACAGAAGAGTTTTGGATAGCAATATGGAAGCACTTCTGCACTGCTAAAAGCATCTAAGCTGCCAGTCACTTACAAAGACAACTTTCAAAAGGGGAAAAGAGTTAACAGAAAAAGGGAGAATGGAAACTTCAAAGTGTGTATTAAAATGTTTAATTATAAGCAAAGAGAGAAAAGGGAAGAAGAATTGAGAAAGAAAAATGGGAACAGGAAGAATGTTAGTCACCTGTTTCAGAATATGGATTAAGGAGCACAAGGAATAAACATTAAAAAACTGATCAATTCCTACTGGAGAAAAAGATGTTGTATGCGGATATGAAAACTCTGTTACTGAAGACCAAAGTCAGTACCAAGGAGAACAAGATTGAGGTGTATATGTTACTGTGATTTTGCTGTTGACTATTACCTAAAATTAAGGAAAATTAGAGATGCAGGAGTTGTTCAGGTTTTAATTATGCGCTCCAGTAAGGTTGTACTTACAATATTATACTTGTATTTCATTTACAGAATCTTAATCCAATGGATAAGATAGTTTTACCCGAAGGAATCAGCAAAGAAAACCATCAACTCCAAGGGAAAAAAAACCAAATCAATAGATTTATATGGTCATAACTTTATGACACCTTCGGATGCTATTTTAGATTTTTTTTTTTGTGAGATAGAATGTTGCAGCAAGAGCACTAGAAGGACCGTTCCCAAGAGTAAAAAATGAATGTCTCTTCTCCAATTACGATCTTTCAAAAAAGGATTTTAAAATAACTTCAAACATTGCAAAGAATTTTTTCTGTACTTAACCTACAATCTGTGGGCATTTCAGGATGAAAAGATTTCTTTTCCACAAAGCGAAACAGGTTAAAGTCACGCCTGTCATCTCATTCTAGTACTGCTCTTTTTTCAGCTCAGCTTCTGCCAGTTTATTTTATCAAAATATTCCCAGGCTTACTTTGAAGATATTTTTTTTTTTTCCTGAGAGTGTTACCCTTAGAACTGTATTGTGACTTCCCATTCCAGTATTCCTATTTATACTCTTTGAAACATTGTTTCCAGTTGAGTATGTAAGAGGCTTCTTCTGGTGTGACTGACTAGTCTTTCATAAGAGATTATGGATTCGTGCATGGAACATTGTAATGCAACCTCTCAGAGATGTCATGTATTCAGCCTGCATGTCTTCACTTGCTGTAGTCTAAGATACTTAAATATATGTTGGACATTGGATTATAGCTCTGTTGTGCTTTTTTTGTTCCATTTTCTGTTGTGTTATGGCATGAGTATGCAGAAGAAATACTGAGAATGTAAAACATGGAATGATATCCTATTCTCACTGAAGTTGGAAGTGTAACTGTGAATGTCACAGGAGTGGAACAACACGTCATCAAGAGCAAGATTGTTTATTTGCAATTCTGTACTTAGAGCTCTTACTTTTAATAGTAACGTGCTACTTCTCTGCTTTGCCTGGTGAGCTCCCTGAAATCAGGACATTGCAGACAAATCCTCATTGAGTGGGAGAAATAGACTTGAAATGTCTACTACTTACAAGATACACTGATTTTTCACCACTAGGACCTACTAATGTTGTCAGCTCAGTGAATATATCATGCATTTGGTGATTGATGTAAGTGGCACAGCTGGAAAACCTTGGTAACTGAGAAAGGTAAATTCTTGGTATGGCATAGTGTAGGTCAGGAATAAGTGCAAGGTAAATTACCAACTGCTGTTGCTTCAGACAAGTTCTTTCTGCATTTTAAGAGATATTTATTTTGGCTGATCTAATCATCTTGGAATACCTATCCACTTGAAATATCAAATACTGTCTGAACACTCTTTTTAAATGGAGGCCATCAACACTCTCATGACAATCCTTCTCTTACTAATGTCTTAATACATGTGCCATTTCTGGTACTGAATGGAAAAAGTGCGGATGGGAGATGAACAAAGTCAGGTAACTTCAAAAGCAACAGCCCCAAAAGCCAATCTGACGCGTGTTCCTACAGGAAAGATTACTGTAACTTTTACTGGTGCAGGATATTTATTCTGCTTCTTATGCTTCTGATTTTTGTCGGTGAAAATTACAAGTTCAGATGCTCAGTTAGTGACATGCATGCCTTAAGTTCATGCACTGCAATAGTTGCTTCAGTCCAGCAGATATTTAAGTACTGCTTTTTTCTTTTTTTCTTTTTTTTTTTTTAAATAAAGCTCTCTTTTTATATAATAAGTTCCAGACTATAGGAAGGGCATGGTAAGAGAGATTCTGTAATTCTTGGGAGGTATACTGAACTCATCTGTTTATGTCATCTGTTTATGTATAGAATATATGACATTCAAGTAAGGCTGAAGAACAACTGCATTTTCCATACCAATTTGCAGTGAGAGCCATTGTATCATTGGAAATGACTGCTGAGGGTTGGATTCTCACACTGAGCCCTGAAGCACATAGCACTGGCTGGCCTTGCATCACCTTGGTGCAAGTACTATGCCAACATCGCAAATAAGGTAGCTGAGATCTTAGGACATAAGCATCTAGGCCACTGGAGTCTATCATGCCTTCATAGCTCCAACAAGATACTGACACCTGTGTGGATAATACCAGTGAATAGCCAGTGAATGTTTCCACTTGTGTCAGTACGCACTGTATAATCATCCACATTCTTTTTTAACAGGTTTCTCTGTCCAGTTCAACTCAGTAGAAAGTTCAACGTGTTTTCTTCAGTTCACTGAGTTACTCATCATATGTACAGAGGAGTTTCTACCATGGCCTTTAATGGAAAAGCACTGGAATTTCTACAGGGCATGTGAAGATT
The DNA here is from genome assembly GCF_905368555.1 of Meleagris gallopavo. Lineage (NCBI taxonomy): Eukaryota > Metazoa > Chordata > Aves > Galliformes > Phasianidae > Meleagris > Meleagris gallopavo. The sequence continues at coordinate 24,305,831 of NC_139435.1, forward strand.
TTGGATTCTGAAGTCTTCTAAAGTGCTAACACTTTTTTTTTCCATCATCATTTAGTTCTAAATGTACAAATGTTTGCTTCTAAGTGCTTTGTTACTATTGTTTTGATAAATCATTTGCCCTGTACTTGTAATGGGCTGAAAGATTGTCTGGTTTAACTGCAGAGTACTTTGTAGCGGGTGAGGGTAACTGTCACGATTGAATTTTGTGCTTTAATGTTCTGAAATGGACAGGAGTTATTATACACTGGTCCACAAATTGTATTCTATGTTACCAGCTTTGTATGAAACTCCACTGATTTCTGTGGCTTTTTATCCAGATAGATATCAATATTGATGGCCACTTGTCACATCTCAGTGTTGAACCAGTCTGCCCAAGCATGTGCTGTCAGAAGTGGCTGCAAGAGTTTGTATAATAACATAAGCTATTAAGCAAAATCCAAGATGGGCAGCTTTGAATGATCACCAGCAACTTTGCTTTGTGAGGCTTGGTTATATACAAACAACTGAGAATGGGATCTATGCTGGGAGAAGCTATAAGAGAGCTCTTAGCCTTTGAAAATGCTCATAGAAATTCAGTTGTTGATTCAACCAAATCCATTTGACAGTCAAAAAATGTGCCAGCACAAGACAGGAAGTACAGTGATTCTGGTAAACAAGTTTTTCAGTCTAGTAACATCCAGGATTTTCAGCCTGATTACTGGAGGATTTCTGTTTGTTTTGATTTCGCACAGTGTGAATCTGCCTCAGTAGCATGTCTATAATATATTTGACTGTTAGGAGAATTATCCACATGCAAGTGGTGTTCTAGCTCTTTCATTCCCTGAGTTGTAAGAAGACTTGAGATAATAATACCTACTATTCCTAACTCGAGTGAATGGGGTGAGAAATATCTCCTGTCAATACATAACATACTCAGCTTGCTATTTGGAGTGTGAAGAGCTGTTCTGCAGGGATTTGATTAGTGTCTTAAACAGGAAGAGGTTTAGGGGGGAGAGAGGCTTCTGATGGTCAGAGAGTTAATGTGCCTGCGCATGCATGAGCAATCATTGCCTGTTAGGCTGTAAGGATTAAAAGGAAAAGAAAAAAAAAAAAAGAAAAAACACAAAACAAAAAACAACCAAGTGCCTTGAAGCCAGAGAAAGTTAAAGGCTACTGAGTGATGGGTATTTAGTAAAGGTCAGTTTGCAAGCAGGAAGTAAACAGAACATTCCCACAGCTGCTGCAGGAAAACAGACCTGAAGAAATATTGGTCTAAGGGAGCTGTTCATTCAGATACTGTTGCTTGGAGCACCCTTGGAGAAGAAAAGTAGTTTTTCATCAAAAGTGAAAGATTTTTGACTGTAAAAGTTACTGTTAAAGCCACTTATGTGTGATGTCTTTTTTGTGTTACAAATTGTTTAATAAAATTATAATGAAAAACTGGGAGGAGCTGACAAATACTTCTATCTGTTACAACAGGGTGACTCCATGCCCGAAGGCAACAAAGATACAATAACAGAAGTCTGATTGATTCCAGTTGGGCAAAGAGTGAAAATGGAGTTATATGGAAATAGCTCTCATTGACATCTTACGTAAAAGTTACCACACTTTTCAATATTTATGTTGTATATAAGCATCTTAGCTTGACAACATAATCTGTTTTAATATGAGTAACAAATGTAGAGTTCTGCTTCCTAAGTCTTACAATCATGAATTTTTCATATTCTGCATACTGGAATCCTTTTCTTAATGTAAAGATCCACTCAGAGATGATGAAAGCCATGCCACTGTGAAAAGGATGTTTTCTTGATTATTTTTTTTTCCTACGTGTACTATTGCATAAAAACACAAGCTGTTACCACTGGTCAAAGATGGGCAGCTATGAGTGATCCTGACTACAGCTGAATAAGAGTGCATCTACTCACAAGTGGCAAACAGTGATTGGTCCACACGTCCCCTCCTGCTTCTTCTGTGATTCAGTTCTCTTACTTGGAAAACCACTTCTCCACTGCTGGGCTGTGAATTAGTGCATATTTTATGCCGTGCAGAAGAGAGGACAAGAAACATGAAAAAATACAAAGCCCTTGGTATTCTGTCTGCTGTTAACATTCAGACACAAAAGAAGAGGAGGAAGAGATGATGTAGTGAACAAAAGCCACAACTTCAGATTTGTATTCACACCGATTTACTCATTTATGTTTTGCCAAGATGGAGTAAAACAGAATCAGTGGTAAGATTAATATCAATAGGTAAAAGAAGAAGAATAGAAGGTGTAAAACAAAAGCATGAGAGCAAGGAGGAGATAAGCACCTGGGAGGCAAACAATACAGCTGGGATTTGTTGATGTCAAGGCCAGAAGAGACCAATGTGAAAATCCAATCTCCTGCATAGCATAGGCTGTAGGTTATCACGCGACAAAAGCAAAGGAGGCAAGGGAAAATGAGGCAGGAAACAAAGATGTGGATAAAGCTGTACTTGGTGGAGGATCAGCACAAATAATGCTCCTTCTTTCCAGGCAAAGCTGAACTGTAACCAGTAAGGACACGTAAGGTGAAAGAAATGCAAGAATGAAAGCTGACTGTGGAAAGTGATTACAGGTCCTGTATGGTGCAAATACTTAGTGGTGGTGTCTGCAAATTGTGTTGAAGGAGGGGTGGGCCTGCAGGCAAAACACAGACCAAAATAATCTTACCATAAGAATTCGAGTAATTTCTTCGAGCAGCTGGAGTTTGTGAGCGTTTTGTGATCAAGGCACAGAGCAAAGACTTCTTTTATTCCAGCAACTTCATATGTGAGACTTGGGCACTTTTTCTGTTCATCAGCAGTGAAATGACTAGTTTGGTCAGAAATTATTATACAGGTGATCTGAAATTTATGTTTTTGGCCATATCAAGAAAAGAATAAGAAGCTTAACTGATACAGCAAGAGAGTGTAACAGTTCAGAGATGAAGTTTCAAAGGGCCTTCGAATTTGTGTATACATGTATCATAGAATCATAGAATGGCCTGGGTTGAAAAGGACCACAATGATCATCTAGTTTCAACCCCCTGCTATGTGCAGGGTCACCAACCACCAGACCAGGCTGCCCAGAGCCACATCCAGCCTGGCCTTGAATGCCTCCAGGGATGGGGCATCCACAACCTGTTCCAGTGCGTCACCACCGTCTATATAAAAATCTTCCTTTTAAGATCTAATCTAAACCTCCCCGTCTCAGTTTAAAACCATTCCCCCTTGTCCTGTCACTATTGACCCTCGTAAACAGTCATTCCCCTCCCATTTATATGTATATATATTTTTTCTAAGACATAGTCTTTGCTCTGAAAGAAAGTTTTCCTGCTGATATATCGTTGCAGCAGCAGCAGCATCGGCGTCCGACAGACGCCTCCCGATTCTGCTTGTTACCGTGGAAGGCGCTCAGACACACGGTTACGCGCAATTCAGTTGCGGCGCGTCCAGCGGTCCCAGCCGCCCGCCGCTGCACTGAGCGCAGGTCCGGGGCCGCGGCCGCACCGGGGGCAAAGCTGGCAGCTCCGTTCGGCCCCACAGCGCAGTGCTTTGCCTGGAGGCAGCTGCAGGACCGCGATGTCCCGCTGTCAGGGTGGCTTTATTCCGCAGTTTGCCCAACAGAGAGCGTTCGCAGAAGGCAGCGGACTCTTCGCTGGGGGCCTCGCCCACACGCACACGCACACATGCCCACTCACCCCGAGGTGCCGCGGCGAGGGCTCTGCCAGCGGCCCTGGCCCGACCCCAACTTTCCACGGGGAGCGGAGCGGCCGTGGAGTTTGAGGAAGAGACGGTAGGAGGAGAAAGAGGAGGAGGGAAGGAGGAGGAGGAGGAGGAAGGGGCGCGGCACGGCGTGGGCGCGCTGGTGCGCGGGGCAGAGCGCGGCGAAGGGAGGTCGGTGCGGTGCGGTGCGGTGCGGTGCGGTGCTGCCAGCAGGCGTGCTGAGGAGCTCCGGTAAGATCGCGCCGTGTGCACGAAAAGTTAACGGCGGGGTAGAAGTGGAGGCTCTGAAGGCAGACGAAGGGCAGGTGTACGCCGGGAGCCGAGCACAGCCCTGAGCCGAGCGAGCTGCGCCCGAGCAGAGCGGTGACAGCTTCAGGCGGATCTGTAGCGGGGAGCGAATCTGTGGTGGTGTTGGCTGAAGTCTCCGCTGTTGTGTCACCGCTCCGTAAATGGCTATAAGCGCGTGTCTTAGTCTGTGCTGCGCTTAACCGGCCAAGTGCACTCACTTCGTTTCCTTTAGCACGGTTCTCGTTACTTGTTGGGAAACAGAAGTAACAGAACGGCGAGGATCTGTCAGAAAGGAACGGGCTCGCAGTTTTCTTGTTGCTGATTTTTCTCTTTTGGAAGAGATGGAGGCAACTTTTCTTCTCGAGGGTTTAGACTTCTCGGTACTGGAGGAGGGCACCGAAGGGACACCCGCAAGGGACATCCCCTTGAGGCTCTGCTAACGTGACTTTGGGGTTAAGCAGTTCAATGCGTCACACCTTCTCTGCTGCACACCTCCTAAGTTGTTCCATCCGGCAGCAGCATTACTGCTGTGATTCCCTCATTTGCTGAGCCTTTTTTTTTTTTTTTTTTTTTCGCTCTTGACAGTTTGGGGAAGGAACAGTCGAGAGGACAAGGCACTTAAACTCGTGGCTGAAGTGAAGGCAGCGAATGGGGAAAACACTACTTGCTGTCCTCCAAAAACGGAACTGCAACAGTCCAGTGGAGGTGGGAAGTAGAAGTCTGAAAGCAAGTATAAGAGTCTGTGTTTTTTCACTGGGATCAGCTGTACAGTGATCTCTGATACACAGTGTCCTGCATATCAGAAATTTTACATCAAAAGCAACTGGGTATATTCATGGTAGAAAATCACAGGATGTTGGTAGTGTGGAATAGAAAGCTGCAGCCCCCAGCTTTGTAAACTTCTGAGTTGTGAATACTTGCAAAGTGTATGTGGAAAAGAGCTTGGGGGGGCTCTTGTTATCCTTCTGTGCTTTTTACTCTTTCCAAGAACCTGCTTTTATGTACAGGGATAGCAGCCTGGGTTGGGGTGCCCTGTGGGTAAGAGGTGAAATGATGTGCCTGCTCTAACATGACAGCATAGGAAGGAGTATGGGCTCCTGCTGTCTTTGTGCATCTTTGGTTGCTGGTCACATATTGGCTACTCGCTTTGGTCTGGCTTTTGTGCATTTCTGTGTATGCTACCCACTTGCAGAGTCATTCAAAATCACAGACAACAATGGCTAGCACTTTGTGTTGCACAATCCAAATAAGCGAGCAGTTCTGAAGTTAGAACTTGGTAGAAAGTGGTAATGGGGTATGGAAAACTTGGCTGTGCTTTAGATTGCTTGTGTTGGATTGCAGTGGGAATGCAGAAGACCAAAACCAGATACTGAAACCCACTCGCGTGATGGATCTCTAGGTTTTGTGGATGGTTATCTGTGCTGTTTCTGCTATTTCCTGGCATGTGTGCAAATTATGCTGGTCAGTCCACAGACTGTGAGTGATCACCTTAAAAATAGCTCTTTGGCTGAGACCAGATGTCTGGAATTCTTCAGAAGTGGTCCAGGCGAATTAACCAAAGGTAAAATTCAGAAAGTACAAAGGGTCAAGCAGCATGCTATCAGCTAGAGTAAAGAAACTGGCAAGCACTGATGTACAGGATTCAGGCAAGCCAAGGAAAAGTTTAAACATTCATAGAGAACAGGTAAGTCCCAAGAACTTGTCAGCCTGCCAGCTGTTTGTGCTTTCTGCTGAGAGCCTCTTTGGGTGCTTGAGATGTACAGCCCAATATTAAGAAAAATACTCAAATCTATGCATCTCCCTTGTGAGAGTTTCATGTCAATTAGCTGAACAGAAAGAGAGCATTTCAGACTTCTGCTAAAAGATTTCAGATTTCAGGACACAACAATGCAGGCATATCAGAAGGGGCTTTTGGAGATGTGATAGCTCTTGCTCAACACCAGGACCTGAGAGGTGTTGGTATTTTTCCTGGTGCTTTCTGTGCCCATACACAACAAAAAAAGCCACTTCAGGCAGGAGTATGGGCTGTGCTGTGCATGCTGCTGGTGCTGATTGGTGAGGAGGTTGTATCTCACTCACAGGCAGTGCCCAGGGGCTTTTGGTAGAGCTTTTGGTATAGCTTTCTGGCTACAGAAAAGGCATCAGGAGTTCCATGTGGCTGTAGCTTCTAAGGTTTCCCAGGAAATATTAGTGAAAGAGCTAAGAGATCTGGTAGATGAGTCACAAAATGCTCATTTCTAGAACATAAACATAGGGTGCCAAATCTGGCAAGGGAGGTAAGTTTTGCACATCTCTGCCAGTGACCCTAGATTTGATAGATCTCTGACTGAGAAGTTCAAGCAGGTGAAGAGCTCACAGGGCAATGTGTTGCTCGTGAGTCCCTTCTCTTCCAGCTCAGGATGGAAACTCTGACAAAAGGCGAGTTCTCAGCTAGCATCACACCCAGACTTAATGGGTAAGCAGTCATTTTGCACCCCAGTGGCAGAGCACATGTCAACCCTTGGCTCGTGGGCTGGCACTGGTGGGCAAGCTGGCAGCGAGGAGGGATGGCATGTGGAAGGTGCCAGTGGAAGAAATTTGCATGTGCAATGTCCCAACAGAAAGTGCTGTGGCATTTCTTAACGTACATGTAAATAGTACAACACAAGGCTCCTCAAATTTCTTTGTTATATGTAGGAACCTCATGTATACTGGCAATAAAGTTTCTTGTCATATGAGAGACATCATATGAGAGGTGAGGTACTTACAGGTCATATATTATTCCAAGTTGGAAGGGACTTCTGGCTCCTCACATCACCACCCAAAATTCAAACATAATAGAATGTTTTTATATTATAGCTGGACTTGCAGAGCAGATCATTGTGCTTGAAAAAAGCTTCAGAATGTATCATTGGGACCATCAGCATGACACAAAGCTCAGATTCCCGCCCTTGGGATGGCTGTCATGCCCTTACCTAAGGGGAAAGGTGTGGCCCCTGGGACAAGCCATTGCAAGAAACTGGAGGCAGCACCACATGGCCTTGCATCCTCCTGGAGCTGGCACTTCAGCCTGGCTCCTGGGGAGCAGCCTAGCTAACCTGAGCTTTTCTCGGTTGTCCTGATTGAACCTGGGACCTGAGAGCTGGAGCTGTTAGCCTGAAGAAGAGGAGACTTAGGAACAGCCTTTCAGTATCTAAAGGAGGGCCATAAAATGGAAGGGGACAGACTCTTAAGCAGGGCCTGTGGTGACAGGACAAGGGAAAATGGTTCCAAAATAAATGAGAGGAGATTTCAGCTGGCTATAAGGAAGAAGTTTTTTGCAGTAAGGGTGGTGAGGTGCTGGAAAAGATTGCCTAAAGAGGTGGTGCAAGCCCAGTCTTTGGAGGCATTCAAAGTCAGGTTGGGTAGGACTCTGAGCAACCTGGTCTAGCTATGGGTATCCTTGTTCCTTGCAGGGGAGTTGTACTATACAGCCTCTAAGGGCCCCTTCCAACTCATACAATTCTGTGATCTGCTCTTTTTTATGCTTGTTTTCCCTATCCTTTCTGTGCCTAGAAGTGCTGTGTGAGCAAACACAAACAGTTGTTTATTGTATAGGTAATATCTCCTCTCCTATGGCTTATTGAACAAGCCTGCGCTCACTATTTGCCAGCTAAATTTTCAGACTTAAAAAAAAAATCCTTGCAGTCAGTGAAGTTACCCTTGTGCATTTGTACACCGACGTGGCACTCATCTGCAGCATGGATAGACATGGAGTTGGGAGAGCAGCCGATGGCGGGGCTTTGACTGCTGCCCACACAGCTCTCCCTGCACAGAGCGTCCCATTCTGCTTCCAGGGCACAGACACCAGGAGGGGGCCTGCAGCGCAGGGTGAGTGATGTGACTGATGTGACAGCTGTGACGGGCAGGGAAGGCTTTGACTCAGTAGGAATTGACGTGCAGGGTGTGACAGTGAGGTCTGCAGAGAGAGGCTGAGGAGAAAGGTGAAAGCATCTCTACCCGTTTGCAGAAGCAGAGGAACGCGCCCGGATGCTGGCTGCAGCCTCTTGCAGCACAGTGAGGTTTCTCCTGCCTTCGTCTCCAACAGGAAGCTTCAACCCTGTCGTGCCAGTGCCGCTGCCAATGTACACAAGCTCTGGCCCCTTCGGGCCTGATTTTTGTGCTGTGCAGTAGTTTGGGGGTAAAGGTTAACTCTCACTCCACCATAGGGTATTATTATTTTAAACTTCTATATGAGTCAGAGAGAAGTTGTTAACTCCAGCTCGCCCCACAATAGAAATAAATTCTATTTATCTTTGTAGTTTTCCTCTGACTCCTGCCTTTATGGTGCATTAAGTCCTTGAAAAAAAGGGATACTCCCGCCTCTTAAAGTCAAGAAATTTAAATGTGCAACTCTGTGCTGGGCTATAAACCCACCAGCTATCAGGGCAGAACTGTTTGGAGCATACCAAGGGGTTTGGTGAGAGGCTGTTCTTCTTGGACACTTAGTAGAGCAGCTTGCAGCAGAATTTGCTCTGAAGCACCCCAGGCTAGCAGGGAATGCAGAGCAGCCAGGAACTGTTCCCCTGGGATGCCATCCTGCACTGCCTCAGCAAAATCACCTGCCCCACGCACTGACCGGAGAGTAGGGACGTGGCTTCCCTGGCCTTTGGTGTGTTTCAGGAATGCAGGAAATGATGCTAGATATTCCACTATGAATATGGGGATCACATCTGTGTGTGTGAAGGTTGGAAAATACTTCTAAGATCATCTAGTCCAGCCATCAGTCCATCCCCACCGTGCCCCTCAGTGCCACATCTACATGTTTCTTAAACACCTTCAGGGATAGTGACTCAGTCACCCCCTTGGGCAGCCTATTCCAATGCATCCCCACACTTTCAGAGAATAAATTCTTTTTAGTATCCAATCTGAACCTCCCCTGGCACAACTTGAAGACATTCCCTCTCATCGTATCACTGTTACGCAGGAGAAGAGTCTGACACCCCCCTTGCCAAAACTTCTTTTCCAGTAGTTGTAGAGAGGTGTCTCCTGAGCCTCTTGTTCTCAAGACTTAACAATCCCAGCTCCCTCAGCTGCTCCTCATAAGACTTGTGCTCCAGACCCCTCACAGCTTCATTGCCCTTCTCTGGACACTCTCCAGGACCTCCATGTCTTCTTGTCTAAAGGGCTTAAAACTGGGGGCAGAGAGATTGTTAGAATCACATACTGTCAGCGCAGTGCATTCTGTATAGAAACACACATCATGAATACCCCATGAATAAAGAGTCCTAATCTTTAGTGCTGGGATGACAACGTTGTTGTGAGATGACAAAGTCAAATGTGATATCCATAACTGCTAAATCTTTGTGGAATTGGTGTTTCTCAGGTGTCTGCTCGGAAGCTGTCTGTCCTCTTCCAGAAGCACAAACAAATCAGACTGTGAAAAACTGTAGATTTTATTATTGTTGTTGTTGTTCTTTGGACACCATGTTATTTCAGATCTTCAGAATCTTAAAACTGACAGGCTTACTGTTTGAATAATCTTGGGTCTAAAGGTAATGGGGTATTTTTCCGCATCATAAGCTCCACTAATAGAGGTCTGTAAAACAGCACAGAAATAATAGGGAAAAACATGGGTTTCTTAGTTCTCCAGTCGTCAGTCCCTCAACGGAGATCTGTATTACATCAGGCAGGTCAAAAAGAGGGGTGGGCACTGGGTACTTCTGCAGATGCAGGGCAGCGCATGGCACTGGGCTCCACTGCAAGAAAGCAGCTCGGGGAACCAGATAGAAAAACAGGCAAAGCTGATAGAGCCAACTGATCTAGATCTGGTGCCAGTTTAAAGTACTCCTCCAGGAGCTCTGAGATCCCTATCATAGATAAATTTGCCATGAAAATTGTTAGCTAGCACCAGTAAGCACCAGTAAGTGAATAAATTATTTTTTCCAGCCAACAGCATTGAATAAGCAAGTAGAGAATGTTTGACTCAGCCAGGTAGTTTGCTACAGGAAGGAAATCACTTAGCAGAGCACATCTCTTCCCTTGCCTTCCTCACCTCCAAGGAACATACTCTGCTCTGCATTTCAGCAGCTAGGTTTGTACAGAGCAGAGGGAGAAACAAAGGAAGAAACTATGCCCGTCTGCACAGGTAGTGATGGAAACATCTCAGCCAGATCTGCACAGCTGTGGGAGTGGATCTGCATAAAGCAGACAGAGATCTTCAGTGAGGGAGAGGAGAGAGAGTGTTTTTGCCTGGAGAAGGGAGAATTGTTCCTGTTGCTCCCGCTGCTGTATGGTTGTGCTGCTGATTGCATGCTGGTCTGGTTTGCAAGGGATGGTGCAGACTGGTTCTGGCTCAGGTGCCTTTGAGGCTGGAGAAGCAGCATATTGGATGGCATGCCTGTCTGGATGCTGTCTGCTTTTATTTTTTTCCTTAATGCCACTTATACGGGAGCACCTATTATCATTGGTGCCTCTCTTCATTCTCCTCTTTCATCATTTTCCCACTTATTTTCTGCTGCTCATACTTTACTCATGCCTAAGTTATAGCATTTTTGTGTTTGTTTTTCTTTTTTCACCTGAATGATGGGGGAGGAGTCTCATTCCAGCTCAAAAGATCTTCTGCATGGGAGACAGAACAGCGCAGAGTGGCAGGAGGATTCCTGCTCTCCTGCGTCTCCGTTTCCTCTCCTCTTACAGATTCATTTTTGGAGTTTATGTTTTTCCTTAACTCTTGATCTGTTCAGGCACAAAATCATGATGCCCCACGATGGTATTTATTTAGCATGAGTACCATACATTCCAAATACGCTGGGGGGAGTGCTGCCTATATTAGACTTGAATTTTGCAGAAATCCCTCTTTTGGAAGCAGCCAACACACCTTGCCATGCCAACAGGTGGTGGTTGTTCCCACCTGGCCCTCTGGCATGACACACACTGAAGTAGAAAAGAAGCAGGATATGTTAGGGGGAGAGGTGTGTTAAGGGAGGCCACAGCTGTTGTTCTTCTGCATATCCAGATAGCTGCTGGCTGAGCTTGGAATTCTGTTTGCTTACTGAACAGGTCCTTCAGGATGGACTGGCAGAGGGCACTGCAGGAGGGCTGCTGTGTACTGACAGGAGTGTGTCTTGCAGCATTCCTCAGGGAGCTGTGGTGCAGGGACTGCTGCAGGCAGACCCACTGCAAACCTCCTCAAACAGCTCTTGCTGACTCACCTCAATCCCACCCCCGGAGCTCCTTCCCCTCCTGCATTGCTGGGCAACAAGAATCTCCGAACAGCAAATATGAGGAGAGGACCAAACTGAGTGCTGAGGAATTGCAAAGTTCCTTGCAGTTGCAAATAATCTGGTTAATATGCTCTTGGCAAGTCAGCATGATCTGCATTCAAAGTGGGAGTTAGTCTTTTCTGTCAGGTAACAGCAAAAAGTAGTGGCCTTTCAGAAGAGGTGATGGCCAGACAGAAGATTTGTGGAGATCCCATAAGGAAGAGTTTGAAGGAGAGGAGAGAGTGCAATCACTCATCTGCAGCAGTCTCTTATGGGACCTCCGGCAACACAGCACCGACTTTCCTACACGAGCACTATGATACCATGCTAACTCCCCTTAAAAACTGTTGGGTTACACACAAGAACAGGTCCAGTAGTGCTGCCCAGCACCCAAAAATAAGCAGAACAACAAGCAGAAAAGGTTTTTTCCTCTCTCTTGCATACACACACACAATGATAGGATGAGAGGGAAAATGATAGGATGAGAGGGAATGTTTTCAAGTTGTGCCAGGAGAGGTGCAGGCTGGGTGCTGGGAAACAATTATTCTCAGGAGTGGTGAGGCAGTGGCACAGGCTGCCAAGGGAGGTGCTGGAGTCACTGTCACTGGAGGTGTGCAAGAGTTACATGGACGAGACCAATAATGTGGTTGCCCTTTTGGATGGGTTTAAGTAGACTCTTAAGAGGGTACATCTGGGGATGGTTCTTCAGGGGAGCAAGCAAGGCAGCAGGCATTGCTACTTTCTGATGTGCACTGCCAATACAGGGGCATGAGGGGTGGCCAGCTGGGCTGCAAGCAGAGTTGCTGTATGGGACAGATCCTCTTTTGGTCTTCGTTGGAAACAAATCCCGAGGCACTCTAAGTGCTTGAACCATGGTGAGTTTTGCTCCTTGTCACAAAATACTTGAGGGCATTGTGGGGCAATACTCAGAAGTAATGTATGACAGCACAGTAGTATGGTTTCCCATGTGGTGCCTTAAACTTGTTTTTGCTCTGAAGGAATGGGTATGTATCCTGTCTCAAATGTGGTTCACAATAAACTAACTTGCATGCTCCTTGTTCTCGTGAGGCTCTTTAGAGATTTACCATTGGACCACAACATCCTGTATAATGCTGTGTCTCAGCAGATTAATTTCTGAGTTTTCTGCTCATTCTCAAACAGTATTGTTCCCACCTCCTGATTTTCTCTCCAGGGCCATCATGTCACACAGAGGTGGATATTCTCCTGTTCCTCTTCCCTTATGCATGGTCCTGAGGAAGGAGATGCTGGGCTGCGCGACGTGTCCTATGCTACCCCAGATTTGCAGTTCACTATCTGAATAATGATGGTTTGTTTGCCCTCATAGCACTGAGAAGACACAATAGCTTAAAAGGTCTAGTTTTGCAAAGATGTAATTAAAACAGCCAAACTTCACATAGGCACTCTCTAAATCAGGTTTGCACTGATTGGTGTTGTTTTCACAGCACTGTAGATATTCGATGTTGTATAGCTATAAACAACACAAGGCATGTAATATAGGAGAGTTAGAAATGCTACTTGGAGAAGCCTGACTGCCTCAGTGGTAGTTCACAATGGTTTGAACTGTTGTCTTCAGAGAATAATGCAACAAAATCTACACAGAGCTTAGCTGCAAGAGTGCTTTATTGCCAGGCCAATCATTGCTTTTCCTTGGACTCTGCCCTAGGGACCAGGGTTACCACCAATACCTTTTATAATTTCTTTTTACAGAGGATGATGTAACATCTTTTTGACTAAAATGATGCAAACGAATAAACAAATTTTGCTCTGATCCAGTTTAATTTCAGGAGCTAAACTGAAAAACAAGACCAAATGTGATTACCTTGGATTACTTTGCCCATTCGGTCTGAGTGCAAGCCGCAGTGTTAAAGGGAGAGCCACTTTGCAGAGTATGTACCCAGTAGTGCCTAAAATACTGTGGGCCTGCTGAGCTGGAATTATAATTAGTTTAACACTTTTCTTTTTTGTCTTTCCCAAAAGAATACTAAAAGTGGGTTTTAATTTACCCTCAATTAGCATTTCCATGGGTTTCATCCTGTAAGCTGTTAACATCTCAACAAGCTGCGGTCACTTGGTAGAAATTACACACATCTAAGTCTTTCTGCTGTATTGTAGTAAGCTGCTTTGTAAAAGCTAAGAGAAATAAACACTCGTTCAATTTGCCTTGATTGCCGTGTTGGCGAACATTACTTCTGCTTCTCTGAAAGTGTTCCTGTATGAGACCAGTGTCAGCTGTGCCTCGTGCTGGACCCAAGTGGGTTGCCTTTGGTCAGCGTACAAGTGCAAATTCTGCTTTCCACATGCACGATGACACTGCAGGACACATTTCTGGGTTCTGCAGCTGACCAGTTTGCAAGCAGGAACATCTTTTTCCTCAGGAAGGTAAATTTCTGCACAGTCAGCCGAATGCAGCAAGTAGTGACTGTGACAGTAATGGTTTTTCTGCGGTCATTTTAATACTTCATTTCCCCAGATCTTTGCTGGTTACCCAAAATACATATAATATGAAAACACACACGTATTATTAACTCTTTTCTTGGTTACATGTTCCCGTGGCAGAACAAACTTGCCCAATTCCAAGTGTGCATTTTCTAATGTACTTCTGCCTCCAACAGGGCCCTCCTCCCCATGCTTTCCTCAGCTGGCCAAGCCCTGCTCATGACTTTCAACAGGTTCAGTTCTCTCTGTGAGATCATGAGGCTCAGGAACAATTCCTGCTAAAGAAGCCTCTCTTACAGGTCTTGCCATCACTTTAATTCCAGCAACACTGAGTTATGCTGCCATGAGATGAGTCAAAATGCCATTTGCTTGGATAATATTCAGTGGCAGAGAGAAGAAAAAAAACCTATAATCTGATTGTGTGGGTTTCACAGGTTTTGATGAGTGATTTGCAAGCCATAGGAGAGCTGCAGAACTCTTCTGCAGGTTCCCAAAAGCTGAAACATGCACACTGGATTGAAGCCCATAGGTGAGAGCAGAGCTCTGCTGCCCGAGTGTGGAGTGCCATGCTTTTTGGGGCCCTTCTAGTCTAGTGGAAGTGAAGAGGCAGTTTCTCTTCCAGCTCAGGCTTCCCTTAGTCCCACCCAGGAGAGCTAGTTCTGCTGACAAAAGGTGTTCTTCATCAAGAACATCCTGCATGTTTCTCTGAACCAAAGACTTGACGCATGGCTGAAGTCCATCGGGGGTGTGAAACTCTCCCTTTGTTTGTCTTTTGGTGCAACTGCACAGCTTTCACCGTTGCATAAAGCAAATGGCTATAAGAGTTTGAATGTGTAAAGCTGCTCAGAATGACTTCTTACAGGGTGGAAAATACAGAAAACCCAGCTATTTCCTGGGTGGAAGGAAATAGTGTTATAATGAATCTAACGATCAGTCCCTATTCTGGTCCAAAAGGAAATAAAAGGAAATTCAGAGAACAGAGCAATAGACACAGTAAGCATTTTTATTGGTAAAAATTTCCAGTTAGTGCTCTTGGCAGCTGCTAATTGCCTTAAGTCTCGGTGCCAGAGAACTGAGATTTCATCCATATTTATATCTTGGCTAATGTAACTCTAGAAACTCCCAATAGCCAACTGATTGCCTAATTCTTTCTTGAAACCTGCTGAGCTCGTGGTCTTTAGGATGCCTTCTGACAGACTCTAACCACATGTATAAACGCATGTACAAACTCTAAACACATGCGTGTGTTCTTACACAATGTGCATGTGTTTCCCTTGTATTTGTTGGATGTCTGTTTTCTTTGAACATCCCTTGTTCTTGCATTACAGATGCAAGGGATAAATAAAACACCAACTTGTCTCCTCTGAGTCATTCAATGCTTTGCATCCCTCCCAGTGAATTCTTGGACCCGATACTGTGTATGTGTTTATTGTAGCCGTGCAGTGTGTGTTGGTTATGAGATGTGGCCACTGTCCATTAATTCCTTCGGCAGTGTTCTCTCATGTGGAAGAGACAGATGATGTGGAACATATTACTTTAGAATTCTTTCAGAACAGCATTTCGCTTAATTATGAACTAGGCAAGGGGGTGTACAGCGAACAAAGGCAAAACACGTGCTACAGGGAGGGATGTTAGGTGGGATAAGGAAAGGAATGCAGCCTTATCTCATGCCACTCCAAGCACTCGTGCTCACTTATTGGTTTCAAACTGTGCCACTACAGCAAGGAATAAAATCTGCAAGTCACAGTAACTCAGCAATTGGGATGGAGAATATTATAATAACTTCTTGGAACTGGTTGTAATATCCCCTCCTATTCTAGTTGTAATATCAGAATAATCTACGGCTAGTTTCTTGGAACTGTAATATCTCCTTCTATTCTAATTGTAATATCAGAACTTTCTATGCTCAGTTTCTTAGAATCAATGGTAATATCCTCTCATATTCTTACGCATGTATAATTTGTCTCTACGCTTAAATGGTCCCTTTATGGTGTGCAGGTTAGGAGAAGCTACTCCCTCTGCACCCAGCACATGTGCACAGCGCTGTAATTACAAATATATTTGCTTTATAACCACTTCGTGGTTATGGAGTTTGATTTTCCACAAGTCGGTATTGGTTGCAAGATATAAAAACATCGGTGCTATCCAGGTGATTTCTTTCTTAACCTGACCTGTCTCCACACCACACCAGAATCTGGTTGTCTGGAATGGTAGTTCTAAGCAGGTAGCTGTCACCTTGGCTTTTTTGTTGGTTCACCTAGAAACAGAATGTTTGATGCTGGGTGGAGCTGACCAGGATTAATGTACATATAGGATTTTTGGAGCGCTGGAGAACATGTTCGCTTGTTTTGCTTTATTTTTCTTTTTCCAGCCTCTCAGTTGCACCTGTGAAAAAAGTAGCTTCGTTCAGCCAAGTGTGATATCGGTTCTCCTTAGTGGGTAGGGAGATGACCAGGCAGAGTGACAAGGTGGGCTGCTAGAGAGATCACACTCTAAATTCCTGCTTCCTGCAAAGGAAGAGCTGAGGAGAGAAGGAAGAAACTACAGAAAGAGGTTAAAGGGAAATCTGGATTAGACATTAAGACATTGATTACGTATTGGTTTGAAGAAGGCTTGAAGGTGAGAAAGTGCTGGCTAAGGGAGAAAGTAGTATATTGGTTTTGTGATAATGGAGTGTTGGAGGGTCAGACCTGTTTTTTCTCATCATTTGTTAGTATGCTTGATGGCTGTTTGTACAACCTATAGAGAGCTGCCAAGCTCTGTCTTTTACAAATTGGGTATACTTGTGCAGTCCCTTCCCCAGTCCCTTCCCAGCATCTCCAGGTGAAGCACAGAGCATGCCGAGGGATCAGGCAGGCCTGGTAAACCCGAGTGGGCACCTGCATGAATAGCTTGCATCAAAGCTGCATGCATCTATTCAGGGAAGGTGACATTTCCTTCTCCTTTCTGTTGTTCCCAGGGAAGAAATAACAGGTAAAAAGCACGGGGAGATAGACTAATGAAACAGCTCCATCTAAGACTGTGAAGTTAGAGGTTGCAAGACCTGGCCGTGATGGGTACATTAAAGATACCCATTAGTCTCTTAGTAAGAGTTGCATGCACATTTCAGTCCTTGATTGTACATGCCTAAGTGGAATCTGCAGGCATTTGAGTCACTTCTGGTAATCGCATTGTCTTATTCCTGCCTGTAAGCACATTTGAAAACTTGAAGAGGTGCAGAGAAGCTCCAGCACTTGGTTTGAAGGATTGATATTGGTGTTCCATGTGGAAGCATAGCTCCTGTTGAGGTTGGTACAGCTGAGGAGAAGGCACAACACTGTAGGTGTTTGCCTTATGTTTGTCATAGGGAATGAAGGAGAAGAGTTGTAGGAGAAAGGTATCCATCCGTATGGATAATGCTGAAACTGACTCAGGCTGTTTTGTCATGGCACCATCATCTGTTACACGGCTTCAGGAGCCAGAGAACACACTCTGCCTTGCCTGTGTCCTGTGTCCTCTGTCTTTTGTCCAACAAGGAGGAAGCAGAGTGAGAATGACGTGAGAGACCTAGAGGCAAGCTGCCCTATGTGTAGGCAATCTCTCAGAATGAAGCTGTATAACATCTCCAAATCATCTCTTTGGTTTGCAAAAGACCATGTTGTTCCTGTCCTGATCTGAAGCCTCCCTGTCATTGCAAAAGCATTGCATAAGATTTACAGTAGGTTACATGCATTCTTCTGTTGACTGTGCACGTATAAATTTTCAAAGCCTGTAACAGGTCTGAACATAGCTGGCAAAGTGGGTGGGCACTATGAAGCATTCTGATCCAGTTTCTTTCCCCAAAAAATGCAGGGAGTTGTTCTACAGTAACAGTGCAATGTAGCAAGGAAATGGACTTAAGCTAATGCTTCACTTGGATGTGGCCTCTAGTCTAACTAGTTCAGGAACAACAACAATTATGCTTGCACTCAGCAGGTAAGGCAAGAATATGTGGAAACAGGAACACTATATTGAGCATTCATTGCTGTAATACCTCAGTTGCTAAAGTGCTTCACAGAAATGGTGATATATATCCTGTTTCATTAAAAAAAGAGCCTTGCCTCTGCTTTGCAGTCACAGCTGAGGGTATCTCACACAGCAAGATATAGGCACTGTTTCTCACTGCTGCCCCACCTGGCTTCGAAGGTTGTGTTATATATTACCTGCAGTGGAAGGAAGTGCTGTGTCTTCATCCGTCTCTTTCTTTCAGGGCAGATAAGCAGTACTTTCAAGAAAGAAATCTGGACTTCGGACATGTCAGACCCTGCTGGGAAGGGACAGGAAGGAAATTCGTTTCTCTTTGGACTTCATTGTCCAGTCCCAGTGTTAAAGACAGTGAGGATGCTCTGACCGAATTCCAAGGCTTTCAAGTATATCTTTTCTCTCTCTCTCTTTTTTTTTTTTTTTTTTTTTTTTTTTTGTCCTAATGCCTACTGTTAAACATGACTTTTGCAGACTCATGAGAGAGTTACTTGGTCTTCCTGTTGAATTCTCTGGAACTGCTTCAGAAAATGAAGTCTCCATTCCGCTCACTTAAGAGGATAAGCATGTTTCTGCCAACGCAAAGGTTGCTATACTCCTGTTTGTGTCACAAAAATAGAAGAAAAAAGTGCTCTGAAAAATATGCAGCAGGAGTCCAACACTCTTATTATTTAGCTGGTTATTATTTGAAATCAATGATGTTTTATTGCCTTCAGTCAGATAGTGGGAGTAATGAAATCTTTGCCTATTATTGTGGCAAAATCTGTCTTTGAATTAACATGATGATTGAGAAGAAAGGTGGTGTTTATGTTGTAAAGACATAATTGCCACTAGTGCATTGTTCCTCTTGTAAAATATTGATATATCTCTGTTTTCTTACAGAATGAAGAGGCATAAGTTTCCCTACAGGTGTCCCACAAGAAAGAAGATTTTGATCCTGTGTTTCACAGGGTGGGTGATTGCACTCCTGAAGCTCCTCCATGTTGAAAGACACTTTTTTCCACCTAGGAGTATTTATCTGGTCGAGCACTTCTTGAGCACCTCTTCGTATGTCAGAAACAGATATTCCTATCTTAGAAACCACTTCCAGTATGAAATTAACTGTTCATCTATATATGAGCAAGATCCTCAGGAAATCGGCAAGAGTTTAGAGATAAGAAGGAAAGATATAATTGATTTAGATGATGAAGATATCATTGCAATGACAAATGATTGTGACATGTATCGTACACTGAGGAAATACCACCTGATACCTGTTTCTCCGGAGGAAGAGAGTTTCCCAATAGCCTATTCTTTTGTTGTCCACAAAGATGCAGTGATGGTTGAAAGGCTCATACATTCGCTGTACAGTCATCAAAATATATACTGCATTCACTATGACCAAAAAGCAGCAAAAAGTTTTAAATCTGCTATGAACAATCTAGCTAAATGTTTTCCCAATATTTTCATTGCATCAAAACTGGAGATGGTGAACTATGCACATATTTCAAGACTGCAAGCAGATTTAAATTGTTTGTCTGATCTGATGAACTCTGCGGTTCCCTGGAAGTATGTTATTAACTTGTGTGGCCAAGATTTCCCTTTGAGATCAAATTTCCAGTTGGTTGCTGAACTGAAGAAACTCGGTGGGGGAAACATGCTGGAAACTATAAAGCCCAGTAGTAGCAAAAGAGAACGATTTACTTATCATTATGAACTCATGAAAGTGCCTTATGAATACATGCAGATACCTGTGAAAACCAACATTTCCAAAAACCCACCACCTCATAATATTAAGGTATTTGTTGGCAGTGCCTATTTTGTTTTAAGTCGAGCTTTCATTCAGTACATCCTTAGCAGCTCTCTTGTAAAAGACTTTTTTGATTGGTCGAGGGATACTTACTCTCCAGATGAACATTTCTGGGCCACTCTTGTGCGTGTTCCTGGAGTGCCTGGGGAACTTTCGAGGTCTGCCCGAGACATCACAGACTTGCAGAGCAAAACTCGTTTGGTGAAATGGAATTATCTTGAAGATCATTTGTATCCTCCATGCACTGGTACCCACCTTCGTAGTGTCTGCATCTATGGGGCCGCAGAATTAAGATGGCTTATGAATTATGGGCACTGGTTTGCCAATAAGTTTGACTCCAAAGTAGATCCTGTCCTGGTAAAATGCTTGGCAGAAAAACTGGCAGAACAACAAAAAGAGTGGGTCTATTTGTCTTCTGACAAACATTTTCTGCGTATCAATCCTGCAAATGCCTCCCTATAGCAATGCTATTCTTCCAGCTGCTGGTACTGTATACTGCTATAGCTTGGAGCCTGGGATTCTCCAGCCCTGACCTGCTGTAGAGGAGTTCCTTCTGCATTAAGTTCAGGACTTTGAAGAGAGAGGTATCTGGATACTATTTGTGAAATTAGCAACTCTCTGGTTGACTGTTTTTTTAACTTGCCACAACAATCCCATAACTATTCTTCAAGGTGATTCTGGAAGGGTAAGGCTTGCTTTTGGAAGCACTGGTACTGTCTACCCTAATGGAATACTTCAGAAAACTGTTTTACATTGTGTGTTTGTGTCTTTCCTAAGAAACCCCGCCATGCTTGTTCTCCTGTCCCCTTTTCCTGCACTTTTTCAATAAGGTATGAAACAAAGACCTCTGCATCTGCTACCTCAGGAGAATTGGAAGTGCTCCGCTTGCAGGCATAACTAAGAGACCAGTGTGACTCTGCTGGGCCGTGCAGCCCCTGCTGCAGCTTGGAGTGCGCTGCTTCCCACCTGCAGGTGCTGACAGGACTGCAATGTGAACTCTTCTGGATGGCACAAAGGAAGAATTACCCTTGGATGCCACAATAGCATTGTGTCCTTCTCCCAGCTTTGCTGTGCATGCTTTGTCTTTCTGTGTTTGGGAGTGTGCTGTGCCTGTGGAATGGGTGGTGGTGGATTGAAGCAATTTGTGTGAACACATGTGTGAATAATGCTTTACTGTTCTTCAGTGGCAGTACAGGTAACCATGCCAAATGATGTCTGCCTCCATTTCTATCCCTGCCAATGGAAATACCCTCCTGTGAAATCCTACTTCTTTTGAGACAGCATTTTTATATGCAGTGGGTAAAACTGCTATTTATAATCAGTATTCAGCTTGGTGGTGCTATGCTGAAATGCAAAACACGCTATGTCCAGCAGCAATCATACGAACAGTCACACTGCAGATAGGAAGGCCTTGTGAATGCATCTATGGTCCCAGGCTGATCTGTGCCCAGGGAAGTTCTGCTTCAAAGCAGGTTAGCATTGGAGTAGCTGTGCCCCAAGGCAACCCATGCTACCCATGGTCCGCACCATAGGAAGGGGCTGGGCAGCCTCCTCTCAGCTGGGTTGTCATGTAGTATAAGGGAAGTGTTGGTCAGCACAGAACCTTTGTGACTAAGAAATGCCCTTTGGCATTTCTGGGGATTCTCCGCAGTTTTGCTGTGCCACCAGCTCAGTTTTGGTGGTTCCAGTGGGCCTTGCAGTTATACTTGCTCTGTGCTACGGTGCCATTTCTGCATATTTAGCACTTATCAAGCTATGTGGTGTTACTGAATCTCAGATTGCCACAACAATGATCATGTCCTGTGCCCACAAGAAAGCTTAGTTTCTTCTTTGAGTTTTAGGAACCAACTCATTCCTTTGTCTCTTTTTTTGAAAAATCAGCTTTTTAAAATTTAGTCAATGGTCAACATGCTTGTGGCTTGAGTTTGGGCTTGAATGGAGAGTCCATACCTTTTCCCCATTTGTGACACTGCTTTCCTTTGAGCCTTCAGACAAATCATCTGACTTCTGTTCCAGCTATAAAATGGGAACAACAATGCTCTGCTACCTTGTCAAGCATTTAGAAACCTATGGATGTTTGCTGTGGGCTGGTTGCACAGTACTAATTATTGATCAAAGCTATTTATGATTAAGTCTGTGTGTGTACAAGTTGATTATTTCTTTTATGTACTGTTTCTCAAATAAATGGGGATTATTTTTTATGTGTATATGCTGCTTACTTTGGTGACTTGCTGCATCTCACAGCTGACTTGATGCAATTTATAGATATTTTGCAGAACATGGAACATTGACAGTATTTACAGATGCATACATCAGTACTGATACACAAAAAACAGACTTTTCACATGGAAAGAGGTTAATAGCAACAGATATTGGGATTCCAGAGGACCAAGCTCAGCCAAGTCAAGCAAGCCTCAGTACAGGTAAACTGATGTATAATTAGTTAGCTGATGACTTTTTACTTATGTGTAAGTACATACACACATTCTCATTTGTGTTTGAGTTATTTGTTCTATCATAAGTCTATAAACAAAACCCATCAGCATAATGAACTTAATTGAAGTAAATAATTTTGATCAACATGCAGCTCTGTGCTACTTCAACTGAATTGGGTTGAACAATGTCTTTGATTTAAGTAGTCTGAAATAAGGCAGTGCTTGCTTCCTAGGTAACAAAGAAGTGAATGCAAAGATGATGTAAAGTGAGACACCATCACCTGTTACAGTGTTAGGTCTGCTAGCTGGAAAAGTACAGTTTATATATGGTTTCTTCTTTAAATGCAAATTTTCTAATGAATTATAAATATACATATTTTTGAAGGTAATTTTGTAGGCTAATCAAGCCTGTAGAAGGTAGTTCTCAAAATCATAGGATCGTTCAGGCTAGAGATCATCTAATTCACTTTCTGAGGCAACACATCCCAATTTTCCTGGGTTCAAAATTTGCTAACATATAAGTTCTTTAATGTTTGAATAACATTATGTTTAATTTTTTTTTTCTTTGCTGTTAGCAATGTAGATGCAAAGTTGATGTCTGTATCATAGTTCAGATCATACAAGTGATTACATAGTGGAGTTGGGGAACAACTTAATTATTTGCCTTTGACTTCACCACCTTTGTTCTTTACACAGGCAGGTTTTTCTTTGCTAAGTCATGATCTGTAAATACCTTTCTCTCAGTGAGAAAAGTAACTGAACCTAGCTTATGGGAAAAAAAAATGTCTGATTTGGGCTGCAACTTTGATTATAGGCAATAGTCTGTCACTATCTGATTTTTCTTTGCCTTACTAAAGTCCAGATTTGCCTTTCTCCTTTCCTCCTCTTCCTCACTCTTCTTGTAAGTTATTTCTTAAACCTGAAATGCACATATGTTTGCCATGTCAGATAGTTCACTCTTTGTTTTGCTCAAGATGCCCCACACTGTCCTTTTTCCACCCATCCAGTCCCTTGCTAGCTGCACAGTGATTATCAGTTCACTTGGTGTTCCTATGCAGGAAGGATGTGAAAGCAGGGCATTAATGTTGTTCCTGCTGTCAGTACAGGTACAGCCTGCTGCTTTATTAGTGGTTGGAAACAGCTGCTGGATGTGTCCTAACATGAAAAGTTAAGTGAAGGGCAGTGAGAAACAATGTGCTTTAAAGTAAGAACTGTGGGACATTTGTGCAACTTGTCTCACTAATGAATTTCTTAGACTGAACACGGAGTTAGAAGGGGGCAATACAGAAGAACGAATGTTTCACTGTGTATTGTCCTTGATGTTAGAATAAAAGATTGTGAAAGGAAATACTACAATTTAGACACCTAATCTGTAATTGTAATTAGAAAACACCCAATCAGTTGAGCATTTCTGCAGATACTACATCACTGCTGTGACATTCAAGGCAGAATGTATGACTGTGAGAAAAGCAGTTCTGTGACAGCAAATAGCTTAAGTGGCATCTGTGTATTTATGGTGTGATCTCAAATTTTAGTCCAGGTACAATGTCTGTCTGTGATGTGATATGGTGATAGTTCCCCATTTCACTGAAAAGCAACTGCAGAACAGTGTTATCCATTAATGACACACAGTAAATCTTCTCTGGAAATACCCCAGCACTATTTGGTCTTTCAAACCAATAGCTGTGCGCTATTCTGCTCCCTTTCTTTCCAAGACTACCAGGCTTCTTGAGTTTCCCATGGCTAAACTATACTAATCCTTAGAGCAGCAATCCTTTTTAGAATAGGGGGAAAGTAAGTACCATGCAGCATTTGGGAAAATTTCATAGATAGAAAGGAGCTAGAAGGCGTTTTGGAAAGGAAGATGGGGAAAATATGTTTCCTTGCTACAGAACTGCCACATACGTGTCTTAACAAAGAATGGCTTAAGTGGAAGTAGCTATAGCATAAGTTGCTGCTACCATCTCTGATAAAGATAAGCAAGACTTGTGCTAAGTGCATTTTGAAAGTGGAAATCATTTAAGAGAAAATGCTCAGAGCTTGTGTCAGCTTCTATTCCTGTAAGAAATAAGTACTTGGAAAAATAGTGAAAATGTACTGCAGCTTGACTAGTTAGTCAAGTGCTAATGTGAAAAATATGTGACTGACTTCTACCTTGCATCTCGAGTGTTAGCTGTAACACATTCAAGTTTATTTAAAAGTCTCTTCTCTGCGCTACAGTTAAGAGACTTTGTTGTGATTTAATTAAAATTCCTATTGCTGAGCACTTCTTTACTGCTTGAATTTGTTCTCTGAGACTGAAAGGATGGCAAGTCTAAGCTTTACCCAGGGCGATGAGAAAGAGAATAGAGAATACGCTGAGATTCTGCAGGTGACATTACTACCACCACAGCAGAGCAGCTGGGAAATCAGAACTGCATCACTGACAATAAGGGTTAAAGGCACCATTTCTTCACAAAGCTAGCAGGGACTGGAAATCATACAGTTGGAATGACTACTTGCATATATTTTAGCACTAAAATGTTGATGGCTGTGGGAACCAAGGCCTTCCTGTACAAGAAAGACCTAGTCAAGCAGAAAGAGTCCAGTGGAGGTCTATCAAGATGATGATGGGACAGGAGCATCTCTCCTATGAGGAAAGGCTGAGAGATGTATGACTGCTCAGCTTGCAGAAAAGGAGGCTCAGGGGGAGCCTCAACGTCGAAAAATACCTAAAGAGAGAGTGCAAATAAAACACTGCCCAGTGACAGGACAACACAAACTGGAACACGGGAGGTTCCCCCTGAACACCAGGCAGCACTTGTATGCTATGTGGGTGTTGGAGCACTGGCAAAGGCTGCTTAGAGGCTATGGATTCTTTTCCTTGGAGATTTTCAGAAGCTTCCTAGTCATGAGCCAGGACACCCTGATCTGGGTGTTTCTGCTTGAGCAGTGGTTGGACCAGATGGACCCAGAGGTTCCTTCTAACATGAACCACTCTGTGATTCTCTGATTCTATGAATAACAATAACATAGGCAGATCTGCATCTTTCTCTGACAGACAAATATTAGCTATAGACAAAACTTAGCAGAAAAGTAGAAGTACTCTTCCAGCAAGAAGTCCAAAATGGCAGAATTGATGGCATCCTGTTTTTATTTTCTCTAAGATTTATAATAGTCCCATGTTTCCTGTGGTTCCTTCTTATCTATTAGTAATGCAGTCCCAGGTCCTTTGTGTCCTCAAGGTACCCATATCAACTAAATTTTTCCTCTCAATTCTTCTGAGCTGCTCTGGAGTTCAGACCTTGCTTTTCTTCCAACAACAGCTGCAAGGGCTCCTAATACAATCAATGCATGGAATGGCTGAATTTCCATTTAATGGGCTTTGATGGGACATGTGCATATGCTCAGCTACTCTGGGCCTGAACTGGTACAAAACTTAGGAGCTTCCATCACAGAGATTACCCAAATTTTATTCTCTTTGTCTTTTAAAGAAAAATAATCCTTTGTTCCTATGCCAAGCAACCTCTTTCTCTTTCTCCATATTCTGCTTGGTAGAGGCAGAGATATGTATTAAAAGCCTGTATCAATAAGATGCATCCAAAGAAGCACAACCATGTACATCATTAGAGAATGGGAAGAAAAGTTTAGAAAATTCAGGAAATTCAAGAAATTGGTGTTTTGGGGACAGAATAAAAATAAAATGCACACAGCTATTATCATATGAAGCCAGTTGGAGAGTTCTTCTCTGGCTGCTGCATTTGTTGTTTTTGTTTGTTTGTTTTTTTGTTTGTTTTTTTTTTTAAGGAAAGAAAAAAACAAATTCTTATTTTCAAGCTTTTGCTTAACTAGAATGTGAATACCAGCACTTGATAAAGCTTCATCCCTTTTTTGGCAAAATAGAGATATACTGTGCAAAACCATGAAGTTTAGATAGTTCATTATTTTGCCAGGCCTCAGTTTCCAGCTTTGAGGTAAGACAGAAAAAAACAAAAACAAAAACAAAAACAAAAACCTAGGGAAATAAACAGAAAAGCATCTCGCTGTCAGCAAAAACAACACATCCACTCAAGGATGGGGCTGCCTCTCAACAAACCAAGCTGGAGCAGGAGTCAGCTCGCTCAGCCAGCAGAGCAAACAACTTCCTCTTTCACTTCCTTAGAGCCTATCAGGATTACAGTTCTCAAAACCAGCCAGCTAATTGTATTATCTCTGTTGAACTCATTGGAGTAAGTTTGTAATCTTGAAGTTCTCTCTTGCAGCTTTCTTAAATGAAGATAAATTCAAAATCTCTGTACACTTTGGGAATAGACACGGTAGGTCTTGTACTAAATGCCTTGTCCTTACCTGAAATTATGGCAGCCAACTCTGATTCTATATTCATAAAGCCACAAAGAGCTGAAGATATGAAAAAATGAGTCATCCTAAAATAAAGTAGTTGCAGAATTTTGCTTCTCTCTGGTCATCAGGTGGAAAGTTTTATATCCAGTTTCAGCAACTCTAGGCACATCATAAATCCAAATTGCAAAATGTGAAATTATTAATATAAACTTACCCAGAGCAGTTACCTGGCAAGATTTGTTTCAGTCTGTGTGAAAGGAGTTACTTTTGGTTGCTGGGCAAATTACACATCACAGAGGTGCTGCTGGCACTGTGCCTCCTTCCCCATCTGACACCACTGCACCTTTTCTTCCTCAGGTCTTCAGAGCCTGTGCTCTCACTTCTGCTGAGGCACTGCTCATTGTGGCCAATGGGCAATGGGAAGGAAGAGATGGAAGAGTCTGCAGCTCTAGAAATAATGCTTTGGGCAGTACCATTAGCACTTAAAGGCTGTTGTAGCAGATAAATACAACAGAGATGTTCCCTTCAGAAACAAGAAGACATTCCTGTGCAAAGATGTTCCCTTCAGATGACCAGTGAGAGCTGCCTGCAGAAAGTGGATGTTTGAAGTGCATTAAAGAAAGGTGTTGCACTCTACCAGCAGGAGATCATGCATCTACCTGGTGCCTGGTGCCTTCTCCTTCAGTGCAGCTTGTGATGAGGCAGGGATATGATCTGAACCCTCTGCTCCAGACAGTGGTGTTGTGACTACTGGACTGTAAAGGACAGGGGAGAGGATCTCCTTTTGGAAGCAATTAACTGTTGTTGATTGAGCTCATTGGACGAAGCTGCATTTGCTGGCAACATGGTTGAAAAGATCACATCTGCCCATCCAGCTGCGGCATAGCAATGAGGGAGGTGCCTACTGTGCGTACTCAGTTTGAACAGTTAAGGTTTGACAGGTTTTGCAAGGAGTCAGAAAGAAATTCAGCTCTGGCCTCTCAAAGGGAAGGATTCACAACAGCTTCTATTGTCTTCAGGGTTGGGAAGAAGGTGTGTTTGAAGGCTGGAATGCCAAAATGGGGGCTAGGGTATTGTGTAGCTGCTGAATCCTGCCCTGGGTGATAACAATTGTTTCACAACAAACCAGTCTTGAAGTTTTTCTAATAGCGGATTTGCTCTCTTTCCCTCTGTTTGCTGGGTAAAAGCTCCTGGAAAATCGCTGTAGATGAGGTATTTTCTACTGAATCTGTTGTGATCAACTGTTTGATCACGTTCTTCATTTTTGTGATATCTGCAGAAAAAAAAGCCATATATGTCTCCTTGTTGCAGTTGACTGACCTCACTGATGCAGATGAACAATGTGCTGAATGTTTAATAAAAATTGAGTTATAGATAAGTGACTTGACCAGATAAAAGTAAAACAACACCCACAGGGAAGGGAAGGCAGCCAAAAGAAGTTATATGTCAGTGCTTCTGAGAGATTGAGATATCTGTCTTTTTCTGGCCCCAGGCAAAAAGTAACTTGATCTTAGGCCATAAATGCAGAAAGTGAACAAATCAGCTACTGCAGTATTGCTTCATCTAGAAGATCCAGTGGCTGGAACATGATGCCAGGTATTAGCAATAAAATTCAAATTATTACTCTTTCTCAGCAAGGGAATTTGCCTTTGGTAAAAATTACCTAGGATTATGTTTGATCCCGTGTCATTTGAAAATATTGCTAGTTCAGCTATAATTGAAGGCTTGCTGTGGGAATTACTTCAGTTTCTCATGGTCTGTTCTATGCAGGAGGCAGGCTACATTTGATCGAGTCCTCAGGTAAAGTTGTAGAATCAACTGAAGAAAAAACAGCTAAATACAAGTAGGAGTGAAGCTTGCTCATTTTGACCATTGGGCCTTGCATTAATTAGCACTAATGATGATGGTTTACATGTGAAAACAGTGCTCTCATTGAAGCAGCTGAAGGCCCTATAGTAGTAGCAGATACACCTATTTAACTTGGCTTGTCCTTACAAATTTTATTCTCTTTATGAAGGAGAACAGGCAGTGGAGGGGAAGGTACAACACAAATTGAAACAATTGTGCCACTAAGAAGCCATCAGCTTAATCAAAGATGCTGGTGCTGAAGATCTTAGAACTCTCAGGTTTCTGGACCCATGGTGCAAATCCATCCATCCAGTCATCAGCTAGTGGTAACTGTGGGCTGTGAGACTTGGAATACTGGGGCTCAAGTGCAACCAACAATGCTCCCAGCTTGGGTAGTGGGAAATGTCTGCAGATCTTGCTTCTGATTGCTGTCTTGCAGTAATAGCATGATGCATGTGAGCCTTCATGCTACAGCCTTCTGTGAAATGCCCGTAATTAGGAGCTTTACTGTACAAGTTTAAAAAGAAAATCATGGTCAGTGATTCAAAACTCATTCTGAAAGCCAAGCAGAAGATTTCAGTGAGTTGTGTATTACTGAGAAGCACTGTCTGCAAGTAGAAGTTAAGGGAGAGGTGCCAGTGCTGCGTAGTCACACCCTAAGTACTCTCTGGTGTAAAGTGACTGCTGCTTCTCCCATCTAAGTCCTGTGTCACATTTCAACGTGTTTCTCTTTGCTGCTCCTTGGTCCTGGCTGGAGTCTCACTCTTGCCACCAGGTTGCTCTGAAAATTACAAGAAAAGGGTTTCCTAAAAGTCTATAAGTTGATCCACAAGTAATGCCTCCTAT
This sequence comes from Meleagris gallopavo, assembly GCF_905368555.1. Classification (NCBI taxonomy): domain Eukaryota; kingdom Metazoa; phylum Chordata; class Aves; order Galliformes; family Phasianidae; genus Meleagris; species Meleagris gallopavo. The sequence continues at coordinate 24,334,741 of NC_139435.1, forward strand.
ATATTTCCATGGAAACTACAACAGATACAAAGCTCCCAATAACACTGTTTGATAGAGACAGTTCTCAGCTATGAAGCACTGTTTTTCAACAGTCACCAAGTGTAGCTATGCATTTTTGCACAGTGAATAACAAGAACACCAGCGGAAGTGACCCCATTTCACAGTATTTCATCACCCTCCACTTTACTATGCCCACACCCACTGATTGGTCAACACAGACATTCAGCAAGCATTGATGAGTGTCAGTGGGTGCTATTACTTCTGCATGAAGGAATTCAGTGACACACCTTTGCTTCATATGCATTTTCATGCCAGACACCATTTTGTCAGATCATCCCTCTGCTGCCATCTGTCACATGGCAACAAAATGTAATATTGGTGGGAAGGTTCAACCTCTGCTGCTCCAATCACCAATATTTGCCTCTGATGTTGTGAGACAAAATAATAAAGTAGGAGGTATTACTTTCAGAGCAAACTTCGTATTTCTGGAGAAATTGTCTTTCCTGTACCCCAAAAGAAATGCCTCCCGCGTCCTTGCAGCTCTTGTGACAGGCATATTTTCTACATAAACACTGGGTTCTCCTTGTTTTCAACTGTTGAGAATGACCTCTGTGGCAAACCAGTGCTTTTCTAAAAAACTTAAGTATCCAATGACTCTGTTTTGTTGTATGACAGCATCAGTAGTGCTCAACTGGTAGACCATGATTCTCCAGCTACATTGCTCGGGACACTGGACAATACAAAAACTTAAGCTGATGAAATATTTGTTTCCTCGCTAAACTGATAATAAATAAATAAAGAGGTAAACAAAATGTTTGTGAACAATGCTTTGGGAGCAGAGCTACTTTGTGAAGGCAACAGTGTCTTCCGGGACTGATGGCAGGGCTGGAGGACGGGGTGCTGTAGGGAGGCCCAAGCAGAGGGAGGTTGGAGAGGGCAGCAGGGAAGGCTGGGGATTGCGAGGGATACGTGGGACCACTTATACTGTGGGGTGAAAAGCAAGGGCAGGGGAGAGCTGGTGTGGACTTGCTTGCAAATTACAGATAAGATCTGAACAGTTTTCTTTTTAATCTTTTTGAATTTTGTTGTTTTTGCTTCTGCCAGTGTTTTTCCATTTTAACTTTTATTGCTTTGAAAAATGCAGATTATCTAAGATGACCTCTAGTTTAAGATCCGGGCTAATGCAATAATAGCATGCTTGAGGCCTTATCTCCTTCCTAGATATGTAACTAAGGAAATACTAACTTCTGAGGTCCTAAATGCAGCCAAAACAATTTTGTACGTGTTGAATTCATCATTCTTAAATGAGATACAGTAGAAGCAGTATTGTTTTTATTACTGGCCCCTGCTATAACTGTACAAAGATGTAAATTTATGCTGTTCTCTGCCATGGATACAGGAATTAACCAAATGTGAGACCAAAACATGAGTGGTACTGTCATCTGAAATCCAGGAAGAAAGCTCTCTAACTCCAGTGTGGTATTAGGAAGCTGACATTCTTTTATTCCTCACAATATGGATTTAAACAGTCAAGATGTACATGTGCAATACACTGGCATACATGTTCAGTCTTTTCCAAGGACTCATTAATATATACCAATGGGCATATGTGGTGGGGGACTCTGGTGGTCTTAGACCACTTACTTCTTCCTCATTTTTCCATCATCAGCTTCACTTTGGAGACTTTTGGCCAACCTTCTGCTGGTTTTCCCCAGTTTATTGTATTTCCATTGCTTGTTATGTCACAATGACCAACTTTCTATCTTGATGCACTATAACCCAAAACAATATATGTGAAATCCAAGGAAAAAGTCCTTGCACCTGGGGATGCAAAGATAAAAATAGTCTACTGTGATTCCAGTACTCCAGTGAAAAAGGATTGTTGACAAAATAAGGCTGCTCACACACCAAGCAAAGCTAAGCTGGAAAGTTTTAGAACTAGCACTCGCTGCTGCCTTTTGCTAAACTAATATACTGGTCCTTAAACTAGTATACTGATCCCTATTGCTAAACCAGCCTATATTGGTACCACAAAGAAGAGACAATAGCATCACAGATGCACATATCCCTGGGAAAAAAAAAGTTTAAAAGTACGAGGAAGAGAGTTTTGTGTGGGTTCTGTTATGACAAAGCCATTTAAATAATGTAAATTGAGTGTTAGTTACATTTTGAGTTGAAGAAAGGCTCTGAGCTTGGCATGAATTATATGCAAATTGAAGGATTTGCATGATCTGCCAGTAAACTTGACAGAAAACATCTGCTGAAACTGCTGTGTTACAGAATACTGTATTTTTGATTATTTTCTCTGCAACCATATTGACTTCTTTAGGGAGAGTAGGGGGAAGCTTTAAAACTCTCTGTTGTTTCTTGAATATGTAAACTTTCGGATGAACATTTCCTCAGTTTTTAGTGACCTCTAGTCACTAAATGTGTAGTGAAATATTGGAACTGATCAGTTCATGTTTGCAAAATAATCTGAATGGAAGTGCTAATGAAAGTTATGCAGAGAAGTCAAGGCAGAGTCTGACCAAAACTACTGATAATTCTTCAAATATTCTCTAAAATTTGTTATTTCTTCTTAAATCTCCTGCTCATTTTTCCCTTCAGGCTTGTCCTGTGTGGCACTCTTTTCTGCATCTGCATATGAATGAATTACTCAGATATGTACTGTGTTTGGCAGGGGAGAAGAAAACTTCCCTGACGTAGTCTTCAAACCTGTGGTTTAAGATGAGTAAGAAAGCAATATACAAACAGGAGCTGGGAGTTCTGGCTTGGCCACCCACTCAACACACACAGGACCAGAGTGCTCAGAGTGTGTACTGAAATTCTGAGATTCAGTGTCAACTTTAGTATAAAAAGCACGCAGGACTCTTGCAAAGCAAGCTAGCAACAAATGATAAACCTCTAACAGGAAGTAAGCTGCTGGCAAACACTTTGTAGGTCTGTATGAGTGTTCATGCTTCCTTATTACCTCTCTCTCTCATGAATAAACATTTGAGGTACCGACTGGCACATAGCTTTTCAATCACCTCCTGTGTAGTGCATGGTACAGCAGTTACCAAAGTCCTACTTATTTCTGGATGCAGAAAGTTGGTATTGGTTCAATAATTTATGAAAATGAATCATGTTTTTTTCCTTTGTCTTCGCAAATGTCTGCAGCATATGCCAGCCCAGAAAAGTTGCTCTAAGGATCCTTCTCAGATTGCTCCAAACCTTCCTTCCACAGTATTAACAGGAAAAAACCTCTTATCAGTGTGTTCTAATGAGTAACATAGGTGGGTATGAACAGATGGATGTGAGAATCCCTCTGTATGTGTGCATCTGTGTGTGTTTTCACTGTGATCTCACTGATCTGATTAGAGACTTTCTGTCCTTATTTGGCCTGTCCATTGTTTATTTTCTACTTCTTTCTAGCCTTTACCAAGAAGCCCACAATCAGTTCATACGTGCTTATGAGCATGGGGCAGCAAACAGCAGACTTTGATAAGGCTGAGCTTGGCTAGAATAAACGTTTTATCCTTCAGCATCTGGAGTGCAGCAGAACTGGGGAACATGAAGTGGACCAGGGAATGCAGCTAACAAATGCATTAAATGCTGCTACAGATGTTTACACAGCATAGGCAAACCCCATAGACTGCCCTTCAACATCTAATTAAGTTATAACCAAAATAATTTCCTAATGGAAATTCTCTCATTATCTTTCTATAATAGATTACTTTCAGCTATCTTGTATACACTTCCTATAAATGCTATATGTGTTTTTATAAGCTAACAGGTACAGCTCCTTATCCTGTCCCAGTGATCTGCTCTCCAAGGAGCTCACTCTGTGCTCTGCAGATGTGGGTTGTAACTACAAGGAGGTAATTGGTCTTCTGCCTGCAGGCCAGCTGAGACTTGTATTCCTTTAGACATTCCATCCCTCCGAGGTGAGTTGTAAGAAAGGAAAGGATTATGTGTGTCCATTAAGTTTTGCAGTTGTAATTGCTTGCAACTGTGAAAACCTTTTCCTGAGGAGAGGAAGGTTATCTTTTGTAGTTCACTGAAATAAAGAGGAACAATTTAGGTGATAACAATTCAGAGAAATAACAACTCTTTGGTTTAGATTTTGTTGGGGGAAAAAACAAAACAAAACAACAACAACAAAAAAAAAACCAAACAAACATAAAAAAGAAGAACATCTGAGGAAACTCTGTGCTATATACTGTAGCACAGAAGAGCTTTTACAGAGCAATGGATTTTGAGATGTCCTAATTTGCAATGCTGAAGCAGCCTCTTTGGCATAACACTAAGTTTTCATTCCATGCAGGTTGTGTATCTATTTACTGGTGAAACCAGAACTTCCTGTTTTGGGAATACCATGACTGTGGGTCTCCAGAGCAAGAGCAGTTTAGTATATATAAATAAACATTATAGAGAACATAGCTTGGTTTAATGTTGAGCTAATAAATGACAACCAAACAATGTCTGAGTCTGGGCTTTTCACAAGTTCAGACTGAGAGAGCTGGGGTTGTTCAGTCTGGAGAAGAGAAGGTTCTGGAGAGGCCTGAGAGTGGCCTGTCAGTAGCTACAGGGGAGATACAGGAGAGATGGGGACAGACTTTAGCAGGGTCTGTGGTGATGGGATAAGGGAAATGGTTTCAAACTAAAAGGGGAAATTTAGATTGTAAAAAGTCTTTTACAGTGAGTGTCATGAAGCAGTGGAACGGGTTGCCCAGAGAAGTGGTGGATACCCTGTCATTGGAGACACTCAAGGTCAATTGGGATGGGGTACCTCTGTACCTGGTCTAGCTGTAAGTGTCCCTGTTCTTCGTAGAGGAGTTGGACTAGGTGGCCTTTAAGGATCCCTTCCACCTCATGCAATTCTGTGATTCTATGATTCCATGAAGTGGTAGGAAGCAGAAGCTTCCCAGAAAATATAACTTTTGTCTCACTAAGATGCTGTGATCATACACTGTTACATGATAGGAGTAATATAGATAATTAATCAAGATAATAAATAACTGTTATGGCACCATGATTGTATTCCTATACCTATGGACATAAAAGTTCATGTTTGCATATACCCAAACCCTCGTTGAAGTGGAGATACATTTTCTAAAAAAAACTGTCCTAAATGTGTATTTTCATAGTGTTTCTTTTTTATAATCTTTGTTCCTTTTTCTTTTTACATCTGTTGCTCTTTTCTCTGTTTTCACATAGCCACTTTCTTACATTTCCTACCGCTGTAGCAAACTGGTTTCTGCATCAGACCTGTTTGGTGTAGGCTCCTTGAGCCCTTGTGGTGATGCAAGTGGTAACAGTATTATTATCTTGCTAGCATTCGTTGATGGAAACCCCTGCCCTGCAATTTGTTTAGATAACAGAAGGAGCTGTGTCTCTCAACCAAGGAAGACTTGCTGAGTCTTTGTACCAATGAAATACGAGGTGCTGCTCGGAATCAGTCACTGAATATCTGTGTCTGTTTGTCTTGCTTCCTTGTCTTGTTTCCTTTTGTTTTTGTATCTTAAGAGTTTCTTAGTAAGTAGATATTTGCCAGTGTTGAAAATAGAAGCCACTGTTCACAGAATCACAGAATCATAGAATTATACACCATACTTCTGGGAAACTTGCATAAATAACACAACTCTGAGAAACTCCCGCATACATAACATACCTCTTGGAAAACTTCTGCATATGGAGCACAAGTTATGTATATAAACTGAAGATCTTTCATATAAGCCATGCATGATAGAAGGATTACCTCCATGCATCCAGCACTGCTATTAAAGAACGTCTGCTTTCTAACACTCCAACTTGAGTCTTAGAGAGTTTCCTGATCGGCCGTCTTATTGAATCAGTTTATCTTCCAGCTAACATTAGTGGGAATTAGCACTTTCTACCATTTCCAAAACAATATGTTAAACTTTTTTTTTTTTTTTTTTGCTTAAGAAAATGTGCTTTGCGTTTGCTAATGTCAAGTGGTCTCTCATGCAACAAAGTTAGGAGTTGGCTGCTGCAAGCATGCAGAGGTCATCCTAGAGTTCAGGGAATGGCCTTTGTTATTGGGCCAAGAAGTAGGACAACCATAGTGCAAATGAATCTTGAAAAAATTACTGTACCGAATGCAAGCAAAGAAATACATGCAATAAGAGAAATGAGAAATACCAGAAAGTTTTATTTCCTGAAAATTGCTGACTTGAGTTTTGTACATAAGGTTATTGTGAGAGACATGTGAGGAGGAAGCTGTGACATATATCCTTTGGGTAGTTTGTCTATCCAGAAGCTACCAGTAGCAGAATTTGCTGTAAAAAATAAATAGTTCAGTTAGCTTGCTGTCTTCTGCAGCAGCAGTAGAACAAATGCATCGTGGAGCGGTTTACTGACTTAGCAAGCCCAATGCTCCACTTCACTTTTCATCTCTGACAGCCCTGTTAGGAAAAGCTATTAGGAAAATTCCCTGAAAAACAATGTCTCTTACTTTGTACAAGGAAAGGGTACTTAGCGCACCTTTCTAAAAGGCGTGGTAGCCAGAGCTGCTGAAAGATTGGTTTAGTCTTAATGTAGAGAATAGACAGTGAAGGTCACTTAATATTCTTTGGGCTGTGGTAATGGCTTCATTCTTTGCTGATAGTTTGTGAGAGCTCCAGGAAGGGCTTTGGAGCCTCAATTTCATCTAGCAGCCTCTTCAGCAGCTGACTAGAGCAGTGAGTCAGCCAGTGACACACAATTCAGAACAAGCGCAGACTTCCTTCAAATAAAATCAAAGCCCATGCTTTTGTGAACGACAGCTCTTTATGAAGGGCAAAATCCAACCAATCTGTCATGGGTCTGAGCTCCTGGGGCACAATTCCTGCATGGCGAGTGTATGACCTACAGAGCATTTGTGTGGTTTGCACAGCAGCTTGGAGGGCAGCTTTGTGGCTGCAGTGTTCGTGATAAGAGAAAGAGGTTCAACCTCCTGAATTTGCAACCACTGTTGTGGCAGCACTTGGTGATTCCTAGGAAACATCTTGATCAAATACAAGGCTTACAGTCAGGAAAAATGGTTTCGGTGGGAAGAGGTTCATACAACCTTCCTCACATTGTGACGCTGAGCATTTTGCATAGGCATGGTGCGGTGAACACAGCCCTGGGAGCTGGCAGTGAGATGCAATTGCTGCCACTCATTTGCATTAGCTGTTGTACAAACAAACAAACATTAAGCTCCAGCTTTTAATGTCCATTTGTTTCATGTACAGGATATTAAGATATTGCTTAGAGCATTTCCGGGACTCTATGATTTGCAGGAAGATAGCTATGGCCTAGGAGAATCTTCTCATTCTGTGTAATCCATCCCTGAGTAATTAGGTCTTCTGACAAATGAACCTGCTCATAATCCTGCCAGAGCAGAGGTAAGAAAAATATGATTAATTTAGTGAAAAATTAAATTAAAAATAGAACAGGGTGCTGCAGTGTGGCCCAGCTAGTCATGAACATTTATAATCACAAAGAAGATTTCTGTGAAATGGCATGAAAATTCCACGTATTTGCAGCAGCTCTCCTCTTTTCCTACACAGAAACCCATTCATTTGTTGAGGAGGAGCAATACTCAGCTTATTTTTTTTCCACAGAGCTCCTGAGATAGCAATCTCCTGCCATGTTTCCAGTGGTTGGTAGTGACAATAAGCAACAAGTATGATGCAACAAAGAGACAAAAAGGTGTTATTTCTGGTGAGAGTAAAAAAACAATAGGAAAGAGCACTGCAAATGATGTTAAATAGAGCTGCATTCAACCTGGATAATCAGATGAATATAAGGAGTAGGTTATAGCCAGGAGATGAGAGAGATTCAAGCAAGTCAGTATCTGTAAGAAAGACGATTCAGAGCTCAGGACTGAGTTGATCTAGCAAAGACAAAGCCAAAGGGAGCAAAGTATCAGCAAAACTAGAGACAGAAATGGATAGCAGTAGGGAAAAGCTGGAGAACAGAACTTGCTTTTGGGGTTGTATGCACATAAGGAGCACATTAGAGAATGAAGTAATACCTCTTTAGAAATTGAAGAAGCCCAATTTTCAGTATACAGTTGAGTTAGACTGGATTTCTGTAAATAAATTTGTACCCAGCAACCTGTAGTTTTGACTCTTACAAGTTGTGTTTATTGCTATCCAGAAACCTGAACTGCACGTTTCTGTCATTGCAGCAGACCATAGTCTTTGTTTCTGGAAAGTGGAGCAGAAGTTTGGATTCCAACAAGATCTCATTCATTGTCCCCTGCAAAATTGACTTGGGCTCTATATGGTGCCTGAGAAAATCAAGAGACCCAAATATTTATGTGTAACTTCAAATAGAAAAATCTTTCAGTGTATGGCACCTAATTGAGCTTCCTGGTGAGTGGCAAAAAACATCCTATGGAATAAGCAGGAGAATACTCTCCTGTAAGATTTAATTTTGTTTTCAGTTATTCAAAGAAGTCCAGTTACTGTCTGGGATAGAGTATTGGCTGTAGGAAAAGATTTTCAAACTCCCTGTTTAGTCATGCCCTGAACAAAGATACTGTTATGTAAGAGCCACGGTAGGGAATACAGGTAAGGCAGTAGTATTACTAAAGATGCTGTCCTCTGAAGGGATATATCTGCTTCTATCTGTGGCTCCACAAGCAAGTCCCATTGTGGTATAAAGGGGCATGGACACTACAAACCTGTGGACTGGAGGAGATGCTTCTGCATATTCCCCATGAGACTTTGAATAGCTCAGCTCTTTTGAAAGGTTACGGATGCTCACGGCTTCAAACACTGCATTTCTGATTGTCCTAGTTGATGAAGGCATTTGAAAGTACTTCAGCAGGAGCTACACATATACCGTGTGGCAGGATGTAGCCTTCTGTGCTTGGCTGTTTCCAGCGGTGAATATTTGTCCTTTCAGACAAGAAATGTTTCCATTTGGAGCTAGCAGCAGTAGGCAAGGGGCTAAACTCTTTGTGTTCCACAGGATGAAGAGCTCCTTTTGAAGAAAGTAGCACAGACGGGAAAGCAAAAAAGACTAGGCACAGGGGCTTTGGCCTGAACTTGTGGGGTTCATCTTATTGCAATCTGAGCAGCAAAATCATAGTAAATCCTGAACCTGTGCTGCCAAAAGCACTATCCCTTCTCAGCCACTGATAAGAGATTCAAGGATGATGTGGGGAGGAGAGTAGCAGATAGGAAGGGTTTGCTTGGATGCTTCATTCAGGAGGATACATAGGACTGTCAGCTCTGTTATGTTTATTTATTTCAGAAAGGAAATCTACAGACTGTATGTAAATTTTTGTCTTTCCTCTCCTAAAGCCTATCTTGTTTTTTTCTGATCTAAGCAGCAGGTTTCATCACTACAAAGTGGTTTTATTAACTTCGGCTGATTTTTTCCATTTCATTGAGTGACACCTTATTCCTGTATGAGCCTGTATTATATCTATTACATAAATCCAACGTTTGGAATCTCCCCTTGCTGTTTCCTAGAATTTTCACTAGCAATTTTGAAAGTTCAAAAGAAAGAGAAGTGTTGTGAATTGTCAGCATTCACACTGCTCCTTTGTTTTTTTGCTGTACGACACATATGCACAACCTCTTTCCCTTTCTCTTCTCTAGTGTCAGTTTAAGAGGAGTCAGAACCTCTTAAACTTCTTTCTTCACATCTGGTTCTGGTGTGTCCCAGATAGCAGAAATCTGCTTTATAGCACATTTCTTCCATAAAGTCCTGATCATCTCTTCAGACAATAAATCTCCCAGAACCTTCAAAATGTTGTCACTGCCTGGCACAACATCCATAAGCTCTTGCTGCTGACTATATCCTCTTTTCCTAGCAAAGGCTTTCCTGCTGCAGTGTTTGCTATTGCCACTCACAAAACAATAGTTTAAAGTACGGTCTTGTGGGTCTTGTGGATGTGAACTGTCTTTACATGGAAGGAGATAAAAACTTGCCCAAAATAAGTTAATTCTATGGCAAGTGATCGTTCATAAGACCAAGGAGCATAAAATGCACCAGCTTGATTGTAAACTCACTGGTGCATAAATGTTATATGCATAATTACCTACAAAAGAACTTGGAAAATTCATATAATCTCCTTATGGATACCAGAGGGTAAAAAATCATAAGACGTTATTTTCATTTGTGTGTATGTTGCAGAAGAAATGCTAAGAACTAAGTAGAATCAAGAAGGATCTACCTGACTGTAAAATGTAGAGGGGGAAAATCAATAGATCAGGTTATCACTTAGGCATTTCTAGCTTGTGTCCTATTAAAAGCCCAGACCGTCCATTTGGCAGAACATGAAACTTAAGCCTGTGTATGAATGTGAGCAGTTCTGTCCATGGAGATGTAACTACAGGTTGCAATCGATCAACTGTGAATAGTGCAGACAAATTGTTTTCCAGACAAACCTTTCACAGTCTTGTCTGAATGCTGCATAGTGAGAAACACCAGCAACGTCAAGGGCTCAGAAGCCCGGTCTTTGTGCACTGTTTGATGCCAGAGCCTTTGCCGGCTGTTTGCGGGACCCAGGAGAGCGATGGAACTGTGCATGGAAATAGAAAACAAAGACATAGAAATTCTCAACCGACAGAACTTGCATATCTGCCTGTTTTATAGCATAGGCATATACTTCTGAAATACATTCTATATTTTATCAGGAAAAAAGTTCATTATTGTACTCAGTCTCAGACAATTGTCAATGGGGAAAATACTAATTACTTAAAAGGCCTGAACATAACGAGCTTTTTATTGAGGGCAGTTTTTGTTACGGCAGTGAACTCCATGCTCAGAGGAGCTCTGCATTTAGCTACCTCCCTGAGGTCCTGTCTGACTTCTCTGGAAGGTGTCATACTAACATTAATTGATCAAAGGAACAAGTACAACAAAATCCCCCTTGCTCTGCAGCTGTATTCGGTTGGAGGCCATTAAAACGAGCAGAATGCATCTGCTGGCTTTCACCCTTTGCTGGCAGGCCTTTCTGTGTAGTACCAACCTGATATGTATGCATCATAATTTTGAACAAGAAAGAAAGCAAGGAAGCAAGGAAGCAAGCAAGGAAGCAAGCAAGGAAGCAAGGAAGGAAGCAAGGAAGCAAGGAGGGAGGGAAGGAGGAAGGGAAGGAGGGAAGGAAGGAAGGAAAGAAGGAAGCAAGCAAGCAAGGAGGGAGGGAGGGAAGGAGGGGGGGAGGGAAGGAGGGAGGGGGGAGGGAGGGAGGGGGAGGGAGGGAGGAAGGAAGGAAGGAAGGAAGGAAGGAAGGAAGGAAGGAAGGAAGGAAGGAAGGAAGGAAGGAAGGAAGGAGAAGGAAGGAAGGAAGGAAGGAAGGAAGGAAGGAAAGAAAGAAGAAGAAAGAAAGAAAGAAAGAAAGAAAGAAAGAAAGAAAGAAAGAAAGAAGAAAGAAAGAAAGAAAGAAAGAAAGAAGAAAAGAAAGAAAAAGAAAGAAAGAAAGAAGAAAGAAGAAGAAAGAAAGAAAAGAAAGAAAGAAAAAAGAAAGAAAGAAAGAAGAAAGAAAGAAAGAAAGAAAGAAAGAAGGAAAGAAAGAAGGAAGGAAAGAAAGAAAGAAGAAGAAAGAAAGAAAGAAAAGAAAGAAAGAAAGAAAGAAAGAAGAAAGAAAGAAAGAAAGAAAAGAAAGAAAGAAAGAAGAAGAAAGAAAGAAGAAAAAGAAAGAAAGGAAGAAGAAGGAAGAAGAAGAAAGAAGAAGAAGAAAGAAAGAAAGAAAGAAAGAAAGAAAGAAAAGAAAGAAAGAAAGAAGAAAGAAGAAAGAAAGAAAGAAAGAAAGAAGAAGAAGAAAGAAGGAAGGAAGAAAGGAAGGAAGAAAGAAGGAAAGAAAAGAAGGAAGGAAGAAAAGAAGGAAGGAAGGAAGGAAGAGGATGAAAGAAAGCTCTGTTGTACACAAGCAGCAGAATAACTTACAGACTGCTCCCCAAGAAGACTGTATCCCTGGTGGTCAGATAAGGCATACAGAAAAGTCTTTGTGATTTTGCAGCTATTGTGTTAGTCAGAAAAGCTGAATGTATCTATTATTATGAATAATCTGTGTTGCTAAAGTACACTGGACAACAACTTCTGTGACCCAACTCTACCCTTGTTAAGACTATAAGCGTTAAGCAGTAATGAAGTCAAGAAGATCACTGCAATCAGGGAAATAGGGCTGTCTGCTTTTGAGCTTTTTAGAGATACCTTATATTTCCCTGCACAGCAAAACAAAGTGATCAGTTCTGGGTCAATTCTGTATTCCTTTGTTCTACTGTGACTCACAAATAAAACTCATCCTTAAACTCAGGACCTGTCTGGCTCAGCGCCCAAATGAGAAAAATTAATACTCAGCCCTATTTACATGGCCAGTCTTGGCATGACTGGTTCTTCCCTATAGCTTGTTGACCTTCCTTTAGGGAACACAGGTATTCAACTTCGGAAGACACTTTCCCATAAACCTAGAATTTAGGTATTATTAACAGGCCTCAGTCAAGCAGACTAAAGCCTACCTTGTGATCCAGAATAAAGATGCTTTCTACAGGTCACTGGTCAGATTAAACCCAACTGTTTGATGGAGCTCCTGTATGCACTCCTTGTAGAGGGTTTTTAGAGAGACAATCAGGAACAGAAGGATCTGAGGAGTGACAGCACTTCCGGAATATAGAGCTCATTATTTTAAATAAAAATGTCCTGGATGCTAATCAGATTTCTTCTCAAATCATTTACAGATATTCTTTTTCTACCTGGCCTTAAGTGAAAGTTGCAAGCTCTTCAACACACTGTGGACTGATACCATCATAACTTGCTTTGTGATCTAGAAATACCTGTGATCCTGTCTCATCAGATAATATGCCAATTCTATTACGTTTAACTCTGATACTCAAAAGGGTTTCTACACCTCTCGTGTTCTATTGTCTTTCACTGTTGCTTTTCCTACAGTGATGCAAGATACAGAAATGGAAGACTTGATGTCATTCTCAGTATTTTCTGCACTGATGTCAGCATATCCTGAGCTCTTCACTGATGCCGCTGTGTTGTGGTCTGATGAGTGATCTGTATCTCCAGTGAACAGGACAACACCCATTAGTGCTGTTATTGAGTGTTAATAGAGACTCTGGTGAGAAGTATGCTAGGGTGGTATTTCACTGGATCTTTTTGTTTGTTTTATGAACTTCCTGTTCACAGCTAATTTAAGTAGTAACTTATGTTTGTAACCAAGGTGTGGGCAAGTTCATCCAGAAGAGGTGGGGACTGAAGGCAGTTAGAACATGTGCAAGGCACAAATTGTAGCTGTTTTTCACAGTAATGAGAAAGGCAAATTTTTATGACTCTAGCTAAAGGAGTCACAAAGTCAGATTACATTAGAACGTTTCACAAAACGTGTGTGTAACACCGAATCACGTCTGAAGGGAGCTCCATTGACTGACCAGAGAGCCTGCTTCTCCTTACTTAGATAGCAGCATTTGTTGCCAAAAATCAAATCATGTGGCTGTTCTGCTGGCTTCTCCCTCAGCCAAATTGGAACCAGTTACATGTTCTGTAAGTGGCACAGTGACAGCGAGCAGAAAAACAAGCAAGTCCTTACAATCCATCTGATTCTCCTGTTGCTTCCACCAGTTCTTGCCATCCTGCTGCAAATGATTATTTCTTGATATATGCATTGACAAAAGCAGAAGACACAAGTTCTTGACCTGATCCAGAACTGCTTCTCAGTTCACTGATATTAATAACTGTGTCTGATTAAATTGTCTCTGATGATCTACAGTTAATAGTAATAGTAATAGCAAACCTAACTGTAGTGCATCATTCACCTGGGCTTCTGCAAGCCTTTGACAGTGATGCGCTGATCAAAGATTTGTGCTCTCAAGTCCCAAGTGGAAGACCTTAGAGAGACTAACAGGAAGAGGTGGAGCCAAAAAGTACACGGTGACCACCTCTGCCAGAAAGAGAATGCAAAGTGTGTTTTGTGCCACTTCCTGTGCACAACGCTAGGCCAAACTGGTCTTCAGGGCCACCTGCTAGTGCTTGCGATGTGAAAGGACCCTCAGGACAGGTATGGCATCTGTGCTTGCACACAGTACCTGTTTTCTTGCATATCTTTCAAAATAAATGGCAGGAAAGGAAAGTGAGGAGGTTCAGCAGGGCTCCTCCCACCAAAACCTGTTGGAGACTTCACAGTTTTCCTAGGCATCACATCAGCCATCTGGCAACATGATGGTTAAAACCTAAAAGCACCTACAGATTTCTTACCTCACTGTTGAGACTGTGAGCAAATGTGAGAATTAGATGACGCATAATGTGATTAGGGAGTATGATTCACCAGGCCAGTTTCATGTTTCTGCAGCAACATGGACAAAATGAAGCCAGAACAAACCACCCCCACATTCACCCTCACTTTGGCCTTTGTGAAGAAAGCCGGATGTGTATCTCTCCCTGAGGTAATAATGTAAAAAGGAAGGAATTTTCATCATTCAACAGGTTTCCTCTCTTTAGAATTTGTTTTCTGATTTTTTGTCTTTCCCTAGGTCTTTCCTAGCCCTGGAGGGGAGATTACCATACAAGCTTATGGATTTTATGCTGCATGTTTTAGGATAGACCAGCAAAGGTTATTAATCCAAGCAGCTCAACAGAAAAGAACAAAGCTCAGAATTCTCCTGGATGGGCATCTTTTGCTCTGTAGGGCTTCTCTGCTGCTATGGTGGAATAAAACCCCTGCATCCCTGTTGGTGTCCTCTTCCATTTGCCTGGCTTCTCTCAGCTGCCCTCTGAAAATTGACAAGGTGTTACTGGCTGAAATGTAACAGGAGGTCTTTCTGGGAGGAAAGAGCTGCCTTGGTGTCTCCTCTGTGACCCCTTTGCATACCACCATGCTCCTTGTGACGAGAGGGGTGCTGAGAGGTCTCCCCAAGGACAGTCCCCATGGCACTGAGACAGCAGCATTTTGTTTCTGCAGCCACCAACCCAGGCTCATACCTATGGGAGGACTCGTAACACATCAGGCACACAGCTCCTGAAGTTGCTTAAGGTAACAGCAGACTAGTGGAGCAGTTGACATCAAGCCTGTATGGGAAATTTGTCTCCTATTGTCTTGATCCACCAGGTCTGACAATCTGATCAGACTATCATTTTCATTTACTCATGCTAAAAGAATAAACAAGAGTCAAGCTTAATTTGGTGAGCTATCACTGGAACTTGTTAAACAGCTCATTTGGTACATGAAAGTTTCTCCAGCAGTGCTTTCTTTTCCAAGGGGGGAAATACTCAAAGATGTTCACACTTAATTGATCTTCACTTCCAAACAGAAAGCGGGACTGTGTTTTATCAGCTATCTTCTTTTTCTCTCTGGTATCTGTGTTCCTCATCACCAGGAGATGGGTACAGTATTTTCCCAGTGCTGAATACTTCTGCAAAACCCACTTTTCATCTCACATCTCTGCATAGGGATTTGGGGACCAGATCTTTAGCTTTGATTATTATTGCTTTATGAATGTTACTTGATCTCTGTATGCCTCTAGTCTAACTGTCTCTATAGCTAAATGGAAAAAATACATAGTTCTCATAAAGCACAGCTCCCCACTTGCTTTTCTAGCTACATTCCTGTCTGCAGAAAAGCACAGCTGTGAGAGGAGATCAGCTTGAAAAGGCTGACATTTATCACGTGCGCTTAAGAGGGAAGCTGTGAGCTGTGAGTAGCGGAGTGCTACAGCCACTATGATCAGGCAAGACAGGGACAAAAATCAAATACAAAGCCAGAATACACCACTTTCTGATCAGAAACACGTTTGGTGGTGTTTTTGAATGTTGTGAATTGGACCTGTTGAGTTTAGTGATGAAGGTTTCATTGAACTCGATGAAAGCGAATATTAAATTACTGTGACGGTTCAGCACTGGTCAGTAGCCAAGCACCACCATGCAGCTCTCTCACTGTTTCTTCAGCACGATGAGAAAGAAAGTATGCTCTGCAGCCAGAGCTCTCTGTGTCTTCTTTCTCTACTGACTCCCACAGCGACCATCACTCTCCCCCTACTTGTATTCCTAATAACTTTGGCTGGCAGAGAGGAAGGATACAATGCAAATGTGACCAATTTCACAACTGACACAGTTCATCAGCGTCTTGAAAAGTAGCAGTGGCTTGTGATGGCAACAACACTGAAGTAAATACACAGTGTATTGTGAACAACCTTAAAGGTCAATTCACACTGTCGAGGTGGTTGCATGCTGATGTTATCTAAAATCCACCACACTGCTCTCTCACTGTACATTTTTGGCTTGATATCCATCTTTTTCTGAAATGCTGATTTTCTTCACATACAAACCCTGTATCTTCTTAACTCACACGGTTTATGTTTCACTGAAATGAATTTAAATGTCACAGCTTGAAAAACCACTCCTGCTGCTGGTAATGAAACAAGTCCATTCAAAAGAAGCTTACAGTGAGTCACTGTTTTATGCCTTGTGCCTCTTACATTATATGTTCCTACTTCCTGCCCCAAAGCAAACTTGGGATGTTTTTCTGTGCTATTAAAATTTGCTATATTCTACCCTAGAGGTGGCTCTCTGTGAGAATTGATGTTTAAACTGATGTTTGAATTGATTCTGCACTCTATTCTCTATTTTCCTGGGGAGCTCTCACATTGTCTGTTTAAGACTTTACCTTTCTTTTCTTTCTGTAGTGTTTCGGCTTTTTTCTTTCTTTCTTTCTTTCTTTTTTTTTTTTTTTTACATAATATGACTGGCTTTAGTCATACGAGGCTACTTCATTTTCACTCTACACTGAAGATTATCTTAGATTATTCAGATGGCTTTTTTTTTCTCACTTTCTTTCTCCTGTGTCATGCACTTGACATGACTGAAAGCAGAAGAGATTGAATTACTTTGCAATTCTATAGCCTGTAGTGAAAAAAAAAGCACATAGAATTATAGAATGGTTTTAGTTGGAAGGGAATCTTAAAGACCAACTAGTTCAACTCCCCTGCAATGAACAGGGATACCTACAGCTCAATCAGGTTGCTCAAAGCCCCATCCAGCCTGACCCTGAATGTGTCCAGGGATGGGGCATCCATCACCTCTTTGGGTAACACGTTCTGTGTCTCACCACCCTCACTGTTCCTCTTGAGGAGTTTACTCCCTTATGCAACACTATTATGTACTATAAGTACATAGACACTTCTGACTTCATTAACTTACTCTTGCGTCCAGCCAAATTGTATCCTCCTTTAGTGTCTGCAGAAGAGACAGACAAATGGTAAGCTGCTTGAATTTCCAAGCATCTTTCCAAATGTGCTGAATATTTCAGCTACCTTGTCATGTTGTTGCTGTTTGCCTTTCACTGAGTTGAGCAGAATATATCTGGTCCAGATTTACAGCAACTTAATATTAAAGCATCTCTGTGTCAACACTATGACTTTCTGATGGTATAAATTATTTAAGCATCTGGGTGCAGGAATAAACATCAGAGACTGTTTGTCAGGCCTTTGGCATTAGCAAAACTATGACAAGAAAATCAGGGAGCTTTTGGGTACCTTGAAGAACACAGTTTGCTGGGGAACCCAGATATAAGCACTGTCCAAACTGCAGTGAGAAAAACCCAGAAGGGTGTAGAGGTATGGAGTGTGGAAACAATGTGAGGTTTCTAGATTTGTATACCAGTACTTGTAGATTGCTGGAGGAGAAAAGTTCAAGAAATCCTTAGGAGAGAAAACTGCTATGTATGTTAATATATGTGGTATCACTACATCCAGGTCCCATGGCCCCATGGTGACAGTACTGCCAGAGCCTGTTGGCATGTTCTGCCATGCCAGGGCTGTGCACAAAGCATGTCAGTCACCATCTGTAGGGCAGGCAGGGCTAAAGGGATCAAAGATCCCCAGAATCCTGGAGAGATGGAGCACAGAAGCATTCAAGGCACAGGACTGTCCAGAGAAGGGAATGGTATTGGCAGCTGAGAGTGTTTCCAGCACTTTTTGAGGTGGCATAAGGTCTTCTGTTATTTAATATGCTGTCGGCTGCAGATGTTTGTGGAAGAGCAAGTTGTCTTCCTCATCCCACTAGGAATAAGTCCTCTCAACAGAACACAGCTGTTCTGGGGCAGATTTGGGTTTAAATTGGCATGGAGTAGCTCAGGCCAGGTGTCAACCTCCCGCTGGCCTGACACCATTTCTGCTTTTGCAGTGACTCCCTAGCTGATTTTCAGCCAGTGAAAATACAGTGATTTTCTGTGCCAGCTGTTGTAAATGCCAAAATAGACCCAGCAGTAGATCTTCAACTGGGCTATAGCCAAATCTTCCCATGATTTGAAACTGCTTTGTCTGGTAAGGTTTATGAAGAGAATTACAGGCTTCTAAGCAAAAATTGTTACATGTTCTAAGAATGAGACTCTGTTGGAAAATATTGAACATTCTATTTTCTGTTTTATATTTTGAAATATGATCCCATTAGTTTACTGACTGAATGCTACATTAGATATTTAATTTCAATATTACATTTTTAACTTAATCTAGATTAACTATGGAAGCTATTTAATTTCTATATTTAGTATCTATTCCTGGCCACATAACCCAGAAGTTGTAGATGTGATGTGCAGACTGAATTTCCATCTTGCTCTCTTACAACTGGACTACATTTTTGAATGATGCATGCAGTCAAAAAATAAATTAGTGCAATGGGAAGGGGATAGATTTTCCCTTTCATATTTAAAAAATAATGAAGCTAGATGAGATTTTAATAGAAGAGACTGAGTACCAAGAGGCCTGGAAAAGGAACATGAAAGGAGGAACGTGCCTGCTCACTGCAGAGTTAAGAGAAAGGAGGGGGGAATACAAGTGAGAGATAATGTGCAATCAGACCAAAAAAGGGAAAGCCAGTCAACTGCAGGAAGAATATTTTTATGCTTTGGGGAGAAACATATCCGTTTAAGTGCTGGCCAGCGAGTTACGGAAATCCCCCTGCAATGTGGCAGACTTGTAGTCTTGAGCTATTTCCTAGTAAGTCTGTTTTAGTACATCCTTTTTAACTGCTAATTTCCTCAAGAGTGAGACTGGAAGGAACCTCAGTATTTTGGTTCAAACAACAAGCTCTACCTGTTCTCGGTAAGGAAGACAACTACCAGGTCAGCAAGGGCAATTGCAGTAACATTGAGAAGAGCACTAAATGGCAAGGTTTCTGTTCTCAACTTCGTGACTTTAACTAAAACCTGTTGAGGTCACTGAGCACCTCTGACCTCATTAGGAAAAGGAATGAAAGCTTGATCAGCCTCTCCTTGATCCCTGGGAAGATGATAAGATAACTGATCCTGGCAAACATTTCCAGGCATATAGAAGACAAGTGTTTGTAAGTAATCAGTATAGATTCAGTGAGGGAGGATTCACAAGCTGCAAAACAGTAGGTTTCATCTGAACAGTTGGAGGCATTTAATCACCTTGAGGATGACCAAGCACAGGTTGCCCATAGAGGTTGTGGATTCTTCCATCTTGAAGTTGTTCAAAAGCTGTATTATCTGAAGTTGGTTCATTGGCAAAGTGTTCTGAGTGTCTCAACTCAAGCTGGAGTTGGACCATATGGGCCCTGAAGTCCCTGCCAACCTCAACCACTCTGATTCTCTAAGAGTTCTGAGAAGTGTGGTGTGACCTGCCACAGTCAAAATACTAAGACTCTCGGTGTCTCAATGCATTTATTTTCAAAACAAAGGAACTGTCCACCTTGCAGAAGAACTATGTTGATTTCTCACACACAGGAGAAGTGCTTGGAGGCTTGGAGTCTAATGCTGCTAATAATCATTTCTGAGCAGTTTTATTATGGAGATCTAGAGCTTTATTACAGAGATTAAATGAGATCTCCGTGAGAGACAAGACAGCCAACTCTAACTCTTCTCAGTGTAAGTTCCTTCATATTTTAAGAGCGTCAAGCTGTGTTTGAGACTTTCTAAGAATGGGTACAGTGGCTGTCTGATGGACATAGTCCTTCTGCATTATATGTCTTCTAAGTTTGCTTCATCTCATGAAGCTTGATGGCCCTGACAGTCTTTTCCCATCTTGTATTCTTCTTTGTCCTCCCTGAGAAGAGGGGCCTTTGACCCTTCCCTTCTAATGCTTTCATATTCCAGCTCAGTGTTCTATATTGATGGAAATTATGTACCCTTGCTGGGACATACATCCATAAAGAGACACCTAGATATAATGAAATAAGGGACACACATTTAGAAACCAGTATTTCAGTACTTTCTCATAAAATACAAGGAACTATAGATAGGCAGCATACAGAGATAAGCCAGATACAAAGAGCTAGTATCAGGAACTGGGAACTACATACCTAAATCTGTATGGAACTTTGGTGATTTTCTTTTTCTTTTTTTTTTCTTTGTTATTTCTGATAGAACTATTCTGGACTAAGTGCACTGGTTCAATACTTCAGGCACTGAAAAAATGTGTGTTGGGAGACTCAGAAGCATCTAGAGGATTTATGACCAGAACATAAGGTCTTCTGGAAGTCAATAGGGCTTTTGTCCCTAAATCGTTCATGTAGCTTTTAAACTCACTCCTGTAAACTCTAAATGGACAGGGTGGAAGGAAGGAGCTTCTTGGCAGTTGTGTTAGGAAGTAAGCAGCGATGCCACTGAGAGAGAGAAGCTACATTGATCTTTTGCATGCAGAAATCTCCGAATACTTTGCAGCTGTGTTATTGCAGATTGCATATCAGAAATTCTTTCAGTGGTGACCCTCTGACCCTATTAATTATTCAAGAAGTTTCATGACTAACAAGGACCATAGTTCTTTGATTGCTTGTAGATTCCCCAAAGTCATCCTCTCCTGAGACAGAAAACAAAAACTTTGCTGTATCTTCTTTGTGAGTACCTGTGCTATGGTCATGCAAATAAGACTGTGGATAGTTGTTTCATGCTGTTTCAAGGAGAAAGTCAACTTCTGGGTTTAACACTCATCTGCAGCAGCACAGTTCCTGGCAATCTCAGATGTCTGACTAATTGCAGGTGAGACAGTCACACAGAACTGCTGGTGATTCTTGTGTCAGAATGGCCAGTGCAAAATTATTGTCTGATATATTGAAGACAGAAATTTCCCTAACCGATCTATGTAAGTTTAAAGCTGCATGTTGCTTTCATTTGATTTTGAGTTACCTTTTCCTCTCTTTTTGTAATTGTTTTTACTAGTCTAATTTCTCTTCATCAAACGTATGTCCAGAAGTGATTCTTGAGCACAAACAGTAACTAGCAGTTCTTTCTGAGCCTGAATAAACCTGAATTGTGATCATGATGATCTGTGCAATTCAACTGAGTAAGAACAAGCTGCATAATGAAGTAAGCTATATGAAGACTTCAGGTCAGTTTGAAATAGAGTTACTGCGCAACAACTACAGGCTGTTTAACAGTCCTTCCTTTCTTGATTCTTAGAAATGTGCTATTCCCACTGTTTCACAAGAACTAATATTTAGACACTGGGACAGGCTGACCTCTGTGGAGAATGATTCACATTTTGAGGATATTAAAAAAAAAATATCAGTTCTGAAACAGTAAAAAGGCAGAAGACAAGTTTCAAGTATTTAGACATCCTATGCCAGATTTCCAGTTAACAACAATTCTGTTTTGTAGTAAAAAAGCTGCAGTAAAACCTTGTATAAATCATGTGGTAGTAAATCAAATTCTCTAACAATTAGACTGTTAGATCAGGGTAGGGGTTATTCAGATAATTCATAACAAGAGCTGAAAGTGGGGATTGAGGAAATTCTAAGTGTGGAGGAAGAAGAAAGGATTGCCTGCTTTCTCTTACCACTCAGAACAATTAAGAGTTTCATCAACATTATGTAATCTTTTTCTCATTTGTGGACTTCAGACTGAGATGGAAAATATTTTGAGAAAATATTCCATAGCTGAGTTTACTAACTACTTGTGAATTCTTCCTCTTGCATTATACAACATATCATGGGAACTATGATTGAATCTATGAATTTGCCTAGAGTTTCTGATAAGATTTTATAAAATGAGACACTAAAATCAGCTTTATCTTGGATATTGCACAAAATTTCCTCTGGTACTACTGAAAAAAGGTTAAAGATGAAGACAAATTTGTTTAGAGAACTGATCTGTTGGAAGTTTGGATGACTTGCAGACTTTAGAAGAGAAGACAAGAAATTTGGAAATAGGTCTTGGAGGAAAATGCAGAAGAAAATATATGAGGAATTAGAAATGAACAAACCATTGCTGTATGGCTGACAGTATTATGTAGGTTATGCCACAATGCACTGGAGAGATTTTCTGTTCACTTCCATTTGTGTAAGTCAAATTGAAACCAGAAAGAAAGCATACATGGGATTTACTCTTTCTTTAATGCTAAAATTTCTTAAGACATTCTTCTTAATCATTTAAGTATTTTTTTCTAGTACTGTATTTCCTAGAAGAAATAAGAATAATAAATGACAAGGGAAATAGATAACTCCAATGTTAATTTGAAATAAATTTGAGACTAAGTTAGGTAGAAATTCTTTACTCAGGAGATTGTGAGTCACTGGAATATGTTGCCCAGGGAAACTGAGGGTGCCCCATCCCTGGAGGTGTTCAAGCCAGGCTGGATGGACCGTGAGCTATCTGATCTACTCCAATGGGGTTGGAACTGGGTAAATTTTAAGGCCCTTTTCAACCCAAGGCATTCTGCAACTGCATGATTCTATGATTAAAAACATAATGAATTTTATTTGTTCAAACACTGTACTGAAGATATATTTAGGATTGAAATGAACGCTATTTGTTAAGAAATGAATGTTATTTGTTAATGGGCCTAATGTTTGACTCACAGCATATATAATAAAGCATTAAGCTCTTTAAAAAAAGAATGATGCCTGATTGCTCAAACAAGACCGGTTGCCAGGAGATACTCAGAGTGGAGTCTAGGTGCAAATAACCCCTGTATTAATCCCAAACTTGGTCAATGATTTGATAAGATATGCAGCCACTTCCCAAAGCCAATGCTTGCTTGTCAGAGCCCTTTCAAGGACTTTCACTGTAACAGCTTCATAAATAATCTGCCTGCCAGAGGCAGAATCATTAAGGTTGGAAAAGAACTTTAAGTAATCATCTATCTCAACCATTAGCCCACCATCACTATGCCCACTTAACTATTACCCTCAATGCTACATCAACATGTTTCTTGAACACCCCCAGGAATGTCCACCACCTCTCCGGACAGCCTGTTCCAATACCTCCCCACTCTTTCTGAGAAGAAAGGTTTCCTAATATCAAACCTAAAAATGACATCTGAAACAACACCTATACTGATACAGCAGCAAGCTGTAAGATCTCTGCTACAACCCAGGCATCATTTAGGCTACCAGGCAAGGTGCAAAACTGCACATGTCCAGTCTGTTCAGCCACATAAGCAAGTTTCTCAAATACCACCTTTGTTCAAGCCCAGAGCAAGATAAGCACAACGATTAAAATCACATTCTTGCTTTAATGATAATTCTTTGCTAATTTATAGTTGTTCTGTATTTTCATAGAATCACAGAATTCCAGCAGGGTTGGAAGGGACTTCTGGAGGTCATCTAGTCCAACCTCCTGATAAAGCAGATTTTCTACAGCAGGCTACATATAGGAAAGCATTCAGATGGGTTTTGAATATCCCCAGAGGAGACTTCATAACCTTTCTGGGCAGCCTCCTCCAGTGCTCTGTCACCCTCAAAGTAAAGACATTTTTCCTCACATTCAGATGGAGCTTCCCATGCCTTAGTTTGTGACCCCTTCTTCTGTTGCTGCATATCGCTGAAAAGTGTGGTCCCACCCACCTGACACTGATTCATCAGATATTTATAAGCATTGATAAGATTCTCCAGTTTTCTCTTCTCCAGATGAATCTCTCAGTCTCTCCACAATAGGGAGATACTCCAGGCCCCAGTCATCTTTGTAGCCCTCAGCTGGACTCTCTCCAATAGTTTCCTGTCTGTCTTAAAGAGTCTAGAACTGGACATAGGACTCCAGATGCTCCAGATGTGGCCTCACCAGGGCAGTATAGAGGGGGAGGATCACCACCCTTGACCTGCTGGCTACATTCTTTTTAATGCACCCCAGGGTACCACTGGTCTTCTTGGCCACCAGGACACACTGCTGTCTCATGGCCAACCTGTTGTCCACCAGGACACCCAGGTCTTCTCTGCAAGCTCCATTCCATCAGGTCATCACCCAACCTGAACTGATGCATGAGGTCACTCCTCCCCAGGTATAGGACTCTACACTTGCTCCTGTTGAACTTCATGAGGGTCCTCTCTGCCCAACGCTTCTTTGACATAACCAGGCCTGGTCATTTCCTATACCTGCACATGAGAATGCCCATTGTCTTTTCCAAATACAGTGAAATAGATCTGACTAATTATTTCATATTTAGGTGATTTTCTTTCTATTTTCATTTCCTGGAGAATCAGTTAGCTCATTTCAGATGTCCTCTCATGGCAACTAATATTGCTTTTCATTGTAGCAGCTTCATAGAAATCTGGGAGGACATGCAGAAAGTACAAAAACAACAAATATTGCTCATTTCCATGAGTTGGAATCTTTTTGGCATAAGAAAATATCAATTTCTGTGATCTTTGTAGGGATGAAATAATATAATTTAAAACAGAACAGATGTTATATACATGAAATTAAATTTAATGTATTTATGTCTCCAGAAGTTGAAATGTCACTGAAAATCCCAGAAAGTTAATTAACATGTCTGATAGATGGCCTAACAACTCTTGAGATAATCGTATTTATAGAAAATGATTCTATGAGCAGTGCAATTAGTGAAGACTTGTTTCCTGCAGATTTCTGTCCCTTCCTTCTCCAGTTCTCCTAATGTACCCCGAAGGCAGTGTTAGGTCCTTCCCATGCTCCTAAGCCTTCTCACCTGCTGCAGCACCTCCAGTTCCTCTAAGGGCAACCTCAGCTGCTTCCCATCCCGCATCACATTGTAACTCCTCCATTATCTTCTCATGTCTATTTCTGATTTGCCAATTTCTGATTTGCAAACCACTGCATAAATAGACAGTACTTATGAACATGAATGACTGGCCTCTGCTTTTTGAGAAAAAAAAAATTCTGCTAATTCTGGGAGAAATGTGTAAGAACTTCATAGACCTATGTCTGCATGTTAAACCTTGGATGATGTTGGCATAAGACTGAAATAAAGTTAGAAGAGGATATTAAAGGGAGGTTAAGGCAAACAGGCCTTAACCCTGTACTCAGAAATGATGAGAGGCTTTTAAAAAAACAAAGGAATTCAGAAAGATTGTCTTCTTGTGGGGAGTTATATATAAAAACTCAGAAACTTGCAAGAAGAAATGTTGATTAGGGGAGTCAGTTTCCTTTGATTTTACTGCTGTAAACCCAATAGACACTGCAGTAAATCCATAGATACTCTTGGGACATTAGAGGTTTGGCGAATATAATTTCAGAATGAAATTATTATTCCTGAATATAAATTCAGGATGGCTGGAAATAAAACTGACTCAGGCAGTCTTTCAAATATTGTCATACAACATTTCTGCAGTAGGAATATGTCTGTGCCAGCAAACCATTTTTGGCATATGACTGTGTTCCTAGGTGTTGTCAGTATTTCTAGAATACTATTCTAGTATTTCTAGAATACTAGAACATTCCCTGTCTCTTAGTATCGTCTCAGGCCTTAGTATCAAAGATCAATTTCCGTGGCATCTAAGTTTCATTTTTAAGATGTTGTGGTTTAATCCAGCAGACTGCTCAGCACCACGTATTTCTTTGCTCACACCCCTTCTCCCAGTGGGATGGCAGAGAGAATTGGGTGGGAAAAAAAAAGAAAAAAAAACCTAGAACTTGTATTTTCTAAGACAGA
This sequence comes from Meleagris gallopavo, assembly GCF_905368555.1. Lineage (NCBI taxonomy): Eukaryota > Metazoa > Chordata > Aves > Galliformes > Phasianidae > Meleagris > Meleagris gallopavo. The sequence continues at coordinate 24,360,525 of NC_139435.1, forward strand.
AAAGGAAGAGAGAAATAACAGCAATTATAATACCTGTATTTACAAAGCAAGTGATGCACAATACAATTGCTCATCACCCACTGACTGATGCCTAAACGGACCCTGAGCAGAGGCTGCTCAACCCCAGCCAATTCATCATACCCTCAGCCCCTCACTGGCAGGACAGTATGAGAAGCTGAAAACTTAAATGTCCTTGGATTTGTGCAGCACTGCTAAGCAACAACTAAAACGTCAGTGTGTTATCAACATTCTTTTTTCTCTTAAAGCCAAAGAGCATGATATCAGACACGATGAAGAAAATCAACTCTGTCCCCATCTGAAAACAGGACATAAGATCAAATATTTCACTAAGATAAGATGGTTATCACAAGAAATAATGACTTTTCAGAGACAGGAGCTCTTGGATGGGTATGCAGGATTTACAGAGAACAAATTGCTGAGGATCTGCTGTGACTGGAGGAAAGAAAGTGGCCAGCAAAATATTTGGGCAAAGTTTCTTGCACCTGCCAGATTCTTGCTTTCAAAAGCGCTCTCAATGTCACAGTGTTGTTTGTTGATTCCAGGAGAGTCCCTGCTCATTAGCATCTATCTTATAATTGTAAACACTTACTGTATAAACACAGTTATAAGAAAAAGTCTTACGTGTTTCTTTTTTTGAAACACATTAGCACAAATTTTAAGATTTCATTTAGATTACATATGTGGATGCACTCTGCACGGAAAGGCATGCTATAATTTTCTAAGAATTTTTACTGTCTCATTAATCTATGGTTAAACTGACACCAAAACCAGCATCCGTTGCTCTCCTCAAAGCCCTGGTGCAGCTGCTGCGTGAAACCTTACCGCTCGTGGAGGAGGGCTTGAGAAACCAAAGCCCCAAAGAACAGAAAGCAGGCATAAATATCCGTTTTTTGTTATTTTATGTCACAATATTTTATGCCATTCTTGAGAGGAGGAGGGTACAGATAAACTTTTTCTCTTGGATTGGCTGGTGGTGCAATAGTGTTTGGATTTGCTCGCTCTGCCTCACCGACATATTTGAATGCTGCCTAGTGGTTCTCAGAAGGTGACATTCCTAACTCTCCAGCCAGAACGATCAGTTAATTTTCCTTGACATAGAATACGCTGTGGAGATCAGATCCTTCCTGCTCCTTCGTTTAGCAGAGCACCCCTTTCCTGCAGACTAAATAAATGGCTAGCAATCTAATGGGAAACCATAAATGCTATTAGGTTGCAAGCCAATATCTGATAACGGGAGTACCAATAGATTATTTATTGTCTGATGGTTTCAGACTACGTTTGTGGTAGCGTCTTGGCACTGATCTTAGCATGCAGTTGCAAAATACATTAGCCAACTCCGCATTGTTTAAACATCCATTAATGGCCAATGAAACATTTCCTCAATTAATGTGAACAAACTATGACTTTGGAACGAGTCTTGAAGAAACACGGTTCAGTGCCTTTCCAGAGGATGAGGTCCGTGCAGCAAAGGGTGGGCAGGCTCCTGGCTGCTGGGAGTGAGAGTTTGGGATGTAACATTGTCTTCTGACAGTGCTTGTGCCACGTCTCTGTGAGCTATGCTCAGCAGCATGCTGACCTTTTCAGGTTTTCTGCCTCGGTGGAGAAAAATACATCTCTGTTCTGAGCAAAGAATCAGCTGAACTGGTCAGAAATATTTCTCAGGAAATTATTATCTGCTGTGTATTCCACTAACAACAGCATGAAGCAATTAAATGTTTTTTTTTCTGGAAATCATTCTCCTAAAAGTTCTTTTTTATCCACAAATATTTTCAGGCTATTTTTTTTTTTTTTTAAGTTATTAAAAACCTCCATCTCTATGACTGTTTTTAATTTATTTTCAGAAATCTAACTCTATCACCTCAGCCCAGAGATTTACAGACTAGATCAATTTATCTGTCTGTTAATTTGGCACAAAGGCAAACATTTTTTATCTAACAGAACTAAACACTGAGAATTATTCTTTTTAGGGTTTCATTACTACATTTTTATTGCAATATTTTAAACAATTCTTATTGTTATACCATCCAACTAACTAAATGTGATAGGCTGCTCCCCTGTGAAAACTGATAGATGTTTCAGTCCAGGCAGATACCACAGTGCATTTGGTTTTGACGTCTATTTGTGGCATTATAGCTGACTATTATATATTATGCGTCATCATGTTAGGATTCTTGCTGTCCCCTAGTGGCTAGTTCATTTTCTGAGTTCTGTGCATCCATTACAATTTCTGTCATCCTATCATGAATTATGAACTGGCTTGCAGTTTTATTTACACCATAAACCAAACACAACCTTAAAGAACTCCATCAAATATATTTTCCAGCATAAAAACTGACCACATGATAAAAGTCTTAGGAAATAATCAGCAATTGCATCTGCGTAGCTTTCAGTACTAAGGAATATTCCAGGGATTGTGTAGTGCCCTTTCACAAAAGCTCAGGGTGGAAAACAGTAACAGTGAAATGTGTTTTTATTGAAAAAGTGATGTTTTGACATTGTGCTGAATTTGCTTAACTTGCTGATACACTGAAATACACCAGAAAGTGCTTTGAGAGGACAGGAGTGGCACTGAGGAACTCCTAGTCCCCTGTATCCTGATGTCAAACACAGCTCTTGCATCCAGAACCTGTTACCCACTGGTTTAGAAACATCTGCACCAGCACAGCTGAACAGATGGCAGCATTGCCCTACATGCAGATGTAGGCTGTGATAATATCATGAGATGAGATTAGAAGGAGCTTTCTGTGTAAGCCTCATGTCACATTACTTGTCCCAAAAGATAGAACCAATTCTCCTACCCTAGCAGTGAGAGCAAGTCTCTGCCCAACTTCAGCAGAAACAGACTAAAATTGGGGATAATGTGAAATCTGGCAAGCAGCTGCAGAGCAGAAACTATTGAAATGTAGTTAATGCATTAAAACTCATTTAAAACGTTTGTGTAGAATGATGGTCTTTCTATAAGACTTTGTGGAGTGAACACAGAAGAACCGTAAGGCAGCCCTCTTGTCTTCTCAGTTAACTGTAAACATAAGAAATAGTCCAGCAGTGAAATTTTCTCCTGTTACCTCTATCTTGTACAAATTTGATTTGAAGCTCCTCAGACAAGTGGTAGGACTTCTGTCCTCCTCAGAATAGCCATAATGCTCTGCGACGCTCGCTCCGGACAGGGGCAGTACTGCTGAATGGACATGAGAACCTGCTCGGGCAGCTTTTCCTGTTTATGCTTTATGGAGTAGAGCGTGGAGCCAGCAGTAAGGGTCTCTCATGAATACCAGTGCTGGAAACAGTCAATGCTGCCAATACTCAATGCTTCAAAGCAAGCTTGACAATATATGATGTTCTTCATGAAATTCTTACTTCCTGGCATCAAACTGCACTTTACTATTGTTCATTACAGGAGAGCACTGCAATCTATGCTCAAGGGATAGGGAAACTCAGGGGTAGTGGATGGCCCAATGTTGGTGAGAGTAAACTGTGCCAATGGGGACTGACTGGGCTTTTGAATTACTTGGGAGTGCACCTGCTAATCATGAAAGGGACTCAGATCTGGACTCACAATGGTTCCACATGGCTCACAGTTGTCATACATCAGACATGTTCACCTGCGTTCAAAGTTTGGAACTCAGGGAAGAGGATCTGATTATTTTTCTTCAACTGCTTTGAATAGCTTAAGCATTGTGCATTGGAGAATGACAGTGAGGAGACAGAGTGGAAAAAGAGTGTTTGGGTAAGAGAAGTCTGCACTTGGGGGAGGAATAACCTCACACATCAGTACAGGTTAGGCAGTGACCTACAGAAGAGGAGCTCTGCAAAGAAGGATCTGGGTGTCTTGGTGGATAACAGGTTGGTCATGAGCCAGCCATGAGCCCTTGTCGCCAAGGAAATGGGATGCATTGAAAAGAATGTGGCTGGCAGGTCAAGGGAGGTGATCCTTCCTCTCTACTTTGCTCTCTGGTGAGGCCACATTTAGACTCTGTGTCCAGTTCTGGACTTCCCAATTAAAAAAAGGGATCTGCTAGAAGGAGACCAGTAGAGGGAAACAGAGTATTCAAGGTCTGAAGAATCTCCGATATGAGGAAACACTGAATAACCTGGGTCTGTCAGGCTGGAGAAAAGATTGAGAGGGGATCTGATAAATGTTTATAAATATCTAAAAGAAGGTTGGAGGCAAATGGATGAGGCCAGGCTCTTCCTGGTGGTGTGTTGCAATAGGACAAGGAGTATTGGCCTAAAACTTGAACACAGGAAGTTCCATAAAAACATGCAGAAGAACTTCTTTACAGTCAGGTTGATGGAGCTCTGGAACAGGCTGCCCAGAGAGGCTGTGGAGTCTCCTATGGAGATATTCAAGACCTGTCTGGACTCCTACCTGTGCAACCAATTGTAGGGTATCTGTTTTAGCAGGCGAGATGTACTTGATATTGTCTTGAAGTCCCTTCCAACCCCTGCAATTCTGTGATTCTGTGAAGCTGTATGAAGAGCCTGGCCAGCAGCACAAAAGAACAAAGAGGGAAAATTGAACATATCTGCTTGAGTCTGGAGCACATGGCATATGAGATGGGGCTGAGAGATTTAGATTTCTCTAGATTCAGGAAGAGCAGGCTAAGAGGACATCCTCTTCTTGTTTTCAGGTGCCTCAACCATACTGTGTAGCAGCTGAAGTTAAACTTGTCCTAGAGGTGCATGGTGACAGGACAAAAGGTAACAGGCACAAGTTAGATGGGAGTTTCTGATAAGATTAATGAAAAATGTTCACCAACAGTGTGGTCAAACACTGGAATAGACCGCCAAAAGAGGACGTACAGTCTCCATCCTAGCAGATAATCAAAACTTAGCAAGGCTTTGCATAGCATGATCTAACCCAACATGTCTTAAACAGAAGTTAGACTAGATGATCCTCAGAAGTTTCTTCTGGAGTTATTTTTTCCATTTCTATTTATTTCTGTTGTGCAGCTAGTAAATATTTCTGTGGTTTTGAGTATTTTGTGTTTTATGCGTAGGAGATAATAAACAGGAGGCTGTCAGGATATAATACAATTAAACCTTAAAATACACAAATTTTTAAAGAGCTCATCTGGCCCTGTTTTCATTCAAACACACAAATATTCAGATTACGGTAGTTTTAGAGCAGTAGGGATAATAGGAGAACAACTGGATTTTCTGAACTGAGATTTTTTTGTCTAGCTTGCAAATAGGTGAGTCATATACATCTTAAATTTTTTCACATGTAAATTTGAATTTCTCAGGCAACACATTATTAGTGGAAAGCCCTAGCTAGTACTTTATGAAGAACCTGAATTATATTAAAGTTCGGTGGAAATTGTACTCAAATATTCTCTGAAAACAGGGACAGTTTTGCACAGAGGTTCTAATCTAAATTATAGTACTTACTCTGGACTTCCTACGTCAACGAAAGCCCCGTTAATTTTAATGAAAGTGCTATTTACTTATTAGAGCAATATCTGTATATCTGTTGGTGAAAATTAGTACAGTATGCCCAGTCTGAGGGGTGGGAGCCATAATTTGGGCAGAGACCACGTCATACCAGTATTTCCACAGCGACAGAGCAGAGGGTTCTGCACCTGCAGTTTGTGGAGGTGCACTTGTTCCCATTAGCACTGCACACTGTACTACTTGAGCTGTAGTGCTTGCATATGAAAGTGTTAAGGATAATAGTTAATTCTGTTGTTATTTTATTTTTTTGTTTGTTTATTTGTTTGTTTGTTTTGTGCAGGCTGCTTATTAGCTGTTCCTTCTGCTAGCTACACCAACAATAATGAACATGCTCATTCATTCTTTAATTTTCCCATAACAGCAAAGAAGAATAAAATAAAGAAAAAAACCACCTTACCACACTTCTCCATTGTTACATTGTTGATACAGATCCAAACGTAAACCGTATTTTTTAAGTCAGCGGAAGTACTGCATGGATGAATTTAAGCATATTGAACAAATCACACAGAACTATCTCTATTTTATTTGCACATTCACATATGGTGTAAGGAGCAATAGAACGGAATAACAGATGCTTCTGTGCTCTTTTTTCAGTAAGTCTTCAACCAAGCAGTGAAACTATTTTTTACAGCACTAAAATCCAATGCAACTAATATACTCATAATGGATTTTTATGATCCACTCTTGTATCCCCAATGGCTCATTTGCAGAGCTTAATGCAATTTTGTGAAAGCTGAAAAATGTAATTCAGAGCAGCTTCCTGGTCTAAAATCACATTGATTCACTAATTCACTGTTTACAGCTTCTTGTTGCAGACAAGGGAATTTCTTTCAGACAAGGCTTTTCTCAGTAAGTAAAATATAAACCAGCCAGAGACCTCAGTTCTTTAGCTGAAATAATCAGGAAAGTGTTTAACCACTACTGCAACAAGCCTCAAGCACACTATAAACTTAAGCATATGCTTAAATATTCTTTCAGAGCAAAAAGACTTTTCAAATTAGTGCCAAAGAGAGCTGAGAGGAGCTTGTCTACTGAGACCCTGAAGGAGGCAAACTACCCAAATCGAAGCACGTTTAACTCTTCAGTGAAATTTTCACTTGATAGTAAAATAAAGTTTTCTTTGGCTTAAGTTTTCCTGAGTGTCCCCAGGCAAATGTATACCAAGTCTCCGGTAATGATCTTTCTTACAATTGCTGTTAGCTAAGGGGCAATGAAACACATAACTTATGAGAAAAGCAGCCAAGAGCGTCTAATACACACACAAAACGAAGAGCAATGAAAATGCAATGCAAGTAGCATAGAAGCGACCACAAGAACAACAGACCATCTGTTTATCTCATCCAAAAATGCGCTGTCAAGGTCACTAAACATCCATGAGATACAGATGTCTATTGCAAAAACTTCTTCTAATGCTCAGCTCTGGTAAAATCTCACTGGACAAAAATGAGGATTTTAGCTGTTTTAAACACAGGTGTGAACCAAAATTCTCAGACTTTTTGTATAAAAAATATCCACAAACTGTTGGTATTCAATAGTCATAAATGTAAAGTTTTAGTTTTCTTTAAACAAAACTAAAGCCTGTGACTTTTCACGTTTAGCTGACACTACATACAGTCCTTCCTTCAAAGCCTGAATACTGCTGACAGAAAATCGTGAGGCTCTGATTCCCTCATGGCCTAGGTTCTAGATCCAGTCCTGTCACTGCATTTACTGAAGCAGTTCATGGATCTCAGTAGGATTGGTGAATTATTCATGCATGTCTTGCAGCAGACTCAGATAAAAATCACTTTCCTTTTTTACAGATAAAAACCCCCACATTTGAGGGAAATCAGAAGGCTTCAGCAGCAACATCAAAAATCTAGCAAACCCTCTGTTTGCTGTCTGAGCCTGTCAGTACTGAGACTTTGACAATCAAGTTACACTGACCCCTGAAAGATTTCTCCCAGGCATGTCCAGAAGCACTTGGTTCCTACTGCTGCATGGATCAGCTTGCACATCAAGACTAAACCTGTCAGCATTCACATAACTTCTGCTTCCTCCCCTAGCCTTTTTAAGGAACATTTCTCATGTGAGCACAGAGACACAGGCTGCATTATTTTCCCAGTAAAATGCAGTTTCTTCCTTGTGGAGTAAGCTGAGTGTTGTGGTTTAACACAGCAGGCAGTTCAGCACGACACAACTATGGGTTCACTTCCCCTCAGTGCAGGAGAGAACTGGAAAGAGATAGAACAGAGAGTTCAGATATAGGATGGAAAATAAAGTAAAAACAATAATAATAACACTGATAAAGAACCTCCAAAATAAGCAATGTACAAAGCAGTTGCTCACCACACTCTGTCTGATGCCCAGCCAGCCTCTGGGAAGCAACACCTGCTTCCTCCCTGCTCCTGGTGAACTGCCCCTAGTTTTATGGGTCAACATGTTGACATATGGTATGGAATATCCCTGTGGTCAGCTTGGGTCAGCTGTCTTGATTCTATTGACTCCCAGCTTCTTGCACAGCCCCAGTTCCCTCACAGGCAGGGCAGTGAGAGAAGGTGAAACACATGAGCTCTGTGTAAGACCAGCTCATCAACAACTAGTGGTTGTTATCAATTGGTGTGTGATCTACATTATTCTCACACTAAACCCAAAACACAACTCCATGCTAGCTGCTAGAAAAAAAAAATAACTCTATCCCAGCTGAAACCAAGGCATAAGGAAAAACATCTTTTTCTTTCTTATGGCTTGACATGGAAGATTTCATCTCAGTTCTCTCACTTTCCCAGCTACTTTGCTCTAGTCATCAAGCAAAAGGCTCTTTGGTTTGAAGTACACTTTGGGGAAAATGCCCTAGCTCTCCACATGAAGTCTTGCTAAGGGCAAAAAATAAATAAGGTAAAGGTTTGATGTGGGCTGATAGCAGTCATATGGCTTGGAATCATCCTGTGGAATGGCAATCCAAGATTCAAGTCCTGATTCTGCATTTTTAATAAGCTACTTCCAGCTAACTAATCTAACCTATTTTAGAGTAGTTTTTATCGGAGTTGTTGTTTGAATGAAAATGAAATACTTTTTTAGAACTTCTTTACTGTCAGGGCAATAAAGCATTGGAACAAGTTGCTCAGAAAGGCTGTGGAGTCTCCTTCTCTGGAGATATTCAAGACTTGTCTGGACACCTACAAGCCTGTACTGATGCATGTGGTTGTTCCTCCCCAGGTGTAAGACTGTACGCTCGCCCTTGCTGAACCTCTCAAGGTTATTTACTGAAAAAACCAGCAGGGAAGTGAGAACTGAAAAAAATAAGAAAAAAATAAATCACTTCTGCCAGCTCCCTCAGTACTCATGGGTACATCCCATAGGTGTCCACAGATGTATGTGCACCAAGTTTGCCTACGTGATTTCTAACCAGATGCTCCCCAAACAAGGGGAAGGCTTTATTTCACCAGATTCTCTTACCTCCAGGATCTGGGATTCCTGAGGGCTAGTCTTAGCATTAAAGGCTGAAGCAAAGAAGACATTCATAATTCCACAAGGAATTCACAAATCAAAAAATTCTACAACAGAAACAGCATTTTCTGTTACCAGAGCACCTCATTCAGCAGCAGGTTCACATTTTCCTTATCTTCCTATTGCTATTGCTATACCTATTCTTGATCTCCTTAGCCAATTTTAAATCCAGGTGAGCTTTAGCCTTCTTCATTCCATCACTGTATGCCTTGACAATGTTCCTACATTCCTCTCAAGTGGCCAGACTTTTCCCATGAAATCAGCCTCTATCTTGAAAAACAGCCTATAGTATGTATCTTGGATTTTTTTGGGGGATATGAGTGTTTTAGTAATCTCAGGCAAAAGAGAGAACAGGAGCCAAGTTTTCTTCAGCCTGTGTATTGGCTATTTGGTGTTGAAGGACAGGGCATCTCAAAGCTGTGTTGGAGGCACAGAAGTGACCAAGATCACAGTATAGGCTGTGAAGGTTCAGTGTGTGCAAAATTTCATCTCTTCATATGGCATCAGCTTCCAGGTTGCTTTTTGCACCTCTCTATCCAACATGCTGCCTGTTGGGCTTTTCAGTCAGAAGCATGTAATTCCTATAGCATTTAAGTCCCACTGAAGAATCTCTATGGAAATGATTAGTTACAGCTTTGGTGCAGTGACACTTGGTTGCCATCACCCTCATTAAAGACCTTGGCTTACATTTCTTGTTCAAAATAAGGCACAAGGATTTGACTCTGGGGAAGAAAAGCAAAGAAAAAAATTCTGGAGTGTTGAGTCTTGTGATTACCTTCATGTAGGTTCATGAAGTCTCCTGCTTGAGCAGACACGATATCTCTTTGGAGGATTTAGGGGGTGTGGGCTCTTCAACATGCAGACATATAATTCAGAAAAAATGTTTGGACGGGTTATTTTAATGATATATGATGCAAACATGGATGTTTCCCAGAGAAGCTGCGAAAGACTTGTAAACAGCGCCATCTCCTGGAAATGACTCTTTATTAGACTTGGGAGAACATAGCTTCGCTTTGATTTTATAGGTTTCTTAAATGCACGTTTTTTTCATAAAATTACTGTCATTCATTTTGATGGTGACCAAAAGTCTTGGTTTTTAGTTGTGGAATTCCCATGCTTTAGCCATTTTCCACATCACACATGTTTGTTTCCAGTGCATGCCATGTAATCATGAACCAAATGTGACCCATGCACAGGGCAGCTACATCAGCATAAAAACTGAGGACATGCCTTCTATTCTGACACCTTCTATGTCCTGTCCTTCTATGACACCAAGCTGGGAGGAAGTGTTGATCTGCCAGAGGGGAGAAGGGCACTACAGAGGGACCTGGGTAGACTGGATTGATGGGCCAAGGCAAACCGTATGAGTTTCAGTAGGGCCAAGTGTCAGGTCCTGCATTTTGGTCACAACAACCCCAGGCAACCCTACAGGCTTGGGGAGGAGTGGCTGGAAAGCTGCCTGATGGAAAGGGACCTTGGTGTTCTGATGGACAGACGGCTGAATATGAGCCAGCAGTGTGCCCAGGTGGCCAAGAAGGCCGATGGCATCCTGGCTTGTATCAGGAATGGTGTGGTGAGCAGGACTAGGGAAGTCATCCTGCCCCTGTGCTCGGCACTGGTGAGGCCTCACCTCAAGTATTGTGTTCAGTTTTGGGCCCCTCAGTACAGAAAGGAGGTGCTGGAGCAGGTCCAGAGAAGGGCAACAAGGCTGCTGAAGGGCTTGAAGAATATGTCATATGAGGAGAGACTGAAGAAGCTGGGGCTGTTCAGTCTGGGGAAAAGGAGGCTGAGGGGAGACCTTATTGCTCTCTTCCAATATCTGAAAGGTGCTTACAGCGAGAGTGGGGTTGGTCTCTTCTCACTGGTGACAGGTGACAGGATGAGGGGAAATGGCCTCAAGTTGTGCCAGGGTAAGTTTGGGCTGGATATCAGGAAACACTTCTTTACAGAAAGGGTTGTTAAGCACTGGAATAGGCTCCCCAGGGAGGTGGTTGAGTCATCATCCCTGGGTGTGTTTAAAAACTGTTTGGATGTGGTACTCAGGAACATGATTTAGTGGAGGGTTGTTAGAGTTACAGTAGTATGGCTAGGTTGTGGTTGGACTTGATGATCTTTAAGGTCTTTTCCAACCCGAGTGATTTTATGATTCTACAATTCCTTCAGAGAGGCTATTTGCCTCAGAAGGCTAGCTGAAACCATTTTGTCTAGTAACTTGCTACTGAATACTAGCTTTACATGGTGAGATTTTGGCACAGGGGGACTCCAGGAGCAGTCTTTGTCAAGCAGAGCCCAGCACTGCCCCATATCATAGGATCATAGAATCATGTCTGATCAGAGCCTGCTCCAGCTGCTCCAGCAGAGATCCGCTGCTGCCAGAGCTGAGCTGCAAGTGACATTGGGTGTGCTCTGGGGGAGTGTGGTTAAGAAAGGGGAAATCTGCTGTGCAGCAGCAAGTGGGAGAGAGGAGTAAGAAATGTGAGAATTGCAGCCCATAGACCCCAAGGTCAGTGCAGGAGGACAGGAGTTGCTCCATGGGCAGATCAGCAACTCCCTGCAGCCCTACAGAGGCCCATGGAGAGCAGGCTATCTTCTTGCAGCTGATGAGCATCACACAGAGCTCATGTCTCTGTGCAGCCAAGGAGGAGCACATGGTGCAGCAGTGGCTGTGACCTGGAGGAGGCCAAAGATCATGAAAAGTCCTTGCAGGAGCAGCCCTGGGCTGGGGGAGGATGAAGGAGTGGCAGAGATTAAGTGTTATGAGCTGACTGCTGCCCGCATTGCTCATTCCCCTGAGCCATTTGAGGGGAGGCAGAAGAATTGAGACTGAATTTCAGCCTGGGAAGAAGCAGAGAAAGCAAAGTGTTTTTATCTTACTTATTCTTTCCAGATCACACTGCCCTGCTATATTTTCAGTTGTCAATAAATAAAATTCCTCCTCCCCAAGCCAAGTTTGATTTACTTGTCATGGTAATTCATGTGATTTTCATGTTCTTAACTGAAATAATGATTTTTTTTTTCATTATATTTTTCTCCTTGTCTTGCTGAGGACTGGGAGAGATCAGCTTGGTCAGTGTTATGTTGGCCGGTAGCCAAGGTCAACGCAACAGAATAAGTTTTCACATTTTCTCTAAAGTCTTTATCATGTAGTTCATCATCTTTCTGAAAGTAAAAAAACTATAAAAATAAAAAAATTAAAATTAACAAATAATACTGTTGTTCAGAAAGCAGATGTGTCTCCTAGTCTGCAATATGTTGATATCATAGGATCACAGAATCATAGTATCATAGAATCATAGAGTCATAGAATGGCCTGGGTTGAAAAGGACCACAATGATCATCTAGTTTCAACCCTCTCGTCATGGGCAGGGTTACCAGCCACTAGACCAGGCTGCCCAGAGCCACTTCCAGGGTTTCATAATTTTACTCAGTGCCACTCAGGACTTGAATAGCATAACTCATCCACGTGGGGGATTTGGATTTTCAGATGCCATCAAAATATTCATAACTTCTATGACCACGCGTATGGCTAATTGTCAGTAGAACACTTTTATAGAGATATTTTTATGAGTTAAGCAATTCTGGATCTGGAATGCATCCGCCTCTCATGGTCACCACCTTCTAGATTTTAGCATAACTGTGCTTTCTCTTGGCACCAAGCCATCAAAGGAGACCCAACATAGTCAGGGAATCAATTAGAAACCTCAAACCTTGGTCCAACCTGCCATAAATATTTACTGAATTTGGAAAAAAATGTGAGACAAATTTAGACTGATGTTAGTCTTATGTATTGTGTTTGGCAAAACATGGTTGTTTAGTATGATTATGACTCTCAAACCAGACAAAGCAAAGTGGTTTTATTTGAATGAAACTGAGGCTTATCAAACTTAGAGAGACGTTACTGGAACAAAAGTTGTTGGGTGTTGTTTTTGTTTTTTTTTTTTTCTCTTATCTTCTTTTTCTTTTATTCTTTCATTTTTTAATTTCTACAGGAACCTTCCTTATATGTGCTGCTCATGCTGCAGCCTAGCACAATAGTCAATGCATAGCTACTACATTACATCCAGAACACAACATATTTCTTCTCTTAACAGCTTTTAATGACACCGAAAAAGTTCAATCTGAGGTAAAACTTAAGAATATTGATTACAGAAAATAACAAAGTTGGTATGTTTGCACTTGCATGGAGAGACATTATAACTTTATATAGTTTGTAGGAGTCTTGGCAGAAGCTAAGTTGGAAATCGTACATTTTTCCTGTTTGAAACAATTTAGAATACTGTTAAAGTATTTCTTACCATAAATACAGTCAAAATGTATATTTTCTTTTTCTTCTCAAACAGCTACATGAATGCGCCTGTTTATATCCTTGTAAGAGATTTTATTAAGGAACTATTTATCAGGACTATTTCACTTGAACAAAAATGAAAGTAAACAACATAATCTGGATAACCATATTTTTTAGATGAAGCCTCTGGCAAACTTTGTCACAGCAGTGCTCTATCATGCAAACCTTATCATATTGAGATATACAGACATCTTCAAATTTGACAGATAGCCAGTTAATTATTAAATCTGTGGGAACAGTTTGAATAATACTGTTGGAAGTGTTATACTTGGCAATTTGGTGGATTTTACTATTGAAATCTAGAGTTGCTTGCATTGTCCTTGGTGGCTATTTTATTATGCTTTTTGTGGTTTTGTGGCTTTTGTTGAACTGCAGTTGAACACACACTCAGTTGTCTACTAAGAAGTAATTTAACTACTGGTAAAATGAAATGCTACAACCTTTTCTTTTGCAGATACCTTAGTATTTTTACTTAACATCTTCACTTAGAGTCGGAGATGATTCCTTACTCCAACAGCAACACTCAGTGCTTGAGAGTTTACTGAATCTTGTTCTCAACAGACAAAATCAAGATTCAAGACAGAGCAGCTAGCTGCTGAGACAGGGCAAGATCCTCTGCTTTGTCAGTTTTAATGCTTCAACCAGGCTGTTTAAAGTCACATAGGTCTGCATGTGGGCATTTTAGGGGTCTCACAGGTATCTGCATAACCCTTGGAGAAAAAAGAAAATCCATCTGTGTCTTAAGTTTTATCAATAAGACACTGTTAACAATTTTGCTTCTTCTCAAAGAGGTGAGAGTAGAGTGTGTAGTTTCCAACGTAACGTTTTGTCATGAACTACTACCAGTGAGTGGGTATCAGTTCGTTTGGGATCTCAGCTCATACCCCAGTACTGTCTTATTTCTGTTTCTTGTTCTTCTTATTCTGTGAATCTCAGGCTGACCCTTTCCCAGGACACTTGCATCTCTGCTGTATTCCCTTACATCTCTCCCACAAAATGTTACATTATTGAGGTCAAATAAAGGAATTTCAACAAAACCGTTATTTGTTCTCTTTCGTGAAAGGGAGGAACAGCTTTAACAGAATAACACTTCAGTCAGGATCAGCTCAGTCAGATCAGCTCAGGTCAGTTCACTGCCAATGTCCTATTGAATACATCCCACCTCCTGCCCACCCCAGCCAACTGGTCTTGGGAGTTTGGCAAGGCGGCTTTGGTGCTATGTTAGCATTGCTTGCAGACAAAACACTGGTGTGATTTCAACACTGCTCTGGTCACAGGTGTGGAGTGCAGAACTGTATAATCTGCCGTGGGGAAAGCAAACTCCTTGCCAGCCAGACACAGTACAAGTACAGTACAAGGACACAGAACTGAGCTCAGTTTCATTGTAGGTGAAACACCGGCAGCTCAAAAGAGATGTACTAAGTGCTTTGCCCAAAATCTTTCTGGATATGGTTGCCTTTTTGCTTTGAGGAAATTAAATGTACAGTTAGTAATGTACAGTTAGTAATGTACAGTTAGTAAGTAAATAATTGTTCTTATTATTAAAAATATATATATATAGTTAAAGAAAAAAAAAAAAACAACCAACAAAAAAAACAGCCCACAAATGAAACAGAATATAAACTGCTGTAATTGCTACAGAACTGCTGTTAAGTAGCAGGAAGTGAACTGTGTGATATCTGTGCCTTGCCACCTGGAGGACAGAACTGTCCCTCTGACAGTGTCTGCTCAGCATGTCTTCCTGTGGAATTTGTCATTCTGCTGTGTCCTGACAGCTGTGTGTCCTTCTTCAGGCTTAGAGAAGCCTGAAATGGGTACAGTAGTGGCTTCAACATATATCAAGATATTCAGAGAGTTAACAAGTGTTGTCATGTGTTGCGTGTTATTGGTAGCTTCTTCCATCATTTTTCATTAGTGACTGCTAGGATGGTCTCTTCTCAATTAGGGACACAATTAGGGACCTTTCAGTGTGAGTGATAATGCATGGACAGAAATACGTTAGAGATTAGTAGATGATGCACAAGCAGAAGAGTGTGATGACTAATGCTGGCCAATTAGGACTCTAAATTCTCTCAGCTTTACTAATCCTCTTGTGCAGTAGGTATGGCTTGCTTGCTTTGAGCTGGGAGAGGTAGAGAGAAAAGAACTATTCTTCTAGTAAGCGATAAGGAAAGGTAGTTTACCAAAGTGAACTGAGTGCTACACAGGTAGGACCACTCCTAGAACTCCCTTCCTTCTTCAATCAGTGGACTGGGAAGGAAAGTAACTGCTCTTCAGGCCACTTGCAAAACATAAGTGTCTCGGTGATATATGGAAAACAAGGTTGTTTCTTGGGTAATGAAAGGCAGTCCCAGAGAAAGATGCTCTCTGTAACAGATGTCCAAGCACACAGACAATGCTGGTGGTGTAAATGACAAACAGTACTTTGTGTTTCATGGCTGTCCCACAGATTGCAAAGCCACAAGGCTGCCAAGTGAGAAATGTGAGCTGATCATGCCCTTATTCACATTGCCTACTGAGTTGGGAAAGGAGCAACGAGCCAGAGAAATGTGAAAAAATAATTTCTTCATTTCTCTGGTATTTTTGATTTCTCTTTCCCTCTGTACATCATTAGTTATATTGTATTGTATTACCTTTCCATGGCAAAGTTTTGGCAGCAGAAGTCTCCAGGAGTGGCCTCTGTGAGCAGACCCCTGCACTGCCCCATGTCAGATCAGAGCCTGCTCCAGCTGCTCCAGCAGGGATTTGTTGCTACCAGAACTGAGCTGTGAGTGACATTGGATGTGCTCTGGGAGAGTATGGGTAAGAAAGGGGAAATCTGCTGTGCAGCGGCAAGTGGGAGAGAGGAGTAAGAAATGTGAGAATAGCCTGCAGACCCCAAAGCGATCTAGATTCTGGAGGTGTTCACAATTCATTGCCTATTTACTTCCATGCTGTTGCAGTCACAGGCCACTACTACCTTTTCAAGATGCTGATGAACAGTTCCTGTGTGAAAATGATCAGATTTGCATTGTGTTAACAGCAGGATCCTTCCTCTCTGTCAGCCAAACTGGTTAGGGACACAAGATGTTTGGTGAGTGAGCCAGTAGAGAGGGAGAGACTTTAATGATGATGGAGAGAAAAATAATGTTTGTTTATTCATTTTTCTTCAGAACATTTTACAGTCATAGGGAAAACAGCATCTGTCTCTCTTTCCCCCTGCATTGTTCTGTGCTCCCACAATCCCTGTCTCACTGCTGCTGCCCTAAGATGATACATGAGGTGTAAAAGATTCTCTCCTAAAATAAACCTACAACTAAAGGAGTGTGACAGACATTTGATTCAACTGAACATATAATTGTGATTATTATATTACTTATTTAACAGAAAAGCAATTTTCTATCTCAGAGTCTATGCTGCTTTGAACAACTGTTATCTGAAAATGATGTATAAATATGTGAATTGTGATATTTTAAATATTGTGGAGAAGACTGTAAACATTCGCTTCTGTGCTCACTCAGAATTTTCTTGATCTAATAGAGTTATTGTACCCATTGTTTCCATGGAAATAAATGAGGCATTAGTTTTGGAGTGATCTAACATTGCTTCAGTCCCCCTGCTACTATATCAGCCACCCAAAGCACCATCTATCTAGTCCTGAACATTGCCAGGGATGGGGTTTCCAGAGCTTCCCTGGGCAACCTGTTTCAGTTCCTCACTATCCTCATCATGAAAAATTTCTTCCTTCCATATAATCTGTATTTACCCTCTGGCAATTAAAACCATTACCCCTTCTATTATTACAGGCCCTTGCAAAAAATGTCTAGCATTCTCATAAGTCTCCATTACATACTGAAAGACTGCAATAAGCTCTTCCCCCTCTTCTCAGGCTGAACAATTCCAGCTCCCTCAGCTTTTCTTCATAGGAGAGGTGCTCCATCTCTCTAATGATCTTTGGGACCTCCTTGCTTCAGAACCTCCGTGTCTTTGTTGTGCTGTGAGCACCAGATCTCAACGCAGTACTCCAGAAAGGGTCTCAAAATGGCCAAGTAGAAAGGGAAAATCACTGTCCTCAATCTACTTTCCCTATGTTTTTTAATGCACACCTGGATATGACTGGCTTTCTAGGCTGCATGTGCTCATTGACAGCTCATGTCTAATTTTTCATCTACCCTTACCCCAAAATCCTCTGCAAGGCTTCTCTCTGTCTACATACAATCCTGCCTGTATTCATGTTTGGGGGTGCTCTGACCTGAGTGTACTTGATCTTGGTTCACATGGGCCCATCACCTGAGCCTGTCAAGATCCCTCTGGCTGTGATCTTTTTCCTCCAGTGTATCAACTACAGTGCACAGCATGGTGATATCTGAAAACTTGCTGTCTCTGTCTTTAACAAAGGTGTTCAGTAGTGCCTGTCCCAATATTGACTTCTGAGGAACACCACTCTTGAGTGCCAATTTTGAGTCATCCATCCGTCAAACTCATATCACTCCAGTTCAGAGACAAGGATGTCATGTTGGACAGCGTCAAATGCCTTGTACAAGTCTAACTGGATGGCGTTAGTTGCTTTTCCTTTACTTATCAGTGCTACAGCCCCATCACAGAGTACCATCAAATTTTGCAGGCACGATATGCTCTTAATGAAACCATGTTGACTGCCACCAACTACTTCTTTGTTCTTCATGTTCCTTAGCATATTTTCCAGGAATGTCTGCTCTGTGATTGATCTTGATGGACACAGAGGTATGGCTGACTGGCCTGTAGTTCTCTGGTGTTCCACTTTTTAAAAACAAGGGTTATATTTCCACTACTCCAGTCACCTAAAAAGAGCATCAGACAATTACACAATGTAATGTGACTGTTTTCAGGAAGGTGAATTAACAATGGGAAATTTGAGCTCCTTTTCACATGCCTATGTCTAATATGTCTGAATACCCTGACTTCACATTGCACAAAAAATGTATGATGATATAGGGACACAAATCTTTCTGTTCCAACCTTCATTTTACATACCCCACCCAGGACTATTCTTTCCCTCAATATAAGGTGTATCAATTTACAAATATAAACTTCAGTAATTTGAAATATTGATAACTTTGAGGGAGTGGAGGTAAGTACATTATGCTTTCATATTGATTATCACAGTACAAGTAAGGCTACAACCCAATGCTTCTGACCATTTTCTGGGGAGCCCAAATGAACTCAGAAATCACAGAATCACAGAATGGCTTGGCTTGGAAGGGACCTCAAGAATCATCAGGCTCCAATCCCCCTGCTGCAGGCAGAGCTGCCAACCTCTATATCTAATGCTAGACCAGGCTGCCCATGTGTTTACACAAAACCCTGCTGAAGTCAAGATGGAAAGCCAGCTGCTCAGCTGGGGACATGGACTACCTGGTGACATCACAAGCATGGTGACATTACAAGCACTGTGCTTGGGGCCTGGCTGCCACCAGTGAGTGCCACAGCCGTGAACACTGCGCAGGAGTGTGGACACGCTGTGTCAGCCCTCGTCCCTCGTCCTCGGCTGGCAGTGACAGTGGTGGGGCTGACGAGTGCTGCCTGCTCTCACTGATGATGTTGCTCAGCCATTAGCTGGAAGGGAGAAGGACTGCAGCTGTGCCTGGGTAAGCCATTGGTTTGTCAAACACGTGAGTCGTACCAGTGCATCCATTGCAGTTGCAGCAAGAGGAGAAGATAGAGTCTTTTTCATGACAGGAACACAAAATGTGTGCTGCAATGTATACAACTGTTGATGAGATGCAGGACAGTACTTGCTGGGAGAAGTCATGGTAGTTAGACACAAGTTGGATCTAGAGTTGGCACCATTCTTGCAACCATCTGCTTCTGAGACATTGCCCTCCTCAAGAATCTACACAGCATAAAAGAAGAAAGCTGGGAAAATGCTTACTCCTCATGATTCTTCCCTTGTTGATACTTTCTGTAGGGATCCTGTCCAAGAGTCCAAACAGTCCAAGAGTGCAGTCGTCTCTTTTCAAGAGCGGGGAATTCCTTTGGAGACAACCCAAACTTGCTCTAAGAAGTTCCCCATGTCTCAACAGGGAGATGACTGCTATTTCTATTTCTACTCAGTCTGTTTTAAGGTAAGATTGGGTGTCTTTTACCTGGATTTTCTTCCTTTTCCTCACTTTTAAGAGAAAGGGGTGGAGGAGGGGGAGACCTACTGATTGTGCATTACCTTCATAACCAGTGGTATACTGCGCTCGCTGCTAACAACCTGGGCTAACAGCACAGACATGTTTCAGGCTGTACTCTTATTTTCCTGTGTGGTTTCCTTTTGCTTGCAGGGAGACAGCTGTCCCTTCCATCACTGTGAAGTGGCTTTGGGGAGTGAACAAGTCTGCTGACTCGGATGGAGGGTTGCTGTTTCAGGAGCGACTGCAAGTTCAGACACATGAGAATTTATGTGAGTATTTAACTAAAGACGTGCTTTCCAAGGTAGTCTACAAAACCACTTTTCATTGCTGTAGGAGGGCTGAATGCACATCAGCAGGCTAGATAAATTTGCTGGGAAAATCTTACTGGTTTCTGTTTCTAGAGGGGACTGGGAGGAGGTAGAGGGAAGAGAATGCCTTATGTATATCTTAGTGAGAGATGTTTGCATTAGGTGCCAAAGGCATTTTCTCCCCAGATGCAAAAAGACCGCATTGCTCAGCCTCCTAAACCTGCTGGAGCAGGTGGTAGGAAAGAGCGGGCACTGCCCTCCTGCCAGTGGGGTTTGGTTGTGGTTTTTCAGGCTTTGTGTGTCCTGGATTTCTTCAGAGCAGTTTGTTCTGGCTGCTTGGAGTAGTGAAAGGTGGGGTAAGAGATGATGGTAAAGAGCTAAGGCTCTGCCCGGCCATTTCTGATGGACTTAACCACAGCATTTGAAGACACTGTTTCTCCTGAATAATAGTAATATTTTGCAGGTGCGTTGGTTTCACCCCCTGAACTGAGAGTGCCTGTCTGCTCTACCTGAAGGATAAGAAAGCGAAAAATGCCAAGTGTTTACAGTGTATGCAGATGTTGTGAATATGCTCCCAGATGTTTCCTTTAGTGATAAATGATGTTTCAGCACTGTGACAGTCCTATCTCTGGCACGACCTGGAACACTGCATCTCTTTGCAAACCTCATGTGCCTGTTTCCATGACCCTTCCTTTCTTTCTCAAAAGAAGTACAGTGAGATTCCCTGCAATTGGGAGAATCAGCCAGGAGGCTGCCAGAAAGCCCACTGAGCTTTTCTTCATTTGAAGGAACATGGTGGGAATGGACTGACCTTACCACCAAGAAAAAGTGAGTTTCTGATGGCATGAAGTGTGAAAGACTTAATTATGAATATTACTTCTGAGCGGGTGCAGGATATCAAGTAGCCATTCATTAGGGAGTGCAGGGAAGAGTCATGATAAGTGAAATATTAGTTTCTGTTTTGGTTGTCTGCATATTGGTGTTTTTATTCTGGAGAGAGGTAAATGCATTTTGCAGGTCTGTGTTGACTACAGAAATGGCACAACATTTGAGCAGCGGAAAGGCAAATGTAAGAAACTATGCTTGAAAACTTGAAGCTTGTGGTTGACTGTGCTGAAACCTTCCTCCAAAGAGATGCTCTTCACTTATTTCTTGTTTTCTTTCTGCCAGAAGCTGACGCAAGTGTCCTTCCTCTGAACAGTGGCCTTGCAGAAAGTCTGAGGAGCCAGACAGAGGTTAGTATCTGTACCAAAGAGAGGTACGGATACTAAACAGGCATCTGTGTTTGATGCACTGTCTTTCTAAGATTTTCTGATTGTTCTTTCCCAGGACTGTTCTCTGCAGTTGACATCCCAACTTCCTCTCATGGCCTGGCTGCATGAAAATGCAAGCGTTCTGAAGAGAAGAAAGGAAAAGCAAAGGAATTGCCTTGCAAGAAAAGAGTTAAGGGTGAGCACAAGGAGCTTGTTACAGTGCCTCAGAAAAATAATGCTGTCACTTACCATTGCTCTGTATCAGAATTTTCCTTGCCCTGGATTATTACTGATTGCAGTTCTTGGGTTTCTTTGCTCCTTTTGATGCGTTGTTGGGCAAAGATGACTGTGTGAAAAACATTGCTGAGAATGCTGGACATGGCAATGTAATTCTGCTGGTCAAATGTATTTAACTTCCTGGAAGGGTTGTGGGAATGATAAGAGAATGCGGATTTCTCTTGCGGCACAGCAAGACTATATCAGCAATCTCTTCCTTTTACTTTAGATGGACGCAAGGTGTGTGTGAGGCCTATTAATTGGAAAGTCACCTTCCCCTCAATGCAGAGAAGGAAACAAAAATCAGCATAGAATCATAGAATCACAGAATCACCAAGGTTGGAAAAGACCTAAAAGATCATCCAGTCCAACCGTTCACCTATTACCAATTGCTCCCACTAAACCATGTCCCTCCACACATAGATGCAACCATTTGCTGCTGAGGACACAGATGAGCCCCCAGCTAGAAAACTACCTATGGTGAGAACAGCAGCAAAAAGTAGTAGTGCATATGGAAGATTAACATTACTCTTGTAGAAAAGGTAGAAATTTTTACAGGTCTTCTGTTTCCTTTGAAGGCAGCAGATGTCTCACAGGGTACTTGTGGAAACTTTCTATTTTGATTAGATGTAAAGCAATGATTATGTAAGACTGTGATTCTGGATTTTGTCCATTGATGCTGTGCTGTCAAAAACACCCATGTTCACTTGTAACCTTTAAGAGAACGCTTTCTTCAGGAACACCACGGTTCTGTATTTGGGTTCAGGCTCAGCAGTGCCCAGGGAAGGGAGGAGGAATCCTCAAAAATCATCTAGTGTTACACCTGTCCTGCTATGGCCAGGGTTGCCAGCCACGAAATCCAACTGCCTGGAAACCCATCCAGCCTGGCCTTGAATGCCTCCAGGGATGGGGCATCCACAACTTCTCTGGGAAAAAAGAGCTACTTAAGAATCTTTTACCTGTGCTTCACACACACTGTCTTGTTTCTTCCTAGGCAATTCTTGCTTCAATCTCTCCTGAATACACCCTGTCAGTGTTGAAGTCCTAAAACTTCCAAGCAGATGGTGACCACAATTTGTTCTTCATCAGTGCTCTTTATCCATTAAGTAAACAGGTTTCTGCAGAGGATGACTTCTTGACATATTTACAGTCAAAATAATGAGGCTGCAGTGTGTTTCTGCTACAAAACCTGGACCCCGTTTGCTCTATCTGTACAGACCAATTCCCACTATGAAAAATGTACCTGCTGGTATCTTGCACTCTAAAGGCAGCCTCAGGTTAACTGAATCGCCCTCCTTATGTGAGTGTGAGATGCAGGAGGGGTTAACTACTGATCTCAGAGCTGGTTTGCTGAAGGCGTATCTCCAGTTAGAAGTGTACTGACTGTTGTCTTCCTTGTCCTCCCAAGTCTGGAACTGTTTCCAGGAAGTGAGGCAGACTCCGTGGTACAGTCGGAGGTCTCAAACACAACATCTCATGCTGCACAAGAAGCAGATAAGGTGCACCAGCTGAGCTGCAAAAAGGCCGGGAAAGAACTCATCTCAGAAGATGATGACATCAAGAAGTTATTGCTGGAATGACAGAAGAAAAACTGGAAGGAAAAATTGATGAGGACACTGTGGATGCAGATGAGCTCCTTCTGGAACTGTCTGAGACCACTGACAGTGCAACACAATAGTCAGATTGTATATTTTAAAACAAACAACAACAACAAAAAACAATTAAAACCAACCCTATTCCTTTTCAACCCTGCTCCTTTTCTTTCTTATTCTGGGGGGACACTTTTTCTGAAACTTTGCAGTGAGTCTTAAAGCAGAGTCAAAACGGTAAAAATCAGCAGTGACTGCATTATTTTCTCCTGATTTCTGTGCTGGTCAGAGTTCAGGGGCTGTGCACCCATTCCCCAGCTCTGGGTGGCTGCCTTCAGTATCAAGGGCACAAAGCACTTCTGTGAACACAGAACGACGTCCATCTGCAAGGCTGAAACTGAAACTTCTTCCTTCCTCCCCCCTTGGCAAAACTCTGAATTGGGCTTATGTGGAAGGTCTGGTGTTCTGATTCCTTGGAAAATGCCTGTGTCAGTTGAAGCACTGCGACCCCCACCTCCCACTTTCTCCCCCTTCTCTCAGGCCTCTTGCTGCTTGGTGCAATTTTTCTCCTTGAACAAAAGGTGGAGATCCAGTACAACCAGTACATTTCTTCCCTTGCCTAGCCTATCCTTGCCCATGGGTAGTAAGGGGCAGCGGTTTGGAGCATTGGGGCAATCCTTTATTGGATCTGACTCCTGCTTCTCATCCTATTGCCCAACAACAGTGATGGAGTCACTCACCTCCTGACAGCCTCGTGCATCTGTACTGGATCATGGCTAACGGGATAGTAGAGAATTTGAGAGTTCAGCAAGTGTTGGTATTTGTGCTGCTAGTTGTAAGTACCAGAAGATTTCACCATCCAAGGGAACTGCTCTGTAAAAGTACCCAACCAGACCTAGGTCGGGACAGCTCTCAGGGAAGACCAAATCCTTGGGGCTGTTGATCAACAGAAGCCGGGGCAAAGTCCTCCCACTCGAGTCAGCCTCAGTTACCATCTTTCAAACACCTTCAGAGCTTTTGGAGAAGGCGATATGTCTTCAAAACGTACACATGTCCAAACACATGATCAAAGAAGGACTGTAATCAACAAAACTGTACAAGCACTACATCAGATTTACTTACTTGCATTCAAAAACCTCAGTTTAGATCTAATTTTGTCATGTTAAAGACAACTTTACTATACCAATTAGCATAGCACTGATCTTACTTTAAAAGACTGTATTTGGACATGAAGTTACACAAGAGTAATATTTTGTATTAATATTTACACTTCATGTTCTGAATTTGACAATTTATTTTGATTTGGGGAATTAATTTTCATTAACACCTAACTTTATGGCTTAAATTTAAAGGTGTCACAGATTTGTCATTTACAAAGTGATAGAGATTGTTTTGTAGCACACTTTATCCTAGTTAGGATACCAGTAATTATCTTCTCTAATCAGCCTCTTTAGAAAATCCACTGTTACTTTCAGATGAGCTCTAGGTATAGTATAAAAGGAAAAAAAATTAACTAGTACTTTACAACTGCATTCATATAGCATATCAGAAACCCTAAGAAACCTGTAGACAAATCTGAAATATAAAAGTAGAAATAAACTACTGTTTTTTTTTTTTTTCCTTTCAATCTTTAAGAAAGTTCTGTAGATGTTCTCACAACTTTTCTGGGGAGAAAAGAAGGCTTTTTCTATTTTTTAAACTGGTCCACTCTGCTAGAATTATGGATGGCTGAATTCTGCCTAGCCCTACAGTTCAAGGATGTTAGCCTCTTTTTGTCCTAAACAGCTGCTTACAGTCACAGTGGCTTGCTCTCCCAGCTCCATCAGCAATAGGATTTTGTACATTCATTCCACTGTCTATCAGTTCACAGTCAACAGAGATATCAGAACAGCTTACTCCTCATTTATTGTAGCACTTAAGGGGTGTTGTAAGAGGGGAAATCATCCCTGGATCTAGTGAGCGGAGTCTTAATTGCAGTGGAACTAGGACAACATTTCAATTGCAACATGACTGGCAGAGGTAAAATGAGGATATTCTCCTCAGATCATCCTGGGCCTTTTGAAATGATCAGATACTTGGATGCCAGTACTTCATTATTGCCTTGTGGGTTGGTTCACAATTGCACTGTTCAAACTATGGCAATTCTTTTTGATCTCAAGTATGGCCTAGTAAGTTTATACAAATACAAATTTTCTAGTTTTCTTTTTTTTTTTTTTTTTACCCTTTCTGGAATTGTCAGAGCTTTTTGGAGATACACGTCATTAAGACATTTCTTCTCATTAAAAATTCCATATTTGGACTTTTTTTTGAATAGCAATGAAAAGCCAACTTCTCTCCCATTCAAAACTTTATTAAAATGAGACAATAGTTTATTATTATAAATAAATTAAAAATTCTTTATTTGCAATAAAATAAAAACACTGCTCGTTTGATATAAAAAATTTGTAATGGAGAGAATAAATCTAATAGTCCTATATAAAGGTGAAGCCACTGTAGCTCCATGTTCCCATGTCCAATCCAGAGCAATATTGAGCATACCATTCCCATTGGCACACATGCAGACATACACATATACACAGTGTTGGTCTCACAGATGGACACATGTGGAAGACATCATATAGGCAAACACTAGTCACACCAATGGCCTCATCCTGTTGCCCTTTGTACAAAGCAGCTTAATAGCGAATTTGATGCTTCTAGATGTCCATCCAGCTGGACCTGTGCAAGCAGTGAGAAAAAGTAGTGGGGAACCACAACTCAGAAGATAGTGTGTATTGACAGACTCACAGGCCGACAGGTAGGAGCACGAAGAAAGAAGAACGTGGGTCATTGGGTGTTGTCTGTGTATCTGACAGTAAGGGACATGACTTAGTGATGGACTTGGTAAGTCAGGCTGAAGGTTGGATTTGATTTAGAAGGTCTTTTCTATCCTAGAAGATTCTATGATACTCTGGCTGATCTATATGAGGATTTACTGGTGGGAAATATATCTCTATGTATAAACAAAATCTGAGTTCCTCCTGTAACTGGCCAAGACTCTCACTAACCGTCTCTAATTCCAGACCTGGTCTTGCAGGAATGTACACAAGTACTTAATTACATACTGTTACGCACTGTAAACAATAAAAAAACCCTCTAAAAACAGACAGTAAATCTTTACCTGCTCCTAGTAATCAAGAAAGTTGATTTTCTTTGGCTTGCTGTGAATATTGACTACAGAACAAATATCCTTAGGAATTAGCCTAAGGATATTATCCATTTCCTCATCCTCTTGAATATTTGATTTTAGAGGTTAAAAACCTCAGTCTGATATTTGGAAATGTAAAGATGTGTGTAATTTAAAGAGAACAAACATGAAGATCAGTTTGAGACTAGAATTTAAGATGTCACTTTCAAAACTGTATCACTGAACAAACAGACTCTACCTGCCTGTGAGATGTGCCGCCTTCTCAGAAAACTGCATAGGGTACCTGAGGACAACACATCTATCATTGAGCTTCAGACACTTCCAGACTGTTATGCTGATTTAGCAAATGGTTTGTAAAGGTGTTACTAGTAACACAATGCCAAAAGCATCTGCTCTGCATTTGAGGAAGAAGTTCTTATAAACTAGTGAATGATTCTTATAAGCAGAAGATACAGCAGCAGCAGAGAGGACTTCAGACAAAGCAAACATCAGTAAACCTTGGAGATGGAAGAGAGCAGCTCTTTGAGAGCAGTGATAAAAGGAACGAACACGTGAGGAGGAGGAAGAATAACATGTGTGGCATAACACAGTACTGCAAACACAACTGAAAATGAGTCTTGATCTATCCTACCAGCCTTGACTGCTAGTATGCCTGGTATGAATTACCCTTCCAAGTGGTTTAGTCTACACAGTAATGTTAGCTTATAAGGCTAATGATGATAAAAGATATTGAAGAGACTGAAGTATTCAGTACCTAATTTTTAATAATAAAAATTTAATAATAAAATTTTAATACATTTAGTCTTTATGAGACAGATAATTGTGATGAAATATCATGATTAATTTTAATGAAAAAAAAATAGGAACAGAATAATTGAAAACCAAATAGAGTAATATTTAGAGAGGCTGAAAACAACTTTTGCGCATACATTGACACAATCTCTGACCTGCTAGCATTTATATTCTAGGATGGAAAAGGTGAGCTCCAAAAAGAACACCAGTTTTCAACAAGAAGAAAAAAAAAGGAGGAGGAGAGATGTAAACTCTGTCCTGCTTGGCTGCCAAACAATTACTGGAATAAAATCTTATGCAACTTCTTACTAAAAAGCGAGCGATAAAGAATTACACAGTCAGGATTTGTCAGGTACTACAAAGCTAATTCTTCTTTGACAGGATAACTGAATAGTAGGTAAAGAGGAAATGTCTGAAGAGATTTTTTTTTTTTCCAGTTTAAAAGGATTCACAAAATTGGTTTCACCTGACAAAGTTGTAAAAAATTGTAAGAGCATGTTTTGTATGAAATCTGAACAGTATATCCACAACTGGTAGAAGAACTGAATTCAGAGAATGTTCATTCATTATCTATAGCTGGAAGGGACTTAAAATAGGGCTCTTGAGAGAACTACCTTACCTCCAGCTGCATTTCATTTTTTTTTAATGCCAACTTTTATGATGCAGTACACAGTATGATTATTGTATTTGTGGGTGACACCTCAGCAGGAGAAAACCAAAGAATACAAAGGGAGCTGAACAAATTGGAGAAGTTGCACTGAATATCACTTTACTGTTTTTAGGGAAAAAAAAAAAAAAAATTAGAAACACTGTATTTGAAAAGAGAAATAAAAGGTACATTCATAACAGAGAGACTAAAAGGGCACATAACAGTCCTTAGAAAAGGACCTGAGTTTTATAGTACATCACAAGTTGAATGTGGATCAGCAGAGAACATTACTGACAGAGAAGCAATTCTCTTCAAAAGACCACAGGATAATTCAGGTTGATCTTCAGGATGTTGCTAGTCCTAGTTTCTTCTCAACACATGTCCACCTGTGTGGTCAACTCAGGTTGCACTGGGCCTTATACAGTCTGCTAATGAAAATCTTCAACCGCAGAGGGCTGCACAGACTCTCTGGACAACCTGTTCTGAAGTTTACTGTCTTCATCATGAAAATGTGATTTTTTTAATGGCTAGTCATAATCTCTTTTCTTTCAAATTTTAAAAGGATATATGAAAAGAAGTAGTGATGACTATGGGCATTATTTTGGTCTACTCAGACTAGTGGAATCTCAATTCTCCAGCTTATAGCTTTTCTAACATTTTTCCCAATGTGTTTTACTTCACTTTAAAAGTGACAAGCTGTAGTGCTGAGAGAACAAGAAAGAATGAAAAAGGGAATGGAAACTATCTCTGTGACAAGCGTGACGTGCGGAATCAAACTCTGTAACCCAAGTAAGATGACAAAGCAGCTATGTTTATTCCACCGGTGTGTATACGCTGGATGCAAGGGGGATAGACCCGCCTAACTTGCACCCCATGAGGAAAAAGCGTGCTACAGATGTAGGCCAAACTAATACATAATCAATTGTTTCCAGGAGTTCGGGTACATATTCATTAGATTTCCAAGAACACCTTAGCATGCAGACTCTCCCCCCTGTATGTGCATAGTGAGTTGTGGGGGTCTCCTCCTGGTGGTTGTGGGGTGAAGAATCATAGTCTTCCTCGCTGTAAATCTCTGACCTGCGAGAGGGGCAGCCCCCCAAACTGGTTTCTGCTTGCCCTGTGGACATCTAATCACCTCACTGCTAGATGTCCTCAGGCTGTTCTCAAACCTTTATTTTTATGGTCTTCATCCCTCTCATTATCTCAGACACAGTTTCTGTCATCCCTTATTTTTCTAACAAGCTCTACATTCTTGCTTCTATAAACTATCTCTAACTACCCCCCTATCCTTATTCACTGTGAAGACCTTTTCTCACTCTTTTACTATGAGGCCCTTCTCAGCCTTCAAGCATGAAAACACATGGTGGTTACTGAGACCAACGTACAGCACTACGTGTGAAAACGTTGTCTTAGGCTGTAAGGAAGCAATCATGCTCATGGATACAATGACAAGGCACAAATAGCAATTGATCTGATATGTAATCTGGTTAAACACCAAAGAAAGGTTTGGTGTTTTTTGTTTGTTTTTAATACAGGGCTAATTTTGTGGATTCCTCTTCACTGGAGGTAAAAGAGCAAGTCTAGATAAAAATCTGACAAAGTTGTGCCCAGGATCAGCCCTCCCTCAGTACAAAGGGATGGTCTGGGAATCCTTCTGGTTCTCCGAGAAGGCTTGCTGCTATTAGATGGAATTAAAGTTGTAAAAAAGCATGCTAGGTTGTCAATATCCTCTCTGCCCTCCTTATACTCCCACAAAGGTCTTACATGCTTGTCTCTGTGACCTTATTACTCCCTGTCCAGTTTTAGAGCTGTGGTGACCTTCTTCACGACCTCTGGTTCTTTCTAGGCCAAATGACCCTTTGTTGGCACTTTCCCACCTGCAAAACAGTCTTCCCTACCTGTTGTGACGTAAGTACTTACTGTTTATAATGCTTTTGAGGAGATTCATCAGGTTTCCAGGCACTTCTTCAGAAGTTCTTTCTATTACCTTGTCCCAAAATAGTACCTCTTCTTCCCCACACAAAATGCTCTTCAGTAATGACAAAAAGAAATAAAGACTTGACATTTGTATTCATTCACTGCAGAAATGCTTCAGCAGCTGCTCTCCTCAGCTGTTTCCTTTGGAGCCAGTGGGAAAGGGTAGGCATGGTCACACAGCACTGAGTGCTGATGCCACTGCTCTCCTGTGCCCAGAACCGGCCTCCAGTATAGACAGACTCTCCCCATGAGGAGGTGTAGGGGAACCAGCCTATAGAAACAAACAGTACGTAAGGAGAGGTGCAAGAATAAGTGAGATTTAAATGCAATTTTCACTCTGAATTTTGGGAATAAAAAAGCAGATTTGCTTTTAAAAATGTGACTCTCAGTAGATGAGGTTGCTGCTTTTCAAGCAACAAAATAATCTGAATAAATAAACTGCTAAAAATTAAACAGAATAATTACTGAATTCATGTTTTGTGATGAGAAATGCATACACATATTGGTAGATGGAAAAAAGAAAAGCTCTTTTCTACATCATCGGCACTAAATGTGTTCAGCTGGAACAATTGTTCTCAGCATTTTCTGCACTGCAGACCTCTGGTTTGCATTGTATATTTACTGTAAAATTAATCCTAGGACAGCATATTCATTTTTCATAATTATCTTTCAGAAGTGGTCAGAAACCCACAGGGATGCATATCCACATATTAAAATCAATATGTTAGACAAGTGAAAATATAAGGCAGTGAGAACTTTTAACCTGCAAAAAAATAGGATAAGCCATTCCTGCCATAGGCAAAAGAACCTATGTTTCTTTTGGAGATGTTGAAGCTATGGGATGAACTCCTCCTGGCTCTGGGACTCCTGCCTGTGTGTGGTTATGTGTGTGGGGGACTTCCATTGTGCTTCCATTTCCTCCTTGTCATAAAACTTGAATCCTGCCATTGATAGGGGATTGTCATATGAGAGCTGCTTTGGTACTAATTGAAAAAATCTTTCTGTACTGCAGAGAAGTACAGGGGAAGTGCATGTATTTCTGCCAGAAGTTAGAGTAAAATTGCAGTTGAATTTTTATTTTTTAACAATTGCAAGGGGTAACTGCCTTGTAATTAATTTGCTTATACTCATCGTCGTAGAAAGTTGTGCTCACAGATAGCTTTGATTGGTGAACTAAAAATGTAAACTAACACTATGAATTTCTTCACACTACCTTGTTCTTGTCACAACACAATATATACTAAGATAAAATAAATCCAGCTTGATGACTTTGTTCTTGTTCTTCCCTATTTAAGTAATGTCTTGCAAATGTAGTGCAGTTTATTTGAAAACTCTGTCATCTGTGTCTTTCCCCACTTTCTTCCCATGTGTGCCCTGTAAAGACCCTTCCTAACACTTGAAGTCTGCAGCTAGTCAACACATGGCTAAGTTTTTCTGCACAGGGTGAATGGGGTTGCTGCAATGTTTCATCTCACGTCAGTAAAGCTGTGAAGGGCTGTAAGCCTTGAGACCAGCAGGAGTAGTAAGTCATGACGCCAGCAAGAGGATAGAGGCCACAGGGCCAGG
The DNA here is from genome assembly GCF_905368555.1 of Meleagris gallopavo. Classification (NCBI taxonomy): domain Eukaryota; kingdom Metazoa; phylum Chordata; class Aves; order Galliformes; family Phasianidae; genus Meleagris; species Meleagris gallopavo. The sequence continues at coordinate 24,391,568 of NC_139435.1, forward strand.
TTTCTAATTAACTACGTAATAAGTGCATTGTACAGGGAAATGGGAGCAGGAGAAATGCATCCTGTAGAAGCCAGACTACTGATCGCAGGCAGTACTGGAGGATGTGGACAGATAAACAGTGAACAATCTACATATTTGAGCAAGAAGATTTAGGCAGTTTTAGAACTGTGTAGAGTTGCTTTTTGTCTTTGTGAAGTGTTCTCTCTTGGGTTGCTCTGTGATCTAGAACACCTTCAAAACCTAAATTTTCCCCTTGGTGTTTCCAAACACACTGACAATTCTCTGTGTTAGTAGTGACTTTTTGTAATCAATAGTAGAGCTGATGTGGTTAAAGGCTGCACACTGTGCACACCAGTATGTGTACCTGCGTAGACAACACATCTCTGACTGCAATATCTGCATGATGCAAGAAAAGGTCTATGTGTGGCTTACAATCCAGTTCTACCTGTATGAGGTAAAAAAGGTAAACAGCTATGTGATACGACTCCTCAAAACAACATTACTGAAGGATTATGCAGATTCATTCTTATCTTCCTGCTTTTTACAGGAGAAAGATCTCTACTTGGTTTATCTGCAGCCCCTATGGTTTGTCTATTGATGCCCATTCTGTATGTGAGAAGTACGGAGATTTTATCAAGAAATGGAAGATGCAGATGAGCAAAACTTATGAAATAACCTTGAACTGATCCAAGAAAAAGTCTTCATCTCCTTGTAAAACTTACTGTAACCACACTAAAATGTTTCCTACTAGAAAACAGAGTATCTCTCTGGAATGTTTCAGTGAATAGGGGCTGGGCACATTAAATTCTGAGTGGGAAAACAGAACTCCTATGCTACTTGGAGGAATAAGGGAGATTTCAGGCTATGAAATTAGAAATTAAAATAGAGATGTTCACTTAGGACATGTAAATTCTGCTATATACTGTTGGATAATGAAACTTCTTATGATACAGAAAAATCCTTTTGCAAGCGGACTAAGCTGACCAGAAATGGAGGTTTCTACATTTCTTCCAATAGTACCAAAATATAAAAAGAAAGAAGAAAAAAATTCTTACAAGATTTTGAAACACAAAAGTTTGTTAATGAGTCATTTGGATAAATCAAATAACTCACAAACTGATATGCTGAGATCATTTACTGGAGTGAACGTGGCCCTGCAAGGGATGTCAAGGCTGCATTTGTCCCTCATGTGGAGACTGGTGAGGTAAGCTAAAGAGGAGGAAGCTGGAAGGAAGATGCACTGGGTAGAGCTGGTCTAAGTGCTCTTAAAGACTTTGTCGATAAAAGGAATTACGAGATGCACATTTCATTTCTTCCTTTCCATCTTTTTTCCTCTACATCTATTTTCATAACATCCCTACTTTTAAGATTTCCCCTTCTTGGAAGTGAAAAGATAGAAATACAGCAAGATGGTCACTGGCTGTGATTTTATACTGTTATGCATGCTTGGTTTGTTTTGCTTGGGTCTTGTTACATAAATGTTGCAAAAAGATTGTCCTTTTTTTCCACATGGATTAGGCTGATTCATTAGTGATGAACTAATAAGTCCTTCTTGGCTGCTGAATCTTGCTGGCCTACTGTTGGACTCTGACACGCCTGCAGTCGCCAAACTTCCGCCAGTGGCATCTGCCACCAGTCCTTTACATGTCAAACCCTTTCACTGGAACACCCCAGTGTTTGGCTGTTAGATTCTTGATTTTCTCTAGTGATTGATGCGAGTATCACTCGCTGTAATATCTGCTAAAAAGTACATTTCAATTACATCACATGACCCTGCAAAGCTTCTGTTAGGTCATTTAGCAAACGATATTGACAAATACACCACCACTTTTTCTTTTTATTTATTTATTTTTTAACTGGAAAGACACTTAACCTAACCTATGCAGGCTAAGGGCATCTCATTCAGTGGAGATTAAAAAGGGGAGATCAAAAAGTGGAGTGTGGGAATACAAGAGAGAACATTCAGAGCAGACGCTGTTGAGCAAGATGAACAGTATGAGAAAACTGAGAAGGCTGAGAACTAAGGATATCTCTAGAAAAAGAGAAAAGCAAAAGAAATGGCCCAGGGCTCCGACTGGATAAGGAATGTTTGTGGAATACTTTGTTGACATGTAAAGGAGGATGGGAAAGTTCTAAGGGTGGATGGGAAAGCTAGAAAAGGAAACTTCTGAATGTATATGAGTTATCTGAGAACCTGTAATAAAAGATTTCAATCGTTCACATCTGAGTCCACGCCTGGTTGCCACCAATCAACAACTTAGACAAATGTCTCCCAGTCTTGGTCTTGCCTCACTGCAAGATGGGCTAGGGAATTCAGTAAGGTTCCTTCCAACATGACATTTCTTAGAAAGCATCAGTTGCTCTTTGAGACTGGGGAAAGAAAATATAAAATTACAGAGTAAGATGCCAGATCTTCCACTTGTACTTTATCTCTTTAATGCAAAGGTTTTATGAAAATATTTATTTCTGGGACCACATCCTTTTCCTGTGTCCAACTAAGGGCTGTGATGGGACACAATTTTACTGTGTAAACAACCCTGGCAACCCAAAATGCCCATCACTTCAATTCCACACAATGCAATCTGTGAGATTCCCCGTTGAATATAGTACATGCCAGTAGTGTCAGCAATCCTTTTAGAAGGTTCAACATGCAAAGAAAACATGATATAGGAGAGGAGAAATGGATACACAAACACATAGTGAGAGTTATACAAGTATACAAAAAAGCAGTGGTATCTTCTGACAGCTGTTCTTTAAGCCCCACAGTGTAAGTTAGGTTAGAGAGAAAGAAGAAAGTGGGCATTTCCTCATGCATTTTGCACAGAGACATAAAAGCAGAAAGAAATAATAACAATAAAAAATAACAAAATGCAGATTATTTTTAAACATTGGTGAAGGTGACATGTGAGGGCAATTTTTTATTGCAAGATGTCTTCTTTCTCCTCACAGGTTTTTAATAGCACATCCATATCTTAAGCAAGTAAGGAGGAAAATATTTTATTACATCACATATTGTTAAGGTTGCCTTTGCAATATTACACTATCTACCAAATGAACATGCTAAGAGATGAAGAATTTTCCATCCAAGAGGGTAGGAATTTTAATTTATCTTGACAGAAAAAAAAAAAAGAGGCAGGATGCAGGGTTAAATGGTCATCTTGTGTCTTATGCTATTATTTATGCTACATCATTGCAAAGCAGTCACGCTGTGTAAAATTTTTTTCTGCCTTTCTTCGACCAGGAAGAGCAAAATACAACCAGTACAAATCAGGAGGGAGAAAACGAGGTAGCACAGACCCCGGTCCGCTTGCACGAGCTGCAGGAGCCACCTCCGCGCTCGCAGCGCCCACTGACGCGACGCACCGCGCGATTTCGCTGCTCTTCGCCCCGCGCTCCCCCCGAGCCCGGACCCCTGTGTCGCCAGCCCACGCGCGGCCCCCTCGCTTCCACCCCGGGGCGGTGCCAGCCTCCTTTGTGCGCCGGGTCCTCGCGGAGACGGCGGCCGGGGGATGGATCAGGTACGTCCGTAGCAGCCATGGCGGGGCCAGCGGCGCGTCGGGGCGTAGCAGATGGAGTGCGTCACGACGAGGGGCGGGGTGCGGCGGAGGGATGATATCAGGCGCCGGGCGGCAGGAGCCGGGAACGGAGGAGGTGAGTCTGCGAGCGCTGCTGGGGAGCCCTCGTCCCCTCTCATCCCTGAGCCGCGTTCTCCTCCTGCCCCGCGGGAGGCCTCCCGGGGCTGAGGTGAGGCTGCTCCTGAACGGCCGACTTGCTGGAGCCCCCCGCGGCGTGCGAGCCTGCCCGGGGGGTGGGTGGGCGCGCTCGGAAGCCGGGGAGGGGAGCGAGAGAGGCCCGGCCCTGCCGTGCCCTACCATGCCCTGCCCTGCGGGGCGTGCAGCCCGCCGGCGGCAGGTGGACTGGCCGCGGAGCCCGGCTCCAGGTGTCCGTCGCCCCTGGCGGGCAGTGCCCGAACCCGGCCGCCTTCCAGGGCCGTGGTGGGGAAGGGGGGGGGGCTGAGGCCCGGGATGGGGGCGGGGTGGCTCCGCCGGGCTCTCCCCTCGGCGGGACCGGGTGCCATTCGTCTCGGCCGGGCTGAGCCCCGCGGAGGGCGAGCCGCCCGCTGCCAAGTTCTGGGTGAGTTTTGAGGAAAGCAGCACCTTTTCTTCTGGCCCGGGCCGGTCTGCGTGGTGTAGAGCCAGCCATCTTTTGTGGAAGGAGTCTATTGTACCGCTGCTATTTGCATATTTAGGCACGTATGTATGTGAGCTCTGCTATCTGCGGGTACATTGTGTGTGTGTGTTTGGAAGTAAAAATGACCGTGTTACAACAGATGCTTCCACAAAAGATAGCTGTGTGTGTGTGTGTGTGTGAACTGTGTATGGGGATAGAATCATAGAATGCCCAGGTTGAAAAGGACCACAGTGATCATCTAGTTTCAACCCCCCTGCTGTCTGCAGGGTCGCCAACCAGCAGACCAGGCTGCCCAGAGCCACATCCAGCCTGGATGCACATGCATGCTCTCTCTTCTCTTTTCGTACACGTGATATGTGAGGTTAAGCATTTTATTTTAAGGGAGAGTCAGTTCTTCCGTTGTAAAACAAGGGGAAGCATCCTGCCTAAGGTGTTTGGTATAGCATTGCCATCCTGCTTATGGAGGGTTAAATCCGACCTGAGAAAGTGGATTATTCTGGGAACTTGGGTTATAGCACCGGGTTTTATGTCCGTTAATGGAAAACAAAATGCATCAACCCTCTGGTTTTATATTTGAGCTCATGTCCTAGTTAGAGAACAAATTAAGAGTCATCTCTGGGTGCCATTGGCTGTGGTGTTTGTGTTATTAAAAATGAGTAATTCAGAACACCTGCCTATCATTTGGAGATAGAGTCCAGTGATGCTTGGTTCCACATTCATGGAATCATTATGGTTGGAAAAGACCACTGAGATCACCTAGTCTAACCACTAGCCCATCCCCACCATATCCACTATCCACATCCCTCAGTGCCACATCTCCACGCTTCTTGAACACCTCCAGGGTCAGTGACTCCACCGTTTTCCTAGGCAGCCTGTGCCATTCTGCCTTTCTTCGACCAGGAAGAGCAAAAATTTTTCTTAATAACCAACCTGAACATCCTCTGCTGCACTGTGGAGACGTTCCATCTCATCCTATTGTTGTGTGTGAATGTGTGCACAAGTCAGAAAAATAATTTTTTTTCTGCTTGTTATTCTGCTTATTTGTGGATACTGGGCAGCATTATTGGACCAGCTCTTGTGTGTAACTTGACAGTTTTTAAGAGGAGTTAGCATAGTGTCATAATGCTCAGGGTAGTAAATTTGGTGCTGTGTTGCTGCTGGAAGTCCTGCAGGAGGCTGCTACAGATGAATGATTGTGGTCACTCCTCTCCTTCAAACTCTCCTCTATGGGAACTTCATGCATCTTCTGTCTGATTCCTTAAACACACCAGCATCTTCAATTGAAACCTGCCAGACTTAAACATTGATAATTTCTCACTTCTTAAGAATGGTCAATAAGCACGTGTTTCACTGGGGCACCTATTTCTCTCTGTCCCAGTGCTTTTCTGTGTGAGGTTTAAGCTATACATATTTTAAGTTCAAGTGTTATTGACCTCTTATTTCAACACCATTTTACAAACAAAAAGCCTGTTGGGACACTGAGATCTGTATTTTAGTTGCTTTCCGATCTTTCTTTCTCCAGTCTGGTCTTACTTAGCATCTGCCATGTTTGGAAGTGAATGTGAATGTTTCAGTGTCATTGTCTACTGATGTGAAAGACAGATGCTACTGTATTTTTTTCATTGAGATCTCACAGCAGTGCATGTCAGGACACACAGTACCACATTTTTGGAGTGTTTCATCATGTAACTCCTTTACAATGAAGCAGTACTCAGACAAATGATTTGTAAGAAAATATTCCTAATTTCATTCATGTGCACATCAACGTAATGTCTCTTCATTAATTAAACATGTTTTTTTTATGTCTATTAGTTTTGCTAAGGTAACACAACTTAAAAGGGAAGCTTTACCTTCATTACTTGCACAGACATCTTTTTCATGCAAACTGGTTTAAATAATTCTAATATGTAGCTATTAGAGATCAGAATCTTAACCAGTACAAGGTAGTTGGAATTCACTTGGGTCTTTAGGCTGATGTTCAGTAGTGTTTCTGTTTCTTATTTTAAATGCGAGAAAATAAATGTTTGTGTGAAATTCTGTAGCAGTAGAAAAGCTCATGAGAGTAGAACAGCCCTTTACTTATGTTCTTAGGCACGAGACTTGATTTATCAATATCTCTAATTTGTATCATTCAATGAATATTGGGTACTTTTTTTTAATTAAATCAAATTAACTTCAATTTTCCTCCCAAGCTTCTGTTTCTACTGCTTCCTGTATAGACTAAGCAATCTTGAGTGCAAAAGCCTGCTTTAATATTGTTTTGTCTACTGCATTTTTTATAAAAAGTATGTGTTGTCTTGAGAGCTGTTAGCTGTCATTCTAACAGGTATTTGTGTTTATTTTTTGTTGGGCTTTTTTTTTTGGTTTTTTTTTTTTTTGCTACTGCTGACTTTTTTTGTGAGGGGAAAGCAGGTAGCTAAGTCAATGGAATGTGACAGCTAGTATTTATTTAGTCAGTATAAATTTAGCTGGTGTTCAATGAGCCTGAGATTTTGAGGACTTTTTGAGATTGCTCCTAAAATATGTAAAAATTCTTCCTCAAAAAAAGTAGCAAGTTTTCAAAACTTCCCTAAAATCTCACTAAAACTTAGTAAGAATTATCAGAGCTAATGTATCTCTTGTTTTTTCAAAGTTAACTGGAAAGTCCTGTGTTCTATGTGATATATCTAAATATCTCCATGTATTTAAACAATTCCTTGAGTTGCAAATCTAAAAAGATTAGATTTTTTTTTCTGAATTGTGTAGTAAACTGTTGTTGTGCAGCTATTCAGAGTAGCATTTAGGCTTTTTATTTTTTCTCTTGGTCCTGTATTTCATTTTCATAGTAACGTATCGTGATTTTATTGTTATCACTGTAGATTAGGAGATACACGTTGTCAATGCCTCACCCTTCTCCTTATGGTTAGACATCCTTTAAGGGCTGAGGTGATTCAGTTACTCTTTCTTCTAGGTTTCATCAAAACATGTAAAGTAGGGATAGTTAAAAAGCTTCTTAATTCTGTGGAATCGCTGTAGAGGAAGAATAATCAGGAAGGATCAAGTCAGAGTCCCTGAGGCACTGCTAGAACAACAGACCTTATTCAGAAGTTGTGGCCACTGCAGTGGCCAGTCCCAAGCCAGGACTGTTGATGAACTTTGAAGAATATATAATACTGCATCAGCCTGAGTTAATGTTACCCTTTCAGTATGCCAGATGGATAAGTATGAAATGTGCTTAGGTTAGCCAGTAAGTTACTAGAAGATTTTTGTGTAACTCTTCTGCAGGTAGTAAGTCCTGCAGCTGTGAAGCCTTTCTCATAACTGCTGCAGAATTAACCATCAAAATTTGTTTCAGCAAATTTGAATGATCTGTGGGTGGATAATAATGAAATTGCTGGGGTTGTCAGGAACCAGTAACAGCAGAAATGTTATTGCAATGCAGTGCAGACTGCCTAATGATGATTAACTTATCTGTGTTCATAATGCACCTCAGCTATAAAAAGAAGTAGTATCTGTATCTCTAGAGGAGAGACGGTTACTAGTTTTGCTTTGTAGATAAAGGCCTAAATCATTCTTTCAAAATTTTGAGTACATCCAGAACAGGATAGCTTTGATACTGAAAGGTATGACTTATTAATGTGGCACATATTACTGTGAGAATGGGAAATGTGGTATGTTCCCAGAAGCATGTTACGTTTTTGGAAGTATATTTGATGGAAGAATGGTTGATGATGGAGATAAGGACAGGATGGCACGAGGGAGGAGACTGTGTGCACATTCCTTTCTATATTACAGACATCCTTGCTGACATTCTCAGATGTAGACCTTCAGTCTTGTAGTAACTTGTTCACCAGTAGCTAGTGAATTCATGCTAACAAATATTTGATATTACTGCTGTATCAGGCTGAACTGATTCAGGAATGGTTATACAGGGGCAGTTGTGAGGAATCAAAATGAACCAGCTGCAAGTTTGAGACTGCTGGAAGCAAAGGCAAACAAATGTGTAGGAATGTGAACTATGTGATGAGGAGTTTGCTAAATATTGGTCTTGATAGCAATAGGTATGGACAATAGGGAGAAGTGGGTAAGACTGTGCCCTGAGCTGCTGCTGATTTGTTTGGGCCCATTGGAAAGCTTAGAGAAGAAGGATGAGAGCAGTTGATTTCTAAACAGATTCCTGAGAGTTTTGAGCAATGGAATAATACTCCTTTGATGTTTTAGTTTTCCTTTATTCTGGGAGTAGGACTTTTACATAAACAAGAAATGCTGGAATTTACTCCTTATTTTTACTTCTAGCTGGAACAGCTTAGATGATGTCTTACTGTTTGCTGGCTTCTGAATCACACTAATATTAATTTGCCTTTGTTTCTTGAATGATTCTTTTTCAGAGGACAAAGTTTACTTTTTAATTTGTATATGCCATTTTTCCATCCTTTTGAAGATGTTTGAAGGTGCAATGAAAGCAAACATACCAACAAATCCAGCTGTGAGCTGGATTAGAGTTGGGATAGTCTGTGTTGTCTTTGTACAGGTGATGAAGCATAGGTGCTCTTTTCCAGGGTTATATGAAAGTTCGTATACCTACCATTGTATTTGCTAGCATGTTGTCTATGGCCTGTGATGGTAACTTGACATATCTCTTTACAAAATGACTGGCCTCAACCTGACATTCAGAAATGGCTTCTTGGCATATCTGTGACTGAAAGTCCTGATTACTAGCTTTGAATGTTATTCTGTAATGTGTCTGTAACGTTCATGTCACCTGAATTTCATGCTATCTTTCTCTGAAATAGTTTTATTTACTTCGTCTTTCTAGTAGTCTTTATCTTCTGGTTTTCTTTAATCCCATGCAGTTTTGGTAAATGAAGTTCATTATTTTGTTTTGCACTGGCAAGGCAACATCTGTGTACAGCTGAAAGAACTTGCTGCTGTAGAACACACTGCAAGAGGCAGGTGAAAATTCAGAATTCATTTTTATCCAACACCATATTTTTAGCTGTCTGTCACCTTCTGAAGGTAATAGTAATAATGGTTAGGGATATCTGCTCATTTCCTGTGTGGAAATAGAGTAAATCAAAGGTTTTAAGGTAAACTAAGGTTTAAGTTCTTACTGTTCCAAATGTGTTGTACTTACTGCAGTGCCAATTTCCAGAATTATGGTCCTCAGTTTTATAGTAAATGGGCCATGTGACTGTATACTCAGACTATGAAAAGCCTCAATTCCACCTTAATCTGTGAGGAAGTTGACTGATAAAAACCTGTAGTTACAGCCCTTCGTATCAGATTTACCTGTCTCATATCCTGGAATTCTGGGACATTCCCATATTTTTACTGACCCTTTTACTGACCCTTTTACTGACCCTTCTCTTCTTTTTGTTTGGATCACACGAAAAAAAACAAGGTAAATACTGCTCTCAGTTATAGGTCTCTTCTTCCAAATGACTTTTGGAAACTGGGAGAGGGAAGATCTCTTCTACTCACATACAATAAAAAAAAAATAGAGCAGGAGATGGAATACCACTTATCATTTGCATTTCCTGGGGCTTTTCTGCTGAAAGTGAGAGCATCCTTAGACTTCATGGCATAGTGGTTGCTCAGACAGTTTTAATTCTTCCTGTGTTATGGAAGAGTTGATGAACTGCTGTTCACCATTAGTAGCTACAGTCACCATCACATTTGAGTTTTCATCTGGAATATTCTCAAAGCACCTATAGAGAGAGTTGCTGTTGTTCAGCTGATGAGCAGTAACTCAGACGGGATAACATGAGGCTGACCTAATCTGCACAGCTTTGTCAACTGCCCCACCTGGGACAGAGAAGAGGACAACACAACCCAAAGTTTTGAAAATAAAAACAAATGCATACATAGAGTTTCTGCAGTGCCATTCTCACCACTAGATTAGTTGTGTTAGGTTTGGAAGTCCATCAGCTGTCTAATTGTATTTGGTGTTTTTTTTCTAAGTGTGATCAAGAGAAGAGTTTGCTTCATTGATCTCATCTCTGTACATGATATAGCCTATATCAGAAGGGCTGGTTTAGCAATAGGGATCAGTATACTAATTTAAGGACCAGTATATTAGTTTAGCGAAAGACATCAGAAGTGCTAGTTCTAAAACTTTCCAGTTTAGCTTTGCTTGGTATGTGAGCAGCCTTGTTTTTGTCAACAATTCTGCTTTTCAGGAGTACTGGAGTCATAGTAGAGTATTTTTATCTTTGCATCCCCAGGTGCAAGGACTTTTTTCCTTGGATTTCGCATATTGGTTTGGGTTATAGTGTATCAAGATAGAAAGTCGCTCGTTGTGACATAACAAGCAATGAAAATATGATAAATTGGTGAAAACCAGCTGAAGGTTGGCCAGAAGTCACTGTAATGAAGCTGAAGGAGAAATTAAGGGGATGAAGCCAGGTGGTCTTAGACCAACTTAGATGCAGTCATGTGTGCCAAGAAGGAAATTGGCATATATTAATGAGTTCTTGGAAAAGATTGAGCATGTGTGCCAGTGTATTGCATCTTTACTGTTTAAATGTAGAACTTGAACCCTGAGAGCACACAATTGATTTATCAATTCACCTGGTATATATCATGAGGAATAAAGGAATGTTGGCTTTCCAACACTATGTTGGATTTTGAGTGTTTTCTTCCTGGATTTTGGATGGCACTTCCAAAATGGAGGGATGTTAGAGTATGATAACTTAGCAAGATACCACATGGGAGTAGGAGGTTATCTTCTGATAGTAAGAGGCAGGTAAAACTGAAAAAATATAGTGAAGGAAGATTTTTTTACTTATTATACAGAGGAACATCTTTTGGAAGAGGTACCTGGAGAAGCAGGAGTGCTGAGGGACATGAGGTGAGAAGTGAGCAGGGCAAGATCAGTGCAGCTGGCTGCCTCCCAGAGGAAGGCAGGCTGTTGGTTTACAAGTGATGAGCTGTAGGAAGGCTGTTCTTTAAAAACAGAAGCTGTGTTGTATAAAGTGCAGAAATAAAATCAGAGCTGAGGGTGGAGCTGGAGAACTGCAGAACAGTAACTTGAAAATGCTGAGGAATGGAAGAGAGAAAGAGGAGTGACTGGAAAGGTAAGTCGTGACCAATTTTGTGTGGGGTTATTTTTTTTTGAAAACACTATGCAGACTTGTCTTGTAGAGAAGAAGCCGCAGAGGAAGAATGAGTGCTGAGCACCAGAGATCAGTTGCATGTCAAGAGATGAGGATCTAGGAAGTAAAAATCTTGCTTAGCCCCACTGTTCTGTCTTACTGGTGTTTATGATCTTCAAGCAAAACTGGAATTGATTTAATTCTGTGTGTATATTTACTTCAAATCTGAGAGGTAGAAATCTTTCATGCATTCTTTTCCATAAGAAACTTCAGCTTTATTAGTTGTGACTCTTTGAAGTTGACTCAAACATAGACTTTGAACATGGTTAGGAAAGTGTGCCAGAAACATACTTTTGTGTATCAATTTTTGCAGTCTCTGTACTGAATAAAGTGCTCTTCAAGAAACCAAGTGATGATCTCATTAAATGTTCAGGAAAATGTTAATAACAGGTTAGTATTTTGTATACTGAAGCACTTAGTCTTTGATTGAATAGGCTACACAACCTAATGCCTAATTTTAATCACTCGAGGAAAACATCAACAGTGTCAGACTGGTGCTTAATCAAGCATCTGCTTAAGAACCTTACCTAGCTATGGTGGGTTTTAGAATGTAGTTGCATAACCAAGTCTCCTAATTCTGTCGTGTGGTATTATTCTTGACAACTGGTAAGATCTCAGTCCTATTTTCATTATTTCCTATTTTTCCTATTTTCATATTTCATTTGAAGCTGACATCAGGAGTCATGTTTACTGTAAGAGAAACTCATTTAATTGAAGGCGCTTCTAATATTGTTCATATATTAAGGTATACTTTTGTTACATATTTTTATCTGGTTCTGCAGAAGTAGATTTTGGCAACAGTTTGATCTTCTGTAGCTACCAGATTTTAATATTTTCATTACATGTTAGAGCATTCTGAATAAATTTAATTGCATAAATGCTTTTTTTTTAAAAAAAAAAAAAAAAAGATTGCATTGTACAGAAATTAATGTACTATCCTCTTTCTTTTAAAGGAAAAACAAGTCATATGCAAATACTTATATATGTGAAAGACCTCTTTTTCTTCATTAGTCAGCATTTAATTCCACAAGATACTGTATGAACCCAGACAAATAAACCTTTCAGCCATAGCTCTTGCTTACCTCAACTGAAGTCATTTTATAGCAGAATTGGAAAGTAGATCCTTTGTGTAGATCTCATAGTTCTATGCTATGCAGGTAAATTAAATTATGGTAGCTAATTAACAGACGGCAAAGACTCATTGTATTTACATTTAAATGAACTGCTTTCATTTGTCTGTGATAGAAAACCAGAGCTGCATAAGCTGCTTCCAGCAGATTATGGATTTCGTGGTTGACACAGTAATCCAGAGTGCTTGGTGAATGTTGACAGCAGTTTTTAAATCACTGTCCTGTGCTTCCATAAGAGGTTTTGTTGTTGTTGGTTGGGCCTTTGTAAGGTTGGAAGATTGTTATTTAGAGTTTACTGGGATTTCCTATTAAAACAAATGATGTAGATGAAAATATTTTTCATATTTTTCTAGGAAAACAAACCTCTGCGAACCAGGGCAAATTTATGAGTTGGCAAGAACTTGAATTTAAAATTGACAAGACAGTTTTCTTTAAAAACTTGAACAAAACCCATGCAGCAGGAAGTGATATTTATATGCGTTAGTAGTGTGATGCAGATGATGACTTGAAGCATAGTTAAGGAATATATAAAAGCAAACTTCTGGAATTAAAATCTAAGAAAACATCCCTTCAAATTTGTGGCTATTTGAGTGGGGAGGGTTGAAGTTGTCTGTTCAGTGTGGCAGATCAAGTAGCCTGTTAATTCCTCAAGCCTGTAAGATTTTTTTTTTTTTTCCCCAAGAAATCCTGATTTATATTCTTTTGCTTAAAAAGCAACATCTTTCCTGAAATGTTGTCTTCTTGCTTCAGTCTTTATTTGTTACATTGCAAATTAAAACAAACAGTTTTAAGGATTAGAAATAATTATAAAATATGAAAGCTGTTACGATAGTAACCTAAATTGGTTGTTGTACAGACATTCCCTATGTATTTCGAACTATAGGGTTAGTAATAAGCAAGACAGATAACTGATCACTTAAATCTGTATGGAGAGTACCGTAGTGTAAGTTTAAAACTTAAGTTTTTATGTTACAAAAGGATGAATAACCTTTTAACCTAATCTTTTCAGACTCTGTTGGGATAGAAATGAGTGAAAAGTCCAAATGCACAATATATTACAAACACCTCCCCATTCATCTTTGAAGTAAATAATTCTGAACAAAAAAAGCAGAAGTGATGGGAAGATTTTTGTGTATGTTACAGCTGATAGTCTAAGCAAATAAACAGCTGTGGAATATGGCTGTTAATAGAACAGTGTGATAGTAGGACTAAACAGTTTTTATTATTTTGGTGGCAGGAATCGTGTTGTTTTTTGTTGTTGGTTTTTTTTTTTTTTTACTATAAGCTGGAAGATTAAATATACTACTTCTTTTTAATCACTTTTTATTGTTATTTCGACTTTTATGTGGCTTCCACTTTCACTGAACTAGCAATTGAACGTAGCAAGATGGGAAACTAAAATAGCAAAACAGAAATGATGTTCCTGCTGCTGTGATTGAGAAGGCGATTGTCAGCTTAGTGCATCGTCAGCTCTGATGCTGGAGCAGGCTCGGGACTTGCACAGTCCCGTGTCTTGTTTTTTTCTGGAATGACAGAAGCTGCACAGGGAGATTTAGTTTGTAATTTAAGTTTCTTCTCACATTGCTGCCCCAGGTGCAGCATGTAGATGGACTTCTGTATCATCGTTAATCGCAAGAGTCCTTGAGAAGTTCTGTGATGCAGTACTCTAGTGATTGTCTAAATACTTTAAACTAACGGGCTGTGTTGAAGTTCACTTTTTGTCAGAGTAGGCCAGAACTTTGTTACAGGAGTGGACCCACTGTGTGCGTGTACATTGGCTGTGATTGGATTAGTTGCCCTGGTTTAGCAAAAATGTTCTGCTGATCATAGCTTGAGCACCATGATGTGCTTGCTGCTAGTTTCAAATTCTGACTTAAAGGATTTCCTGTTTTTTAAATACAAATTCAAGTCTGAAGATTGATAAGAAGTTACGCAGCAGTTGATTTAATTTTACGCATCTGTGGTCAGTTGGTTTATGTTGTAAGCTTGCTGGTGGATTATTGATGATTTTCAGTTGTATTGTTTAAGCATACTTCTAGTATGGAGTATCTCATGGCCTTGGTGAAGTATTCCTCACACTGATATTTCTGAGGTACTGATTAGTACAGCTTCATAGGTGAGGAGTTGATGCAGATCGAGTAATATGTCTTCACTCACATTAAGTCTGCTAGAGCTGTAAATTTATCCTCATTCCTCTGAAGCCTTGGCTAGCTACCTGACCACTTGGACTTCAGTACCTCTAAGACAGAGGCACACAAAGTAGGTTTTAAACTGTATTTATGCTCTGTTAAATAGCTGCGAGGAACAGTATAGCTTTTTGGCTTCTTATTTTTGTCATATAATGGCATTCAGTACTGAAGATCTACAGTGGGATGACTGCTTCTCTTGATTTCCAGAGCCTGCTGAAATCCTCATATGGGCTAGAAGCTGTGTGGTCTGAGCCTCTGTCCTTTGTCTTCCTTCATCTTCATATGCTTCTAAGATGGCACTGGTGCTGCAGCTATAACTGACATTTAAATCAGCTTGCAAGGCTACCTGCTTACTCTCTAGAAGAAAAAAATTCAATCTTAATGCTTACACTAATGAAGATTTTGTGAGCTAAGAACTACCTCAATTGCACAGGAATGTGCTTTACTCATCCTGTTAAATGTGTTTTTGTTGTTTGTTGAATTGATCTATTATCCTTTATTGCTGCAGATGTTCCCAAAAAGGATGTGCCTTTTCTCACGTAATGACTTGTGTAATGTTGAGGAAAGGAAATGTGATACAATTCCACATTAAAGGAAATATTGCTTGTATTTGTTTACTATGTACAGTCTTTAATACCATTATGTGAAAATATATGGTTATGAAGAGTTTAAGATTTATTTTCTTTCAGTTGAAACGTGAAAAGAATAACTTGCATCATCTGGAAAAAAAAAAAATCTTCCTCTTCCTTTCTGCTATTTATTTAATACAAATGGTTGTGATGAGTTTAGTTGCTTGAGACTACATCGTGTGTGTGCAGTCAGCCTGATTGTTGGCTGGCCAACTGGAGTGGCACCTCATGAGCAGAGCATGATCCTGCAGCGTATGATAAGGATTTGACCTGACAGTTTTACAGTAACGCTACGCATGGAGGCTTAGAGCAACAAAAAAGGGTATGGTGGACTTCATGGCTGAGACCTGTACTATTCTTGCTGTATAGAAAAACACATGATGCTCTTTTCAGGAAAAACAGAAAAGCTTTCTTTCCTCTTTCACATATTGCTCAAGAGTCTTTGTGGACCCATCTGTACCTTGTACTTTTTTAAAGACACTGACAAAGCAATTGTGGTTTAATTTGGGGAATTTTAATTTATTACTATTGGTAGTCATTTACTTTGTTTTTTAGTAGGTTAGTTTGCCTTTCAAAATGAAGATGCTTGCATTTTGGATTGTTAGACTACTTTTCTATGATCTTCTGTAGATTAGCATGGGGCAATCGTTTATCAGCTCTTCAGTGCTTTCAGTATGGTTTTGTAACTATATTGTTAATGATTTATTCAGGGATCTAGTGAACTGATATGTTGTGAAATATTTTAGATCTTACCAACCATAAGGCAGAAGTAATACCACAAAAAAAATTGTGACTTTACATGTTTAGTCTGTTTCATGATGCAAATAGTAAGTGATTATTAAGCAGGAATGTTGAGTTCTCTGTGATGGTTTACTCTTGGAAACTGACTGCATTCTTCCCTCTTGCAATGATATATGTTGAAAAAGTTATCAGTGCAGTTATTTTGTGTGAAGATGTAATTAATGAATTATACGAAAATAGAAAATAATCCAAGCAGCTGAGTAGGAAAATCATAAAATTATTCTCAAAATAATTCAATAAATTTATTGAATTATTTTGAGAATAATGAATTAGTGGAAAGCAGTTTTTGGCTTCTTTTTTTAATAAGCAAAGATGTGATTGTTGCTTTAATTTTTCTAAGTGATGTCATGATCATAACTTAGATAATTACTAAACTTCTAACTGCATGTTTTTTCCTTTCGACCCACACTACTTTATTTTGAAACATGTCAGGAATTTTTACCTAGAGGCTTTCAGTTTTAACTTGTAACTTGAATGTTTCTTTGTCATACAAAAGCAAAAACTCAGCTCACTCATCTGTTATTCTTAGGTTTATCTAAGCAGTTTAATAATTTCTTTAATCTTTCTCTTCTTTCTGCCTGCAGACAGAATTTCCTTTTTTTTTTTTTTTTTTTTTTTTTTTTTCCAGGTCTGTATTCCTTCAAAGCAGAGGGAGTGTTGTGCTGTTGCAGTCAACCAGGTGATAAAGCTTCATCCTACGGTGGAAGCAGTGGCAGTCTCACATCTCATGTAACTTCCTGTTCAGGCTGTTGCAATGTGTCTCTATCAAGATGGTACACTTACTAAGGGTTCTAAATTTCTTAGGTGTTTGGTGAAGGCTGTTTATTTCTTGATGTTACAAAATTGCACCATTAGTGCAGTTTTGTCCTGAACAGACTTGATTTTTAAGCTTTCATTTGCTCTTCCTTACCTTCAGCCATTTAAAATATCCAGAGCTGCAGTGTCTCACCCATCAACTGGGGGATAAATTTACCTAGTATAGGAATCTGTAAGAAGAGGATCTGAGATGAGTAATGCTCCTGATATGGAAACTCCAGTTAGGAGTTCAGTATTAGTGGAATGGATCCAGACCTTACTGTGGAAGGAACTGGAAGCTAGGAAGAGGCTTCAAAGTGAGATGATTAGATCTGCCTGACTGCCTCTGGCACTTGACATGACTAAGAAAATTAGGATAAAACGTTCAATTAGAAGGGGCCTCCAAGGACTGACCACTTCAGAACTACCCTGAAGGTCAAAGACATTACTGAGGGCATTGTCCAATGTCTCTTGAGTACTGACAGGCACAGAAATCAGCCACCTCTCCATGAAGCCTGTTCCAGTGTCTGACCACCCTCATGGCACAGAAATGTTTCCCAGTGCCCAGCCTAACTCTCCCCTGGCAGCTCTGTGCCATTCCTGGTCTGCCATCAGTTCCCAGGAGGAGAATCTGACACCTCTGCTGTTCCCCTCCTCAGGGAGCTGCAGGGAGCACTGAGGTCCTCTCGGCCTCCTCCTCGCCAGTCTGGGCAACACAAGTGTCCTCAGCCTCTCCTCACAGGACACACCTTCCTGCCCTGTCACGAGCTGTGTTCCCTCCTGGATGCTTCAAGTTCCCCAAAATGCATTTTGATGGTTAATTCTGCAGCAGCTTCACAGCTGCAGAACTTACTACCTGCAGAAGACTTATACAAAAATCTTCTAGCAACTTATTGGCTAAGCAAAGCACATTTCATATTATCCATCTGGAATATTGAAAGGATAACATTAACTCAGGCTGATGCAGTATTATATATTCTTCAGAGCTCATCAACAGTTCCTGCTTGGGACTGTGCACCAGTGCAGTGGTCACAACTTCCGAATAAGGTCTGTTGTTCTAGCAGTGCCTCAGGGACTCTGACTTGATGGATGCTTTAACATCCTTTTTATCATACAGTGTGGAGTATGAGGTTGTGCCAACACAAAGTATAGCCGGAGAATTCTCTCTTTTGACAAGATGGCTGTGCTTTGTTAATGCACTTAATGTGGGGGATTTGTCTGCAAGGCCCCTCCAGTTCAGTGTCATCAGCAAACTTGCTGAGAGTGCACTCCACTCCTGCACCCAAATCACTGACAGAAATGTGGAATGGGACAAGCCCTGGAATTGAGCCCTAGGGAATGCTGCTGGTGCCTGGCTTCCAGCTGAGTGTAAATTGTGAGTTTAAAATGTGTGCTAAAATATTGCTGGTGGTGTCTGTATTTGCTAGCACTGAGAAGATCTCTTTTGGATGAATGGTTCCTCCAGAAGAGATTAAATCCATGAACTGGTGCTAGTTTGTACTTCAGAGAGTTTGAGCTCTAACATGAAAGGAGCTGCTGATGGGTCCATGTATAGTTTTATAGACTTGACAGAGCTTTAAAAGAAGAAAATTCAGTGTTTTTCTGGTGTTCACATTAATTTTAATCTGAAATTACTTCAGCAAGATCTTGGATTGACAGTATTTGAGGAGTTCTTGCTCCTGTGGTGTCAGTACTTTAGTTCTTACCTTGTCATCTCCCTTAAATGTCCTGCTAGTCTGTTGGGGGACTCTGATTTTTAACTAGCTTGTAGTATATCCTGTTCACAGTTGAAATACTTCTGGAAATAGCCAGCTGCTAGCCAGACTGGGTGGCCAGTTATGTAGGAAAGTTCTTAATAACAAATCAACTTCTTCAGATATTTAAATGCGAGCTTTTCAAAATAAATCAGCTGCTTCTTCCTCTTGTTATCTTAGAGCTGTTTACTTTGAAACTGTCTGGCCACTTGTTGCTGTGTTGTTGTTCTGTGGCTTCAGCAACATAGGTTAGGAGTAAGACAACTGTGTAGCTCTGCCCATGGCTCTGGCCTGTCTCATGATGACAGCTGGGCTGTCCATTCATGCACTGCTCTTGCAGGAGGTGCAGAATGGCATGTGGCTTGCAGCTGGAGTTATTTGCACTGAAGGGTGTAGCAGAGAGTTGGGTGGACTTTCCTAAGTGTTGATGTGAAAGGAGGTATTGGAGGGAATTGCTGGCTGGTACAAGCCAGCCAGTAAGTGTTGAAGATATTGGTAAGTTTCTCTGATGTTTAGATTCTGTTGTCTTGAATTTCAAGTCAGAAGTGATGGGTGTGAAGGAGGCCTGGTGAGAAGAAGTGAGTTTGGGGTGAATGAAACACCTCAGGATGAAAGAATGGTCTTGCCACACTTCTGCCTGCTCTCCCATACACACAGACTGAAACCTTCCTTTTCCGCTTATTGAGCACTGTTCGGGCTCATGTACCTCTTCATAGGCTGGACATTAATAGGCACCATCCTAATTAACATAGAATCATAGAATCACAAGGTTGGAAAAGACCTATAAGATCATCTAATCCAACTGTCTTCTCATTACCACTGCTACCACAAGCTACTGAACCGTATCTCGCAGCTCCTCATCCAGATGCCTCTTGAACACTGCCAGGGATGGTGACTCCACGACCTCTCTGGGCAGGCCATTCCAGTGCCTGACCACTCTCTGAGAGAAAAAGTTCTTCCTTATGTCTAATCTAAACCTCCTCTGATACAACTTGCGGCCATTTCCCCAGGTCCTGTCCGTTGCCTGGGAGAAGAGGCCAAACCCCTCTTCACCCCAACCTCCCTTCAGGAAGTTGTAGAGTGCAATGAGGTCTCCCCTGAGCCTCCTCTTCTCCAGACTAAACAATCCCAGCTCCCTCAGCTGCTCCTCATCAGACTTGTGCTCCAGACCCTTCACCAGTTTAGTTGCCCTTCTCTGGACACGCTCCAGGGCCTCAACATCTTTCCTGTAGTGAGGGGCCCAAAACTGAACACAATACTTGAGGTGCAGCCTCACCAGTGCTGAGTAGAGGGGGATGATCACCTCCCTACTCTTGCTGGCCACATTATTTCTAATGCAGGCCAGGATGCCATTGGCCCTCTTGGCCACCTGGGCACGCTGTCGGCTCATGTTCAGCCGAGCATCAACCAACACCCCCAGGTCTCTTTCTTCTTCACAATCAATTCTGGAGAATTGGGGGTTGTTGTGGCCAAAGTGCAGGACCCGACACTTGGCCTTGTTGAACCTCATCCCATTCTTCTCAGTCCAGCAATGCAACTTATCTAGATCCCTCTGTAGGGTTTCCCTACTCTCAGGCAGATCCACACCACCTCCCATCGTGGTGTCATCTGCAAACTTACTGAGGGTGCACTCAATTCCCCTCATCTAGGTCGTCATCTATATTAATATTAATAAATATATTAAACAAGATGGGCCCCAGTACCGACCCACTCATAACGGGTCACCAGCTGGACTTAACTCCATTAACCACTACCCGTTGGGCATAGCCCTCTAACCAGTTCCTTATCCAAAGAAGTGTATATCTGTCCAGACCACGGGCAGCCAGTTTCCCCAGCAGAAGCCTGTGAGAGGCCGTGTCAAAGGCTTTGCTGAACTTCAGGTAGACTACATCAACGGCCTTTCCCTCATTTACCAGGCTGGTCACCCAGTCATAGAAGGAGATGAGGTTGGTCAAGCATGACCTGCCCTTCATGAACCCGTGCTGGCTGGGCCTGATCCCCTGGACAACACGCACGTGCTGTGCAATCTCACCCAAGATGATTTGCTCCATTACTTTCCCCAGTATCAAGGTCAGGCTAACAGGCTTATAGTTCTCCGGATCCTCCTTATGGCCCTTCTTGAAGATAGGAGTCACATCAATGTGTGATCACTCCAATCCTCTGGGACCTTTCCAGTTAACCAAGAGCGCTGATGGATGGCCGAGAGGGGATCGGCAATCACCCCCATCAGTTCCCTCAGCACCCGAGGGTGTAGCCCATCCGGTCCCATAGACTTGTGACAGTCCAGATGGAGGAGAAGCTCTCTGACTGTCTCCACCTGAATCGCCGGGGGTATATTCTGTATAGGGTCCCAGACTTCAAGATCAGGGCATAAAATACCCAGTGGATAACTGGTCTGGCTATTAAAGGCAGTTGTAAAGAAGGCATTGAGGACCTCAGCCTTCTCCTTGTCCTCAGTGGCCACATTCCCTGCTGCATCAAGTATAGGATGAGAAATGTCCTTGGTTCTTCTTTTGCCATTGATATATTTATAAAAGGATTTTTTATTGTCTTTTACTGCACTGGCCAATCTGAGTTCAAGTTGGGCTTTTGCCTTCCTAACTTCCTCCCTGCATACCTTAGCTACTCCCTTGTAATCCCCCCAAGTAGCCTGCCCCCTCTTCCAGAGGACATAGACACTCTTTTTCTCCCTGAGTCTCAACAATAGTCCCCGGCTCATCCACACCGGTCGTCTTCCCCTGCAGCTCGCCTTGCGGTACTCAGGGACAGCCTGTTCTGGCGCCTTTAAGATTTCTGTCTTGAGGTGCATCCAGGCTTCCTGGACCCCTTTACCCTTGAGAAGCGACTCCCAAGGGACCCGTGCTACAAATGCCCTGAACAGATCAAAGTCCGCCCTCTGGAAGTTCAAGAAAGTAGTTTTACTTGTCACTCTTGACTTCTTCAAGAATAGAGAATTCTACAATTCACGGTCGCTCTGCCCAAGACAGTCCCCAACCTTCACTTCTCCCACCAGCCCTTCTCTGTTAGCAAAAACCAGGTCTAGCAGGGCACCATCCCTGATAGGCTCTCCTACCAGTTGCATAAGGAAGCTGTCTTCCACGCAGTCTAGAAACCTCCTGGACTGCTTCCTCTGTGCTGTATTATATTTCCAACATATATCAAGGAAGTTAAAGTCTCCCATGAGAACAAGTGCTGGCGATGCCAGATGACGTACCAGAGTCATTTCTCCCCTCTGGCTTAAATGTGAAAGATGTGGTTATACTTTATGCCAGTTGAAATGACACATTTAAGTACTGTGGAGAGAGGCAGGGCTGAGGAAGAAGAGGCAAAATTAAGTTTGTTTTTGAAGACATCGGTGCCTTTGTCACCTGTCAACGGTTTACGGGCTGGTTCGGCCCGGTTCCGTGACTAGAAGGGCGGAGGGATCCGCGGATCCGCGCCCCCGGAAAAAAAGAAAATAGGGGACCCCGAAATAATTGAAAACAGTGGCAACAATCTGAGGTAAAACAAAGTAATTTCCTAAATATGGTATCAACAGAATTTTATAAGGAGAGAGAGAATGTGAAATTGATGGTGGATCGGCCTTACCACAACGCTGAGATGAGAAGCGCAGGCAGAGAAGCGCAGGCGAGAAGCGCAGGCAGAGAAGCGCAGGCAGAGAAGCGCAGGCAGAGAAGCGCAAGCGAAGCAGTGCAGGCAAAGAAGAGAGCATCAAGTGACCTTGCCGGGAGTTATATCTCCTCGCTGACCGCAAAGCCCCCTGGGGAAACGTAGCTGCTCTTCTCCTCTGGACAGGCACCCGGAACTTGAGCATCAGCAGTCAAACCCCCAGTGCATTGCATGATGTTATGATGTGGAATACCGATAATGAAAAATCATGAAATCATGACATCACCCTAGGCTGTACTTGTGTTTGAAAACTAAGCTATGTAGCCAAGGTCGAGTCATACTCAGTGCTTGATTTGAACAGTCTCTCCAGACAGCAGCCAAGGGGGTTATGTATCTATCTTAGTTTTTAATTTTTAATAGCTATGAGTAATAGACTATGCATTGTTTCCCTCAAGCTATCTCCAGTGATAAGTTTTCTTTTTTTTTGTTTTTCAAGATAATGGCATTCCCTGTGGATATGTTGAATGGCTACACTCATGAAGACTTGGAGAGCTCTGCAGAGGACTACTTGTCTGAACTTCGTTATAGGGATCCAAATCAGCCTGAATTCTTATCCCTGTCAGACCACAGCAAAGTAAGAACGAGCAAATAACTTAGTCCCAGTTCTCTTGATACACCTGTGGATTTAAAATACTTAAAAATACCTGTCTATAACTGTTGAATTGTATCAGTATTTAGACATCTTTTTTTCTAAATTCCTATTTGTTTTATTCTGTAATTGCAGAAAATCTGGGTGTTACTATTTACTGCTTCTAGGCAATGCATCTGTATGCATAGTTAAGGGGCTCGTGATTTACTAAAACTAAATGCCTCAGTCTGCATCTCTTCCAGTGATCTTGATGGCAGAATTCAATTTTTGATTAACAAATTTTACTGATTTCAGAAGTGATTATTTTACTTTCTTTTTATGAAAAATATTCACTGCAGTTAGGAATTCTAGCAGAGGCTGACTATGTCATTTCATGTTTTAAACACTTAACCCTTGAATGATCTTGATTCTATTTAGATGAACACTTCTAGTAGTAACAATAAAAACAGCAGCACGTAGCTAGCTTTAATGAAAGATTTGTCTGTGCTAATGTCATGGTTAGTGGCATAGCATATCATAATCCTTTTCATATTGTTTTCTAGGAAAGAAAGTCTATTTAACACAGTATTAACTTCTGTCTAGTCTTTGTTTATTAACAAAATACTGAAAGCATGTGAATTTAAATAGCAAAATGCATTTTCAAAAAGGTGTCAGCTCCCTAAAGATTGATTTATTTGACTATTCTTATGTTGTTGTTGAGAGGAAAATTAAGCATGCAAACCTGAGATTCATAAAGGGTGTGCAATTTTAGCGAAGAAGATGCTTTTGAATCAAGCCTTTCTACCTTGGTACATCAGGGTTCATGTAACAAACAGCAGTTCAGCTCTGCCAGATTATTTTTGTGCCTACCTGCCTGCTTTGTTCTTCTGTTGGTTTTGGCAGCTTAAGTAGCTGGAGCAGATACAGACACCTAACTACAGTTGTGCATAGTAAGCTGCAATCAGCAGAGAGCTGTAACAGTATCGGTTACTGTAGCTAAATCTGCAGAGCCTGAGCTTGAGCTTTTTGCAATGTAAACTTTCTAGGAAGAAATGTCTGAAGTGATGGCCAGGATCTGATGCTTCTCTTTTACAATTAACCATTAAGCATTTGGTTTTCAGCATTCGTCTTGCTTACCCTGCTAAACCATTCTCTCTGTATATTTTATTAATGATGTATTAGTAAGAGTCTACTGAAGTATTGTACACTCTTGTTTCAGATTCCTATTAGCTTGTCAAATGTGGGCTTCGTTCCTCTTTATGGTGGAGAGCAGACACACAGAGTTCTTGCTTTGTTTGCACCAGAGGACTCTCTCACAGGTTTCATTTTAAAATTCTAATCTGTGTTGCTGTTTCTTTTTCTGTGATGAATACATGTAACCCACCCCTTGCTCATTCCACACTAGCATAGCTTATAACTTTGTTACTTCTGTATTAATTGTTTACTGCCTACTTGTTCCTATACTATTCTTTTTGTTGTGAATTCATGTACAAAAGTGATTGAACTTTGCCTGCTGATTAGAGTAGGGCTGGACCTTTTGAATACACAGTATGTGTAGCATAATAACACATTACTCATCTGAATCAAAGTACAATATGCGTCTCTTGATTACTTGGATGTACACATCACCTCTCCAAATAATTTGTTGAGCATTCATAAATCCATTAATTTGCTGATGAACTTAGAAGCTTTTGATTAGAAGTGATTGCTCAGTACCATTTGTGAATTTGTCTTTACCTTCAGTTCCTGACATAGCTCTGGCTAAGATAACATCTCACTGATATATATATATATATATATATATTTTTTTTTTCCCCCTCACTTTTCCTTGTGTTTTTTTCCCCTTTTCTCCCTTACAGTCTTCCATATAGTACTAGGTATATGATATCCAAGTGTGCCACAAATGCTAGCAGAGCATTCTTCCTAAACACTAATCGTCTGGCCATCAGCCTTCTTACACTCACGTGACTCTCTAGAACAGATCTATATCCATTCAGTATCTATCTCAATTCACAACCCAGAAATAAAGTATGCACACACACTAGACTCCTCTTCGCAGGCCCAGATTGTGATGAAAAGAGGTACTAGAGTACAGTGGTGAAGGACAGCATTTGTGTCTGAAAAGCAGTTTCTGTGTTATACTGTACAAAATCTACATCTAATTTTACTGTTTTTGCTTTTAAAGCAAGATTTTAACGGGACAGTTGCGTAAGGGAGGGGAACAAAGGGGGTATGTAGCACCAGGAATATTGTGCTAAGGTAGTGTAGTAAAAGCTGCATTAATCTAGTGCCAGGTAGTAGATGTTTACTTTAATTACTATAGTGGTATTCCTTATTGTTTGACAGCTACAATTAATATCTTCTTTTGGAATGATAAGAATCACTAATTTTTTTTCGCTTGTTGACTCTCTCAAGCTGTAGCCCTGTTTCTTGCTGACCGGTGGTGGTTAGTTGATGACATTTTGAAAACATCTGTTCCTTCTAGAGAAGGGCTTCAGCAGGTAAAGTTTTATGGTGTTTACCTAGCACTTGTTTCTATCCTTCAACATGTGATGGCAACTAACTATTGTCTGAGATAATACGCTCTTCTACTTTATTCAGAAATGAGTTAGCTACCTTACATAAGAAAACAAGGGAGAAAGGAGTAGTACTAGTGGGAAGAGAATTTTCTAGTGAAAGTGTTTACAGAGCACTTCAGTGCATTAATTATGTATGCAAGGTATTTCCATGTTAATGGTGCTAAGACATCATTAAGTGGAATGCATTATAATGAGTGTGGCCAGTAGGTCGAGGGAGGTGAACTTCCTTTCTCTACTCTGTCCTATCAAGACCACATCTGGAGTACTATGTCCAGTTCTGGGCTCTCCAGTTCAAAAAAAAGAAAAATCATGTAGAAAGAGACCAGTGGAGCACCATAAAGATGATTAGGAGCCTGAAGCATCTCCCATATGAGGAAAGGTTGAGAGACCTAGATGTATTCAGACTGAGAGGTGACTGTAAATATTTTTAGAAATATCTGAAGTGCAGGACCCGAATGGGTGGTATCACATTCTTTTCAGTGTTCTGCAGCAACAGGAAAAGAGGCAATGGGCAAAATAAATTCTTTACTTTGAGGATGATAGAGCACTGGAACAGGCTGCCCATGGAGTTTGGGGAATCTCTTTCTATGCAGATATTCAGCACCCACCTGGATGCTTTCTTGTGTGATCTACTGTAGAGAGCCTGCTTTAACAGGGAGTTGGATTAGATAATCTCCAGAGATTATCTAATCCAATGTTGGAAGGTCCCTTCCAACACCTGTGATTCTATGAAATGTTTTTTCCTTACTCTTCAGAATGCAGTATATTTGGTTATACTGGAACATCTTTCCATGGAGCACTGTGTTACAGGAATACATATCAGTCTTATTGGGAAACTGGTAAACTAAAAATATTGAAAGGAACCTGTTTGATAGAGAAGCATTGGAGCTAGTGTTCTGCAGTAGGCAACACATGGGGTTTGGGAAAACAACTTGTTGGTATCTGCTTTTTTTGTTCATTAAGCTTTGTCAAGACTACTAACACTTGTGCTGTTTTTTTTTCCTGAAACTGGAAACCTCTATCTTTCCAGGAACTTCATTTTTATCTGCTGGTGGAATTTGGGCAGTCTTTGAATCTTGTATTAGATTCACTCTAGATAATTTGGCATGTTGCATTGTTTTCTGTGTTCTTCGTAAGTGTAGGACGGTGTGCAACAAGAAAAGCTGAATCTCTACAGGTGGGGTAGCTGAAACCTTAGGCATTGGAAAGGGAACATGGTTCCTTCATTCTTCCTTTACAGTGGTTAGGATAGTAGTAAATTTAAATCACATTTGTGAGAGAAACCCTGCAGGACAGAGAAAATGGTATTGAATTTCTTGTTTTGTCCCACAGAAAATGCTGCAACTGGTTTTCCCACTGCATTGCACTCTGTGCTTATCACTGTGTCAGCAATCATTGAGTGTGCTAAATCCTGCTACCCAGTGTGTTTTCTAATGCCTCCTCTGTAGGATTTCAGTTACCTGCTAGCCTGGGAAGATTGAGGCTGCCATACTGCTATTGTAGCGACAACAGTTTTCAGTTAAAACATTCCCCGCCTCACACACCCCTGGTACCTCTCTTTTATCCATTGGATTGGGATTGACATGTTGTGAAAGATACTCGATCTGTGGTAGTGCTTTATACTTTCTATGGCATGAAACTATATCCAAGCTCTCAAACCTAGGAGCTTGTCTAGGTTGAACCTGCTTGTCTTGACTCCATTTACAGATTTGTTAGCTGGCAACTTTGAAGAATAAAATATCTGCTGTGTATCACCTGAATTGATCACTCTTCTGAAATGTTATTCTGTGTTTCTTTAGGTGAATTCTGTGGGGGAGAGGATAGTTCTGTATGTTCTGAATCGAATTATCTATCGCAAAAATGAAATGGAGAGAAATGAGACCCCATTCCTTTGTCACAACAGTGATGACTATGCTAAGATCATGTGGAGAAAAGGAGAGGCTGTTGGGTTCTATTCTGTTAAACCTGCAGGTAAAAGACTTATGAACTGTGGGGAAATGGGGAATGGAGATAAGGAGGTTATTTGGAAAAATAGCCTTAGAAGCCTTGCAAGTCTAGTGCGTTGGTGTTTTCCTGAAGTCAGGAAAAGCCAGACTGCAGTTAAAATTTCTTGCTAGTAGTTCTTGGTTCTTAGTTAATCTCCACGTGGAGATCTTCAGATACAGACGGTTAGGAAAGAGTAGTGGAGCTTGATAAGTTTGCCAGAGGGCATCTAACTGATGTAACTATCTGTCCTCATTTTTAAAATGAAGCACATTTGTTAGTCTCAAGACAAAGTATATCTTATAGGCAACTATATGCTTCTCTGCTTCTCTCTCTTTCCTTATTAGGAGAAAGGGTTGTGGTTTTTCATTTTTGTTTTCTGCTTGTTTGGTTTTTTTTCTTGCTTTTGATGTGGTTCGCAGTAACTGGCAAAATGAGGTCTTCAAGATAGATACTCTAGATACTCTAAAAATACTCTAAAAATCTACTGAAATAATAATGGATATTTCTTGTTTCTATTAATTCAGGAGCTTCTGTAAGCCCATACCATACTTACTGTTACCAGCTACCAGTGCTGGACACAATCTTTGTAAGAAAGAAGTGTCGTGGGAAAGACCTGGGGCTAATGATATTAGAAGACTTTGTGGAATCTTTTACTGAAGCCCCTCTTGGTCTACGGTATCCACTATCATCTTTCTTGTTCAAAGGCAAGTTCTTTGATTTATTATTCTGATCTTCTTTGTGCTTTCTTCACATGTCACATTATTGCTGTCATTCCAGCTGTGTATTTATGGCCACATCCTCAGTTTGTGTGAAATGTTCTGCTCTTCATTGAAGGCTGAAAATCCTGATTTGTATAATATTGCCGAGTATTTCCTGATTAGAGTTTAATCCTCTGTATGAAGTTAAATTATTGGATTTCTGTTGGCTTTATGCCTAGCTGTGCAGGTTACAGCTGTATTCCTTCCAGAGTGGGCTGAGTTGTTCTGGGTATGATCTCTCTGTATGTATCTTCTTTGTACCACCTTTTGCTTACTTGCTTGAAAGTCTCAAAAGGTCATTGAATTCATTCTTTCTCAGATCGTCTTGTCAGGTGAGCATGCTAGGCTGTTTAACTTAAATACACAAAGGAAAAAAAACGTGCAAGGAAACCACTTCTGGCTTTTTCATTGATAGCCTGGGAGAGTGATGTCGCTAAGAACCACAAACGTTCAGGAAACAATATTGCTTGGGACTATTCAGGGAAGAAATGTTTCCTTTGCCCAGGTTCTCTGGGCTTGTCTTATTTTCTGTATATCTGCCAGGCTTATTTCGCTTATTTCTGTTAACATTTTCATCTGGCCTTCCTACTTAGCCTCTGGAAATTTTCTACTTTTCTAATTACTGCTGTTTCCTGTTGGATCTGGCTGGAGAATTTTTTTTTTTCTCCTGCTAGTTTTAGCCAACAAATTTTACTGAATATAATTTAACAGCTAATCCGTTTCCCTGTTGGAGCAGTCATGGAGTGACTGTGTTGATGGGTAAGAGAAGAACAGCTGATACCCTTTTCTTAACTTTTGTAAGGCATTTCACATGGTCCCCTGCAATGGTCCTTGCCTCTAAACTGGAGAGAGAGAGAGATTTGGTTGGATTATTCATTGGTTAAGGAATTGGCTTTATGGCTGTATTCAAGTAGTTGCATTCCACAACTCAGTTTCCAGATGGACACCAAGATGCCTCTCTGGGGTTAGTGCTGGAACCAATACTGTTTAAAATCCTTAATGACATAAACAGTGGGATTGAGTGCACTCTCAGCAAGATTTTGGGTGATGCCAAACTGAGCGGTGCAGTTGATAGGCTAGAGGAAATAGATGCTGTCCAGAGGGACCTTGACACTCTTGAGGGTGGTACATGTGGACTTCATGAAGTTCAACATGGCTCCATCAGATCTGGACAATCCCAAAGATGAAAAAAGGCTAGGTGATGAATGGATTGAGAGTAGTTCTGTGAAGAAGGATTTGAGAGTGCTGGTGGATGTGTAGTAGTACAACATGAGCTTGGTGGGGGCACTCGTAGTTCAGGAAGCCAACTGAACAGAGATGTGCATTAAAAGAGGCATGGCTAGCATCAGAAAGGCATTATACTTGTTATAATGGATTCAGATAAGAGCCTGCGAAAAAAGGCTGAGGGAGGCTTGTTCAGCCTGGAGAAGAGGAGGGCACAGAGGAGACCTTACCGCAGCCTTTCGAAACTTAAGGGGGGCTTATAAAAGAGATGGATAGAGACTTTTTACAAGGACCTGTACAGACAGGGCAATGTGTACTTTCTGCTGAAAGAGAGTAGACGCAAGTTAGATATAAGGAAGAAATTCTTTACTCAGAGGTTGTCGAGGCACTGGAACAGGCTGCCCAGAGAAACTTGTGATCAGCAGGGACAGTGAGAAATTAAGTTATAAAACTCTGAAGAGGGTGCTTTGAGAAGAAGGGGGAAAAAAGCCCTTCAAATTTTATTTTCAGCTGATGATAGTAACAGAAAGCAAGGAAATCATGTTTGTTTAGACTGGGCTGTTTTGTCAAGCAGTTCTTTCTGTGGTGATTGATGAAAGACTGCAAATTAACTTATTTCAGATAAACCTCAAAAATGGAGGTAAGAATGAATATATACTGTTTCTAATACAGTTTTGTTTGTTTGTTTTTTTCTCTTCTCAGCTTGTAATCACTATTTTGAGAAGCACCCTGGGAATAATGACCTTTTTTGCGAAGTGGAAGGAGCTGGATTTTGGTTCCAGAGAAAATCCATTGTCTCTGTATTGCAAAAGAAAGAACTCGCAAGTATGGATGATTTTATTTTGTTGTTCCCTTATGGTTTATGAAAGTTGTATTGGTTTGACAGTGACTTCTGTGAACGTTGCCTATGGAGACTAGTAGAAAGACTTCTTCGCTGTTGTTCTGGTATCATATTAGAAGTGGTTAATTGATATATGAAGATACTATAGCTGTCTTTTTTTCCCCATTGTCACTGAATGTTTTTATTAACAGAGGGCTCTCAGAAAGCAAGTGTGAGTTTCCGGCAATCTGCAGCAAATGAACGGAAGACTGAGCCAGAAACACAGCTAAGTGTAGGTACACATACAGTTTCTTCTTTACTAATAAAGCTTGAACTGTAAGAGTCTTCCATAATCATATCATATACTAACTCTAACTACCAGTTCTTCATGGTCAGTATATGTTTTTAACTCTACAAAAGAACGAATTTCTGAACTTAATGAAGGATTTTAGCAGATTAATGCGTGTAATCCAACTAAATGCTGTGCATGTTTGATATTTGTTTCAAGTTCTTGAAGAGCAGTCTTTGGTTTTGCAGGCAACCTATACTTTCCATGCCTGTCTTCCAGCCCTCTGCATGGCTCTCTGGACCCAATCCAACAGCTCTGTGCTGTTGTTGTTTATTTCAGAATTTAATTGGCTCACATCTCCATTATAAAAGACAAGTGCTTTAGTTACTTTTTGCATGGAAGTTGTCTTCCACTAATGTGACAAACTAACTTGGGATTAAAAATACCCCCTTGGTTGTGGGGAAAAAGAGGTCCTCACTTTTTTCTGCTGAGGTCTGTGTAGGGAGGTCTGTGTTACAACTATTTGCATAATAGTTGGGGTTGTCACTTTCTAATGGTATAGAAGAGGAGAGAGTTTCAACTGGCTCTGAGATTGAACTGTCTAGAAAGGCTGTTGAACAGCAGAATCACAGGAGAAGTGGAGAAAATGAGGAAAAGTGCTTATAGAAGTTCACATTCACATCACAGTTCAATACAATTGAAAATGTTTGTTTGGCATTCTGGGCTGCAGATTATCTGTATAGGAGTAGGAGTACTGCAACTTCCTGCAAAGTAGTGACATTCTTAATCTCTTTAATCTCTGTATGGTAAGAAGCAATAACTCATAGTTGTCTTTGATGTGTATGCTAGTTTTAAGGTTATAACAGTCTTGACACCATCATCACTGATAATCACTAATGATCATTTCACCAAAAAGATCCAAAACCTCATATTTTGGTTGTATAGCTATATAGGTATCCTTGGAGGGAACAGCAAAGAGATATTAGTAGTTTTTAAGACATTCATGGCTCTTTTTGAAGAACAGTAAAGTAACAGATTCCAAAGTGCTCCCAACACCTCCCAGCTTGAAAGAATTACTGGCACCCCTTTACTGGCACTTCTCTGCTGTACTGTGTACAGCTCTACATGGAAAATACAAGCTGTCTGCACAACCAGACTGTTCTTCAAGAACTGGAAACAAGGCTCTGCAATGCTTTGAAAGCTGTTGGATCACTAAATAAAACAAAACCAGAACAAAAAAACAGAAAAACTCACCTTTCCTTAAAGCTGAAGAAAAACATCCTGTGAAGTTATGCTTTCACATTATTTTATAGTGTTTTATTTTATGTTTTAATGCTAGAATGATTTATCATTACTCTATAAATTCTTATATATTGAAAGCTTGATTGGAACTGTTTCAAACTGCAGAATCTGCATGGGGCCACTTGTTGTGGGTTGTTTTTTTTGTGTGTGTTTGGTTGGTGGGTTTTTTTTTGTTTGTTTTTGTTTTTTTTTTTGTTTTTTTTGAGTTGTGCTGAAAATTAGGTTAAAAAAGAAGCAGGAAACTGGATGCAGGTTATTGCCAATGCTATGTTACCTACAGCAGCTAAGAGCAATAGCTATATTCTTACTTTGATATTTGTAATTTGTGCACACCTCAGATTGTCATGTGCTCAAACACAAAATCCTCTTCTAACTTGCAGAAAAGAAATTGAGATACTGGGATGGTATGGATGAGAGAAGGAAAAGAACATAAGGAGAGAGGGTTTAACAGTGTGTGCTGGCTGTGCTTGCAACCTGTGTCACTGCTGCATCAGTAGGCTCTTTTTTTTTTTTTTTTTTTTTTGCTGATCTGATCTCTTAAAGATAACCTATGGGATACTGTCTTTTGTTGACTACATGGTTAAAATAAAACTACGAAATAGAATTCAAGTATAATAAGTGTCCTGTTAAATTTTGTCAGCTACACTAGTATGGACCCTTCTCTTTGTACAGAAAAGAAAGGCTCCTAGCATCCTATAGATTCCTGTTTTAAAGTGAATAATCAAGAAAAAAACCTTGTTATTTATATCGGGTTACTTTCAGGTCTTATGTTGGAGCCAGAATAAAAATGCAGAAAAAATATTCATGCTTTTAGTAAAGATGATTTTAGAAAAATGAGTTAGGAGATAAGAAACATCCATTGCTGCTTTGGAAGAAGCAGCTTAACTTCATCCCAGTCAGACCATCACAGTTCTTGTCTAGTCACTTTGGAAACAATTTTCCATTCTTAATTGAAATCACTGGTAGTGGACACTATGCTACATTTGGATGGCTTTCTGGTGAGGCCATCTGGGATAATTGACCCTTCCTCTATCAAAGTGTGCACTTAAGCATGTTATTTCAATAGTGAAGTACTTTTATTTACTTTCTCCATGAGAGATGACCTGCCTTTGATCGGCAGCTGTGCCAGCTTTCTCTCTCTTCCAGCTAATATCCTTGGGCTTTGCAAGGCCCACTCCATAAACACTGCTGGTCTCACCACACACTTGCTTCCACTTGTCTTTTAGCTGCACTGGGGCCTTCCTAGATGGGGCTTTACAAGACTTTGGTCTTCAGAGCTGGCTCTGCTGAGACTCTTGTTTTCTCAGCTTTTTCCTAACCTGCTCTATCTGTTCCAGGGCAGATATGCACAGACACCTGTTATTTTCTTTGCCATATAACAGAAATAAGGGAATTACACTTGAAACACTTAAGAATGGACAAATAACAAGCCAGTAATGGAAGACGGCAGTTTCATTATCTGAACATTTCTGCCATTTTTTACTCTAAGCAAATAATATATCAAATTTCTTCTTAATCAAGATCTGCTAGTTAGTAGAGGAATTGAATGTATTTGCAAAGTCTCTTTAGGGCAGTATTTAGGGCAGCTGGGAATATTTTGCCAGCTGTCTGATGTCTTTTTGCCAGACTCTCTCAGACCTGGATTAAAGTTGACTATATATGCATTTAAAAACAAAAGAAACTTTTGCATTAAAATTATTAGGACTTTCAAGACATAATACAATTCTTTTAACCGTCTTGTTTACTTAAATTGCTATTTTTGTACAGACTTGTTTCTAAAACAGATTCAGAACAGAAAAGAATTACCTTCAATTCAGACTGTGCTTTAATGTGAAGGGCTCTTACAGTTTACTGTGGCAAGAAAATAAATATTCATGTACCAAAATTCTTGTCAGCAGCAATCACTTGCGTATTAATCAAAACAGACTTGCTATAACAATGCAAATTGCTTGAAAATTTTGTCTTCAATCTTCTTTAAAGCACATTTTTTGCTTTCAAGTGTAGAGTACTCTAAAGCAAAAGCTTTCAGTGCTGTGTGTATGTAAGTATATACATACTAAATTAGGAGTGGTTATAGTCACTCTTCCCCACTATCAGTTCCATAAAAATATTTTCAAAGATACAACCATAGATAGGGAATTGAAGGTATTTCAGAGATTTCTGAATTTTTGAGTAATACTGGGTTTGCTTTTTTATCAGGCTGACTCTCAAAAAGACCAAGAATCATTGGATGACCATGAAAGCACATCTGAAGGTAAGAATAATGTTGATTATCAGTATTGTAATTATAATGGATTAGTAGGTCAGCAAGCTCTTTTATTGCCTTCTAGCTTAGCGCGTTCATCTAAGAAGCATGTGGAAAGATGCCTTCCTCTATGGTGCTGTGGCCCAACTCAAGCACATTTGGAAGTCTTTGGATAAAATTATTTGTTATGGGTCTTACTAAAAAGCTATGTATGTATATTCAGAAAATAAGTACCACAGTGAAATGCTGTTTTACTTGCACTTAGTAGCTTTAATGAATGATCAGGGTATATATCTTAAACTGCATTTGTTCACCTGAGCTTGTTTATTTGTTTATTTTTCTGAAGAGCCGAGCGTAGCACACGTTTCCATTCAGACACGAATCAGTCATTTAAAACGTCCCAAGACAGGAAAAAATAGCCAGGAATCTGGACCTGAAATATCGCAAGGAGATGAGGAAAATGTTCCTCGTGCATCAGCAGGCAGGTAAAGGAGATGATTTTTTATTATTTTTTATTCTTTTGCTCGGGCAGTCACCAATTATAGTAGTTTTTCCCACTGTGGTAACTAGAATTTCTTCTGTTTTATTTATACTTTGCTTGCTTGATCTTAAAATTACTGTAGATAAAGCCTGTTGTGAGAAAAGAAATTGAAACATATGGAGAATGATAGCACCAAAACATCCATTTCTGATACAGATACTGGAAATAACTATAATAAAATAGGGAGGCATTAAGTTGTATTTATAAGTGAACTTTGTTCTATCATAGATTGGTCATCATTAGAGTAAAAATATCTGTACTCATACAGCACAGACTATTGCTGTAATAACTGGAGGTGTATCTGCAGTGCTGTGCAGTCTGGGAGACATCTCTGTCTCTGACCTCTTGTTATGCTGGCATAAAATAAAATCTGACTGGGGTCTACATATAACTATTTGCTACAGGCCAGAACTTCCCACTCGCACATCTAAACGCTTAGAAGTTATTGAGGAAGAACCTGAGGTTGATGTTGAAAGTGGTGAGGAAATGATCACTTCAGAAGAGGACCAGAGTGTATTAGAAACTGAGCTACATACATCACCATCTGAGAAGTTGAGTGAGAAGGAGGTAAGATGGTTTCTAATAATCACAGGAGATGACTGTATTCAGAGTGTGGCTACAGTTTCCATTGAATATGTTTCCTTGCTGCCTTGATCTATGTGATTGTTCAGTTTTTGCACCAATGCTTTGTTGAGTAGCATATCGGAGAAGCTAAAACTTGTACAGAATTACTGATAATAGAAAATTCTTTTAAACTTATTGCATCAGGCATGACATTGCTAGCTGTTTGAGGGAAGGGGTTATCTCTCTCTGCTCTGTGCTGATGTAGCCTCACCTCAAGCACAATGTGTAGTTTTTGGCAGAATATAAAAAGAATATAAAACTATTAGAGAGCATCTAAATAAGAGCTGTGAAGATGGTGAAAGGTTGAGAGGACGAGATGTTTGAGGAGCAGCTGATATCTTTGGTTTGTTCAGCCCAGAGAAGAGCAGTCTGAGTGGAGGCATCATGGCAACTTCAGCCCCTCATCAAGGGAGCTGAGGGGCAGCACTGAGTTGTGCTCTCTGGTGACAGTGGCAGGGCCCAAGAGAATTGATGAAGAGGCCTCATGGGAGGGTCAGGTTGGTAATTAGGAAAAAGTTCTTCACCAGAGTGTGGCTGGATACTGGAACAGGTTCCCTGGGATGGTGGTCATAACATAAAGCCTGTTGGAATTCAGGAGATGTTTGAAGAAGTGATCTTGAAGGTAAGATTTGGCTTTTGGATGTTCCTGTGTGGAGTCAGGTGCTGGAGTTGATGATCTTGTGGGTCCCTTCGAAATCACAGTATTTCATGATTTTTTTGAAGTAGAGTTCTTAGGCTCTTCAGCAGAATAAATGTTTAGCTTGTTTATTGACATAGCGTTCTTGATTAATTTGAGCTTCTTAGATATTGCAGAGAACTGGAATAAGGTCAAGGTCTGATCCAGCACCTCTGAAAAAAGGGAAAAAGATTAACTGAAGAAATCAATAGGTGATGTGCTTCACTGACAACTGTTGCCTCTTTCTTCTCACTGTAAAGCTTGCTTGGCTTTATAGATAAAAGTTGGATTTAAACAAAGTCTTGTTACTGTATACAAGCTTAAATTTAGATCTTGGAGTATCCTTAGTGCCTGATGATACCTACAGGATTTTATATTCTTACTGATTTCTGAGAAAGTGGAAAATAAACTGTGCTGGGCTCATCATCTTGCATATCAAGGAATGATTGTAGCATATATGCTACTCGGTTTGGCTGTTAACTGTAAGCTATAGTCAGAAACTTAGGAGAGGTAACAATGCCAAGTTAATGTGCTGGATTAGTAATTGCATAGCTGGTATGTGCTGGATTTACTATGTATTTCAAGCTACCTGAAGGTAGGTGCTTTTCTTACTAAAGAACAAATTTACAACACATACACTGCTTGTGTTAGGGATAAATCTTGGCATAATCTTGACTTTAAAATGTAATTTTTAGGGAACTCCATCTGAATCTCTTAATGGGGAGGTAGCAGAAGAAACTAGTAAGACCTTCATTATCACTGAAGAGGAAACTGCAAGTGAAGTCCTAGGAGTTGAATCAAAGTTGCAGGCTGAGAGTCAAGAAGAACCCTTAACACTGCTTGTTCCATTAATCCTTGAGTCTTCAACAAAGCCTTCAGAAGACACTGTGTCAGAGAAGGTGAGAGAATTGAAACAAAATGTTGTTTTTCATTTGGAATGTACATATTTTGCTGTTTCCTCTTTCTGTTATGTAACAGTTAGGAGGAGGCCCCCACCACTGTACGAAATTCTTGGGAGATGCAGTTACTAGGCCAGATGATGCAAATCCATTGACAAAATATACTACCATTTCTGCTTTGATATGCAGAAGTGGGGCATATATTTACGATAATTTTCTCCAGTATCCCTTGGCAGTACTGAAACAGCTCTTTCTGAATTGTTTGTTGGATATGTCTGAAAGCAACATCTATATTTTATCTACTACATCTTCACTGATTGAGTATACAAGCAATTAATTACTGGTAAAATACTCTTCAATAACACAGATTTTACCATCAGTGGTTTTGAAACACTGGTATTTTTCCATGGGTATAATTTCAGAATATGTCTACTCTTTTTTTTTTTTTTTTTTTTTATAGTTTGAATATGAAAACATAGTGGGGTACTCTGGATATCAAATTCAGTTCACAAAATAGTTTTGTGCAATGAGGAGGAGAGGGTTGGTTAATTGACTGTATATGCATTAATGGGAACTGTTGAATGCCAAAATATCCTTTGTAGTTGCTAGCTGAGGTTAAAAGTTGTTCATCCTCTTCTATCTTAAATTAATAATCCCTTTGTTTTGGACACCCTCAGGTTTTAAATGCAAATGATTCAGAAGTACTGACTGAAGAAAGTGCAATGGTGGAGAAGAAGGGCATTGAGGAAGACAAGCAAGAATCTGAAGAAAAAAAATCATCCACTGAAAATGTAAATGCTTTAACATCAAAGGAAGAAGTCTCAAACAATGGGCTACCAAACTCTACCAAAAGTGAAGCAGTTAAAGAAGCTGATTCTGAAAGCGTGGCACGCAAACCAGCTTCCTCAGTGGAAGATCAAAATGAGGAAGCAGAGCAGAACTCACAGGAGGCTTCTGTTGCTTTGGGTCAGAGCTCCTTGATAGTGGTTGAACTGGAGAGTGTTTCTTTT
Organism: Meleagris gallopavo; assembly: GCF_905368555.1. Classification (NCBI taxonomy): domain Eukaryota; kingdom Metazoa; phylum Chordata; class Aves; order Galliformes; family Phasianidae; genus Meleagris; species Meleagris gallopavo. The sequence goes on from NC_139435.1 coordinate 24,429,380, forward strand.
CAGCAGCCTTCTGGACAGGAAGGACAGAAGAACCAGACAGAAGAGCACTTGGAGGAGTCTTCTGAGCAGACAGAGCAGTACACGCAGACAGAGCAGTACACGCAGACATCAGAGCGGGCGGCTGACAGCAGCTCTGAGGAAGCAGAAATTGAGGTGCCCGTTGTGGATCGGAGAAACTTGCGGAGAAAGGCCAAAGGTTACAAAGGTCCACCCAAGAAAAAAGGAAAGCCGGCTTAAAATAAGTTGTTAATTCATCTATTTGTACAAAAAAAACTTATGTAAAACACTAGGGTGTAACTGAAACATATAGGACACAGACATTCAAAATAAATACTGGGTTGGACTTCCTTTTGAGATTCATCACCTTTGCTCAAGATTTCTTAAATTTTTAACCAGTAGACATTGATCTTCTTCAGAGTATGAAAATAAGCAGCTCGTCTCCTTCTTTTATAAAGCATACATGCTAAATAAAGTTGTGCTAGCAAAGGAACAGTTTGCATATTTCAGGTGTCAGTCTTGGAAGGAAAAATGAAGTGTGAAATTCTGGCTTTGTTAAAGTTACTAAAATTTTCATAGAATTTCATGAGGCCATTCATCACAAATTATTTTAAAAGAATTTAAAACATTCGAGTGTTCTGCATCTCTCCGCAGTAGAGAACAAGAAACATCCCTCCTCTCTTCTTGTTAACTCCCCACAGGCTTTTTCAGATGAGATTAGAAGAATGCCAGATTGTAATTCTAGGTCTCAAAATATACAAGAAGTTATAACTCTGTAGATCAAAACAGCATAATGGAGCATCTATCCTTCATTGAGTCAAACTGGAGAGAATGGCTCTGCTTCTGACTCCAAACTAGCAAATTTGATTTGCTAATCACTTGAAACAGCTGAGTTACCAGTAACAAAAGCAGCGCAGCATCTACCATAGCACACACCTGAAATAAAGTTTAGAGTTTAGAGTTGTGTGCACAGTAAACTATATCTGTAGCTTCCGAAGTGAATGTCTTATTAAGTGTGAGTTTTCCCAGAATGTATGGAGTGAGGGCTCCAGTACACTTACGAAATTGTTTGAACAGCCTTCCTAACTACTTGCATGTGCTGAATGGATACTTGCTTACTTGTTATGTTATGGGACAAGACAATTTTTGATCTAGTATTGGTCTGATTGGAAGTGGTGCTTTGTGTTTTCCGGATAATTAGCTGATGCTGTTAAAATGTTGTAACTGCCAGGTATGTGACTCCTGTGAACTCTGAAATTTCAGGTGATTGTGACATTTATTAGTGTCAAAGTATTAGTGGATGTTTCAGCGAATGCTTTTTTTTTTTTTTTTTTTTTTTTTCCAAACTTCTATGCCTTTAGGTGTTATCAGGAGATTGTTGCAAATATTTGTGATTCCCACTTCCTTTTTGTAAATTGATTGTAATTTCTAGACGATTCCCAGTTCATAGATCTTACTAAAAACAGGAACTAAACCTTGCTATATACAAGCAGAAATACAAACAGGCTATTATGCATATTTATTTTCAGAAATTCTCCTAGCAAAGTATATATTTAATATAATTTGTCAGCTTTACATTGAGTTACTCCTTAATTTGCAATATGTTTATATCAGTAAGTGAAATTCCTCTTGTAAAGAGCTGAAAAGTAAGGAATAAGAAAGAACAGTGGTTCTAGTAACATGAAATCACACGGCTATTTGCCGTGCTATCTAATCTTAGATTAATAAACTAGTCTCCTACTGTGACTTGGAAGTGCTGGGCTTCTGAAAATTGATATTAGGCTTCGCTTGAATAGTTGCAGTGCTGTCTTAATTTTTATCCCTCCATGAAGCTGAAGTAAGAATCTATTTTATGCCTATAGTTTAAGCCTATTTATAAAGTGTTTTAGCTAAGATGTACTCTTATTATTTATTTCACCTGTTGAAGTACAATCCTATTTTTAATCTGTTAAAAAAAAGGCTTATGTGGGAGGTGTTGCTTTTGTTTTTATTAGACACATGTATTACACAAATTTTTGATTCAAACTTCAGAGTTCAGAGTGGATAAGATAACTGAGTTTGTTGGATGTTGAGCATGGTTGTAACTCCCTGTCAACGTGCAGTTACTACTTATGAACACTGCAACTGACAAATGTTCAAGATCTCTTATGGTTGTTTGTAAACACATTCAAGTGAACCTTAAGAATTCCTAAAACTAATTAAACATTTTTTATATAGCATATGGAACAAAACTTGTTACCGATAGTATGATTTGTCTTATAATGCAAAGTTACTGTAGAAAAACAACAACAACAACAACAACAAAAATACATACAAAGCACACATCTGTTACATTGCTAAGGATGAACCTGATAGTTTAAAAAATGCTCTTTGTATGCAGTTTTTAGTCATTCATTTTGTGTTTGCTAGAGCAAACTTTACTACGTACTAATCTGTTAAATACTTCAATTGGTACAAATATATTCACATTCAAGAATTCTGTTGTTCACAAACAACTGGGAGCCACTTATTTCCCTTAGATGGATTTTTTTTTATGCATATGTTTGTCATTTGGTTTTCCCTGTAAGGATGGAAAACCCGTTGTGAGAAGGTTATTTAACTTCTGATATTTCTTTTCGTGGCTAAGTTGGAACTAGTTTCAATTAGTATCTTATTCTTTGGACATTTATGTATTGAATGCAGGGAAAACAGAATTATTAAATGAGGTCAGTCTTGGTTTCTGCTGAAAACAGTCAGGTATCTGATCAAATTCCAGAAAGTTTTGAAATACTGAGCTAAAATTCATGTCTTTGGGTGTACTCTTGGGTAGCTAGCTCTGTTTGTTTGGGGTACCTGAGATAGTAGCTAATGGCCTGATTGTTATCTACCTATTGTGGGCAGTCATGGTGCAATTAGCAGTTCTAATAAGCAGTATGGTCTTGAAATCTAGAAATAGTTCTTAACTGTGATCACAGGAGTACTTCGAGCTAGAGTGGAGTTTGTTTCTCTAATAATTTCTTGGGCATCAGTTGTCTTGCAGTAAATATTGAGTAGCCAGACCAAACTACTGATTTAAATAATAGTTTGTATTGTTGTGATGATTGTCCAGTTGGAACAGTAGTTTAATAATCTATACCTTTCGTTACATTGAAGCAAGGAAACTTATCTGACAGCAGTATCGACTGAAATGTTTTACCTTGGGAAAAACTGTTTTATGCCTTGACAGTTTTTCTTTTGTCGGTTCACTGTCTGACTTGAATTGCTAAAGAATTTAAGATCTTACCACACCAGCAACCAATGATTAAAACATCAAGTTCATTTGTTTGTACCAGATACTGTTACGGTATGCTGAGAACTAGATGTGTATGGTGAAAGCGAGCAGTATTATTTTGAGCTTTATTTAGCCTGGGAATGGAGTTTAAAGAATCTTTATTTGTGATTTCAACCTCACACTTAAATAGTAAATGGTTTTGTGTTTGAATGCATCACTTGTTAAAACGTTTCTCTTGTACTGCTGCTTAATTTTCAATAGAACTTGCTTTGTCTCTCATGGTTTTTTATGGTTTCTTCATTTCTTGCAGAATTCTTGTTTGCCATTCTTATGTTCCATAGCCCTTTACATAAAAATATGTATTTATTCCAATTTGGTTTAAATTTGCTTTAAATAGGTCATACTTTGTTTGTTGGTGTACTTCTTTTCCATTTCATTTGTGGGTGTCAGTAATCAAATCGATCATTTAGAACTTATCAACACTACTGGGATGAAAACAGCAATAAATAGGCCTAAGTTTCATCCTTTCCTCGAGTGACCGTTAAAAGATATTACCATGGGGATATACTTCTATATTTATTTTCATGAATGTGGTGTTAGATGTTTTTTAAACTAGTGTTTATAAATCCTATGAAAAATGTGATGCTGTTCTAGAGTACTGTACTTAGAGCTAGTTAGTGCGTTCTGAATTTTCCTTTCTTTGTATTGTCTTGACTGCTTTGGAAATGTTTTGAAAAAGTAATAAAACTTATTTTGTGATTTATTTTTAAGTATTTGATTCCTTTCTGCTATGCAGGAGGCATCTTTTAAAGTGGTTTAATTCACTAGAACAAAACAGTGTAGTTACATTAGGTGGTATTTTGCAATCTATTATCTTGCAATCTGTCTGCTACCGAAGAGCTTTAAATGCTGTAAGCATATTCATTGAAAAAGAATTCCTGTACTTTAAAAAAAAAAAAAAAAAAAACCGTATTAACTTATGCATCTTACGAAGCAGCCTATTCTACAGCTTTTTAAGTATGTTTACTGTATGCATTTTGCAGTTCCCATCATCCTGCAGTACTATGATCTTATCAACTCTGTATAGTGTTTAAAATGTAATTTTATTTGCAATAATTGTATTACTCAGCCAACAAGTCATGTATTTACAACACAAAATATAGTAGTGCTCTTGAGGCAGCTGAGTTTATTCATGTTATTAAAATGCATTAAAAGGTAATGTAACATTTTGACAAAATGCCCTCTCCCCAAGCAAATTACTTACTAGCTTGTGACCTGCTTTTAGTTTTGAATCACTTACCATTGCAGAAATAGACAAGAACCATAGTCAGTTACAGTACAGAGTCCAGTCTAAGGCAAACTGGTAAACTAACAAAGTAGCCTGTAAGAGAGGGAAACAGTTAAAGTACTGCTTTTGTAAGATGGTGTAAGAGAAATCACAGAACGTGCAGAAGCAGGAGGCTCCTGGCTAGAGTTCCTGATCTGGAAATGCTGTTACGGTCATGAACATGATTGGAGCATCGCTTGTACATGAGGCTGAGAGTTTAGTTAAAAGGTCTGAGGCTGGGGCAGCAGACATCTTTCCCTTCTGTACAAATACCTGCTCTGAGGGCATAAAGATGGAACCAGATTCTTAGTGGAGCTCAGTAACAGAATCACAGAATCAGAATCACAGAACGAGAAGCAGTGGCTACAAACTGAAAAAATTCCATTAAACTTCCTAACTTATAAACACTCAGGGTGGTCAAACACTGGATCTCATTGCCCATCGCAAGTCACCATCCCTAGAGATAGTTAAAACCTGTCTGAACATGGTCCTCAGACCACTATAGTTGACTCTGATTTAAGTAGGAGGCTTAGACAGTTTCGGCAGGTTCTTTCAAATTTTATCTGCCATCATCTGATACTCTGCTTATTCCTGTAGCTTGTTGCAGGCATGACAGGTGCAAGTAGCTGCCTCTTTTGTGTTTAAAAACAACCCCCCAGACTTCTCACTATTTGGCTTCTGAAGAACCTTGAGCTTTGTTTGAAAGTCCCCTCTTACAATGTTGTCGGAATAAGAGGGTTCTCATAAACTGGAAAAAATTAAGGATTTTACTTCAAATTTGTGCTTAAAAGCTCCTCTGCTTGAACTGAAGTACTCTGTAAAAATAGGAATAAATGGTGTGTATATCAGTGTGTGTTTGTAGTGATAGATGGTGCCTAGTTTATTTACCACAAAATTCTTGTCTGGAAGAAGTCAGTGTAAAAGCAGTTTTTGTTTCCTGTATTTTGAAGATGGAAGCTAAATATACACTACCAACTGATGCTTGCGACTTCAGTTTCACTGTAATGTTTCTTAAAAGCACCCAAGATTGCTGTGGTGAATTGTAATATCAGTACTGTTGTGCCACTCTCACATTACTGCCTTCTGATATTTAAAGGAATATTACAAACAGGAGGGAAATCAACTTTCTACACAGGCCGATAGCGACAGGACAAAGGAGAATGTTTTAGTTTTAAACTAAAGGAGGGAAGATTTAGATTAGGTGTCAGGGAGAAGTCTTTCACTGAGTAGGTGGTGAGGCACTGGTACAGGCTGCCCAGAGAAGCTGTAGATGCCCTATCCCTGGAGCTGTTCCAAGATTGGGCTGCATGGGGTGTTGGGCAACCTAATCTAGTATCTGATCTAGTGGCTGGCAACCTTGCCTGGGGCAGGGGGGTTGCAACCCAGTAATCCTTGAGGTCCCAAGCCATTCTGTGATTCCCTTCCTGCACACTCACATAGCATTTGTGATCCAAACCCATCCTTCTCCAGGGCAAATACCAAACTGAGAGTTAAATTTCTAATGTCAGTCTGCAGCAAGACTGCATTCTTCCACACCCCAACTGCATTCCCAGCAGCAGGCTGCAAGTTCTTACGTATCTCCATAACTTCAGCTTTACAGTAAACCATCGCAGGAGATAATGGCTGTACTTCCTGTCACTAGGGATGTGAGCTAAATATTTACAGAAAATAATCTAAGCCGCTTGACTGCTGCTCTAGAATCACGAAGAGTAAGATCAAATCCGTAACATAGTAGCAAAACATAAAAATTGAATCTCTTTATTTGGACAGTGGTTAGATAAAGAAACAGATTTTAAGTATAAAAATCTGAACAGTCTTTTCTGGCACACTTAAGGGGTCAGCATGCCTGACTGGTTGAAGGTTCCAGAGATCTTCCAAAGTTGTTGAAACTCCACTGATTTTGTAGAAGGCAGTGTCCAGTGTGTAGTATCAAACAAGCAGAACTGCATTAATACAGCCATCATTTTCTGGATTGTTTGTTACTTGTGCATATTTTCCTAAAGAGAAAAGGAAATTAAAAGTTATATAGTAAATTACAATTCTTCCATTTTGAAAATTTAATCCACAAGGCCCCTTGGAAGTGGAAGGAATTCCTGTTTCAAAATTGAATGCACTACAAATCTAATGCAGCTCATCAGCTTTCTGATCAGCTGCAAACTTCAGTTCTCAAAATATCTTGCTCACGCTGTCTTTATAACATACACAGAACCTCGAGGAATTCATAAAAATCATAGGTTCTGTCATAGTCCAAGTCAGCCTCATTGTTAAAACAAGTTACTCAGATTCGATGAAGATGTTTGTGCACATGACTTTCACTGAAAACATGGCATAATCATTCATAATTCACATGGATAAATCTTAACAGCCTTGTAATACTGCTTGATATGATTGCTTATGTCCTGCAAGTCCTTTTTCTGATCTTCACCTAATTTGATGTTCAAAGTGTGAACTGAAAGCCTAAGATTAAAACTTTTCAAAGCTGTCCCGGAGTTGCCCCTGCTACAACCAAAACTCAACAGGGATAAATTATTACACTTTACAAGACGTGGGCTTCTCAATACACTCAGGCAATAAAGACTTAAAACTTGTTCTGAAGTGCTGCTACTAGATAAAGTACTTACCCCAAATAACTTTGCCCCCTTGTGTCACGAGGCCCAGTTCACTCACATTCACTTCAATGACAGTACCTTTGGTAATTACACCCAAACTTGTATACAAAGGAGAAGAAGGATTCTTTTTTACACCAAGGATAGGCAGGCAAAAAGTAGCTTTAAGTTCAGGATGTGTCACATGTGCCTTCTTGAAACGTAAGCCCTGTAGCACAAGGTGTTAGAAAACATTAGTATATACTTCAAGTCCTCACAGCTAATTTAACACTTCTAGCATTACATCCTCAGGTTTATGCATTTTATGAAACCGGGAAGAACAAAACAAGTCAGAACACAGAAAGTAATTTGCTTACTATAGAAGGCTTGTTAAGAACGTGATTAATGACGAAGTTAGGTACTTTTTTTTTTAAACAGCTAGTTTCAGAATGCAGTTTCTTTAACAGTAATAAAACAACAATCGCTTCCACAAATAAAGTGCATTTCATGAAGAAGTGAGGTGTTCATTGTAAAGCATTACCAGTTTTTAGACTTAATTTTTTTCCTTCATACTTGTAAACCTGAAAATGCTTTTCATGTATTGTGAACAATTAAACACTCATCTATTACACCTCTTTCTGTCTAGGTAGCTGTACACTGTAATGGGGACTTTATCGCTAAATACAATATCACTTTGTGTGTCAATAAAATCTATCCAAGGCTTCTACTCAGTATTTATATAAATAAACTACACTGTCATAATGAATCTGATTTTTCTTCTGTGCTGCTAGACTGCTAAGGCCTGTACACTGTTACTTGTATTTGTGGAAGAAAAGGCCAGGCAGATACAACAGCTACTTTGCATACTGTCACCACTACTGTGCATTCAGCTTAGCTAACAAATCAGAAGGAGGGAGTACTTGAGTCTGACAGGTTAGCCCCTGCAGCTGACAGAATCCTAGTAGCTTGAAAAAGAAAGAAGCTTTTGAAGTGCTTCTGCTGAAGATCTTCCCATGCTAATTTGAGAACTTATGGCTTTAACTTATTAATGTCATCTCAGTTATGGGAGTCTGGATGTAAATATTCCAATGCAGACAGAGACTGCAGGGGTACCTCCAGCTAGTCTAAGTTCAGATTTCAGAAAGGAAAGTAATACGAATTTTCTAAGTCAGTAGTAATCAAGTGCATTGTCATAGAAGAAGTTCCTAGATGAAACTTCATTCTACTTCATCTAGCTTTCCAGATGGTCTTTAAGGTCCCTTCCATCCAAAGCCATTCTGTGTGATTCTTTGCCAAACCCCAAACAGTTAAAATAATTACTACCAAAGTATCTGAAAGTTTCAAGAACATTACCATTGGTCGAATGAATCGTTCATACTTAGGAGGTTTCCTAGTAAAGCCATCTCCAACAAAACAAACTTTCGTAACCATTCTCTTCCAGGCCTTCTTCTTTCTCTTTCCTGTACGAATCACCTTTAAAACTTCTGTTTCTCCCTGCGCTCGGACCTTTGGCAAAGGAACCTCCCATTTCCCCTATAGGAAACACAACTGTTATTAGGTATGTGCCATTTCTAAATGAAACAGGATAGTCAAAGTATAAAATAAAATTTAACTAATCAGAGTAGCTGTAAACCATGTGTTTTATGCAACTAATAGCTACTTATAATAGCTACTTATTTTAATTAGCATTTAAGCTTATGGAAATCAAGACTTTGCATATGCTTACTTTGCTCAAGGCGGCTATGCTATGCAAAGTTTTACCTTTTGTACAAGATCAATAATCAGACCTTGCTTGTAAGCTGGATGCCACTTAAGCATCAATAACACAGTGATCATCACCACAGGAAATACTAAGTATCTGAATTTTAATCCAGCTACTTACAGCTTTTTCTTTTCGTTTCTGTTTGATCATGTTAGAGAGAACCTTAGCCCGGGACTGGCCCTCTCTGTCCAGCAGATATGCTGGTACAGCTCCTTTAGGTGTTTTTTCCTCATTCTTTTCCTTTGTATTTCTCTTCTCATGCATCTTAATTCTTCAAGGAGAAACAAACAGCAACAGCAACACAATATTAAGAACAGAAAAGAAGCAAGTTTTGAGATACAATAGCTTAGGTTGTGCCTATTCAAAATATTCTTTAAAGGAAGAACAGAGTTTACATTTAAGGAACAGAGCCCAAGTACTTTTCATAGGAAGCCAATAGTTTCTCTTAACACAACAGCTGGCAGATTAAAGCCCTCTGAAGCCTGTCAGTTTGTTCAGACTGTAATACAAGACACTTACCAAGGAACTGCCTTAAAGCAAAGGGCCTAACAGACAAAGCCAAGCCTATTCTGTAGTCATACTGCCATTAGATTGAAAGCCAATAAAGTGTTTTTGTATTCTGCCACAATTACGTTATTGCAATTGCTATTACTAATTAATGCATGTACTAAGGAATGCTTTTAGGAAGAGTGTTCATTGCAATGGTAAAAAATAAAAAATAAAAAAGGCACTGAGAAGAGAGGACATCAGAAGTGTCTTAAGCACTCTGTAACAGCATTAAGCAAGATGTAAGAAGTAAAAGGTGCCACACAGCTGACAGCCAGGCCTTTGTGGCAGTCTCAATCCCGCAGACGCCGTGCAGAAGCACAATGCCAGGACAGCGCTACTCACGTCTTCTTCATCTGGATCTTCTCGGCATGCCGCTGCTTGTGGTACAGCTTGGCCTTCAGCCCAATCATCTTCTTGGCCTTCCTGGAGCGCTCGTGAGCCTCGCGCCCTTCCTTCTTCCTCTTTCTCTCATGGTAGTCCAGCCGGTAGCCGTACCGCTTGCGGTGCAGCTCGATGTGCTCGTTCTGCGGCTGTGGGCACAGGACAGCGCGTTCAGTGCCTCACGCCACTGGACGAGACCGGAGAGCACCCCATCCGCACGGGACAGCGGGGCCGCCTCCGTCCCCGTCCCCGTCCTCCGTCCTCCGTCCCCCGTCCTCCGTCCCCGTCCCCGTCCTCCGTCCTCCGTCCCCCGTCCTCCGTCCCCCGTCCTCCTGTCCCTGTCCCTGTCCCCGTCCCCCGTCCCCCGGCCCCACCATGGCGGCGGCCGCACGTCCCGCTCACTCCACGCCGCTCGCCCTTGCGCAGCGAAAAGGGCCGTCCCTTCTTCAGGCCGTCCCGGGTGGAAACGCGCCCTGCGGCGCTTTGGTTCCGTCTTGAAGACGGGCGGCACCCTGCTCTGCCAAAGGGTCTGCGACCCGGCTCGGTGGGGCAAGAAAGGGGCGAAACGAACAGAAAAGGCCGGAGTGGCTGTTCGCCCGCCTGTGCCTGTCAGCCGGCGGTGGGAGTGAGGAAGGCAGGGCCGCGGGGGAACGCAATGAGGAGCGCACCTTCCGGTGCGACGAGGCGTCTGCTGGGCCGGCTCGGCGCTGTTGTGCAGTGCGACGGACACCGTGGTGCGCCCTGCGGCGCTTTGGCCATGTAGCGTCTGATTTTGTCTGCTTTAAAAAGCATACTTTTCACCGCCTTCAAGAGCAAAAGAGTGCGTTCCCGGAACCAGCACTCTGTGTGGAACGCGTTGCTGCGTGTTCTGCTCTGCTAGCTGCGGCTTTCCATGGGAAATGCGCTCGCAAACCGTGAGTGTGTGTGGCTGTGCCGTGTGGTGAAGGACCCACAGTACTGCGACTGCAGTCTGACGAGAGAAAGAGCGATCCGAGGTGAAAAGCTGTTGAGTTCCCTCATGTGTTCATGTGAAAACAGCGCCCACAAAGGACAGTACAGCTTCCAGAAAGCAATAGGCCTTCGGTGCAGTGCTTATCTTATTTTATTTTTTGGCAGAGAACGTCTTTAGAGACAGCAGCCAGGATGTGGAGAATCATGAGGAAGCTTTCAGGGAATGCATTGAAATTGTCAAGTTTGTGCAGTCAGGTAAACGCCTTCCCAAATTGTAATACTTAATGCGTGTATTTAAAAAGATCACCTAAGTTACATCGAGTAAACCATTTTATTGCATTTTATTTTATTTTGGTCTTTTGAGATAAAATAAGTAACATAAACTCTTGTTGAAGTCAGGCTTCTCATGTGGAAGTTGTGTCATTTTTTTTCTAAAGTCTTTTAAACACCTCTGATACACAACATTTTTTACTGTTGCATTTGTATGGTATTTAGGCACGTGTAAAATGCTGTGGCTGCTGACTACTTGTTTTGATAATATCACACATTTTTACTGGGCTTCCCGAATACAGTTTTGTTTGCACACTTGTTTGAGCTCAGGCTGTGCTGCTACTTCCACACTGGTGGCGATTTCAGTTTATGTAAAGACCTAATGAGCATCAGTTGATTCAGATCACATTTATATTTTGTTTTGTACAACTGGAAAAATTATGCATGTGGTTGCCCAAGGATGCCCCATCCCTGGAAGCATTCAAGGCCAGCCTGGTCTGGTGGTTGGTGACCCTGCACATAGCTGGGGGGTTGAAACTAGATGATCGTTGTGGTCCTTTTCAACCCAGGCCATTCTATGATTCTATGATTGTATGCTTACAAATTAATAATGAGTTATGGTTATTAGTTCATTATTGTGATAGTTGTGTGTTCTCTATTTCCTTCCATTGCCAGCATGCATGTTTCAGGAAGCCAAAAGTTATAGTCCTAAGTGTGACGCAGCAAAACAGCAGTGAAAGGAACTACAGCTCTCCATCCGGTATGCTTTCAGATTGTATTTTTATTCTTCTGAATTTAATTTATGACTTACTAGTGGGAGTTACTTAGAAGTGAGTATAATTGCCTTCAAAGTTTCATTGATAACATTTGGCATTTGAAACACAGAGTTAAAAGTTCAAGGAAAGAATGGTTTTGAATTGCTGTTGTTTTCTCAGTGGTTTTGTAGTAGAAGGATTTAGGAAATAAGAAAAAGGGAAAACAGGTGGAAAAGCCAGATTAGCTATGAAGGATGCAGTAATCCCTGTCCAGTTGCCTGAAGTATTAATACTAATAGGTCATTGGCTAATTGATGATAGCCAGCATGTTGCACAAAAGCAAAGAGAGACATCTATGGTTGAATAGAAGGAAGTCTGAAGTTACCATCATTCTCTTTTCTTTGCAGAGTTAGGACGAAAGAGAATTGTGGCCTGGTTAGTTACTGCTTCTTCAGAGTTCACCAAATTTCACTGATCTGATGACACTTTTTTTTCCTTGTGTTGTTTTTTTCCTGTTATTTCCAAGTTCAAGCTCTGAAGAGTTCTGTGTGTGAAAGAGATTGAGAAATGTTTTGAAAGTGAAATACATATCTTTAGTAATTTGGGATGGGTGAGAATTAGGAGTTTTCAAGAGTTGTGGCTCTGAATCTTTGTTTCAGATAAGCTTTTTAGGAGTTTTCTTAATTCACTTAATTTTGTTAAAATCAATAATTTCTTGTTGGGATCAGTCTGGCAAGTCTTTTGTTTTCTTTGTCTCCAGGAGATGTTAAATCTCTGCGTTCTGTCATTAATCCTCATATATCCAGGTACGTCATTGTAGCTTATTCTCCCTATGTAACTGATAGTGAGAGGAACTGATGTAGTACAATGTCAAGGGCGGTTGCTATTGGTGTTACTTAAATACATGTTTTAAATTGCAGTTCATACTTCCTCATTTTCAACTTTCTGACGTTGCAATGTGAGTGTCAGGGAGATCTTGACTGAAAAAAAATGTGAGTCTTTTGATAGTGTTGAAATGAAAAATGATCTCTCAGAGAAGCTGAAAGTCCACAGTGTTTGCTGATGGGTAAATAAGGGGGAGGAGCTTCTTGGCATGCAGTCCACTACCATGGGCAACACTGTATTCCTTGTGTTTAGCTGTAGAGATGATGATTGTCCTTATTAATGAGGGCAAAGCAATTAGGGGCTGGGCTGTGATAGAAATGGCATGAGGGGTGCAGTTCCTGTAAGACTGCCTCTTCTTGACAGCTAATTCAGCTAATCATAATGATGGCAGCTAATCACAAGCCTACAGTGAGAAGAGCTGCTTGGAAGCCTCTTGGCAAGATACCTCAGAAAAGATCTGTCTGAACAAAATCTCATGCAAGTTCTCATGAAGCTGTATGCTAGATTTGGGACATAAATATCAACACTTACGAATATCTTATGGTCAGTGGATGGGGCCAGGCTCTTTTGAGCGGTGCCCAGCAATAGGACAGAGGGGCAGCAGGCACAAACTGCAGCACAGTAAGTACCATACAAACAAGAGGAAAAACTTTACTGTGATGGTGACAGAGCATTGGAACATGTTGTCTAGAGAGGCTGCAGAGTCTCCTTCTCTGCAGGTATTCAAAACCCACCTGGACACTTTCCTGTGCAACCTACCCCAGGGAACCTGCTTTAGCAAGGGGCTGGGGAGTATGATCTCCAGAAGTCCCTTACAACCTCTGTGATACTGCTGGTTCTGTGATACTGTTTTAGTCACCAGGATTTAGGGGTTGGAACATACAAGAAGGTGATGGGGCTGTTCCCATCCGTAGAGGGGGAATGTTAGTGCAGAATGAGGCTAAGCAGGTACAGAAGTGAAGTGTGGGAACCTGTTCCAGAACTATTGAGTATTGCCATTTTGAAGAAAATTCACCATTTCAGTGCTGTCATACTTCAGAATCAGCACGTATGTTGTATCAGTTAAGCGACAGGGGAAAAAACCCTGTTCATCTTGTGTGCTATGCTTAGTGAGTGTGAATTGTTCATGCCAAAAATTGGAATCACTGGAAAAAAAGTGCCACAGTAAAGGCTGTATTTGCTTTATGCAGAATCCGTAACATTGGTATCATGGCCCATATTGACGCAGGGAAAACAACAACAACGGAAAGAATGCTGTATTACTCTGGATACATAAGAACACTTGGAGGTTAGCAATATATATGTATTTTTATTTCCATAGCTGTGAGAGATTTGACAATTGTGGCAATCTCATGCAATGAGATTGATGGTACAATTTTTAGCATAGAACATTTTGTTTAAAAAGTTGTTTTTCAATTTAATGAAATTGCAATCTGTTTTCTATTGTGTTTGAATGTGGTTGCACTTGTGATTCTAAAGCAGTTGAGAGCTTCTTGATTCATTTTTTTTTTCTTTTTGTTTTTCATACCTTGTTATTTGTTTAACACTTACGCAGAAGTTCGTTTTGTTTTATGTATTGTTCACTGATTGTTTTGGCAAAGCTGCTCCTCCGGATCCATTTTGATGTGTCAAGGGGCCAGATTACCAAAAACTAATCTGTATTTTAAGTCCTACCACAGGAAGAATTCCTTTCTGCAGCAACTCTCACTGCAATCTTTTAAGACTGAGAAAATCAAAGCAGCCTTCATTTATGGTACCTTTGACCTTTTTAAATTTAGTGGCGTTTCCTCTGCTACACAGGAGAATGTTAGAAGTTGTGAGCCTTGGGGACTGATTGAACTTGGTGGTATGCTTATTTGAAACTATGGGACTTTCTCTCTTTTTTATTAAAAATAAAAATAATAAAAATTCTTAGTTTTTTAAACTGAAGTCTATCTTTAAGTTTCAACTATTAAATTTTAAAATGTCAGGTTGTATACAAAGAGTGCAGCCTGTCATTTCAAAAGTGTCATTCATTCATGATTTTGGACTTTGGTGTAATTTTTTAAGTTTCTCATGGTGTTGCTTAACTTTTAAGTTTCTACACAGTGTATTTCTTTGATTAAAAATGAAAAGAAGGTTGCTGGAATTGCTTGTTTTCAACTTACAAATGATTTGTTCCTTACATTGGCAACCTGGGTGTATGGGCCAATGTTATAATTCCATGACTTAGAGTAGTTTTCATAACTTGATCATTTACAAAAGGGGAAGTATTTCCAAATATCTCTCTCTGTCTTTATTTCAAGACAGCTTCAGTCTTTGAATTATTTATGTACCCATCTGTAATCCTGTTTTCTTGCTCACAGATGTTGATGATGGAGACACAGTAACAGATTTTATGGTACAAGAACGAGAACGTGGTATTACCATTCAATCTGCTGCTGTTACTTTTGACTGGAAGGACTACAGAATCAATCTGATTGACACCCCAGGTACTGTGCATTAGTGGTACTCCTGTAATAATTTGAAAGAGTAGATGAGGTGAAGCATTGCTGAATTTAGGTTCTGAATGTAGTACGATATTTGGCTGGTTGAATTGCTGCAGCAAATAAGCCTGCACTGAGTTCTGTTGATCTTTGACTAGTTAGTGTTTTCTGCAGCCTGGTCTGACTTGTTTAAGGTTAGCTCAGGAACAGCCTGTGTGTTTCAAGGACTTAAGGGTGTAGTTCTCTGAAAGGTAAGACAGTAATTGTGACATGTTTTTAAACATTAAAGAAAAAAGTTGTAATGATCTGTTGATGTTGCTTGTTTGAGTTATGATAATGGTAATTCATGTTATGAATTTGAGTTTTTTCAATATTTTGTAGGTCATGTGGACTTCACAGTGGAAGTTGAACGTTGCTTGAGAGTGCTGGATGGAGCAGTAGCAGTGTTTGATGCTTCAGCTGGTGTCGAGGTAAAAATGACTGGTAACGTTTTTTATTTCGAGATTACTTAAAAGAAGCTGAAATTATTACCTTAAGTGTATAGGAATTCCTATGGTAATGAGGGAGAAATAAACGGGGTTCTCTCTAAAGTCTGTTATCTATTGTTGCTTTGGTTACTGCTTTGTTTTGTTGTTTAGCTTTTTTTATCAAATGCGGATTGATATGAAGGCTTCTGGCTAGCTCCAGCTGTGGATAGAAATGGCCATCAGTTCACATCTTATTTCCTGCTTCCATGTAAAAAATTAATAATTTTCACCCAGAATTAACCCCTCCTCCCCACACTGTGCCCTGTTTAATAAACTCACTGGGGCATAGTGCAGAAAATGTGTAGCCAGGCTAGTGTTTGACTTTGACTTGGTGCTTCAATTCCATAGAGAAGTTACATGTCATGTGGAACACTGAATTCAATACGTATGCTAGGTAAAGGATGAGGGAACTCTTGGTCAGTGTTAGTCACATTTTTAACATACTACTGGAAAGCATTTACTTAGTGTTGTATATGAGCCTGAAACCCTCCACAGCCATCAGCAACAAAAAATTAGAGCTGCTTGTGTTTTGTTTTGTTCTGGTTTTTTTCTGAATATTTGTAGGAAATGTATTATTTCCATGTGCTGATAGCAGACTTTTTCTAAATCTGCACTGATTTTCATGCATACCTGTTTTAAGATTCAGTGGAAAATGAGCCTCACAAAAGACACAGCAGTATGTAAATAATTAGCTTAACCACACTAATTTGCCGTGTTCTCTGTGTAGCATTAGAAGTACATGTATAAGTGTTTTGGCAATATCTTAAGCCTTAAGTGTAGGCTGCCACACTCCAGTGAATAACTTCATTGTAGATCCCATGTAGTGCTTGTCTTCTCTCCATGTTCTCTTTGCTCTATGCCCTTAGTGGAGGAAAGACAACAGATGAAGGAAGAGCTGTGACAGAGCTGCTTGTGGAGCTCCTCTGTGTGGATAGATAAGGGCTTGTCACAACGCATTCAGCACAGTTCCCTTCTCTACTCTGAGCTCAATCTCTTAGCAGCAGGAATACAAGGTGAAGGAAAGATGTTTGATTTCTTGTCTTAGGAAATGTATATATAGTTCCTCTGTCAATACTAATGTTACCATTTTGCCTTTTTGTGTAGGCCCAAACTCTGACAGTGTGGAGACAAGCAGACAAACATCAGATACCACGAATCTGCTTTTTGAACAAGATGGACAAAAATAGGGCAAGGTATTCATACAGTTGTTTTAATCGCTGTTAAAAGCCTCATAAGAGAATGTTTCTGGTCAAATTGAAGCTGTTCTGTTGAGCACAGAACTAGTAATTTATGTTAATATGTACTGTACACATCTTTCATTGTTTGGTTACGTATGTTGTGTAATTGTGGAAGTACTTTTTACAACAAATAAGAGTAAACTTTTTTTTACTTTATCATTAAATTTATTGTAACAATATCTGTTGTTTTAATATAGTTTTACATATGCTGTTGAGAGTATCAAACAAAAGTTGAAGACAAAACCTTTGCTTTTACAGGTAAGCTTAGAAATTTACCTGCATTTCTTTTGAATTGAACACCTTTATTATTTTCTTTTAACTCTCTAAAATTTCTGTTCTACTTGCAGTTGCCCATTGGGGAAGCCAAAACCTTCAGAGGACTGGTTGATGTTGTGACTAAGGAGCAAATGATTTGGAAACCTACATCTGATTTGGATGATGGAAAACTTTTTGAGCAAAAGCCACTGCTAGAGTCGGATGATCCCAGCCTGTTCCAAGAAGTGCAGGATGCTAGAAATACCTTAATAGAACAAGTAAAGTTCTAAAGTAAATGCATATTGCATTTAAAACAGTTATTTAGAACAAAGGGACCTTTGGAGGCATCTGGTGCAATGATTTGCTAAAAACAGGGCTAACTTCAGCTTTAGATCGAGTTGCTCTGGCCCTTGTTCAGCTGTGCTTTCAGGGTTTCTAAGGATGGAAATTCAGTCTTTCTAGGCAACGTATCCCAGTGTTTGATCATTTTTGCAGACACATTATTTCTTTTTGTCCGTATAGAAATTTCCTGAGTTGTTATGGCAGCGCTTCTCGTCCTTTCCTTGTGCACCTCTCTATGTAAAGAATCTGGCTTTGTTTTCCCTGAAACAACCATTTCAGATCGTGGGTAGTAGGAGGCAGCATATACATTCTTCCTTTTCCCAAATTAAACATACTCATCTCTTTGGGTCTCCCACTGTGTTCTGACATACCATCTTGTGGTTTTCAGTTGGATTTCCCACTGTTTGTATGTTTTTTTGTGCTGGGAAACCTAAAATCACGGTGTCTAAAATGTAGCTTCACAAGTAGAGGGTGAGTAGCTGGTGATAACTGCTTGCCTTTATCCACTCAGTACTTCTGCTGATACAGCCCATTATGCAGTTAGCATTTGTCAAAGGGTGTGTTGCTGATTTATTCTCGTTGATCAAGCAGGACCAGAAGTTGTCTTTATCTCCACAGACCTACTTCCTAGGTATTTGATCCCCATTCTGTATTAGTACATGGATTTGTTTTGTCACAGGTGCAAGGTACTGCATTTGTCCTTGATGAACTGATTTCAAATTTTCTTCATTTGCTTTTCTTTGATAAAAGACTTTTACTGCATATTGTGACGTGTGATGGCAGAACGTGCTTAATATAGTCAGCTGGACTCTGTGGCTGCATGGCTGCGTGTTACTTGTGCAAAATGGCAAATACTCCCTATTTCATAAATAGTGAGCTCATTAAAAAAAGACCCTAAATTTAGTATCAAGTTGGTTAACATGGCATCTTTTGCCATCTTAGATCCCAAAGGATACTTGGAACATTCACATTGGGCTCAAACCCAGAACCTGCAGCTTATTCATACTCTTCTGGAATGACAACTAGAAACTGGATGAGTTATCAGGGTCTGTTCCAAATAACACTAAATGCTATGCTAGAGGAAACTGGATCTCATCATAAAGAGCAAATCCATCCATAAGGTCCATTGGAGAGATGAGAGGAAATTGTAATAGAAGCATGGTTTGCCTGATCCTAGCGTCTAATGGGTTTTGCAGAGCTGAGACAGCTTAGAAGTTGAAGAATAATAAAGTGAAAGAGTGTCTGTGAGCTACGCAGGACTTTTGAAATAGTTTCCTTCCAGACTGTTTTTCTTTGAGCTAACTTAAAAGTCCCACATTGTTCTGTGTAAATACAATGGTAAGAGCTGGTTGTACTTCAGAGACTCCAAGCACATCTAATCTCCAAGTTAAAAAGGTGGTTTTGTAACCTGTTTGCTGTTCCACAGCTTAGAACTTTAATTGCTTTAATACAGCCTTAGAAATGTAGTGGCAGTTACATCCAAACGTAATGCTTTATATGCAGAAATACAAGAAGTTAACAGTTACGTTTGTCAGAGGTTTTGATCCATTTTGCTATAAGAACTGCCTTCCATGCAAATTTGGATCACATATTGCTAGATATGATAGATGATGATGGGCTTCCTGTTGCATGTAAAACATCAGTCTGAGTGATCCATTTTGATGTGCTGAGTTCAGTAAAATACACCACGTTTTCAGAATATTCAGGTTTTAAATGGGAATGTTGTTGCTCAGCCTCTCCTCTTAAGAAATCTCAGATAGAAATCAGGATAAGAACAGTGTTTTTTTAAATTTTTTTTTACTATTTTTTTTTTTTTTTAGCTTCTGGGCCTTTCCTGAAGCAGGATGCCGTGGCCCAGTAGTGTGATAATTCAGATAACCTCCTTTTTTTTTTTTTGCTCTACTTTAACAGAAATTTAAAATGTAAAATTTAGTAATTTGACTACTGGTCATCTCGTAAACTTGGCTTTCATTTAACCAAATAAACACAAGATTTCTTTTCTCTCTCTCGTGTTTTATCTGTTGGCTTAATTAGACTTCTAATTGCTTATCAATGATTTCTTTCAATACTTGGTCAATTCCTGTCGTAGCTACTGGAAGGAGCATAGTACCTTAGTGGATGTGCAGTGGAGCAATGGTATATGTGAGTCAAGGTTTGAAGTATATTTAATTAATAAGCTAATCAGAACAGTTTGAAAACACTGATGATCTCTTAGACCTACAAGCTTATGACATGAAGAAGGTCAAAATACCCTGAAGGCTTATCTGGTTTTTTTTTTTTTTTTTTTTTTTTCTAGCTGCATCCACTGGCTCACAAAGGTCACTTTCTGCTTAGTTCAGAGTTCAGCTTTTTTACAGCTCAAAGTATATTCTGTTGTGCCCTCCATGGCTGTCACAATACAGCTGCAGGCTTTTTCATTTTTGGGGAGACATCCCAACATTCTTTCTCCTACTGATGTTATGCCTGGCAGTAGCTTTAAGACATTGATTTTTTTTTTTTTTTTTCCCTTGTGCTTTCTTGAAACTATTATTTGCATAATTTTCTCTGTAAAACTGGTTCTGTAAAGGCTCTTGCTTTTTTTCTTCAGAGGAGATTAATTCTGCAAAAGCAGTATAAAAGCCTTGAACACTGGGAAGGACTGCAAAAGCTTGTCTACCTAGCTTATGCTGTCAAGTAGAATATAATTAAAATACTGCATTTTTAAAAATAATTTAACATGCTTTGCTTAGCTCTCACAATAGTTGCATTATTGAGAGAGGGATGAAACAGTTTTGCTTATAAGTAACATTCTGTAATACAAGTGAAGGATTTATTTTTTAATATGAAATTTAAATGATACTCGTAAATCTGAGGAGAAAATTTATAATAAGTGAGTTGAGATAGGAGATGTGAAATGTATCTTCTGTACCGCTTAAGTTTATGATCTCTGATATGTTTAAAAGCTTAATTCCTTCTCTATTTTGCTGAATTTTCTAACTATCTTTTGTGACCAGTGTGGAAACTACTATCTACCAAATAATAAGGCAGAACTGTTCTATTGAAGGTTGCAGATCTGGATGATGAATTTGCTGAACTGATTCTAGGAGAATACAGTGAAAATTTTGACCTAATACCATCCAACAAGGTAATTTTTACTTTTTGTTATTTATAAATATATTTTCACTATCTGTCATCTTGAAGGTTGGGACTACTTTGCCTGATACGTCTGATACTGTGCAGATACGGTTTTACAGTTGTGCATTTTTTAATGAACAAAAAATTCACCAGATTTTATAGTGATTCTATGGTATTGTGAACTTAGGACAGAATACATTCAAGCTTAATATGAATTATATATGATAATATGGTAATTCTCAAACATGCAGGGCAGAGCTGTAACAGTTCAACCTTTATGGGTGATCTTCATTGACAGGCTGCTGCAAAAAAGTTTAGAGAAACGTGATGAAATCTCCAGATAGAATCAGCCTCGTGTGTCTGAACTACAGGGTCTCGCTAACAAAAGTAGCATTTCAGTCGCGAGGAGTTGGTTGGCTCTTGAGACATTACATGTTGAAACTGGTGAGGCAAAACTTTCTGAATAAAAAAGAGTGATTTTTTTGTAGTTTGAATTTAGTAGCACAGTCTCACATGCTCTGACTGGAAAATGATAGCCTTGCTAAAATATTTTTTTTAACTGGTAGAAGTGAATAAATTAATTATTCTTGTCTGTAAATAACATATTGATGTCTATCAAATTTGTACTGGAATAAATGGGCTTTCCCAATAAAGTTGTTACAGGGGAAAGATGAGAACTTATAAATGCAACACCAAATAATGACTGTACTAAAACAACAGAACACAGGCACTTTTACATGGAGGACTAGAAGCTGGCAAAGCTTATAATCAGTGTGAAAGTAACATCTTCACACTGCAAAGACGTAAGCAAAAATCAGCGTTGTTTAAAATCTTGAAACAGGATCCTTCTGAGTAATTTAATGAAGCAACTAATCTTTATTGTTCTTGAGAACTGGGCCTCTGCAGGCTATCTCCAGCCAATGGAAGGTGTTGGGCAGCACTGTGCATGCAAGAGCAGATACTGACAGCAGTTCTGATAAGTAACTTGGCTGTCCATCAGCCATCCATATGCTTGCAGATGGCACTGCCCTGCAACAGCACAGTGTACTGTCTGTGCAGATGCTGCTGCCCAAGACAAACGTGGTAGTTCCAGTCATCTTTCTTACTCTGTGTTGTGTGCATTACTTGCTATAATCTGCTTATTCCCAGTTTCTGGAATCACTTTATGAATACTTACTGCTACCTGCAAAGCCTG
The DNA here is from genome assembly GCF_905368555.1 of Meleagris gallopavo. Classification (NCBI taxonomy): domain Eukaryota; kingdom Metazoa; phylum Chordata; class Aves; order Galliformes; family Phasianidae; genus Meleagris; species Meleagris gallopavo. The sequence continues at coordinate 24,451,228 of NC_139435.1, forward strand.
CTGGTTATGTGGTGACAACTTACATGTCAAAGTGGTACTTTAGTACAATGTTTGAAGTCTGTTAGATCTCCTAGGGCATTTTTTGGCACACTAATAGTATAGTCTTATTGTCATGCTTAATGAAGTGAAAAAGGTGCTATTTACCAGTAGTAAATATTCTTTGTTAATTTTTTTTTTCTGTAAATGAAAAAAATCTATAAAAGCGTTTGTCATTTCCTCGGTGTTTGAGTGAAATCTGATAGTAATATCTGGAATAGCTGGAATAGCTGGAATGCTAAGGTTAAAGTGCTGTTTACAACTCAACAGAAAGCCCTTTTTTTTTTTTTTTTTTTGCAGCTACAGTCTGCCATACGCAGAGTCACCCTTGCTCAGAAAGCTGTACCAGTGCTCTGTGGCAGTGCATTGAAGAACAAAGGAGTGCAGCCATTACTGGATGCTATTACTCTGTATTTGCCCGCACCTCATGAGCGTTCCTATGAGTTTCTGTAAGTGAAGTAAGAAAGGGAAGGTCAATGAAAAGGAAAAGCAAGTAGGAAAAGTATAAAGAGAGAAAATAATATTGACCACTAATATCTTTACAAATGCTTATTGGTTTTAGATGTTAAATATACAGTACAGATGTGCAGACCTAAAAGTAATCGAGTACTGAACCTGCCGTGCAATTAGAGTTCCAGTCTTTTAGTCTGAGAATACTGACATTTTACAGTCGGAGTGTTGGAGTCTGGGGATCATCTCTAGTATTGGTTGAGTCACATTACCTCTACCATATTTTACTAGAACTGAAAAAGCTTAAGTTAGCATATTTGGTACATGTATATATAAAAGTCTCTGCTAATATTGCTATTAGACATATACAGGTTCTTAAGTGAGTGGACGTTTATATAAGAGTGGGTTGGAGGTGGATTAGTCCTATAAGTGTGTTTTTTCTTGTGGCTTCTGTTTTGCAGACAGTGGTACAATGATGATGACCTATGTGCCCTGGCATTTAAAGTTCTGCATGATAAGTGTCGTGGACCATTAGTTTTCATTCGCATTTATTCAGGTTCACTGAAACCTCAGTCGGCTGTATATAATATTAACAAAAGTTGCACGTGAGTACAAGCAGGCTGTGGGTTAGTGTAGCATTTGGATGTCTGTTGAAGTGATGAACAATTAAATGATTTAATGTGCAGGGAGAGAATGAGCCGTCTGCTCTTGCCTTTTGCTGATCAACAAATTGAAATACCATCACTAATGCCTGGAAACATTGCCCTTGCTGTTGGCTTAAAACAGGTAATTGAAAATACTTACTCTTAAAAAAAGCTTGTTTTACTAGTGTGTCTTCCACCTCCGTGCTCCTGTATCTCAAATATGTTCATATCTTGATTGTTGTTATATACGCAAATTTGCATTATTTTAAGTATACGTAATAAACTTCCCCCTAAACTGGAAAATTACAGTGCAGACGTAAATAAATGATGTAAGAAAGTCTGTGCTGATACGTGGAAAGAGCTGAACCTCAAGACGTATTTTAATAGGGTTCTAACCTTGTATTTATAATGTAACTCTCACAATACCAATGCTGCGTAATGCCCTAGGGAGGCCTCAGAGTGATATTGAAAGTTAGTTTTAAAAAAACAGCAGTATAAGTTGGAATATACTTCTTTCATGGTCCCATTAGCTGACTAATCAAGTGTTTCAGTGCCTGAGCAGGCTGGATAGATATCATTTGCCCACATTTTCCAAAATGTAACCTATTCTGGAATGCATAAGCACATTTTCATATACCGATGTGCTGTTCTCTGTGACTTTGGTTTCATTTTAACAACCCCCTATCCCCTACTGCTTCCTCTCTTGTGGAATCATTGGGAACTGATCTGTAGAGTGCCACTGGAGATACACTAGTGTCATCAAAAGTTTCAGCTGTAGCTGCAGCACGCCAAGCTGGAAGAAGCGCTGGGGGAGAGCAGAGGAACACTGGTGACATAGAGAGACTTCTGCTGGCAGGTGTTGAGGTTCCGGAGCCTGTCTTCTTCTGTACCATTGAACCTCCTTCAATGGCCAAACAACAAGGTACAGTGTAGCTACAGAGGAGGAAAGGCGTTTTAGATTGTGGTTGTCAGTATTTTTGCTGTTACTACTCCAGTGATTTTTGTGTTTGAAAAAAGTGGTAATTCTTAATTTTGAAGGCATAGAGGCATTTGTCTCCCAGAATCATAGAATGGCCTGGGTTGAAAAGGACCACAATGATCATCTAGTTTCAACCCCCCTGCTGTGTGCAGGGTCACCAACCACCAGACCAGGCTGCCCAGAGCCACATCCAACCTGGCTTTGAATGCCTCCAGGGATGGGGCATCCACAACCTCCTTGGGCAACCTGTTCCAGTGCATCACCACCCTTTGTGTGAAAAACTTCCTCCTAATATCTAACCTAAACCTCCCCTGTCTCAGTTTAAAACTATTCCCCTTTGTCCTATTACTATCCACCCTCATAAACAGCCGTTCCCCCTCCTGCATATATGCTCCCTTCAAGTATTGGAAATTTCCTTCTTCCTTTCTTACTATCATGCTTAGTTTTACTGCAGTTATGCAAGGATGCTGTGCAGTGTCTCTGTACAGCAAGCCTTGAGCTATCTTATGCTTTTTTTCAGTCAGCATTCACAGTTTTATAGCGTTGTGCAAAGTCTTCTCTTAACCAAAACTGCTGTATGCCTAGTTAGGGTTTGTCTATGCAGTGTGACCTTTAATCTTGCTGTCTTTCACAAAAATCCGTATCAGAGTACCTGTTTGAAAGTTTTTACAATCCATTGACATTCCAACAAAGCTGATCATATTTGGAGGGTGAAGGCGAAAGAAAAATAAGTACCACTGTAATATGATGGCATGGAGCAAGGTGGAAAGTAGATTTTGCACAACCTGTCTTGCAGTCTGAGCTGCTGGGTTGCGAACTGTTTCTGTCACGTTTTTGGTTTTGTTTTTTTTTTTTTCCCAAATTCTGTGAAGTAGATAAATGCAGTTTCAGCTGTGAGTTTATTTTTCCATCATTGCTCTTTTTTATAGCTATTTTCTTTGGCAATTGTACAGCATAATGGGGAATCAGAAAAAAATACTTGCATTTTAACTTCTTGTTGAGCTCATCTGTAAAAATATAGGTAAATCATATAAGATGGTTATTTTTCCCATCTGTAAAAAGGGAATGGTGCTTTTTACTGTTTGATGAAACACTTACATTTTCATGTATGTCTTTTATTTTACACTATACAAGTGTAAAATACGACTTGGAAAAATGTATTTTTCGTGATAGAATTTAAACAGGTTATTTTTCCAGTAAGCTATTATTTTTATTCGAAGGCTTCTGTCTCTAAATGTTGCATGGAGATTGTTCAGCTTTTGCTTGCTGTCATTAAATTTTGCTATTTAAGAACACTAATCAGTTATGGAAGCACTCTAGCATGCAATTAATTTGTTGGAGAGAAGTTGCAAGTTGCGTATAATTTGAGTTGAGTGTCTACAAAAATACATGCTTCTCTAGCGTTCTTTAGACTATTTCTGAGAATAGGATATGACCTTACAAGGAAAGTGATGTTTAGGGATTCACCGTGATTTTCAAATTACTGAAGACTCTTTGGATATGGTGCTTGTTGTTTATGTACAGACTTGGATAATGCATTGAGCTGCCTTCAGCGTGAAGATCCAAGTTTAAAAGTGAAAATAGATCCTGACACAGGGCAGGTAAGATGAATCTTCTATTCCTCACCTTGTAGTTAAACTTTATTTTAGAACTGTCAGGACCACTCTTCAGTTAGTTTACGTACTTAGATTACTGTGAATGAAAAGCTTATCTCAGTGTTCGTATCATGTGGGTACAAAGCTGTGAGCCTCTAAACAAACTAAAATTGAGCCTTGTGCACATCTACTTTACAGAATAAAGGAGGTCATCCTATTTTCTGCATATGTGTTAAGAGTTCTTCGTGAAGTTAGAAGAATTTGAATTATGTAATCTTTAAGCTAATGTAAGATGTTCTTTTACCTAGTGGTTTTACAACAGGAATTGCTGTTTCACTTAGGATGTTTCTTGGATGACATGAAGTAGTCCTGTTGTTTGTTTTTCTCAAGGGTCCTTAGAATTTGAAATACTTTTAAGAAGGTAGTAAGAGCCTGTGAGCCCTTGTTTAAACAGTTCTTATGAAAACCTGAGTTTTCTATGTTCTTCTGCCTCTCTCTTAACTGTCATCTCATTAGACCATTCTCTGTGGCATGGGAGAACTGCATATAGAGATCATTCATGACCGAATCAAACGTGAATATGGAATAGAGACATATTTGGGGCCACTTCAGATAGCCTACAGAGAAACCATCCTGAATGCTGCACAAGCCACGGGTAAAAAGAAGGAATCTAAGAAATATCTTGTATCTTGTTCTGTTACTTGATTTACTTGAAAAGATTTTTTGTTATACTTAACTGCTTAAAATTCATCAGAAAGTTACTTATTTATGTCTTGTTTATTTTGCCTCCAAATTCCTGTTCATTTGTTTCCTGAAGATGTATTGGACAAAGTAGTAGGAGATAAAAGACACTTTGTGACTACAGAGCTAGAGGTGAGGCCTGTGTCAGGAGAAAGAACGGTGACCAAACCTATCATTGAATATGCTGAGAGTGTCATTGAGGTGCTACCCAAAGAACTCCAGGAAGCAATAGAAAATGGAATCACAAATTCATGTGTTCAAGGTAAAGGAAGTGCTATAATAGCTACACTGGTCTAACTTTTCTGCAACAATCAATTCAGTATGATTCTGGGAGGAAAAAAAATCTGGTAGCTTGAAAGCAAAAATATATTCCCTATGAATATACTTCAGGTACAAAGGAAGTTCTGGAATTTTCTTAATTACAAAAATGGCTACATACTCCTTTTGCCAGACCAGCAGTGGAAGGCAGCATGCCTTTGGTTTTAAGCTTGACTTCTTCTAAGTCCATTTATAATATTCATTTTCTTTGGTATGTTTTTTGATCTAGTGTAATAGGTAAGGCACTTGTTTGATGACATCATGTAAAGCATAGCATTGTGACGTGAACTGGTTTTGAAGCCCAACATGTCAATACCACACTTACATTATTTACTGATATTTTTTTTTTTTTAATTTTTGTAAATTCATGAAAGTATATGAAGTGTATGTACTAATATATTAACAAAATAAAAATAAAAAGCCTTATCTTATTGTAAAGTGTGGGGTCTCTTAAGAACAGTCTCTTACATTTAGTTTAAAACATTATTTAGTAATTTGTGACCAAAGGACTCTCCCTTACAGTAAACTAACGGATAGTGATTTAATAAAAAAGAATTACTACTGAAGAGGCAGCATGTGGTGTTTCTTTTGAAATTGCTTTGTATCTGGCCGTGAAATGAGTCTTGACTGCTTTTTTCACACACCATGAAGACTCTTCAGAATTGTGCAGTCTACAGCATAAAATTCTTACCACTAAAGGCTTTTTTTCCTTTAAAAGTCCATTTAGCCATGTGTTCTGCAAGAAAAAGCTGTGTGTATCATTCTTTTTTTTTTTTTTTCCTCAGACATGTTTCAAGCACCATATCCAGCCTAACAGTGTTTTTGGTCTAGTTAAGATTTCTCAGTTGTAGTGAGTTAAACTGCATAGGTTATTAGAAAGGCAGGTGATATTTTATGGAATCGAGTTAATGCTGCAGTTTTGGTAATGTGTTGATACTAGGAATTTCCTGCAGTCACTCTTGTTGAAAATACAGAAGATATTCTGCTTTTAAGTTAAACAAAAGACTCCATTACTTTTTTCTTTTTCAGTTGATGTCTTGTTTTAGCAGATGAATTTTAGATATTGTAACTTTTAAGACAGTTTCGGAACAGTTGTTTGGATGAGTGTGCTCAGGAACTTTCAATTCTGAAAATCATTAGCTGTGTTTTTGATAAGGAGAATAAATGAGTCTATATGCTTTTCTCTGTAGGCAAAGCTATGTAATGATAAAACAAAATAACAAGTAGCCATGCCCTTGGACATAAGGAGGAGAAGGGAAAGAGAAAAACGAGATCCTGGAACTTTTTTTTTTTTTTCCTCCTCTGTGTCATAATATTCTGAAAAGAAAGTGTCTGTTTTTTAATGCACTTCTTTTCTTTTTCTTTCTTCTTAGGACCCTTGCTAGGTTTTCCTGTTCAGGATATAGACGTGACAGTGCAGTCACTGACAGTGCATCCTGATACCTCCGACACAATGATATCAGCCTGCATCTCCCGTTGCTTGCAAAAGGTATAGCAAAGCCGTAAGCTGTTGTAGAGCACAGGAGCATGATGTATCACTGGGAAAAAGAGGTATATCATTATCTGGCAATCGTTCTTGAACATTGTAACTTGGGGAATTTATAGCTTTTTGAGGTAGAAAATTTGAGTGGCAGTACTAACGAACCTTGTAAGCATTTCTTATGTCAGTTTTTTAAAAAGGATTTGGCATAACCCTCCATCATTTCCATGCAGGCTTTGAAAAAAGCTGGTATTCAAATACTGGAACCCCTGATGAGCCTAGAAATCACAGTAAGTGAAGATCACCTCAGTGCAGCACTTGCTGACCTTGCACAACGAAGAGGCAGTATTCAGGAAATCCAGAGTCGTCAAGATAACAAAGTTGTGATTGCTGCTGTTCCACTAGCAGAAATGATGGTACGTAACTGTTGTAATGCATAAGAAGACTTACAGACTTCAGATCACTTTTCCTGTTATATATAAGCAAATTTGGAATTGATGTTTTTAATTGTAATTTAATGATGGAAGGTCTGAAACAAGTTATTCAGAGGTTGTGTGGATTTAGAGCCTATTTTGTTACTGTGCTTGCAGTATTTTGAACATGATTCAGTTTGTTAAAATGGTATGTTTTCAGTTTTATGCCAGAGTAGTAGTAAAAGCTGGTTTTACAGAGAATAGTAAAAAAAAACAAAACAAAACAAGGTTAATTTTTGTGTGCGTTGCCCTTTTAATATAGTAATGTTAAAAAAATTACTAGAGTGTTGCAGTGTACTTAAGATTCTGTCCCTTTTTCTCTAGACATTTACGAGCCTTCTCTGCTAGTTTATCTTCTCTGTCCCTGAATTAGGTGATATGTATGTTTTCTGTTTTTTATTCAGGGCTACTCAACAGTTCTGCGTTCTTTAACATCAGGCTCAGCAACTTTTACTTTGGAGTTAGCCAGTTATCAAGCCCTGAACAGTCAAGAGCAAAGTGCACTTCTTCAAAGGAGGATGGGGTTGGTGTGACTGCTTTGCTCAGTAGAAAAATAAAGATACGACCTATCCTCCATAATAAATATTTCCAGGAAACTGCCTACATTGACCAGTATGCTCTTCTGTGACTGATTATGGTAAATGATCATAGAATCATAGAATTATTCAGGTTGGAAGGGACCTCGAGGATCATCAAGTCCAACCAGCCTGACCATAGTACCCTAACTCTAACAACCCTCTGCTAAATCATATCTCTGAGCATCACATCCAACTGGCTCTTAAACACATCCAGGGACGGTGACTCAACCACCTCCCTGGGGAGCCTATGCCAATGTTTAACCACCCTTTCTGTAAAGAAGTGTTTCCTAACGTTTACCTTGGTGCAACTTGAGGCCATTTCCCCTCGTCTTGTCACCTGTCACCAGTGAGAAGAGACCTACCCCGCTCTCACTGTAAGCACCTTTCAGATACTGGAAGAGAGTAATAAGGACTCCCCTCAGCCGCCTCTTCCCCATGATGAATTAGCTGCAGCATGATAGACATCTGCTTTTGACTTTCCAAGGGAACATTCAAGAGACTGTGTTCTTCAGGCAAAGCCTTCTAATTGCAGGGCGGCCCACTAGAGATGCAGCCACAATCTGCTGCCTTGGCAGTCCTTATCTTACAGATAACCACAGTGAGAAGTGATGCAAGTCCTATGTAAAGGAATGAACATTATGTGCACATTAGTGTGTAAAAGAGACTATTTCTTATATACTAAGTAAAGTTTGTGAAGTTTGCAAGTTAATGTGTGTGGATGAATAACTACAGTTTTGTCAGTCTGTATCTTGATTCGTTTTCAGCTGTAGACAAGACTGTTCAAGAAGCACTTTTAACTATGAAAGTATGCTTCTGTATGGCTAGAAATCAATTTGAAATAGAATCTGGAACACCAGATTTAACTTACTTTAGTTTGCTTTAACAAGTACCTGGAATATGTGCATCTGCAAATTGAGTAAGCAAAAAAAGAACCAGAGTTCTCCCACAACAGCAGTCCCTACCTGCTACTTTGGTGTACACTGAAGATTCTTCTGACGTCTAAGAATGACTGATTGAAATTTTAAATGGTCTGTGTATTTGCTGTGTATTACAATTAATTTGACATTTGCAGTTATTTGGGAAAGTAGCAGATGACAAAACACTTGGACATATAAAAAGCAGACTCTCTATGCAAGTAACTTTACATAACTACAAATGAAGGAAAATAAGGACTTCATAATGAAGAATCCCTCTTTCTAATTAAAGTTTGATATGGAACTAACCTCATCATCCTAGATTTAAAAAAAAAAAAAAAAAAGGCCTACTCCAGCAAGCATGTGAAATACCTTTATTTTAGAAGTGAGAATGTTTTTGGTTCAACAGTCAAAGCACATGTATTCATCTACGCATCTTCACCTCATAGGCACTTCAGGTTGCTGAATGGAGGTATCCAAAGCAGTCACTGCCATCTTGCTTCATGGGGACAATAGCCAACAAAAAGAGGCTCAGCTGCTATGCCTCTGCTGTAAAAATAAATCAAATATGTATGAATAAATCAAATAATGGGCTAGTAGTTTAGGAAGGAACAGAGATAAGGGCAGCCAGTTTTAATCTGCTTTATGTAAACAAATGGGCTGCCTATTTGTAAAAAAGGGCCCTATTCTGTCAGTTGCATTTTTGTTACTAAGCCAAATACAGTAACCTTGTTTCAGTTGAACCTACCAGAATACTAGAAAGTGAGTTGAAAAGGCAAACTTCAGGGCTGATGGTCTTGCTGTTCTGTAAAATCTATTGCTTTTAAGATGAGTGATGAATATGAAAACACAAGACAGTTAACATTGCACATTCTCCTCTAAGGTTAATATTTCCTTCGCATGCAGCTCTGATTATGTCATTTTCATTCAACTCATCACTACAGGAAGCTGAGTTCAGATTTGAATGAAAGCTATTGCTTTTGTAGTACAGTTTCAGTAGCAGTAACTTTTCCTTTAATTTAGAAGAGCTATTGTTCTTCCACTGACTGTGATCTAGCTGTTAGAAAGTTTCTGCCTGCCCCTTCACTCTCTGCCTGGTAATCTGATACATACATCAAGCCAGAGCTGTTTTATTTGGAAAGGCTCCTCAGTCTGCTGAAACCATCATCATCTGCTTATACATATTCCATGTACAAAAACAGTATCAGGGACATATTTGCCCACTTTCTAAATTTTCTGTAACAGTTCAATTAATAAACTCAGCTCTTCGGGGTTCAAACAAAAGTCAGGAAATCTCATGGAAGGTCCACTGACAGTTACAGTGTAACTGCAGTCAGAAGGAACCATCATTTAACCAATGGGAATGGGATGGTTTCTCTACTGTTCTTCTAACTTAAAGCCTACATAAATGCAGTGCTTTTAAGGAGGACATGTCCTTAAAGCAAGGTTTTTTTCCTAACAGTCAGTATTCACCATGAGTTTATGTGCCAACAAAGCACATGCTGAGGTACCTACAGGAATCTGGAGAGAGTGCTTGAATTTTGGGTGCTGACTGTAATTGCCATGTATCCTGTCCTCTAAAAACCCGATCTGTATATATCTCAAAATCCTTCCTCTCGGGGTTGAAATTTTCTATGGTTTGTCATGAACTACTATAAAACTAAATGGTATGCTCATTCTTGCTTGCTTGTAGACAATTGCAGCAACATTTGAGCAGTCATAAACTGCTTTCTGGCTGTGTACTTTTAGAAGTGGAGTCGCGCTGAAACTTAAGACCCGGAACTGACTCATTTCTACAGCCACAAATATACAGAGCACTAGCAATAAACAAGCAGTAAATTGTCTACACACTTTTTGAGCAAGAACTGCAGTGAACAATCTATTATGAACTGATATAGTTTATGGTAGTTTAAAAAAAAAAAAGTTTAATTCAACAGGGACTCCAGATCCACCCCTTCACTCTCTACATTAAGGCAATACCTGAAAGAACAGGTCATTCAAGCCCACCTCTCATGCAAGAAGCTCCATTTGATTACCTCTGGCAACAATTACCTATTTCCAATAACTAAAAAAGTCAGTCTGTTTTTTTTCCCCTATCTGTGTACTGTTCCCATATGTCCTTTAATATCCTTCATAGTCTGAAATAAGTCAGTCAGGGAGTATGTTTTTTCTTTAGAAGAAAGCAAAACAGAGATAAGTTCTAGCATTTCAGTAAAGAGGGTTCATGGTTTTGAGAATGTTATCTGCAAGAATCTTTTGAACACCTGTTGTGATGTAACTGTTTTTCCCCTTCTGAGGACACTGAAACACTTGGGATGATATTTATGTGATCAGATCAGTCTGCTAGCTTTCATTCATTTTGCAGCCAGCAAATTATGCCTGCACTTTAACTCCACTGGCTCTAAAATACGAGAGCCACAGGCTTAATAGAACCTCTGATCTTACCTGAGCATGCGGCATCGATGGTTAGACAGTCTTCTATAGGCATCCTGCAAGTTGGTCACATTTTTGCTGCTCCAGAGTCTTTCCCCTACAGCACTTGCCCGAGGCCTGTGAAGATATACTGAGTTTTAGAGGAGATACAGCCTACAACCAAGAATGGATAAAAGTTTTAAATACCAGGTCTTTTTACCAGGAGCATCAATTTTTAAAGCTGCTTAGGGTCAGTACAGAACTCTAGCATTGTTACCACTAACATACAGTACTGTTTAATTCAGTCTTCTTGAAGCTTTCTAAAATACAAAGAAGTTCATACCATAATCTTGGTGTGAGGTTTGTGGCATCCACATATTCTCCCCACAGGCAAGCTTCTCCACCTATTAAGAGCCTTTTCTGTTTTTCAGATCCTGTATTCAAAGCAGAAAGTTAGAATTTCTATTTATCCAGGGAATGGGCATGTATCACAATTATTTTTTTCTTCAATACTCAGGACTGCTCTTCAGCTGTAACTTATTTTTTATCAAATAACATATCTGTCCTGAGCACAAACTTAGCATTTTGGTAGTAGAGTGTAAGAATGACTAGCCCAATTGCTTGGAGAACACATCTCCATTTTGTGGCAGAAAAGATTGTAACTTTTATTTTCCACTGTTTAGACACTCTTCAGGGATTCAAGTTTTCATTTAGACTGCCCCCTCTATTACACACAGAATGTTTTTTGAAGAAGCTGTGGGACTCAGTTGTCCCTAACACTTTGCATAAAAAGAAAACCTAGGAAATGGCAAAAGTTCTGACTGTCAGCTTCCGCCAAAGGGAGAGAATGTACCTTTTTCTTTAACAGTCTAACTTTCTATGAGGTTGCTTCAAAATACAAGTTCATTGTCCACCATCAGCTGTTTTGTGTTGTCCCTAAAGCATGACACGTCAGTTGATGCCATCCAACTTCCAGTCTCACACATGCACTATTGCCACATGTTGGAGGAACTAATGCTTTTCCATTTGAGAAATCAGAAGTTGCAATTTTATTTTTCACTTGTTTATCAGCCACAACTCTGGAAAATGCTCAAGACCTTTGATTATGGAGTATTTGATCATACCAACTGCATGCATCCCTAAATAGCCTTATCTATTCAATTTATGCCTTATTATGAACCAAATACATTCACACACAGAACAATCGTATATGAAAACAGTAACAAACCAGGGAAGTTAAGTGGTTCAACGCGGTAGTATTTTGTCCAGTCTTGTCCATAACTAATGTAGTCCAAATACCAGGGGGCTGCCAGGATAGCAGTGTACCCTGCTCTAGTGACACGGCTCAGTTCGTGTGCATAGTTATTTGCCATCCACACTTCAACTACAGTGTCTGGTTTCAGCTAGAAGGGAAAAATAAGAATAATTTAGAAAAATCAACATGAAAGACAATCCTAATTACTGTTGACAGGAAAAAAAGAACTAACAGATTTCAAAACTGGGAGGGGGCATTTTGCTTTGAAAAGGAGCACACTGGAAGCTAACTTTTGGCAGTGTTTTCTTTCCTAGACAGTCAAAAACTAAAAACCTGTTAGTTTTAAACACAGTTCACATTAGAGTGAAGTACAGATTGTAGACAATCTGTTTCCTGAGATGGCTCCTACGTGCACCAGCTACTTGACAACTTTAAAAAGCTGAGCACCTGGTGTACTAGTCTAAGTGTGCTGTTACCTGGGAAAACTAAAAGTATATAAGAAGGCAGAGAAACTTTTCTACTCTTTACTCCTGCTCTACATTAAGTGATATTATCTACTCCTACCTTGAAGAAAGTGCAGCAATGCTGCTGTTCTTGTTTCACCTATTTTACCTACTAGATAAATGGTAATTCCAAGTTAGGCTCCACACCTTTGTGGACTTACTGGTATTGTCCACAGATTTCCTTTAAACACTTACAGGACACAACCAAAACTACTTAATAGTCTATTTTGGAAACCTCCCATGATACTGTGTTGTTTTATGAGAGTATCCTATTTACTTTTCCATCTTACCTCTGCATTGTTATCAAACACTTCCTGCCAGACCACGTATCCTTTGTTGTAGGAGGAAACAATATCCAAAATCCTAGGATTTAGAAATAAGATCATGCCTGTGAACTTCAAGCAGCTCAAATACAGACACCCAACGCAGCAGTATTCCTACTCTGATGCATATTGCGTCTTTTCGTTCCTAAGGGACCTAAAGAAGCTATACTTCTCTCATTTTGGCCTTCAATGTTCTTTCTAGAAGAACATGTGCATAAGGAAATGCATGTACATTAACACAGACTTCGGTACAGAACTGCCAGTAACTCAGAAAGATGTTGAAATGTATGCCACTTAAGAAAAAAAAAAAATCAATAAACATCTGCAAAAACTTTTAGATTTTCTCTCCCCACCTTGTTTACTGACAGTTCAGTACACCTAGTTTAAAGATACCCCATACATTCAGAGTGTGTTTAGAACGAGCCAACGTATCCTTGGTGTGTCCACATTTTAAAAATGTAAACTCTATATTCTGTGTAAAAATAGGAAAGAAACTGGGATGTACCCCATGCATGGGAATTTTTGAAATCTATATATAATACAGTCTAAAATATTACATATCTGCACCCTGACATCCCCCTCAGATAGCGGGTGTGAAAAGCTGGGCAGGAATTAAAAATTAAAGCACATACTTCTGAACATAGTATGACTCCAGTTTAGCATAGTCAATGCCAAATCCTTGCTTCTTCATGAAATCTTTCACTTCAGGGTTAGATTCCCTTAAACAGAAAAAAATAAATCAGAATAATTATTTTTTGTTTGTTTTAAACCTCATTTCCCAGTTAGTTTTATCCACACACAGTATATTAACAGATGCCTTAGACATGTCACAGCCTCAAATGCACAACAGAGCAGAAGTAGCAGAATAATACGATTTAGGTATTTTGAAACCAAATTTAATCATGATTTGAAACAAAGCCAATAGTCCTAATTCTCTGGGAAAGCTACTGGAGTTCCTGCCCTCAAGCAGCTTCTGGCAGGGTTCCTCAAGCTCCTAAGAGCTCTGGGGTTCCTGGCGCCTGTCATTTTGTGGGAAAACTGCCAGCAGGTCCGGAAACTAAGCAGCCAAAGAGCAGCAGGATATCTGCAGGAGTTACATTAATAATCAAACTTGAAAAGAACTCCCTCAGAGCAAACCAACACTTTGTACTGAAACATTTGACAGAACTTATCTCTACTTCAAAAATTAAAGCAAGCTTTGAGTGTTCAGATTTGTTTCTTCAAGAGAATTCACAAATACTAACTATGATCAATTTGAATGCTAATCCTATTACATCAGCTCTGAATTCTGTATTATTATTAGTTACTCCACCAGAAAGATTTAAAAATAGCCCAAATCCACAACTTGAGGAACTGTATGCAGTACTTGTAATGTAAGCACCCAAGAGTCAGTAATGTAATTCTTAACATTAGCAGATTTTCTATAAGGCAGGGCTCAATGAAAAGGACTGGTTCTCCTTTAACACAAAGCACTTCAGCATTAATGATCTTCTATAGTGCTTAACTCCCCAAATTTTTCTCCCTTCTGAATGGTTAGTTTTCATAAAGAAATCCTTTAGAGTATCTCAACATGCATGAAACACAAAGGGTCAGAGCAAAATTCTGCACAACTGTAACTCCTACAGACTTGCTTGTTGAAAATGCTCTGCCTGTAAATTTTTACAGAAGCAGGAGTGCAGAGTATCTTCAGGATAAGCAGAGAAAATCATCTCACAACTGATGGATTTAGGCAAGTTTAAAAGGCACTGGCTATTTTTTGAACTGTAACCATACCAACAATTGAAGCTCACTTCATCTCCTCCCAGATGGATGTAGGCATCAGGAAATACACTGCTGATTTCTTTGAATAATGTAGCCATGAAGTCATAAGTTGAATTCAAAATGGGATTTACAGGTCCAAACGATCCACTTGGTTGTTCTCCACTGTAACAAGGGGTGAGAAGATCTTTTTGACCTAATAGAAACAATTGATAGAGGATATTCAGTTCCATACGGGTGTGCTACCTCTGCTAGCAGGAAGTAGTTCACTCATATTATGAAGGCTAATATTCATTACTAAAGTGCTCACCTATTTCCTATTCCATACAAAATTGAATAGAGGAAAGGTGAAACAATTTTGCCCAAAGCTGAAGAACCCTCTAACTGAAAATGAAGACTCTAACTTTTCAACTTCTGATTTAAAACCACAAATTTCTAGAACATACTCCACTACCTAGAAAGCAACTCCTGGATGACTACTTGAATAACAAAGCTTTAAATATGCCAATTAGAAGGAAGCAGGGTCTGTAGTGAAAGAACAAGGGGAAATGGCTTCAAGCTTAAAGAGGGTAGATTTAGGCTGAATACAAGAAAGTCTTTTATGGTGTGGGTGAGGCACTGGAATATGTTGCCCAGAGATATGGTTGATGCCCCATCTCTGGAGGCTTTCAAGGCCAGACTGGATCAGTTGGCCCTGCACAACCTGATCCAGTTGTGCGTGTCCTTGTTCACTGCAGGGGAGTTGGACTAGATGACCTTTAAATGCCACCCCCACAGTAAGGAATTTCCTCCTGATATGTAGTCTAAATCTATTCTCTTCCAGTTTAAAGCCATTTCCCCTCAATCCTGTCACTATATGCCCTCATAAAAAGTCCCTCCTCAGCTTTCCTGTAGGCCCCCTTCAGGTACTGGAAGGCCACTATAAAGGTCTCCTCTGGCCTTATCTTCTCCAAAGCTGAAGAGCCCCAACTCTCTCAGTCTGTCCTCTTAGAGGAGAGGGCTCCAGCCCTCTGACCATCTTTGTGGCCCTCCTCTAGACCTGCTCCAACAATTCCATGTCCTTCCTGTGTTGGTGGCACCAGAACTGGACGCAGTCTCCAGATGGGGTCTCACAAAGCAGAGTAGAGGGGCAGAATCACCTCCCTCAACCTGCTGGTCACGCTTCTCTTGATGTAATCAGATATGGTTGGCCTTCTGGGCTGCAAGCACACATTGCTGGCTCATGTTGAATCTTTTATCAATCAATGCCCCCAAATCCTTCTTCTCAGAGCTGCTCTGAAGCCATTCTCCGTACTACCTGTATCTGTGTTTGAGATTGCCCCAGGTGCAGGATCTTGCACTTGGCCTTGTTGAACTTCATGAAGTTGACATGGGCCCACCTCTCAAGCCTGTCCAGGTCCCTCTGGATGGCATCCCCTAATGCCTCATAACAACCAAGACTACATAAGATGAAAGATTCAGAAAAATTGTTTACCAGTTCAACTTCTATGTTGCTCATTTCCTTTTCATGTAAAGTAAGTGAGAAAGAGCCCGAGGCATCTTCCAATGTTCTGGCCACATTTCCCACAGGATGAGCACAACTTATCCTGTAGCTAAAGGGACTAGAAAATGTATACTATTCTCCGTGTAGCCAAAACTTCTGCAGCTTAACTGCAGTCCATGCATCTTGAATCCAGGCACAAGGTTTCCTGGTCTCTGAGTACACGTAATCACCGTAATTCTGGACTCTATCAAGAAAAATACTACTAGTTTGAAATCTAGAAAACAGAATAAAGTAAGCATCCAACTTTGCTACCATTTGTACACCAGCAGAGCATGTCTTTACTAGTGAACAGAAATATCAGCCACTTTGAAAGAAAAAGTATCTCCAGGGACAGCAGTTCACTGTTTCTAGCCTCTGCCTTATTACTCTAAAGTCAAAATGATTGTATGGGATGAAAATATCAATATGAAACCAAAGCAGATAGAATATACTTAGCCTTTGCACACACATCCAGCACAGGAAATGACTGCTCAGTTTCAACTTCCTCCATTCACTTTCGCTTCTCTCACATCTAAGGTCTTAAACTTTGCTGATTCTTTCCCTCGCTTACCTCTTTCAGAATGCCTTTCAAAGTACTTCAAAAGCTGCTTTTAACAAGCCCACTTACTTTCATATAGGAATATTATGCTACACTTTACTCATCACAATCTTTTAATCATTAATACTTTCTTTGACATACCTTTTCCCCAAGACTGTGTGTGTCCAGGGGTATCAAACTCTGGGATAACTCTAATGCCTCTTAATCGGGCATACTCAATCACCAGACGGACGTCAGTAGGAGTATAGACATGGTTATAAGAGTAAGCCCCCTGTGAAGTGTACATATTTAGAGAAAGTTTACATAACATTATACCATCACGTTTTTTAATAGATGAGGGTTATTTATTTATTTACTTATACAAAGAAGTAAATTTGACTTTCCCTCCTTCTCTTCATCACTGATTCTGAAACAAAGGACCCTCGTAACGTTACATTCATTACTAACGCAAACATACAGATGATGGTGTGAAACTCCGTTTCACAATAGGCCAAGGGAGATATAGTTAACCATTTATAGGTTCTTGTGTCTGCATTTGGTTTTCATGAAATATGCCAGATTTCTGCCCTTCCGCTGTACTCTGAAGATGTCTACTCACCTTGTTACTAAGCTCAGGAAAAGAAACACTCTGGTAAGGAAATGACTGATCATCTACTATATGCCAGTGGAGAACATTGAACTTGTTAAAAGCCATAGCATCCTGTAACAAACAATGCAAGACAGTCCAGTTAAGCATTTTACTCTCACAGAAAACGTATGCAAAAAAAAAGGTCTTGTCCCAGTATACCCTGCAATCCTAGCTCAACGACTAAATCAAAGCAAAATATCATTTTTGAACTTAGAAGTAAATAGCTATAAATTCTTGTGAATTTTTTCCACTTTTCAACACATCTGATTGATTGTCTATAAACGATCAGCTGTTTCAGATTATAGGAAAGCTTACATTTTTCTACCTAAATACTTTATACTTGAAAACTAAATTCCTTCCATTGATTACATCCTCATGTGACAATAACCTCCTCAGAATGCATTTCAAATGCAGGCAAAATAAAACTGTGCATTTTTCAGTCAATATAGTGTTAGTATTTCTATTTTGTTAACTGTACATTATGAATATAAATGTAAACACATTTATTATAGAACCATAACTCCAGATGGGCGCTAACACACATACTGTGGGCTACATAAGTTTATCAGAGTCACTGGAAGTGCTGTATGCTGGAAGGAATTTGTACTCTTCTGGGACAAGTAATTGCAACACAGTTGCTTCCAATTGCTTGCACAATCCATCTTTTCCCCTCTTTTTTCATCCAAGCTGAATTTTCTGAAGCAACTGAATTATTGCTTGTCTTCATGCATCTCCACCGACTCACACCTTTCTACATAAAAACTACACTTTCTGATCCTCCCTCAACCTCTCCTTCCCGATGGACAATGCCCTTCCTTGTGATACAGCATGGTTGTCAGACACAAACAGGAAATGTACTTAAACTGCTGCCTTAAGCATCTAATTACCACATGTCAGTGAAGGGATTACTGCTGCTTTTTATTAGGCTAGTCTGGATTCAAGCAGCCACAGAGGAGGAAAAGCACACTTTTTTCTTAAACTGGTAAAATGGCATAAAACATAGCTCTGAGGAAGTAGCTGAACCGCAGACATAATTTAAGGAAAGAAAACGGAAGAGCAACAGTTACAAAAAGTCAAGTTATACTTCAGGCACACATCTGCTCTTTCAGAAAAGACAACAAATATTGACACAGGAACTACCTGAGTAGCTGGAACATTCTCAGTTGTATAAGAATACCCACACAAACCTAATTGCTGAGCATGGAATGATATTACAGGTAAAAACAAGTTGTAAATACTCATGGAGGGGCTGGCTCCAAGTGCAGTTCAAGGAGAACTTCAGAAATAAAGGCTGTTTTTTCCTGCACTCTGTTTTTGCCCACCTAAGCCTGCTCTGCAAAGGTCTGGAAATAGAAGGGAAGTATTTAAGAAAAATTCATCCTGGAAAAACAGGACAGACAAGACAGGGAACTGCATATTCCCTCATTCAAAGACTCCTCCACTTCAACCAAACAAGACCTGCTACAAGTACTTTAAGAGGAAATACGACAGTAGGAAGTAAGAAAACCCACAGCTTCTGGTGCTGAATTAGACAAATCTCTGACCATCTCATCAAGTGAGAGTGAGAATACGCATTTCTTACTCTTCAATAAGCTCTTCATAGAAATTTTACTACCTTCTCTTTTTTTTTTTGGAAAGAAGTAGTGAAAAAAATCAGCTCACAATGAACATACTAAAATTTGCCTGTTTGTACTTCATTACTGAATCACTCCTAGCAACTTAAGAATTGACTACATGGTTGGTTAAAAGACTGTAGTCTTACTGCAACCACGAGCACTCAAATTAGTGACTGCACGGTCTCCCCTGTAATGCTTGCAAAACATTCTTCCAGGAAATATCTATGCTGGTTTAGGCAGCAGCAAATACCGAAAACCCAAGGTGCACAAAATCACTCCCTCCTCGATGAACTGCAAATCACTCAATTTGCCCACTCAATTCATATCCAGCACAGACTCTGACCTCCACTTAGAAAAGTCCACCCTTTCCTTTCAGATGTTAGCCAGGTTCTCATTTCACACCAAGATCAGTTGCTACCTGCTTTAGAGAACAAAATATAACAAGAAGTATTCCTTATTAATGATACACGACAGTCCACTTACCAGGTTTGTGAGAATAGATTTCAATGGCAAATAGTGCCTTGAAGTGTCAAGTAAGATTCCTCTGTGTGCAAATCTTGGGAAGTCATAGATTTCAGATTCATTGATAAGAAACTATAAAAATGAAATTTGAGAATTAGAATTCCCATTTTATGTTCATCATTACAAACATGAAATACTTCTCAGTTTCTTAACAGCTTTCCAAACATTATTTTCTGAAAAAGTATTTAATGAAACTTGCAGATCTACTGTTCCTTGAGAAACACCTAACAAAGAACGTGGCTGCTTGTTATCAGATTGTGTTTTTAGTTAACATCTATACTTACACTTCCATAATCATCCTCGTGAACCAATTGACTGAAGGTTTCCAAACCTGGAAAAATCAAAGAAAGGAATCTGGAGTACAACCACTGTTATTTCTTAAAATTTTAGTAAAAACAGGACCCAAATTTACAGCAAGAAGGAATGCCTTATTACTGAGTTTCTTTCTTGTTATCACATTTGCCTTTGTTGCTCAAGCAACAAAGTTAACAAAGCATCAAAGAGAGAACAGTTCAAACCCTCCATTATACACAAGCACTGAATATTATTATCATGGCTCAGACATACCAAATTAATCTATGACAGAATGATTGCGACAGAGAGTAAGGTAGGAATGTCTGGTGCTATCATGCATATATACCTCTCATTTCTGGAACAGGTGAAGTTTCCAATTCAGCATTAAAAAATTGCTAATTTAAATACTGTTGAAAAAAAGCAGACTGAGACTTCAGCATCACAGTCTTCTTGGTGATGATGACCTGCACGTTGTTATTAGTGCAGTCACAGAACAATCTGTTGATACTATAGATCAGAGAAATTTTTAGCACTCAGAATTTGGTTGGCCTGGCTGATTTTAGATAAAGCAAGCATGCAGTTATGGATTGCCACTGGATCTGGGATAGAGCACACAGATTGAGGGAGTATGCAGTGCATGTTTTGGTACCTTTAGGCCCTCAAGCCCAAGTCTGCCTCCCATGAAGGACTGAATCAGGGCAAGCCTCAGTGGTCAGCTGATTCCTACTCTGCTATGCAGTCTGTATAAGCTTAGAACAAAAACAGCTCCGTATGGAAAGCATCAGCTTACCTCTTAAAGCTCCCCATACCTCATCAGCTTTCAGTATAGCCACAGGCTCAGTTACAGTTAAATGATCTAAAGAGAGGAAAAAAGAGTTATTCCTCGAGAAAGCAAGGATTGCTAAGATATTATCAGGCAGTAAGATATTCAAGATTCCTCCCCCCTCCCTTTTTTTTTTGTACATTTTCTTCGTAATTCAAACAAATGCTCTTTTTAATGGTGATACTATGCAGATATTTTTATTTTTACGTGTGCTCCTGGAATAATGCAAGCTCTCAGTCAGAAGCCATAGTTAATAAGATGCTAAAACAAAAATGTCTCTGAAAAATGACTATGTTAAATTTTGTACAGTGGCCAGAATACCAGCCTATTTTAGCTTAATTGATTTTTACACACATTAAATGATGCTTTTGCATTTAGTAAGCAGGCGACGAGGTTGAGTAACTAAGCCAGACATAGCCACAGAAATGCACTTCCCCTTTTACATTCATTTTAGATATTTTATGCTTACAGATTACTTTTTTTAGCGATATTGCTTATAAAGGTCTAATTACAAAGTAACAAAAAAATGAAGAAAGTATTTAGTTTTCCATTTTAACTTAGAGACAATTCTGTATGTACTGGAAAATTGGGGAAAGAAACATAAGATGGATACAATCACTATGTATTTTCTGGGGCTCTTTTTTTTCTTGCTGTATTATATATATATATTTTTTTGTGGTAAACTGTAGGCCCGTCAGTGATCTACTTCTGTGACAGCAACTGTTTTTCTCAACATATATCTTAAATGAATGCAACACAGCAAGTTTTGCAAGGATAAACCGAACCTTCTACATGAAAAAATAAGAAGTCAGCAGGGAGGAGGGCAGGTAACCTGGATTTTTATTAGGTAGCTATACTCTCATCACAGAATCATAGAATGGCTTAGGTTAGAGGGGACCTTAAAGATCATTTAGTTGCAACCCTCTGCCATGGGCAGGATTGCCACATACTAGATCATGCTGCCCAGAGTCCCATCCAGCCCAACCCTGAACACCCTCAGGGACTGGGGCATCCACAACCTCTCTGGGAAGCTTATGCCAGTGCCTCAACTACCCTCTGAGTAAAAACTTTCTTCCTAACATCTTATCTAAATCTCCCCTCTTAATTTCAAGCCATTCTCCTTTGTCCTATTGTTATCAACTATACACAAAGTCAGCTCTTCTCCTGTCTGTAAGCTCCCTTCAAGTACTAGAAGGCCACAATAAGGTCCCCCTGGAGCCTTCTCTTCTCCAAGCCGAACAAGCCCAACTCCCTCAATCTTTCTTCAGAGAAAAGGTGCTCCATCACTCTGGTTATCTTCATGGCCCTCCTCTGGATCTGGTCCAGCAGCTCTGCTTCCTTCCTGTACTTGGGGTCAATCCCCTCCCTCTCCCTGCTGGCCATCCCTCTTTTGATGCATCCCAGGATATCAATGGCTTTCTGGGCTACAAGAGCACACTGCTTTTCATCCACCAGGACTACCTTGGTCTTTCTTTGCAGGGCTGTTCTCATATTTGAGTTCTTCTCACAGGCTGTACTCATATTTGGGAATGCCTCAATCCAAATGTAACACCTTGCACTTGTTAAACCTCATTAGATTCTCATGTGCCACCTCTTACACTATGAGATAACCATTCGCTAAACCATGCCATTTCTGTTTAGGGAAAAAAAAAACAACAAACTGCTCAATGCAGCAAGTGAATAATTTCCTTACAGAACAGAAGAACCAGCTTTCATTAAGAACTGAAGTTTACACAGCTGTCCAAAGTTCAGCTAGTAGTAAAGCAATGTAATATCCTGACCACAGTAAAAAAATTCTGAAGCATTAATGATTTTTCACACAGAGGGTGGTGACGCACTGGAACAGGTTGCCCAAGGAGGTTGTGGATGCCCCATTCCTGGAGGCATTCAAGGATGTGGCTCTGGACAGCCTGGTCTGGTGGTTGGTGATCCTGCACATAGCTGGGGGGTTGAAACTACATGATCACTGTGGTCCTTTTCTATGGTCCTTTTCATTAACAAGTCATTTTATGATTCTATGATTTTGCTGTTGCACCTCATTTTCACAGAAATGTGTGGCAAATCTGCACACTAATATTGCACTGCTTGACTACATGTACAGAAAGGACTAAGTAAATTTAATGTCAGCACATTTTTAAACAAGTCTGGTAGAATTAGTTCTGCTGCGGACGTATGACTTAAAAGGATCTTTTCCGAAGGATTTGTATCCTGGATACGACATAACTGCATAGACTGTTACAGAAGATTACCTCAGAAGAGAACTAGGTGAGCCGAACACAGTGATTCCTGTGATAACTGTGATAAGAAACTTCTTTAGTGGTTAGGAGTTGATTTTAGAGTGTTTCTCCAATCTGGATGTCAGCCATGGAGAATCAGGGCAGGACAAATCCAGTGTAATCATCGCGTTCTTAATCCTGCCTTGTACGTGTTGACAGAACAAAAGCGTTCTTATAACCCCGCAGGACGCAGGTGTAGCAGCTCAGTTGCTCCTTCACCCAGCACTTCATGCTGAGGAGATCACAGACTACGCCACTGACTAATATCATGACTTGGCATGGTCTCAATTTCACAACTAGTGACTATGTGACTAGCTAAGAGCTGCCGCGTCCTCACGAGCCTCCGTGAGCCTATTATCTCCCGAAGGAAAAAATAAATAAATAAATCACCGTCTGACTTCTGCGCTGGCCGTTAAGCCCGACCACAACGCCGCGGTACTCACAGGCCTCGTTGGACGCGAGGTGCGGGAAGCTGTCACAGCCGGGCTGAGGGGAGGCGATCACCACCTGCAGCTGCAACAGCTCCCCTTGCGCAGACGGCGACGCTCGGTGCGGCTTCCTCCAGCTGGAGCGTCCGAACAAGTACTCGTAATACCTGCGGGGAGCGCGGAGCTCAGGGAGCCGCCGCCGCTCCCGGAGCCCTGCCGCCCGCTCGCCGTCCTACCGCCCCTGAAGCCCCTATCGCCCTGCCGCCTGCCCTCACCTGCGGAAGGCGTCCTGCAGGAGGCCGCAGGCCGGCCCCGCCGAGGAGCCGGCGCCGTGTACCACCTGGAAGCGCTCGGGGGCCAGCTGCAGCCGGAGACGGGACGTGCGGAGCGACTGTGGCAGCGGCCACAGCGAGTCCTCGGGGACGGCGTCCGACTCCGTCCCCCATTCGGACGGCGCTGGCTGCGGGTCGAGGGGTGGCTCTCCGCGGCCGAAGCTGGCGCCTAGCAGCACGGCGGGCACGAGGAGCAGCCCCGCGAGCAGCCCGGCTACTCCCATGGCTCTGCCCATAGCGCTGCTGCCGGCTGAGGCCCCGCCGACTGAGCCCGCCGCTCCGCCTCCGCCATCACGGGACCTCCGCGCACCGCCCTCCGGACCGCCCCACGGCGGGGCTCGCCGCACCTCACAGCGCCAACGGCCGCGCCTGGTCCGCGGGCTGTGGAGTTGCAGTCTGCGGCCAGCGTGGTTCTTGTTTGTGCAGTCGATTCCAGCGCTCCGAAGCAGTCGTCTGTATTGCCAGAAAGCAGTTTCAGCCTTTTGCAGAAGCGGTTTGAAGTGCTTTCTGCAGAATGGAGTGTGTAAACCCAGGGAGGTTGTTGGATTTTCCTTCCAAGACCTGCCTGGATGCCTACCTGTGCGGCCTGCTGCAGGGGGCCTGCTTTGCAGGGGGATTGGACTCGGTGGTCTCTAGAGGTCCCTTCCAGCTGCTACAGTTCTTTGATTTGTGATTCTGTGAACTAGTATGCATTAGCAGCACACTAGAAAGTAACAAAGTAACATCTGCACTGACAGGTCCCACTGTAAATTTTGGAAGTCGTGAGGTGTTCTGGAGGGCAAGCCACCTGCTTGGAAGCTGGAAATTCCAGTGGGAAGACATTCTGTCTTGAAGGCAGTGCTAATTAAATGGTTAACGAGAGCAGTGCGTGCCAGTGCCCTTGCTCAGGTGACACAGGACAGCAGCAGGGAGCTCTCAGCTGCACGCTGCTCCTGTGGTGCCTCTGCCAGCAGCACAGCTGCCAGCATCACCCACCGTCATCCTTTCAGGAGACAGACACATGATGTGGATACAAGAAACAGAAGGAATGGGTCATGGAGAGGATGCTCTTGTGTTGTCAAGGTTGCTTCCCTGTGAAAAGCATCACTTTTTTTGTGACTAATTGTAGTGGGTTTGCACAGTAAGGTGAGTCCTTGCCACTGGTTTTCCTGATGCTGGTGTGATGCCACAGTGAGAGCATTCAGGTGGCTGGCCAGTTTGGTGTCTCACACCTTCAGTGTGGTGACATAAGGGGAAGGAACAGAACCTGGTGAAGGCTCAGGCTTGCCAGGCGTGCTTAGACTTTGAAACAGTGCACAGGAGACCCTCAGGCTTTTCCAGAGGCTGTACTGTACATGCAATCCAAGCTCTGGCGCAGGCTTCCAGCTGCTTGATGCACTCTTACCCTTTCCCCTCTCTGACCATCTCTTCAGTTGTACTGTTGGAACTGCTCGTGGTGTCCATTTCTGGTCATCTTTTGGGGCATATTTAGGAAATCTGGATTCTTTCATACATTTTTGTAACACAACTGAGAGATCAATAGGCAATCAATAGCAAGTAGAGGACGTGGTGACAAACTGAAGTTGGTAGGGGACTGTATGTTGTAACAGCAGGCCTGCTGACTGGAGATAAGCTCCACCATCCCAAAGGGCCCAATGAATCCACCCCACCGGCCTTTCTTTTGCTTCCAGTTTTGTTTTCTCTCATTATAACTTTGGTATAGCAAGGCTGTTCTGTAACAATTAAGTACATTTATTTCTTGATGTCACTCTTTAAATGTGCTGTTGTGCACAACTATATAATTAAATCAGTTTTGCATTTTCTTCTCTGTGTGGACCTTCTGATAATCAGTAAGATAGCTTTTTCAGCACACATTTTTTCTCTTACTCAGATGTTGTGAAGCAACTTCCAGGAATACGATCTCCCTGAGACATCTACCTCAGCTAGTTTAGTTTTAAATTGGCCACTGGAATTTAAAAGTTGTTGGATTAGAGGGTGGGATGGAGCTTTATGTGGAGGACCACTGAAGTGCAGGCTGCAGTTCTCCGGTGTGTAAGCTGGCTGCTGATTTCCACTGTGTGTAGCAGGCTGGGGGAACTGCAGCGCTGGGACTGTAAGCACTTCCAGCATGTGCATGAGGAGCTGGATGAGAAGACATCAGTGTTTTTCAAGACCACGTGCTATTTAACTAAGTAATTAAGTAAATAACTGAATAGCTTATTTGCTTTGAGGAACACATCAAGGGGAAACAACAAAAGAAACTGTGCTTGTGCTACCGAGGTATGAAATGAAGTATGAGGTTAGACAACAGCAGACTGATGAGAGCCCTTGCTTTTCTTCTGTATTTCATGGGTAGGAAAACATGAGATCTAGAAGATTGAGTGGTTCCCCCCCTCTCAGTTCTTTAAAGGCGACTAAGAAGGCAGAAAAAAATGATATGGATATGGATATGGCATAATTCAGTGTCAACGTCATATGACTTCCTGTAGATTAAATAAATCCAAAATAAAGTTTTTATTCAAAAGGGCACAGGGAAAATAGCCAGATTTCTATATGATTTTAATTATTACTCAAGCCAAGGAAGTGACAGACACCCTGCTCAGATGGCATATTTAGTTACCTTGTTCGTTAGGAAGTTCATAACCACACCCCATAACTACTCATAGAGCTTCCTTCCATTTCCCCTTCCCCAAATACATCATGCCTTCTCTTCAGTGTGGGTCACAAACCCTAGTATCCAGTGATGGCAACACATCCATGGCAGAACAAATGATTGCTTAACTTCTTAGGAAAAGCAGAACACTGATATCAGATATTTTATGTAGTGCATTGTTTCCTGCTAGTCCCAGGGAAGGGGTCTGCGAGATAAGGAGTTTTTTAGTGGGATTTATGAATATAACATATAATTGGTGAGATGTGTCATAATAGTTTCCTTAGCCTGAAGAATATGCACCATTGGATTTAATTCTTGAATAACTTTTCTGCCTTTTGCAGAATCATTAATTGTCTCTATTTTGCCTTTTTTTTTTTGCCTTTTTTTTTTTTTTTTTTTTTTTTTTTTAGAAAATCAAGTATAGATTTGGGCAGGGAGGAGAGAAACGAGGTAGAGTAGAAGGACTAAAGGTAGATGAAGCAGGAGCTGGGAAAGAACAGAATTTTTTGTTCTTATCTGTCGAAATAACAAAATGGGTCATAAGAGGTGGAAATAAGGGTGGAGAAAAAACACCTCAGCTGAGACATTTTAATCTCATATATGCAAAGAGGCTTTGACAACAGAAACAAATTTCAACAGCAAAGTAGACTTCGTTGTCACTACTTATTATAGTGGGATACGAAAGTGTCAGAGTTATATGGAAAAATGCTCTATTTGGTTTTCTTTTCGAATTTTGTAGGTAGGCTCACGCATCAAGTGATAATCAAGACCAACTTTAATGATGACAGATACGGTTATTTTTCCAGAGTATACCACCATTAGCAGCTGCCATTCTAAAATATCTGTGAAGCATTTATGAGTTTGAGCTTCTAATTCACAGATGAATAGATGAGCCTCTAATTCAACAGTGATAGTATTTCTCAGAGATCGTTGTGCTTTGGTATCAGTTCCAAGTCTTGAATGTGGAAAGCTATCATGCTTTATCCTTAGCGTGTGCTGTATATTTTATATGCCTCTGAGAAGTATGGATTTTGATGATTGATCAGTCTTCGTTTTTATTGTAGACTTCTTGCTTACACTGTAAACTTGTCCTAAGAAAGGGATGTGCTCTTACATATGTTTGTTAAGACTTGTGTAATATTATAGCTCATAAATACCTACTAAATGATTACTAGGAGTCCTATTTTGCATTTCTGCTGAAATTTTAAAAAATTCTTAAGTGCAAAGGTGAATCTTTACTGCATCTCCTTTCTGTTAGAGATGCTTTTTGCATTCTATAAGGTTAAAATTGTTAATCAGTTGCAGTCTAACGCTTTCTTCAGAGAAGTCTTAAAAAATGACAATTGCTAAACATGACATGACGTGACATGAATCTAGCTGGGGTTGGCTAGAAAGACATTGAGGCCCTGGAGTGTGTTCAGAAAAGGGCAACAAAGCTGGTGAGGGATCTGGAGCACAAGTCTTAGTAGGAGTGGCTCAGGGAGCTGGGATTGTTTAGACTGGAGAAAAGGAGGCTCACCGGAGATACTAAGTCTCTACAACTATCTGAGGGGAGGTTGTGGTGAGGTGGAAGTCAGCCTCATCTCCCATGTAACTAGGGATAGGATTAGATAGGAATGACCTCAAGTTGCACCAGAGCAGATTCAGGTGATCAGGCAATGGAATGGGCTCCCTAGAGTGGTGGTGGAGTCACTGGCCCTGGAGTTCAAGAAATATTCAGATGTACTGAGGGATATGGTTTAGTGGGAGATATTGATGATAGGTGGATGGTATGATCTTGGAGGACTTTTCCAACCTTGGTGATTCTGATTCTGTGATTCTGCAACAGATTTATACAGATACCTTCACACAAAAATATGCACACGGCCACTAGATGTGGGGAGGAAAAAAAAAAAAAAGTTTTGACATTGAAGTGTCTTGATTAATCAAAGCAGTGGGCTGGATAGAAATATTTTTTATTCAAGAAAGTGGTAAAGGTACTTTCAGGTTATTGAGTATGGCTCTCCAATCTTCATATTGTGCTCTGGCTATAGTAGGCACTTATAAGTGAGTAGTGCTCTCATCAGTGTTTTCAGATCTGCAGAGGGGTTTATCACAGAGTCTCCGCGGTTCACTCCCCTTCTTATTTGAGAAATAGCAAAGAGACTGAGAGAGGAAATAGTGATTTATCAGTAATATTCTGTGGCCAGTGTAGTGAGGAATTACTGTTGAGGCTGTGAATAGAGACCATACCAATAATTTCACATTGGTATCTCTTGAAGACATTTTCAGAGTATGTTAAAGCTTGTCCAGTGGTTTTTTTTTAAGAAGCTTTAAGAAAGTTAGCAGTAAGTGTGATTTTTCTATTATTTAGAAGTCAATTTAAAAGCTAAGATAAATTTCTAAGTTAAATGAAAATGGCTTGTGTCACAAATAAATACTTTCATAGTGGCTAAAAGCAGTTCAGCTGTTCCAGTATGTAATCAGATTGCTTTGCAGATGAGTCTGACTAGTACCTTTGCATGCAATGCTTTGCAGATGAGTCTGACTAGTACCTTTGCATGCAATGGTTTACTGTCTTGGTAAATGATGTATGGTACTTAACTAAGGACTTGCCAACAAAGAGGTATTGTGGCAGAGTAAGGTTAAGATTATAATTTCACGGTACAAGGAGCTGCTCACATTAACTTTCTAACAAGAAAGCCTTCAAAGATTCTGCAGCTTGAAAATAAACAGCGACCAGGAAGTGACTTGCACTGTAAATTCTTCATGTAAGTTATACTTGATCTTCAGTATAGTGGTTGTATGTCCACTTTTTACTGGACATTATCTTTTTTTTTTCCACCTGGTGACTTAGTACAGATTCTTTTTATTTTTTTAAAAAATATATTTATTTATTTAAGGACATCCTTTATGTCCAAGAGGTATAAGGTCTAGTAGGCTGGAAACCCTCAGCAGCCTAGAAATCCTGTATGTGACCAGAGAGTGCTC
The DNA here is from genome assembly GCF_905368555.1 of Meleagris gallopavo. Lineage (NCBI taxonomy): Eukaryota > Metazoa > Chordata > Aves > Galliformes > Phasianidae > Meleagris > Meleagris gallopavo. The sequence goes on from NC_139435.1 coordinate 24,480,289, forward strand.
ACACTTGAGATTACAAGAAGCTGTGTGTGAACTGTATGCCGAGAATGCTGGTATTGATGTTGACATACAGAAGTAATTAGGGATGAGAGCTAACCAAAACAGGATGTTTAACTGGTGTAACTTGACCACAGGACAAAACTGCTTCAAATAATAGCAAGGATGATTTGTGAATGGATGCACATGCCAGAAGCATGATCAGTGTAAATATAAGAACTAGATACAAGGCAAACTGTAGACACAGTACACATATGTACATACACATATGTAATATGTGCATATTGTTTTGTAAAGGGAGCTGTGCTGCCAGCCTTACTGTGCGCTACTGTCTAATGTTTGCTGTACTACCTGAATACAAGAAAATCTGACTGACAGTTATAATACTGAGTCAAATCTGTGACTTCAGTATTTAAGCTCCTTGAAGGTGTGAAAAACAGATGTTAGAAGAAAGTGACAGCATATGTCAGATACGGGAACATTATAGTTTACTGTACTTATTGGATGATTGTAAAACTCCTTGTGGTCTTCTGTGTATTTTTTTCACAGTTATCTGGGGATTCTGAGGCATGGAATTGTGCTGTTTGGGTGTAGAAGTGCTGCACCCAAATGCATTGCTTCTTCAGGATCTTTAGTTTCATCAGTCCTGGTTCTTTGGCATTCAAGTGATTGCATGAGATGTCAGAGGGGAAAAAGGTTGAATTGAGTAATCAAGTAAGGGCTCTTAAACAGGTTGTTCTTTAGTGATGATTGGTGCCTGATCATTACCTGCTGCTTTCTTGGGTTTTGTTGTCCATGTCTGCAAATATATTTTGCAGGATAGGACAAAGCAGGATGGTGCAGGATCTGAAGAAGTCACTTTGCTGAGCAGAGAAGAATAAGGGCTATTCAAGCAGAAGGAGAATTTCTTACACTTCTAGGATCCATACCTAGAGATCCATAGATCTTTATCACTATAGATCAAACAGCCACATAATTCTGGCCTTCTACTAAATAACATTGACCCTAAAATAGCTCCATTTTTTTCTTCTTTTCTCAGAGTAGAAGTCTTCACAAATATGAATGAGCTTCTTATCTTCCTGCATCTGAATGTCCTCCGTCATGTAACTCTGAGCCATGAAAGGTTTTTTTTTAGTGCAAAACTTTTTATTGTGTTGGAGATTCTTTGTACATGTACAGAGAGGGTGCAACTCAGAAAAGGAGACTCAGAAGTAACTACTAGTTTTTATGAGACAGCTCTGAGAGCAGTGCAAGACTAATTTCCTGAAAAGATTCCTGATGATAACTAGGTATTTAGGGCACCCTGCTTCTTTGCTGCATCCTGAGGAAATAAAATCTATAATCCCAGCACAACTCCAGCTGATAATGTGACAAGGCAGCATAGCACATAAACCAAGTTTGAGTTTGCTGGCTAGACACTCTTACTTCTGAGCTATGAGGATGGAAGTGGACCATGCCTGAGGGTACAGCAGTGTTTAGTCAGAGAGGTGAGGTTTCAAGGCAGTAGAGCACACCAACAGAAGAAGACTAGTGAATCAGGAAAGGTATAGTACAGGAAGATACCTGGAGAACCGTGAATACATTATGAACAAAAGGCAGAGCCATACAATCAGAACTACTATATGCTTGAGGTTAAATTACTGTCAATTAGAACATCTTTTACATCACTGTGACAAATTACATATTGCAGATACTTTTGCCTCCATTGTTTTATATTACACTAAAATGGTTGTTTGTACAAGCTCAAAAAGATATTCTAGAGAAGCATCTAATAAGTATTAATAGTATGTAATATTTAAGTACTAATAGGAAAGTGAAGTAATTGAAGTGGCCCAGAAATACCTAGTAGCAGTAACCACACAACACCCATGGCATAGAACTCTTGAAAGTTTTATGTTAGAGATTTCTTTAATAATCAAGATAATTAAGTATATACTTTTCCTCTTCCTCTTCCTCTTCCTCTTCCTTTTTCTTTTTCTTAGAGCTAGCAGTATTATCTGACAAGGCATTAAAAGCTGCTTTTCCCCGCTGAAGCTTTGACTTTAGCGGTAGGTGGTGCTGTGCTTTCACTGAATAAGCATTTGGCTCTCTCACTCCTGGGTATGATTCCCTAAAGTGAACATACAGCAAGATGAAAATAGGAATTAGTTTCGTCTGCATATTTTGTTAGCTGATTAGAAGCTGCCCCTGGGTTCCATATGCATTTCTGTAGTGATTTTGTCTTCCGTCCTTCTCAGACACTTGTAACTGAGCTTTATGGGAGCTGCTTTATGCCACCTATTTGTTCTGTGCCTCTCACTTCTACCTTTTTTCAGCTGGAGGCAGACCTAGCAGCTTTAATGTGGCTGTGCCTTGCTCTTAGGGCAGTTAGGATCTGGAACAGCAGATCTGGACATGGAGCACGGCTACAACCGCTTCTGTGTAGCCCTGGAAGGGAGTAAATCTTGGAGGAAGAGAAGAAAAAGTGTGTTTGTATCACTTAGTAATCCAATGAAGTACAGTCCCACGAATAAAGTTCTGGCTCATAGGCAGCCAGATCTCCTAGACAGAAAGGGGTTAGTAGAAGATGAAACTCAGAGATCCTACTAAATATACTTACTTACTATACTTTTATATACTATATATAAATTTACTTATTTACTATGTTATAACTTGCCCTACAGTATCTATTCAGTATTTGTGTGTCCAGAAACTCAGATTGTGCTGTGCTCCACTAATGTGTTCTAGTGCTTTGCCAAGCTAGGTATGGTACATTGTTTAATGCTGATTTTCCTTATTTTAAAACAAGTCTATGATATTGAAAAACAGCTGTTTGCAGTGTAGTCTGTTAAGACAAAAATAGTCTGAAATCTTGTTTTGCAGGGTCAAATGCAGACTCCTTTGTGCAGAATGGGATGATTGATAAATATGGACGTACAAATTAGCCTCCTTAGGCTCATTTCTTCTTTTTTTTTAATCACAAACTTTGATTACAGAACAGGCACGCTTTATAGAGCAGTAAAAAAAGCCAGTGGATACAAGCTCTTCTATTGGTTCTTATAAAATGAAACAAGAACATGTGTTAGGATTTACAGCATGTGTGCAAACAGGGTCCAGAGTACATACAAGATGGACATATTTTCTAGTCCAGAAAATGAATGATAGATGGATATCCTCTTTTTCTTGGATTTCATGTGAGCTGCAAAAGGAGTACCCTATATTTTAGACAACAAAATAGCTAAGGGTGTATTGAAAAAAATCTCCAGAGGTGCAAAAAGAGGACATAGCTCTGTTTTTAACAATACTTTCCTTTTTCTTGGAAAATAATGTTATAGTGAGAGCTTGCAGACGCTTTCAGTAAAAATATATGGAAGTGGGACATAGGTGAATGCATTACTGTAAGAACTGAGGATGAAGCCAATTTTACCTGCCATATAATTTGTAGCTGTTCTACTTTAGCTTGCAGTTTTTCCATCTCTGTGACTTGGTTACAGTGTTTTTGGCTAGCATGTTATATTTGGAGAAGTGTCTCCTTTGCAAGTATTTGGAGACCTCCTAACATAAACACTACTGTTAGTTTTTATAGTCTTTATGTTCTTAGCTTTGGAAAAAATATCCATATTGAGCTTAAAGATGTAGATCCTATGATGTTTGTAACAAAATGCTTGTTTTGAATTCTCTCACTATTATGTGTTTATATTGCTGTAGTCAGTTAAGTCTAGCTTTTGACTTCATTCCAGTAGATACAATACAGGCATATTCTAAATGACAGATCTGATCCCTAGAGGTGCTGCTGTGTTAGCAGCACAGAGAAACCAAGTTGTTTTTACTTTCAATAGCAGGAGTCATGCAGAGCCTCAAGATTAATTTAACCAGAGCTTCTTAATGGGATCCGAAAAGGAACAATTCGTTTAAGTTTCTAGCACAGAAACTCTGCACAGAATGTACACACCATTTTTCTTCTAGCATTGCGCAATTGCATTGTCTCCCCCTTTTTTTTTTTTTTTTTTTTTTTTTTTTTTGGTGTTGTTCATACATAAGATAATCTTGTATGCTCCCATCTTCTCTGAGCAATTATCAGACCGCTTTCTGTCCAGATAGCATTCCATTTACTGGAATTGAATAAAGAATTGGAAGGAGGAAGGGGAGGAAATCATGCAGTAGGGATGAGGCTGATGCATACATTGAGAAATATTAATTACTTCCTTAATCTTATCACAGCAACCTCAACTATTGTATACAAACCTTTTAAGAGGGGAGATGAGAACTCACCTGGCTTTGGCCACATTCCACTCTGAAAAGTCCCACTAAGGAGACCACTCTGTTACAGCAGTGAGTCTTTTGTTTACCAGGGAGAGTTTCTGTGGTGTATGACTGTCATTCCATATTTCTAGATGTATGGTCTTGTAGTTGACAGTACAGCAAACCTCAAGTTGTCTGAGTGGTTGGAGAAGCCTGCTGAAATCCTAATAAATGAGGCAGCCACTGGACCTTTGGAAGAGAAAGCAAATTTCTGCAGCAGGACAGGCCTTAACCTGACAAGTAGGGTGTAATTGATGATCACCCTAACTATGTCTGAGGAACTACTGGTGGCAGTGAAGTAGCCATCATGTCCATTTTATGGACAGCATGATTAATTTTTTTTTTTTTTTTTTTTTTTAGATGACCATATTACTCCCCAGGAGTTACAAAAAAAGAAGTTAGGATGTGAGAGTATTACGTAGTTTGAAATAGGACCCACGGTGAACTATGGAGAACATTTAGGTTTTCAGTGATGGCATAAGAAATGTTGCACAACAGAAGAGAGCTTTGGTCGACGTTACTTGTTAGAAGATAGGAGATTCATTTATGATGCCATTTTGAATAGGATTCCAAAGCAAATTTAGTATAATCGTTGCAAGTTTTTTCAGGGATTAAGTCAGAAATCATATCAAAACTCCAAATATTCTAAAAGCTTTCTTGGTAGTTTTCACATATTGTATAGCTTGTGCCTCACAAAACCAAATCCTGTGCTTACTGAAATGCTCTTTCATTAGGAGAAAAAACAGTTGTTACTTTCTAACCCCTTTGTTGCTGTGTACTTTCTAGTAGAGTTCTTAGAACCCTTTCATTTTTACAATTGCTGTGCTCATACTGTCGCTTCTGACATTTTGGTGAAACAATGTTTTTATTATTTACTGCCTGCTGCTTTTCTTTTATGTTATACACTCATCTACATTTTTCATCCTCTACTTCATACTGTTCATGTTTTTACACAGCACTAAGAGATCTTAGAAGACTGAGGTTTGTAATGCAATAGGGAATGATCCAAACAAGCTTCTCAGGTGTCATATGGCTCCTTGAGAACTGTCACTTTCATTTCAAATAATGTTTGGAAACAGATTTCTGCCCTCACAGATAAAAAAAAATAAATAAATAAAAATGGAGAAAGGCTGAGAAAAAAGTCAGTCCAACTCCAAACTAGAGAAACTAAGGCAAGCATGTCCAACCCGCCGAACAGTGATGTGTGATGGGCACTGTCTACACTGAAACTGGGTCATGGGGAGCCCTGAGCAACTGTTTTCAGGGGTGAAACACAGAATGAGTAAAATTTCATCAAAAATCTCTGTCAAACACTTTGAGAACTCACTGAGAATTGCAGTCACTGCCATTGAACCAGTCTGATATATTAGTTTCACAAAAACAAGGTTGAATATCCCACTAGCCTTATGTTTTTGCTGGTCTCTTTTTTTAATCTTTGACAAAAAATGTAAAAAAAAAAAAAAAAAAAAAAGATGTTGTTACTCATTTACATTAACTGTATTATTTATTTTATATATATGGCTCAAGATAATTCACTCAATGCAGCCCAGGCAAGCCAAAAGGTTGAACACCTATGATCTAAAGTAAATTTGTTTTCAGTACCTGCTGTATTTTCATTCAAATGCTTGATACATTTTTTAAAAAGTCACCAGTTACCACTGCCTTTTGTACTAACTGTTTCCATTTCATTTCCATTAGTTGCTTGGTCTGCTTATTATAAATACTGCCTGCAATTATGTGGCATTTACTGCTGGAAGAATAAGTTCCTATTTATAATGAAGTCTACTGAAATTTTAGTCTGAAATTGAATTTTTAAGTGTGTCTCTTCAAACATGATAATGCTGGTGATTCAGTCATGTGATTTGCCATTAACTGTATCACAAACATTTCCTGTAGCTTAGCTTGCTATTCCTGTCCCTTGCCCTCTTGAAATAAATGGACTTCCAGCAACAATTTTGACAATACTCTTGTCTACAAGTAATAAAACATGTGGAAATTAGGCTAGATGGATAAAACAGTTCCATGTAATAATATGTATCTGGCATTGATACAAACTCTGTATAAAGCATGTTTTTTTTTTATGGACCAGATGTGGTATTTATGTGTTATGAGGAACAGAGGCATGTTCAGTCAAGCTTTTTATTGCATTTAAATGCAAGGTATATTTTAATAACTCTCAAAGGGAATTGTCTTCTATTGATTAGAGACTGTCAGTTGTGTTGGACATAAACCTGAAAAAGCAATGAATCTGTCAGAAAACTGTAGATACAATTTAAACTGACATTTAGTTGTATACTTGTTTCGAGCTGGCTTCAAACAAATAAAAGAGAAAGCAAAGATAAAGAAAAGGTAACTAATAAATATCAACTTATTCCTCCAGTGAAGGTGATCATGAATCCTTTGATCTAAGAGTTGTTTATTTCTTCTCTAGAACTGTTGTTACATTTACAGGTCTATGAAATAGTGATTCTTTTATGTTTGTTCTTCAGACTTTCACATTTTCTCATTAAGACAACAGCTTTTCATAAAAGCCAGCTGCACACTCTCCATTTTTATACTCTTCTATGGTATATTCAATTACAATGAATTAAATATATATAGAATGGAGAAGGAGTTCCACTGAACTCTGTCCATCTTGCTTTTGTCATCATGCCTTTCTAAGCACCTTTGAAAATTATGCAACTGCACTGCTTTCTCCTCTTGACACTTTCTTCATCTAAGTTTTGTACTGTTTTCAACCTGAGTCATAACTGCTTTTTCAAGAATAGCACCCATGACTTACTTGCGTTTACCTGATTCTTTTACCTAATTTCTGGTTTCTGCTGAGCCCCTAAGCTCTGTCTACATAAGATGATCCTACAATATTCTGCATTCACTGTAATCCTTCTGTTCCATGTTCCTCTCTGTGATCATTACCAGTGAAAGAACTATCAATGTCAAATCTCTTGCAGCTTCTTTAGTTGTTTGCGGTGTTTCTGTAAACAAATAAATCCTCTGCGTATGCATTTCCAATTAGATGTTAAAGGCTCTTTTAAATCAAGCACATTTCATCCTTGACAGGTGTCAGTACCAGAATACCACTGTAATTCTTCTAGTGCATCTCCGCTTTCCTTAAATTTTATTGAATGGCAGGAAGGAAGAGCCTGCAGGGATGCTGGCTTGGCAGGTATTATTATTTTTTATTTTTTATTTTTAGCTTTGTAAGAACAGTCCAACTAATGCAATAATTTGCTTAATTACCTTCTACAGTACTGAAGGCCAGAAATCTTGAAAAAATGTTTGAATCTGAACCAATTTTTCAGTTCACTACACCCCTTACAGTTCGGGTGTGTGTCAGTCATCTCTCACGAACTCTACAGCACCACCTGGCTTTTTCCTTGCTTCAGCTCTGGCTCTGATGAAATTCTTATTCATACTTGAATAATTTCCTGTCTCAACTATTTCAGTTTTTTCTTTTATATTTCTTCTAAATCCCTGTACTCTCAAACTTCAAGAGATCCAGAATACTGTGCTTAGATTACTTTTTAATCTATACTGTTCATCCCTTCCTCCAACCCAGGCATCCTTCAGTTCAGATTTCTCCTTTAAAGAACTCTTCCTGGATTTGTATCTCCTCCTTGATTTCTGATCTGGAGTCTACAATGAGCAGAGTGGATATGCATGCCTTGTTCAGTAACATCATAAAATAAAGTAAAAGCAAATTATGACTTAGAGAAAAAGGCCTTACATTCAAGTCCAAGATTAAAACAGTGTTTTTGTCAATCCCTTGATTCTAGTAGTACAGTCACATTTGGACTTTCAATGAGATCTGTAGCCCTGATAGAGATGGGCTAAGGCACTTGTGTGTACTACATAATTTAGATATGTGGGACATCACAATGTGGTTCTGTAAAAAAAAAAAAAAGAAAGAAATTAATTCTAAATCAAAATACTAGAATCCTTCAAAAGCTCAGATTTTTTTTTTTTTTTTTAATGGAAAAATAAAAAAATGTTGCCCTCCTTTTTTTTCACGTAGATTCAAGCCGCTTGTGTCTAACATTTGTTGGTCACTGAGATTACCCTGGTGTGGAAATCATACAGCAGGCACTGCAGGAAACCAGTGCAGTCAAGCAGAAGCTGTGTGACTGAGCTTGAACACAGAAAGAAATGCTTTCTTTGTTTCAGTCTTTACTGCAGAATCTTCTACAGGTTTCTGTAATTGCTAGCAGAGTTTGTGGAAGAGAGGTAGTACCCAAAGCAGAGGAGGATCAAATTAGGAAATACTCAGTCATTCCTTTAACACACAGTCAATGCACAATCATACTTCCCAGAACCTAAAGAATTACTTTGAACGTTTCGTTTATTGTGCTAGTTTAATGTACAAGTGCACTGGAGAGCCTGAGAGTTGTGATCTGAAAGCAATGACTCTGAAGACTCTCAGAGATAGATCTATAGATAGAACACTGAATCACGATTGAAAAAGATACTGCAATATAACTAAAAGGCATTTGTGAGAAGTATTGCTCTGTGTAAAGAATAAGACCTGTTGAAAAGAATTTCAAGATTTATTGTGAAATATTTTGGAGAAAAGCTTTTTTAAGCGATAAAGAAAATCTTGCAAAAGATCAGGTTTCAAATAAAATAGTATACATTTAAAGTGACCCATGGGTTTTAAGAGCTGTGGAATGGTTTTGATTGCAGCTAAATGCTAATATTTTCCCTGTATGGACCCTCGTAACAGATGCTGCATTCCCTTTTGGCTATCTGTAAGTAATCTCTTTTGTTCAGTGAGCTCTAATGCTTGTGTATTGTATTTGCAGTTTAATTTGTCAGCAGAAATAGTCAGATCATGATTTAACTCCTGCTTCTTGTAGACATTAGTTGCTTGCATTACCTGGGATACTTTGTGCAAATGTTTTCATAGTATTGATGTGAATGAATAGCATCAGAAATAGGCTCTACTCACTAAATACCTCTTACTACTACGACTGCTCCAAAAGCAGTGCCTCCTATTTTATTATGTCATCCCATGATGTCAGGGGCAGATGTTTGTGGTATGGCAGTAGGGGCTGAACCTTCCCACCAATATTCCATTACATGTTATTGCCATGTAACAGATGGCAGCAGAGGGACAGTCTGACAAAATGGCATCTGACATGGAAGTGTGGATAAAGCAAAGGTGTGTCATTGAATTCCTCCATGCATGAAAATAGCACCTACTGACATTCATCAACAGTTGATGAATGTTTCTGGAGACCAAACAGTGGACGTGAGCATAGTGAGACAATGTGTGGTGTGTTTTAGCAGTGGTGACAGCAATGTGAAAAACAAGCTACATTCCAGATGGCCACGCACAGCTGTCTCCCACAAAATGAAAGAGCATCTTGACCATCTCATCCATGTGTATCAGCAGGTTATGACCAGAGAACTGTGTACAGAGCTGAATATTGGCTTCAATCTGTTGGAAATTATGTTGGCAATGTTGGAATCTCATGTAGTTTGTGCCAGGAGGATTCCACAAATGCTCACACAGAAACAGGAAGAAAAGTGTACGGAACTCTATCAGAACCTATTGAACCAATACTCTGCTAAAGCTAACAGTTTCCTGGGTCACATCATTACCAGTGACGAGACATGGTGCCACCACCATGAGCAGGAGTCCATGGAGTGGTGAGACGTGAATTCACCATCAAGGAGAAAGTTCAAGATGCAGCCTTCAGTGGGTGTATGCTGTCTTTTGGAATAGGGAAGAAGTGATCATTCTGGACTTCCTGGAACCCAGCTACATCACAGTTGACAAAGCTGAAGGCTTGGACTTCCAGAGTCAGACCAGAGAAGAAGATGCCTTTCTCTTGCAACACGGTAACACCAGGCCCCACAGCAGTTTGAAGACATTGGAGCACATCGCCAGTTTTCACCAGACTGTTGTACCACACCTACAATGTAGTTCGGGTTTACTGCCTTCTGATTTCTGTCTATTCAGGCCTGTTCAGATCTGTTTTTCTGCATCCTCTTCCTACGGGCTACTGAAAGTAACCACCATAGAAAGAACAGAGGTGGCATTTTGCCTTGGTTGTAACTGGAACTGGAGAAAGGAAAACAAAGAGAGGAAGAAAGTTTAAGCCATATTTGTCTACTGCTTTCAGTTCTGCCAAGAGCTGCTGTGCCAAGGGGCCAACATTTTAAGGAGATTGCCTAATTTGATTAGTCATGTATTTTGTCATATGTAGATTTATTATTTGTTTAAAAAATAATCAGACAAAAAGAAAAAGAAAAAAAAAAAAAGATAGTAAAAATACATACCTCTAGGCAGAGTGTGCAATAATAACATTTTCATAAAGTTCAAGTTGATTTTCTGATTAAAAATGAGATGTGGATTTTTATTTTTTTTATCTTATGTTTTCTCAGTACTTTGTATTATAATGTGCAGAACAGTATAATAAGGAATCTACTACTATCTAGTTTACAGACTTTGCTATCCGGAAGGAAACTGTAAAATCCTAAGCTCCTGAAAGAAGGAAAAAAGTAAGAAAATAGGCTTGCTGATAGGAGTTTGATGCCACGTGTGCTCAATATCATGATGTTATAGTCTATCAGTTCATAAATTGTGGTTTGAAGCCAAGATGTTTAGGACTGCATCTTCCAGCAAAAGAAACCTGTAGAGAATGTGGTGGTTTGCTGAAGGCACCTGATTCTGTTGCCAGCAAAGGCAAAGGATAACTTGTCTCTCTACTTTGCGGAAATTACGATTGGAAATAAAATTACAGTGTAATGCAGCATGATTGGCAGCTCCCACTTAGGAAGCCAAGGAATAAAATAGCAGAGGTGTCGACATTCACTGGCAAAGCTCCCATTACTTCCTAGTAGCTGGATTTTAACCTTCATTAATAATGGTGAGAAAAGGTACTTCAGAAACTTTGAGTTTATCTGTTGATTCAGATCAGGGTAAAGTGGACAACAATGCTTGCAGGCATTTGCATGTCAGACCTATTTTTGCATGGTTGTGGGATTTACTGAAATAAGTGGATCAGATAGGGGGTGTGGTACCAAACCTATCAGGGTGGAATCTGTGCAGTCATTCCAAAGTCAGTCCATTACCAGGGCGTGACTGAGTGTATTTTAGCTGTGCAATTGGCAGTCTCCTCTCTCTGCAGCTTCTTTTACCTTTACAGATAAATATAGGTAAGTTAGGAGGGCTGCAGAGAAAAATGGATAGTCAGGACATGGTATGAATGCACCATCCCAAGATGGAGCAACATAGGAATGTACATAGAGAAATACATGCAGAAAACAAAGGAGAAAGTACTGTTGTTGTGAGTTTCTTAAGAATATGCTTATCTGTTAAGAATAAATAATTGAATATAAGTTATAATAAAAATGTGAGGATGTATATAAGGATGGGACAGCAGAGTTAGTTTTATTCCTGTGAACCTAGAATATGTAAATAAATGTCTGCCTTGCTGAACTTAATTGCATGGCTCTAAAATACTGTGTCAAAACCATGTCTCTGATCTTCTGTCTACTAGTTACAAGACAGCCAGGATTCACCCATTACCTTCCAATTAACTGACATTCGTTGACAACAATTGATTGTAAGAGTGTTTCTCACAAGCTTTTGGCCATTTCTCGCTTTGCCATGTGCTCATCTCCCATGCAGAGCAGACGAGAGGGTGTCTGTTTCCCAGCCAGTCTGCCAGTGCATCATCTGCCAAGGGTTTCCTAAAGCATTGCAACTATCCAGCGAGTGCTTCCATGTAATGTTTATTCTATGGTAGTAGTGGTAGTGCTGTGACCATGGCTTGTTCTTCAAATGCTTGAAGAGGAATGAAGGTTTGAAGAGAGTTCCTCTTCTTACAAACCCTAAAACTTTGTTGTGGTAAGAAATTACTGAAGGATTTTTAGAAATGTATTTATTGTTTATTATTTTATTTATTATCTATTTATAGTCAGTATAATGGACTGGAATTGTTTGTGCTTACTTTTTACATTAAAGTGTATTAAGATATGCTAAAGTATAGCATACATATATAGAATTCTACACACTGCATTTTGCATATAGAATATTTGGGATATATTAGAAGGAAATTTGGCAAGTTAAGGAGTCTACAATGAGCCCTTGTTTAATGTTATTCTGAAGACCACTGACGAAACTTTTTGGTTTGTATTTGTATGAGCTAGGAGCCCTGTGTTATTAATGTATTTTCTAGTCTATTACTTTTTATTGGGGCATTAGCATGGAAAAGCTAAACCACATCTCATTATTTAATGCATATTTTAGAACTTTGCAGGTTAATGTCATTTGGTAGGAAATAAAAAGTAGGAACTCTAGAAAATTTAAAACTGTTTCATTCGGACAACACAGCTGCAATGCAGAAACCCATCTCCAAAAAACTTTCCCCAAGAGGCAGTCTAAAGTGGTTTTCTTTATTGATTATATGAGAACCATGTGGAATCTGCTGCGTCAATAATAAAGCAGAATACTGTGCATATTTTTCTTAGAAGTCCTTTTTGTTTTCTTTTTCCCCCTTTTGGTCAGACTGTGATCTGGGAAAAGCAGTTATGTCTTATGAAATCACTTAGTTTTTTTTTGTCAGACATTTTATACCCCATTTTATTCTCCCCATTGAAGTTATTGAAGTTTCAGTGACTCCCGACTGAAGGAAAGCTGAAGTGTTCTTGAGTAAGAGAGAAACAGAAGCTATGTTCAAAGCATCTTAGTCCTAGGAGCTCAGGTAATCCTTCAGGCATGTTTTAGGATTGTTTGCATATGCTTGAAGCTTTAATTTGCATTAAAAATCTGGTAGCTGTGTTAGCTGTTATTGGGGTAATTACAAATGTGCAATTTTGATATACATAGCGAATATCTAAAATTTGCTTGGAATTTTTTGAAGTCAGATTTCCAAAGCTGATGAATTTTCACAAAACTGATCACCTGAGGTATTTCCAAGTTTTCATTTTTATGTTTCTAGCTGAGAAAACAAGACTGTGAATGTACACACGCTAAAGATCTGACTGGGCTCTGTGAGTAGCATTGTAAATGTGCTGGCCCTTTACACAAGCTGTTGAGCACTTAAAGACATCCGGTTAGATTTTTTTGTGAACTGCTGCTGATCTACAAAATGCATTTATTTGTGCTTAACAGCTGCTATTCGAAGACTGCTGTCTTAATGAGGCCTGTCCCTGCCTCCTCCTGTTTATTCAAGTATTTTTCAATCCAGAATATTTGCAGTATGTGCAGTTTATTGCATTAAGCGGTAGTGGGCATGTTCTAATCTTTTAGCCAGGATAGGATTTTTTTTTTCACAGCTGAATTTGTGTTACTCCTTTAAGGAGACCCCAGTGTTAGCACTGATTGATTACTTGGGTGTGGTGAATCACCGTGGTTTGTTACTCTGAGCAAAATTCCAAGTTCACATACAAAGGGAAAGTAGATGTCAGAAGGGAAATCTCCCATTAACTAAAAGCTTAAATAAATTTCTTTAAGAAAGTCCAAGTGATCCGTTAGCAATCTTGCAACTCTGCACTTCGAATTCTTCCTAGTTTAATATATTACCTCTTTTACTTCTTAACATGTGACCTATTACAAAAGGCAGAAGCTCTCTTTTGCTTTTCCAAACTGCTGTCTTAAAGAAAAGCCAAAATACACATATGTTGACATGCCAAGTGGTTCCTTCTTCAGGTAGGAAAGTAGAAGCATGTTCAGACTTGTCCTGGAGATTGGGACAAATGCCAGAAAATGTTTAGCTCAAATAAAGCATCCACAGTTTCATTTTTACTGCTTTCAACAGCAATCAGATCTCTAATTAAACACCATTAACCTAAAATAAACCAGAGCTTTGAAGGTGCAAATCAATAATCAGAGTAAATGTCACATTTACTGCATTGGGAAAGTTTTGAAGCTTTGCCCACACTACAGATCCTTCCAGTTTTAAGCCCTCTAACTTGCTTTAGGCTTAACGAAATCATCCAGATTAATATTTAGAGCAGAGAGGTAATGGGCCTTATGGAGTACAAGCCAATTAAGGAGTCTGGTTTCCTCTCACTGACGAACATGAGACTTGCAAGGTTTTGGCTATTAAGCTGCTTATCCTTTGTTTGGAAGTATTTGCTGCAGATCTAAATGCACCAGCATTGGACCAACAGCATGGTCATCTAAAACGGCTTGCCTGTTATAGACCTCACAAAGAACCTGCAAATGTTGGTATAACACACAGGCTCTGTGAGAGTATACAATCCACTAATTTTCTTTGTACATAAGAACAATAAAGTTTCGAGTAAATGCTTTGAGAGAGTCCACAAACAAATCTTTTAAGGCAACTGAATGCGTCCTTTTAAGTCTTTCCCATTAAACAGACATCGGCTGATGAGGCTACTTGTGCATTTGAATGCCTGGGAAACAAGCCCTGCTGTAGGCAACATATTCAAAAGTAAGATCTAAACCACAGAAATACCAGCTCAATAGGACACATTTCATCCTGCTAAAATGCATGGAATCAGATTACTTAGTCCTCACAACCATCAGGCTTCACAGTATAAGACTAGGTAACTGAGATTATTTTAACCTTCTCATGTTCTGCCAAGCGCCTTCAGAAGTGTTCCTTTCTTAAGTGTTCTTAGGTAAAAATGCTATTTAAGAACATCCAGAATTAATGTGGCCTCACAACTACTAATAACGCTGTTCCAGATGTTTGTGGTGAATTGTTCAGCAGGAAAATTAATAAAGCCATACTTACACAAACAAGCTTGCTTTAAAATGCTTGTCTGGATCTGTCCTAATCCCATAAAAATCAGGAAATTCTCTACTCTGTCTCTTTAAAGCAGCGGTCCCTGGCAAACCCTGTTACGCTTCCAAATTTATCATGTATTCTTATCATCAAACTTTTTGAATTGAAAACAGTATAAACTTTACATTTTACTTTGGTTCTGTGGTCCAACTCCCATGACCTCACAGCCTGTAGTTTGGAAACCAGTGCTCTGTATATGATAATGGAAAGCATGACTACAAGACACAAACCAGTAATTACATGAGCCAGCAATGTGCCCATGCAGCACAGAAGGCTAATGGAATCGTGGGATACATTGGGTGAAGCAATGCCAGCAGGTTGAGGGAGGTGAGCACTGGTGAGGCCACAGCTAGAGCGCTGTGTGCAGTTGTGGGCCAGCCTGTACAAGAGACACAGATACACAGAGTGTCCAACATAGGGCCACAAAGATGATGAAAGGACTGGAGCATCTCTTCTGTAATGAGAGGCTGAGAGAGCTGGGACTATTCAGACTGGAGAAGAGGAGGCTCCAAGGGATCTCATCAATGTCTACAAATACCTGAAAGGAGGGTGTGAAAAAAAAATGGAGCCAAACTCTTGTCAGTGGAGTCTGTCTATTGCAGAAGGCAATAAGCATGAGCACCAAACACCAGAGGCTCCCCCTGAACACCAGGAAGCTCTTCTGTGCTGTGCGGCTGGCTGAGCACTCGCACAGGCTGCCCAAAGAGGCTGTGGAGAGAGTCTCCTTGGAGATCTTCAGAAGTCACTTGGACATGGCCCTGGACACTCTGGTCTGGGTGTCTCTGCTTGAGCTGAGGTTAGGCCAGACAGGCCCAGAAGTCCCTTCCAACCTCAGATCTCAGCTGCTCTGGGATTCTGGGATTCAGTGAAGATTGAATGTTGGCCTTCATTTTGAGTACAGTGACGCTAGTATTAATGATACACAGGGAGGCTAAGCAACCTGAACTTGCACCCAGAGTTCTGATCTACTTATACATCTGTAAGGACAGATTAACTTGATGTTCCTCAGGCACTGAAGAATAGAAATAGAAAATTTTTCTCTCATGCTTGCTCTTATCTATCTATCAAAGTCATAAATGTTCTTCTAAGAATGTGACACACAGCATTTTACCTCGTAGGCATTGCCCTTTTTTTCGGGTGATAGCTGTTGGTATATGCTAATTCAATTTCGAATTGTTGGCAAAATAGCATGTAAGTTGAGGGAACAATGTAACAAGTCACCGAGCTAAAACATAAAATTTTTAAAGTGCAGGTTTATGTGTTTTCAAACTTCAGTGACTAAATTTGCACCATCAGAAAAGAACACCTATTCCGATTTTGTGTCAAAAGTCCTTATCTTTAAATACCCTGAATAAAAGTCCTTAAACGGTGCTTAAGTACTAAAAGACCTTAAATACCTTGTATTTCAATGTATACTTAAGAATGCAAACATAGCTACTGGGATGTGTATTCCTATTCTTACAAAACCAAAGCTATTCATTTGCATGAATACATTATTGTCTTCCTGCTTTCAGTACTGACATAAAAGACAAGCGAAAAGAAAGGAAGGAAGGAAGGAAGGAAGGAAGGAAGGAAGGAAGGAAGGAAGGAAGGAAGGAAGGAAGGAAGGAAGGAAGGAAGGAAGGAAGGAAGGAAGGAAGGAAGGAAGAGGAAGGAAGGAAGGAAGGAAGGAAGGAAGGAAGGAAGGAAGGAAGGAAGGAAATCACTTAGAGGTCTCCCTAGATGACACAGTGTTCTCTGTTTTAATGATCTAGTCCCTTCTAAAAGACTAAATGAAGATGTAAGAAATAGCTCAGTTCTCAGAGACTTATCAGTGTTTGATGCTTCCAAGCTCAGATGTTTTTGGGCTGGAAGGAGTGCGAACTGGCCCTGCGGAAGTGGAAGATGTGGGGAACGCACAAGTTCTTAGGCCGAGTTCCTGCTAGAGCATAGAGGCTTTTCAACCCAGGCTGAAATAACCTGAAACGGGAAGCCAGCTCAGCTGTCACCACTGGGGGCCACTGCTACGTAGCAAGAGAGAAGCAAAGGGAAACTGCTGCAAGGGCTGCAGCGAGGCTTGAGGCAGCTCCTGAAAAGAAGCAAGGAACTGCCTCTGTGTGAAGTTCAAAGCAGGGAATTGAAATCTCCTGAGTATCCGAATAAGATGCAAAGGCTTTTGCTGAACGTCACCATGAATGTCATTCTGTTTTTATTTGTTTAATTAGCACATACTTCTGAAATAGTGCAGAATTGTGAATTCTGGACTAGATGCAAAAGTAAGGCTTTTCCAAGGGTTTCTCTTGAGGATTAAGAAATCTTTGGTGAAAATTTTTCTCATTCCAAACAGTACACACGTCTATAATGTTATTTTAAAACCACATTAACCCTTGACTGATGAAAATCGTTTGTGTAGAACAGATTCAGCCATACACAGAAACCAAGACCTATCTTTCCTATCTCTTACACATTGTTGTGATGTCGTCGCTCTCTGCTTCAGATGGGCTGGTGTTCACATACTATGCAAGAAGTGAAGAACTGACAGCTCACAGCCATTTGTCAAAACAAGGCAAGACAAATGTTTTGGAGGGTAGCACTTCCGTGCCACTTGCCCAAAAATTTGTCCCTTAGTGCTGCTGCTGGTTTCCAAGGAGCAGTAGATGTGAACAGCCATTCCATGCAGGAATGACATCTAAGGGCAATTCTGAGTGAATGGAATCCTTTAGAAAAATTAACACTGACAAAGGTGAGGAGAGCAAGGCAAAGAGGGACTTACTGCCCCCACCCCAACCTCCCCCCCCCCAAAAAAAAAAAAAAAAGGAAAAGCTGGTGTATTTGTTGCTAAGAACAATTCATTGTTGACCTTCAAACAGCCCTGGTGTACAGTAAGTCACACTGAGCTATATTGACTGAATCTCTGTTTCCAGGCCGTTCTGGAGAAGCTCATCAAAGAGAAATTATAAGGAAAGCAGGTGTGGGTCACCAAGGGGTGCTCCTGGCTTCATCCCCCCAAGAGATCGCTAGCACTGGTACTCCTATTGTACACTGTTAATTAGATCATCCTAATTAATTCATTCAAAGTGTAAATTAAGAAGGAATGAAGATAAATTACACTAATACATTTAACCCCATGCTGTTTATTTAGCAGTTGAACAAAATAATGTGGTTAAAAGAGTCTAACAAGGCAAATGCCCAAGACACAGATGTTTAATAGCATTAAAAATGAGATCTCAGCCTGTGCTGCGGGCACATACAGCTGATTTGCATTTAAAAGGGTTGCCAAGATAGCTGCACTGGCAAACCCTGCTAATGTAGATGCAACTGATACCAACAAAACAACACAGAAAAAAAATAAAAAATTGAATCTCCTGATTGTGGTAATCTGGATTAGTAAATGGATTATTCTGGTAGTACAGCTCTGTCAGTGTTAGAGCTCTTGCTGGTGTGGCTGGGCTAGTCTGGAAGATGTTTCAGCTGTAGAGCCATGCCTGCACAACTCTTAAGAGTCAAAAAGGCCATGTTATAAAGTTTGCTATACATTCAGTGATCCAAGGACTTGTCTCAACACAGAAGCCAAACCAATTTAAATGAAGCTGGGAGATGAAACTCATTTAGTCAAACCAGGAATGCTTTTAAACATAGCAAGTTGGATTTGAGTTGAATGAAGAAATTTTTGCTGCCTCAATTGCACTGGAGTCAAATGTGACACTTAAAATTCCAGGGGTGAAAACAGAAAATAGTTGTGCTTTTGTATGTATGTCTTCCGTTTTCAAAGGCCACACTTCCATTCCACATAATTATCATTAAAACTTATTATTAAAAAAAAATATAAGCCCTAAGAGATCATCATTTTCACATGACTCCAGAAACTAGGACTTTGAGAAAAATGCTGATTGTCTTGTGATTTGTGATAAAATCATGATATTTAGCAATATTTCAAAGATCGTATCTATCCTGGTATATGAGTGCTAGGAGAAACATGTTCTAACTAGTTCAGTGGGCATGTTAAGCTATGTCCTGGGATAGGCTAGGTTAACTTTGTTTTCAGCAGTGTCAAAATACAGATTGGCCCATCTACAAAACTGGCTTAACCGGAACTGTGTTTAAATGTGACCTAACTTAGGCCAATGTAAACTGGGCCAAAGATTTGCTTTGGACCAGGTTAATTTGTTGGGTGTTTATCCCATGCTAACCAGACAAGCACTCTAGTTACGAATGTGTTCTGCATTTACAATGACAGCTACCTAGTCCTAAAACTTTTCCAGAAGGAGTAGAGGTGGTATGGATGCTCTTTTTCTTCCAAGCATGAAAAGTAGCTCCCATGAAGACATACAAGAGAGCTGCTGCTGTGGATTGTAGAGCGTCCAGATATGGAAATGATAGAAGACTATTGAGTTCTTCTTTTCCTTCTCTCTTCTCCCACCAGTAGCACTGTTTCACACAGTGCATGTGTGCTGTTACATGCACGCAAAAGGGGCTGTTGACTCTATGGCTGTTTCTCCAACAGGCAACATGTTGCTTCATCCAATTATTCTGCCCTCATTAACCTCAACAGGTTTCTTGTTTTATGGAGGTCGCTCAGAGGATTACTGTCTTATTTCAGTCACCCAAAGCATTGTCCAAATATGCGTGCCATGAGCAGCTGCATAAGCCTTACATATTGTCCTCTCTACAGAGTTTATTTTCCACTGACTATTCCTCATCACTAGGAGCAAAAACAGACTCACATAAAAGGTGTGGCCGCTGAACTATGGCCTATCTAATATTGTCCTCCCATTTATGTTTTTCACTCCTGGTGATCATTTTGCCTGCATGGAGGGAGGAGAACAAACCTGACACTTATGAAATTATGTGACCCCATGTTTTTAGTTGTATGGGATGACAACGTCTGACTTTCTGACACCAGGCTATGCAGAATTCGCCGTAATAGAATTTGTTCTACTAAGGCAGGATTTGGCTGGAATCTGTGAATGTTTTGTTGGAGGTAAAACAGGAGAAAGCAGAATCAGATTTTATGGAACATGATATGATGAAAGGAAAAACACCCCATTGTGCTAGAAAATTCAGTCATGAACTGTAATAAATCCAGAATCCACTAGCGCTGCCTGACTGAAGTGAGCACCAGATTAGGCCATTTTGTCCATGAATACCCCTTGTACAAGGTGATTTGCAATTTCCAAGAGCTTCTCACACCTAGATAGCTTTGAAATACACTTTATTACATATAGATATGCAACTTTGCATCTTTAACCTTGCAATCTACAGAATTTCGTGCCGTAATCAAACTACTGTCAGCATACATATGAATGAGATTTCTCTTTCACCTGCTCTTTGTCTAACAAAAATCACCATGCTTGCTGTTATCCCCAGATTCTCCAGAGTTTTCAGATGTGTCCTGCTACACACTGAGCTCATGTTTATCTGCAGCATTGGAGTGCAGCAACAGGAACACAAAGTAACCATATACATGTTAGTGAATTGCTTACAGGGGTGGGGTTTTTTTTGTGTGTGTGTGTTTTTTTTGTTTGTTTGTTTGTTTGTTTTTCTGACAGAAGGAACGGTGATGTTTCCTCATGAGGAACAAATGAATTGTGCAAACTGTTACATGCAGCTGTGAGGGGTAAACTAATTGTTCGTATCTTTCTTGAAGCTGCTTTAGACTAACACCATTGCTGCAAGTAGTATTAGCAAACGGTAAATCAGCAGTGTGTAGAATGGTCGAGAGCTGCACAACGCCATTATGTAAACACTGCTGTTATGTCTGTGTTTGTTTTTCACATCGGCCTTTTGCACACGTGCGTTTTTCTCATACTTCGTTAACTGGGAAGTAACTAAAGCCAGGCGCAGCCTCGCGCTGCAGCGCGCAGCCACCGAGCGGCAGCAGCTCCGTCGCGGCCCCAGCGCTCGGGAATGCACGGCCGCGCGTTCTCCGCGGAGCAGCGCCGGCAGCAGGATCCCGGCTCCTGCCCGCACCCGCGCGGGTATTCCTGAGCCCGCACAGCAGAGCGCGCCCCTGCGCTCCTCGGGACCGCAGCCCGGCCATCCTCACAGCCCTAGAGGAGCGGCGCTGGGGTATCCCGCACCTTCCCCGGAACGCGAACTCCTATGACAGCGCAGCAGCTCAGCAGCGAAGCCGCCCGCTCCCTCCCCGTCCCTCCCCCGGGTGTCACCCTGCCGCTTTGCATAGCCTCCCCGCCCCCAGCCCATATACCCATCCCCGCGCGGCAGACGGGGCAGAGTTGCGGCTCGGCGGTGCCAGCAGCAGCCGCCTCTTCTCCCATCCTTCTCTCCTCCTTCCCACCGCGGCCCGCCTCCTGCTGCCGGCACCACCTCCGCCGGCCGCCTCTCCGCACGGACGCCTCTCCCCTCCCATGCGCGGAGGCCGAGGGACGCCCGCTCGGCAGCAGCCGCTGTAAGTCGGTGCCCGGCGAGCCGCGCGCGGAGGGAGGCGGGAGGCGGGAGGGCAGCGCGGGGCTGCGCGCAGCCGGGGTGGGACGGGGAGGCTGTGCGCCCGCCGCACGGCTGCCGCTACCCCGCACCGCTCTGTCCCTTCCTTCTGCCCGCAGCGGGGAAGCGGACGGATGCCGAGCCTGGGATTGAGTGTCTCCGGTACGCGGCTGTCCTGCGGAACGCCGGGTGCTGCTGCGAGGCTGCCGGGCAGCCTCCCCGGGCCGGGGCATCCCTCGGCGGTGACAGGCACGGGGGAAGGACCGGCGCCGCGTTGCTGCCGGAGCTGGCTTGCTCTGGAGCAGAAACTTTTCCACGTGGTTGTTGCTCTGTATGAAAAACAGATGCGCTTTGACTTCTCGCACTGTTTCTGCATCAGGTTGGGAAGAAAACCGGGAAGTTTTGTTTCGGAGAGGGGGTTGTTCAGGAACCGCGATGGAATGAACTATAGGGAATTTAGAGCTGGGTTTCTTTGTCTGCGTGTGGTGAGCAGCATTGCATTCCTCGCAGGAGCAGCGTGCGCTGCAGGTCCTGGGGAGCCGCTAAGCTTGTGGTAGAGGAGTTCAGGCAGGATCAGGGCTCGGCTCAGCGAGACCGACAGTATCGCCGCGGGGTTAGCAGCTGAAAGCAGTATCAGTCAGATCAATGGGATGTATGGCAGATTTCCTTTTCCCCAGCGGTCTCACTGATTCTGCACTAAAACTCAACCAGCCCCAAGTAATTACAGACTTGTATGAAAATGAGTCTACATCGTGACTGTGTCGGTAATTTGAAAATACTTAATTCTTTATTTGATTTAAGCTGTGACTGCATGCTGCAGAGTTGCAAAGAAATAGGGCAGGGAGTCTGTTGTTCAGTTTTAAAATCGTGTTTACTACAGGGCTGCTGTGACAAGCAGCCTGTTGAAGTGTAATTATAAATCAAAGTCTTGGTTGAACCTCTGTTCCTAGATAAAATCTGTGTCTGTAATTTACTGACCACTTCTTGTTTTTTACTTACTAATATAATTTCTAAGGAAAAGTCGCCTGAAGGGAGTTGACTCATTTTATTCAAGATGAACACTTGCTTACTGACTGTAAATTACCTCCGTTGAAGTATTTGAGGCTTGCATAATTTCCAGCACCAAACGGAGGAATCGGAGATATCATTTATACCATTTAACATTCTTGTAGGATTCTGGACGGAGCTAATTGTCAGAAGCTGCAAAAAGACATGTTCACAGAAACAGAGCTCGTTAGTGAATTATGATAATTACTCTTAAGGGCTCGTCTATGTGTGAGCTCATCTCAGCAACCACGGAGGAAGAAAAGATGTGTGTAGATACATATCTTTGTTCTGTTTGGGGAAATATGTTACCTTATCTTAAATGTGAACAGGCATACTTTGAATTCTTCTCAGTGGATGGCATTGTGATGATAAAGACAGTGTTACCGGAACAGTTAAAGACCAGCACTGCAAATTCTCCTTGAGAACTGGGATTACTCATCCATTAGAATTGGCATTACTCGATGAGGGACCAAGTCTTCTCCTTTGGTGGGGTGAAATGTGACTGCCTGACATTGCAGCTGCTTCAGAGAGTTTTGTTTTTGTTTTTTTTTAAACAGCAGTGCTCCTTACTGGGGCTATGGGTGGGCTTGGGCAACATGCAGCAATCTGTTCCTCCCTTACACATGTGCCTGTAGCTCTATACCCCCCGATGTCTGCACTGTTGCTGGGTGAGTTTTTTAAGTTTGCATCTATTTTGTTGTGGTTGTGGTCTCATTCCAAGTGATCTTTGCTAGTAGTTCTTAGTGGACTGTAGGTGCTGAATGTTTGCAGCCCCTGATGTGAACTTTACCTGCCCTAATACTGAACCCTATGTGCATGGTAAGAGGTTTTCTGCATGCTCTGAGCTTCCCCCAGTATATGGGAGGAAAAGAGAAGAACTGTATTCCCTGACCTACTGTGGAGATCCTGACATGCCAAGGCTGTTTGTCTGCACCTTCCCTTGGCTAGGACAGGGAGCAGGGGCACTGAGCACCATCCTTGGTTCCTGGTGGTTCTATTATCTCACAGTGGGTGTTCAGCTGCCATCTCACTGCCTGGCAAAGGGGGCCTTCCAGGTTTATTCCCTCAGTGTGAGGAAAGCTGAGATCCAGTTGGTGCTGTCCATGGCATTGTGAAGGCATTAAAAAAGGTAAAATGCTTGGAAGAGTTCTAAAAGCTTTCAGGGAATTTTTTGTTGGTGAAGGGCTCATCTCACCTGCCTCCCCATTGTTTGTACATATATACTTTAAGCCATGACCCTTTCTGTAATCCTTCATTTCCAGCAGGCTTCAGCCTGAGAGAGTATGTGGTCAGTACAGTCTTTTTGTCTATAGATTAAGTGGGTTATTTTAGCCTGAGATTAGTGTTGAAGATCCTTGAATGACATCTAAGTCAGACACCATTCTCTTTGCTATTTAATAGAATTGTTCTAAAGGTAATTTCATTTTTCTTATGAAAGGATTTGTGTTGAGAAGATGTACTAGCCTCCTGAAGCTGTTCTGTATCTAGGTGCTTGGTATCAATGCATTTTGTAGTTGGTCATGGGATCAGAGTTTTAAAATAACTTTCTAAATTTTTGTGTGTCAGATACTCAGGTTGTGGCTCTGATGGGGAAGGATTCCTATGAGCTTTGAAGGATTTTGGACTGAGCATTCAACACTGAGCTGTATTGCTTGCTCTTTTAAATCCCAGTTGAATTGTACTAGGGAAGTAATTTTCCATATTAAAGGAAGTGGGTTATGCTAGTTTTGCAGTAAGACGCCTCTTTGTTTCCTAATTGGTGTTGGCTTGAGGGTTTTTGTTTTTGTTTTTCCCCCCCCTGCAACTGAAGTGAAAGGTGTGTCACAAACTTTCTGTTGTATGTGACAAATTGATTATTCTGTATATTATTTAGCAAGCAGTATGGTATTGGTTGTGCTGCACATGTGGCAGAATGTGTGTATCTTCCATTATGCATAAATAGGATATTCTGAAATGAAGTCTGTTGTCCAAGTGAATCACGTGTGGTTTTGATTTTGTTGAGGGTTCTGAACCTAGAAAAACAAATGCATTCATTAAAGGATTTTTTTTGAGGCTCTTGAAGCTCCTGTGTCAGCTTGAAGCATGAAATGTGGGAATAGAGTTGTACGGTTGTGTACTGCTTAAACATGTTCAGGAATATGAAAATGTTCAAGTCTGTGAGAGAGGGAAGTACATCCACATGAAAAACTTCTGCAGGTGGCCCCAGGTCATGGTCTGACTTTGAGCACTGCAAGCTTCCCAGGTAGGCTCTTGCCCTGTTCCTTATTTGAAGGTGCAGTAAAAGGGACTCTGTGTAAAGAGTATCATAGCAATCGGGAAGCCTGGTTCTCTTCTTTCTCCAAGCTTCCTCTGCAGTTTGGAGTGAGAAGTGAGGTTATAACAGTAGCAGTCACAGTCTGCAATGGGCTCTGTATGCTTCACCTATTCATTGCACTCTGTTTTTTCAGCCATTAGCTCTATATAACTCCCAGTATTCCTCCCTTCCTGTGTACTCTGTGCTGTTTTGGCTCAACTCTTAATTAAACCTGGAACCTTGCTCTGGTAATCATATAGAATCACAGAATCACAAGGTTGGAAAAGACCTATAAGATCATCCAGTCCAACCGTCTTCTCATTACCACTGCTACCACAAGCTACAAAAGCACATCTCGCAGCTCCTCGTCCAGATGCCTCTTGAACACTTCCAGGGACGGTGACTCCACGACCTCTCTGGGCAGGCCATTCCAGTGCCTGACCACTCTTTGAGAGAAAAAGTTCTTCCTTATGTCTAACCTAAACCTCCTCTGATACAACTTGCGGCCATTTCCCCAGGTCCTGTTCGTTGCCTGGGAGAAGAGGCCAAACCCCTCTTCACCCCAGCCTCCCTTCAGGAAGTTGTAGAGTGCATATGTAGACCTGCATATCATGGCAGATAACAGGAACATTCACCTGATAAGAACTGAGAAGCACTGTGTTTATCAGGAATAAAGCAGTATAGGATATTTCTCTTGTTTTGTCTCCTCCACAAAAGCAGTCAGTAGCAGTCTATGGCTTGTGCTCTGAGTACCTGCCTCTCGAGATAGCCACAGCATGGTGATGCCTTGATGACTTCAGCTGGTAGTGAAAACATCTTTCTGCTGACTCTGCCTATTGTGTGTGCTGTATCACTGCAGCAGGCAGCCGCTGGCAGAGTTCAAGATGTAATCTATGAAATTCAGTTGTAGTATTTTTTAAAGATTTTGCAAGTCTAAACTTATGATCCTTGTTAAGTTTTCCTTTTAAGGTTCCCCTTTTCATTCTCTGCTGTTGCATATGGAATTGTTGTAACAAAGCGAAGCTTCCTAATGGGATTAGTAGTTTTTTGTTCATCAGGCCGCTTTTGACATTCCTTAGGCATTCTGTCTGGTAGCTCTTCCTGCTATGATTCAGTACAGGAGAATGTTTCAAGCATGTGCATATGTACATATGTAATGAATCAGCTGGTCTGGATTGGGGAAGGGTGAGAAAATCAGCCCTGGTTCCTTTTCTTTCTCCTACGACTTACTTGCCTACTGTATTGCTGTGGAAGTTGGAAATCAGGTTTCCCAAGATAAACCTGCTCTTGGGCAACAAATTTAGAGTATGTAATTTATGAAACTCATCTTATAAAAAATAAACACATTCCAGAGGTACACGCAATTCTCTGTCCAGTCATCTACAAATTAAGTTGTCGTTTTTTTTTCCCCTCATCTTATACTGAGTAATAGATATACTTCTTGTTACGTGAAAAGAAAATGAGTTAAACTCTCATTAATCTCATTAATTTTTTTTCTCTCTGTTTGTAGGTGTGGAAGAAAATGTCAGTCAGCATGCATGAAAATCGCAAATCTAGGGCCAGTACTGGCTCCATAAACATATACTTATTCCACAAGTCATCCTATGCTGATAGTGTCCTGACTCACTTGAATCTTCTGCGTCAGCAGCGTCTCTTTACAGATGTTCTTCTCCATGCTGGGAACAGGTCATTCCCCTGCCACAGAGCTGTCCTGGCTGCCTGCAGCCGCTATTTTGAAGCAATGTTCAGTGGAGGACTGAAAGAGAGCCAGGACAGCGAAGTCAACTTCCATAACTCCATTCACCCAGAAGTCTTGGAGCTGCTTCTGGACTATGCATATTCCTCCAGGGTTATCATCAATGAGGAGAATGCAGAGTCGCTGCTGGAGGCTGGTGACATGCTGGAGTTCCAGGACATCAGGGATGC
This sequence comes from Meleagris gallopavo, assembly GCF_905368555.1. Lineage (NCBI taxonomy): Eukaryota > Metazoa > Chordata > Aves > Galliformes > Phasianidae > Meleagris > Meleagris gallopavo. The sequence goes on from NC_139435.1 coordinate 24,507,016, forward strand.
TTGTGCAGAGTTTCTGGAGAAAAACCTTCATCCTACCAACTGTCTTGGCATGCTGCTGCTGTCAGATGCTCACCAGTGCACCAAGCTTTATGAGCTCTCTTGGAGGATGTGCCTTAGCAACTTCCAGAGTATCAGTAAAAGTGAAGACTTCCTCCAGCTGCCGAAAGACATGGTAGTGCAGCTCCTTTCCAGTGAAGAATTAGAAACCGAAGATGAAAGGCTCGTGTATGAATCAGCTATGAACTGGGTCAACTATGACTTGAGTAAGCGTCACTGTTACCTGCCTGAGCTACTTCAGACAGTGAGACTGGCCCTCTTGCCAGCCATATACCTGATGGAGAACGTGGCAATGGAAGAACTTATCACCAAGCAAAGGAAAAGCAAAGAGATAGTAGAAGAATCGATACGATGCAAGTTAAAGATCCTACAGAATGATGGAGTGGTCACTAGTTTGTGTGCCAGACCCCGCAAAACCGGCCATTCACTTTTTCTTCTAGGTGGCCAGACTTTCATGTGTGACAAGCTGTACCTGGTGGACCAAAAGGCAAAGGAGATCATTCCGAAGGCTGACATACCGAGTCCGCGGAAAGAGTTCAGTGCTTGTGCCATAGGCTGCAAAGTGTATATCACTGGGGGACGAGGGTCAGAAAACGGAGTCTCCAAAGATGTGTGGGTGTATGACACCCTTCATGAGGAGTGGTCAAAGGCTGCTCCCATGCTGGTGGCTCGCTTTGGCCATGGCTCTGCTGAGCTGAAGCACTGTCTGTATGTGGTAGGAGGACACACTGCAGCAACTGGATGCCTCCCAGCTTCCCCTTCAGTATCCTTAAAGCAAGTAGAACAATACGATCCTGTGACCAACAAATGGACCATGGTTGCCCCGCTGCGAGAGGGAGTAAGCAATGCAGCTGTGGTCAGCGCAAAGCTGAAGCTGTTTGCTTTCGGAGGGACCAGTGTCAGCCACGACAAGCTGCCCAAAGTTCAGTGCTACGATCAGTGTGAGAACAGATGGACGGTACCAGCAACCTGCCCCCAGCCTTGGCGCTACACTGCTGCAGCTGTCCTGGGTAACCAGATTTTTATTATGGGTGGAGATACGGAATTCTCTGCGTGCTCTGCTTACAAATTCAACAGTGAGACATACCAGTGGACTAAGGTGGGAGATGTGACAGCCAAGCGGATGAGCTGCCACGCAGTGGCATCTGGAAACAAGCTGTATGTTGTTGGAGGCTACTTTGGCATTCAGAGATGCAAAACGTTGGACTGCTACGATCCCACTTTGGACGTATGGAACAGCATAACAACTGTGCCATACTCGCTGATTCCCACAGCATTTGTCAGCACATGGAAGCACCTCCCCTCGTAATTGTGTGTGTTGCAATTAGAAAATATCAGGTAAGAAACAGCACCTTTGAATTCCACCATTAAAATGCTTTTCACACAGGTTCCAATCTCCGCTCTGGGGGGGTAAGTATGTGCAGTCCAGTGGTGCAGCCGGAGCAATAAGGTATGTGCGACTGGCCAGAAACCAAACTGTGACAAAGCAGGTGCTTCAGGTGGTTTGCCATGCTCCCTGCGTCCAGTTCTCCTCACAGGACCTCTTGCTGCATGATTTACGTGTTGGAAAATATTATTTTTCTGGGCCCTATCCTCGTGGGGCTATGCAGATGATATTTTTGAAACTGAATCCTGCTCTGCTTTTATATGCTAAGAGCATGCTAAACAAAAGATCGGAGCTGTTCTCCTGACTGTATGGGTCACTATGTACATCTAGTAGTAGGGCTGTGAATTCTGATCTGAAGCATTAATTCAGTTGCACTTCCAGGCAGGCTGCCTGCTTTCCTCTTTTGGGAAACTTGATGTCTTATGTCTGTGAGAAGTGTTTTACAAGGATTTCACATGAAATTTGCAGTCTCACCTAGACAGGAAGGCTGCACCTACCTGGACTAAGGTTGATTTTCTCCCAATAACACACTTTGAAATACAGATTTTTTTTTTTTTCTAAATAGTTACAGACATATATGTTGGACAGCATACAGTGTTAGGAAGACATATAATTAATATTGCTGGCTGAAATAATTACCTGTCTATAGCCCTTAGTGTTCCAATACAATGTAATTACACATAATGGGACAAGCTCTTACAGATGCAACTTCAGCATTGTATCTTCTTCCAAGCAAGTCTTAGTCTGGCCTCCCTGTTGGGATGTTGTGACCTTCCAGTTTTTAGAAGGAGGGGAGAAAACATTCATTAAAAAATAAAATCTGGGTAGATATACATTGCCAATATTTCCCCAAACTGTTTTTGTTGTTGTTGTTGTTGTTGTTCTAGACTACTATTGTTTCAACCATTTCTAGCTTTCCCTAGTTTTTATCTTTCCAAGAGTTACATCACATAAAGCAAGTTGCTGACATTTTCCAGAACTGTCACTCTGTCTGTTTTGCAACAAATCTGGCAGACTCCCATTAGTTCTGTTTTGCTCTTTCCCCGCCTGAGACATCAGGACAGAATCGCCATTACCACCAGCCAGCTGAAGGAACATAGTGGTTTGCTTAATCCTAAAAAATCTGTGCTCCAGGAGTGGCAACTTCTTTTTTGGATTTGAACTGTGTGTGTAATGTAACAATGAAGGCAGGAAGGCTGGAAGGAACCAGGGAAATAAATGCAGCTGAAGTAATGACATGAGCTTCGCATTTGTGTCTTAGTTCCCCAGAAGTCCAGACTAAGGTGGGTTCTCCAGAAGATAGAAAGAACATTGTGTTTGAAAACTCCCAGGGTCCTGCTGTTTGGGACCCTGATGGAGAGCAGGAGGGAAGCTTCGTTTCTGCAAAATGGCATTCCCCCTCACTGGTGAAACATCTTTACATCTTTGGTCAATTTCTATTATTACTCACTTTCAGCGCTTCTCACTGTTACCAGAACAGTAGTATTGAATGCCCGGACTGAGGTCTGTGCCAAGAAAAATATTGACTTATTCTTCTGAGACTGACTTAATTGTTCTAACTTTTGCAGCACCTGAGACAGCATGTTTTATTTTGAAAGGTCATCCTCAGAATATAGAGGTGCAAAAGCTTTCATTTGCTTTGCAGTATCTTGTTAAAACCATTACTTTAGCTGCACTGACAAACAAGATAACTGGATGAACACAGCCACAGACTGAAAGTCTCTGATTTTTGTGTGCTTATCCAGCAAGTGCGTTTTTTTCCCCATTGACTCCTGCTGCTTTGTCCGTGGGTGGGAGGGACAAAAAGGAAATTACTTCTGATTACCCTCTGTTTTCATGGCGCTGTGTGGCCCCAGTCTGACAGCTTTTAGGAAGACTTTAGGCTGCTTTGTCCCCTTCCTCTAACTTGGGGCTTTTGAGTAAGTTGGAAATATATATTTTTTTTCTCTCTGGTTTTGAATCATTTATATACTTTTTTTTGAAGTTCATCCTGTAACGGGGAAGATTGTTTTGGCTTCAGAGCTAATTTGTGTGTTCTTCAGTGGGAAGAATGACGTGCTGCCCCAAGGAATGTCTAGAAAACACTAATCAACACAAAGAGCAGAAGCTTTTTTGGATGTAATGAAGATAGCCTGTTTGAAGCCCACAGTTGCAAAAAAGGCACGATTCTTTGGGCTGTTATATGGGCTATTGCGTTTCCAGTGCGTCCCCCTGTTGTACTTAGATGTTACAGCTTGAGAAATACGTGTTACCTTCAAGCGAACTGAGTTCACTGCAGCTCTTTGGCATTGTAATGATTTGGGTTTGACTCTGAAAATGCTAGCAGTGCTGTCAGAAATGACTACTAACAAGCTGATGATGGTCTGGGAGTTAGCATTTTAATGCAGCTTCAAAGTGAAAATAGAGAGCACAATCTCAGGATCCAAAGGCTGAATTTTTCATTGAATAATCAGTTTTTATAAAAGACTCCAGGATGGAATTATTGATGCATGGTGCACTGCTGTGTAAAAAGGAATGAAGCAGGTTTCTGCTCTAATGAATAGCAGAGATGTTTTAAGTAAGGGGATTAATATGTCCTTTTCTATACCATGAATAAATTCAATTGAGAGTTCTTCATAGTGAATGGAAGCATTGGGGTGAAACGCCTTCACCTCCCTGTTTGCATTACTCCTGCCAGGTTTGCTGCGAGCCAGGGACAGAAGGAACTGTTCAGTTGGGCTTCTGTGGGAGAGAAGTTGCACAAACTTTGCTTAAAAGAAATCCATGGGCATGCAGGGGAACAGAGAAATGGTTAAGGTATGCAGAATGCAGAGCCCATCATGTTAAGCTGTGTTGGGCCAGTTTGAGCTTTCAAATGATTGGATTTATAACTGAAAATTTAGCTGACCCCTTTCTGTGGCTGAGTGGAATGGTTTATTGAGCAGGGCTAGCAAGACAAATCTGACCCTTAGTAATTATGTTCATGGCTGGTTTATTTATCAGTAGTTGAAACTGTAAGGTGGCAGGGGGTGGGAAAGTGCATCAACTGGATTGTGTCCTAAGCCTAGCTGTTAGATTTTCTTTGACATCTAACGAAAATCTTATGGTACCTTGTCTCTGCAAAGCTTTTTAAGCCTTTTCTCTCTCTCCTTCTTTATTTTATTTTTTTTTCTTCCCATGCTTTTAGTTTATTCCACTGTTTGGAGAAGAGAATTGGAACCTTGGATCTGGATAAGTGGTTTTAATGAAGAAAAATCATTCAGCATCTCTTACATTTGAAGAAAATCATCCGCACCTTGTAAATTATCTAAACCAGAGATGAAGGAATGGGAGGAAAAAACTGTCTTCTGGACTTCAGCACATGGTTTAAATACAAATGAATGAACCTATTATCTAGTCCTTGTGCTATTAATTGTGGATTAATGCCGATATTAATCAGTCCTTCAAAAGAGAGAAAGAACAGACAAGACTTCTCTGAGCAATGCAGCACACAGCTCTCAATTTTTGTGGACTCTGCTGTTTGTATGAGAAATTTGAAATGGTTGTCACTAATCTTTGTGATGACTTGAAGTGTCAGTGCCAGCTGCAGGGTAGCAGGCTGGGTCAGAAGCAGCAGGGTGAAGGGAGCTGTGCTTCTGAAGAACTCTGCATGCCAGAGGTGTTTGTCTGTGGGCAGTGCCTACAGCATCTGGACCTGCAGTGAATGACCTCCTGCTGGAGGAGGAAGAGCACAGTGGCAAAATCTTCTTGCAACAGTGGGGAGCAAAAGTGGCACCCCCAAATGCTTCTTGTTCCCTTTCCTCCCTGTATTTATAAGTAACCTAGACTGTCCTATTCTTGTTACGTTACTTGTTGTAGATACAGTTATTTATTGTTCTGTGCTTGCATGCTGAAACAATGCCTGCAATTGTCTTCATGTTGTAAGGGCTTGTGTGAATTGTTGTATGTTTTGCACATTTTGTGATTGCTGACTTGCTCTGCTGCACAAAGAAAGAAAACTGTTGGGTAATGGTGGGAGGGAGGGGGTGGCTTCTCGGTCAGAAACGGAAGGATTAAAAAGGAAAATCTTAAATTACACACTTACTAAAGGGAGAAGCCATGGAAGTCACTTTCTCAGGCCACCAACTCCCCAGGTTGCATGTGGTGCATCTTGTAGATGGTGTCCTTGCTACATTTCATTTGCTGGTCATGCCTTTCAATTTCTTATCTGGAAATAGCCAAAACCATGTGCAGCTCTCTCTTTGTGCAGCTCCCTGATTGCAATGCAAATACTGTGGAATAGCTTCTGGATACCAAGCCCAGATGAAGTCATTGTCCAAAGTTATTTATTTATTTATTGGATTGGAGAAGGGGATACCTACAATTCAGCCACATTGACCCTAGTGAGTGGAGTGCGGCTGATTCAGGAATAAAAGCAAAAAACCTCAAGATATGTTAGAGATGAAGTCTTAAATGCAAGAGCAGCAATTTTGCACTGACCGGATTGCCTCATCCATCTGGATTTCAGATGATCATCTAAGCGGGCAAGAATCAAAGACCCAAGTGCTCTAGCAAATTCTCATGGGGATAGAAAATGAATTTCAAAGCTCCTAGTCCTAAAAATAACACTGAGACTGTTCTGCCTTTTCTCTTCCATTGCCAGGTATGTATATAAACGCTTGGTTGCTCAGAGTGTCTGATACAGCCCTGAGAACCCAATCTTTTAATTTTTTAAAGAAATTTGTTTCTTATCCGTCTGGTCTTGAGACAGATATGAAGCTACTCTTTTCTTTCTGGATTTCAGAAGCTTATTTTTCACAGGTGCTTTCTTTGCCGGATTCTATTACAAAGCATGTATTGTATTGTGTTTTTCCCTAAATGTTTCTGGAGCCCAATTTGACTGGCACATTCAGTAACATGGTTGGTGTGTGCTGCAGTATAAGTAAACAGCTGCATGCGTGCATGCAAAAGAAAAATAGTCACATTGGTGATGCTTGCCTTTCTGTGTGGCTGTGGTGTAGCTGTAGTTGTGAAAACTGTCAACTGAAAGTATTTACACTGGTCACTGGAAATTTCTCTGTGCTGCCTTATATTTGACTTGCTGTTTGGAATAGACCTTTACATTTCAGAAATAGAATACTTGGAGTTCTGTGAATACTCAGACAACGTTGATTAGCAAAGACATTAGCAGCTTATTTTAAGGATAAAGCCCAGCTAGGTGCAAACAGTTACAGTTATTCTAGTTTAACTGATTTATTGAAATGCTAGATTAACAAAGTGTTTAAACCCACAGCATTCCCTCTGCCCCACATCAGCTCCTTTCTACTAGGTGGCTTTGAGCAATAGAAAAACATCTTAGGTAGGATAGATCTCCTCTCCACATCCCTTTGCATGCACAGGATGCCCTGCTGCCGGCTTGAGCCACTGGTGCTTTGCATCTCAGGGGTTGTGGGCACCAAACAAGCTCTCATGTTGGACAGCTGTGTTTTGCATGTCTTCTCCCAGGTGCTACTGGTGGTGCAAAGCATGGGGAAGTGAGGATCCAGGGCCCCTCCCTTCAATCAGGGCATCCAGATTAGAGACCTGTTCTCCCTGTCAAACTGATGAGAATTCAGGTGCGAAGCCTCTCTGCAACTTGCTACTCAGTTTACGTCACAAATCTGCTCTGTGGCACTATGTGGCTTCCAAAAAACAAATAAGCTTCTGCAGTGGTTTCCAAGGTCTACTTTCCTGCCCTTTCTATTAACTCCTGTGGGTAGGCTGGAGGAAGCTGGAGTTGGGGTGGGCTTCAGGCTCTGGAGGGAAGGCACTGGGCTCTTGCTTGAAGCTGTTGTGGGAATCCCGGTGGCATGCTTGGCCATTCCAGTCCTGTGCACAGCCTGTGCTTTGAAGTGAAGGCAGTTCACAGCAGAGTGCACACAAAACCCTTGGCAAAAGACGAGAAGGTTCCTCTTATTCTGCGGGCTGGTTGCTGTAGAAACATGTAACAAAGGACAGCCTTCCTCTCTTGGTATAAATGTGCAGCCCCTTTTCTCTAGGTCTGACACCTGTCTGAATAAGAGTGATTCGAGCAGAATAATATTCTCTTTCCTGGCTGTTGAAGAAATGTGGTTCATGTACTAAAAGGAAACTGTACAAGTGAAGAAGAAAAATGTCTATAGTGTGTCTTTTTGTTTGCTACTACATTTTAAGGTTTTGTAAAACTTGCTTTTTTTTTTTTTTTTTCCACAATGTGAAACTGAAGGTCAATAAATTATTAGAGATTTTCTCTCCATGGATCATTTCTTTTAAGTGTTGTCTCTTCCTTCCATCCCGCCCTATGTTTTGAATCCATGTCCTTTTCAAGTATTCTTAATAAAAAGAGGTCAACAACATGTAGTTTACTGCTTTGGTTTAAGCTTCTGCTTCAGTTGCACTTCCCTTCCCTTTGTTCTATGCTGCTGCTGTTACTATGATCAGTATCTCAAAGTTCAGCAGTTAAACCTCCCAAGAGCCTCAAAACATTTAGGAACAGGAAATGCAAGTTTGCTGGTGCTTGCTGCACAGTTCAGGCTACTGCCTGATATGACTTGGAAGTGGTATTAAGCATCTCAAATCCTTCATAATTATTTGCCAGGAAAAAATGCTGGCTGTGTATGAAACATTCTAGTCGTTACATATAAAATACACATAGAGCCAAGCCCTTTGATCTCTTAAGCTCATTTACATTTTATATATATACACACATTCATTTATTTATTTATGCTATTGATTTCTCCATGTTGTCTTAGTACCTCTCTGGCCCTCAGATATAACTTAAGGTCCAAATCTAATATAGCATTTTGCAGGGGCATTAATGTGTAGCCTGGTAGTTCAGTTCCTCATGTCTGCTACATGCTGACCTGCTTTCCTGCGTAATGGGACTTTCACCCAGTCCATTGCTTTGGAGCAAAGGAACAAGATCTTCCCCTCCTTGCTTTTCACTGTCTGCTGTTCCATCCTTTTGCTCCAAAGGGGGAAGGGAAATAGGAGATGCCCACGAGCTGTAGCACAGAGGAGGGATGGGCTGGATGCTCCAGGTGCCTCCACCAGCTTGTGCAAAAGTACAAATGTTGTGTTTACTTAGCATAGTAGAGAAAGGTAAAGCAGACTCAGAAAGAACTGTTTTCTGCAGCAATTAAGATTTCTGAAATTTTCTAATCTTACTTGTATCATTTAGTAAATTACTTCCTGTAGCTGGTCCTTGTTAACTGCAGGCATTTATCAGCCCAGAACAGCAGTGTGTGGCTGACAGGCCCTGATCCTGCTCATTTTCCCTGTTTGTTTGTAGTCAGTCTTGGCTGGGGCACACTTGACACAGGAAATAAAAAAAATACAAAAGATCTTGGAAGAAAAAAGCCATCTCAAACAGGATAAGGTTGCATCAGTTGCTATGCTCATGGTGAGCTTTATGCTGGACAGGAACTCTGAATTCTCAGTGCACAGAGGTCTGGGCTGCTTACTGTTGAACTGGGCATCAGCAGACCGACTTGTCTCATGTGGGCAATCTATTTCCTTTTCAGAGGGCTTTTATCCTATCATGGATTCAAATTCCACTTGCTTGGTACTGAACGTGGAAGACTTCTACTGGACATGCAGTATGTGTAGTGAGACCTTAAGCCTTCACACCTCTGCAAGACATGTAAATTTAACTCCCCTCCGTAGTACGAGAAGCAGCAATCTGCAATGTTAGCCTGGCTTATCACAATGTGAACCATACAGGAAATACAGTGCTTAAGAGAGAAAAATTTACTGTTTATTCAAACCTTTAAATTTATGCATAGGTGTGGCATGGAATAAAGTGCCAGCTCCTTCAGTGGATAACACATATACAGCAGGGCCATCTGTCCTGTACTTCTAATAATGGCCCGTGAATTTTGAAGTATCAGTACTTGTTAGAAACTGTATATTTGAATATGAGATTCACCCCTAAGACTGAAAAAGTACATAAGGAATGACTAAGAATTAAAATGAGTGCTTAAATAAACAACAAATCTCTTTCATCACCAAGTTTAGGCTCTGCTTCTGGCAGTATCTGGATACCATGGGAGACAATGTGTACTTAGAACCATTGAAGACTCTGAGTCTATACAGGACCACCCAAAAATCAGACCCCATGTCTGAGAGCATTGTCCAAATACTCAAACTCCTACAAGCTTGATGCCATGAGCACATCCTGAGGGAGCCTGTTCCAGTGCCCAGTCACCCTCTCAGTGAAGAACCTTTTCCTGATATTCAACCTGACCTTCCCCTGTTGCAACTCCATACCATTCACTTGGGTTCTATCACTGATCACCAGATAAATCAGCATCTGCACTTCCACCCCCCCTTCTGAGGAAGCTGTAGGTCTCCATGAGAGTTTCCCTTGGCCTCTTCTTCTCTGGGCTGAACAAATCAAGGGACATGAGATGATCCACATGTCTTTACCTCTAGACTCCTCATTATTTTTTGTAGGCTTCCTTTGGACATGCTCTAATAGTTTTATGTCCTGTTTGTACTGTGGTGCCCCAAACTGCACACAGTACTCAAGGTGAGGTTGCACCAGTGTTGTGTGGAGTGGGACTATCACTTCCCTTGACCTGCTGTGCTTGATGTGCCCCAGGATACGGTTGTCCCTCCTGGTTGCCTGGACACACTGTTAACTCATGTTCAGTTTGCTGTCAGCAACCTTTGACATCTTTCAGTGGGGCTGCTCTCCATCATCTCATTCCCCAGTCTATATGCATAGCCAGCGTTGCCCTTTCTTCAAGTGCATCTGCCTTATTACCCTAGAAACCTTTATCTATATTTCTGAAGGAGGCAAAGCCACTGGAATTTCTGCCAGGACACCTCCTAATATCTTTTTTTCTTTTTTTTTCTTTCCGTTATCAGACATTTAGTAAAATATTTCTTACTTCTTTACTCAATTGTTAGATACTTTGTAATTGCTGTGCAGAATTTGTGGGTCATATGCCATGCTCTGATTCAGAAGTAAAGTTTATGGTTGGCCATATTATTCAACTGCAGTCGAACATTTATGTAAATTAGAATCATACACATAAACTAATATTGATGCTTATGTTTTACAGGGTCTTCCATCAGATTTCAATGCACCTCATCACAATACATCTCAGCAATGGCTTTGGGAGTGAACAAAACCACTTTCCTGAGGGCAGGGAAGACTTGCTGGGCTGCAGAGGGCTGTGGGATTTCTCTATGTCCTATCATCCACTGCCTCCTGGCATCTCCCCACAGACAGGATTTGGGGCTGCTCTGTATAGCTGCCTGTGGGAACTCACCTTTGTGTTTACAGGGACATTGTCCTGCAATACTAACAGGAAGGGTCTTGCCACAGGATAGAGTTAAGTGATCTGGCTTTTCAGGTAGTGGTCTCAGGACAGGAACAATGGTTCTGCCACCAGGAAGGTTGCTGTTTAGTCAAGAAGAACTGATAGGAAGCAGCTGAGTTTAGGGTACAGCTGGTATTAGAGCTGAATCAAGGTGTTATCCCACGCTGCAGTGCAGAGGGGTACTGAGCAAACGAAAGAAAGAAGCAGGTCTGATTCTTAAGGCAGTATGATTTCTTATCTCAAAGTAGAACCATCTTGCTTTATAAATACTCAATTTCCATGTAAGGTGCTGTAGATGGTATTTGCTTATAAATTGCTGTTGAACATGGTCCAGAGACTGTATCCACCAGACTGATAATCCCCAGAGCGTCTGCTACTGTCTCTCTCTACCTGAATAGCACAGCTTTAGCTCCTTTTTCATGCAGCTCATCGCTATCAGCTTGTTTGAAGCTGCATTTGGCTCTACTCTGCATCTAGCTGTTTCTGGATAACTTTGCAAAACCCTGGAAATGCTCATGTCATAAGGTGAGATCAGATGTGTTGTGTTAGCAAGTGTTTTGTCAGCTTTAAAAGGGTTAGTCATCAGAGCTGTGTATGTCCTCCCTGGTTTAGCTGAACCATGCCTTTCATCTGTGATCCTGGATAAAAGGTTCTGGGACAGATGGATGCATGTGCTCCTGGTAAACGCGACTCACAAGCCTCAAAGCACCCCTTGTGTCACTGCAGGTCTTTTGTACAGGAAGTGATCTGCTGCTGCCACTGTCAGCAAATTAGCTTGAGCTGATAGAAATACCCCCTTCTCCATCTCCTCATTAGCCACAAGAGCAGGCCAGCTGTACAGCCTTGTTCCAGCCAGTGATGCTGCTTCTTACTTGCTTAATTATCTCCTCCCATCTACTTTTTCTTCACCTGATGTGTTCCTGTAAGTTCTCTTTGTGTATCCCCTTGCATGCTCAGTTTGTTGTACAAACAAGGGACTTTTCCCAGGGTGTGACAGAGCACCATGCCCTGCCCTGGCTGCTGTGCAGCAGCTGGGGGCATTGCTGGAAGCTGGGAGGGAGGAAGCTGGGAGAGTCGCTGACCAGTTGTGATGCTACGGGTGAGAAGCATGGGGCGTGTGGATGGAGGCATTCATGGAGCAGTTGGAAGAGACCTACTAGGGTCATCAGTTCGAAACCCTAGCTTCATACAGGACCACCGCAAATCAGACCATGCCTGAGGGTGTTGTCCAGATGCTTCCTGAACTCCAGAAGCTGAGGCCATGCCTACTGCCCTCTGGTGCAGACCCTTTCCCTAACCCCCAGCTGCCCCTCCCCTGGCACAGCTCCATGCCGTTCCCTCGGGCCCTGTCGCTGTCACCAGGCAACACAGCTCAGCGCTGCCCTCCGCTCCCTGTGAGGACCTGCAGCCTCGATGAGTGCTGCCCTCAACCTGCCCTGCTCTGGGCTGAGCACACCCAGGAACCTCAGCTGCTCCTCAAACACTGTGCCCTCAGATCCTTCTCCACCTCTGTAGCCCTCCTTTGGACACTCTCGAATAGCAGTTTATGTAGTGGCACCCAAACCTGCACCCAGCACTGGAGGTGAGGCCGCACAGCGCAGAGCAGAGCGGGACAGCCGCTTCCCTCGCCTGGCAGTGCTGGGCCTGACGCACCCCGGGGTATGGTTGACCCTTCTGACTGCCAGGGCGCACTGCCGGCTCAGATTCCATTTGCCATCAACCCAGATCCCTTTTTGCCAGGCTGCGCTCCAGCCCCTCACCACCAATGTCTGCACACAGAGCCAGGGGCACCCCATCCCAGGTGCAGAACCCAGCGCTCGCTCTTCTTTGTGCAGATGGGGACCACCCTCATTTTGTCCAGATCTCAATGCAAGGCCTCTCTATCCTCAAGGAGGTCAACACTCCTCCCAGCTTAGCATCATCCACAAATTGATTGATACTATTTCCAGATCTTTATTGGAATCAACAGTAAAAGCAATAAGGAGAAATGGCCTTACAGTGGAGCCCTGCAAAATCCCACTGGTGACAAACAGGGCAACAGTCACGCCAAAGCCAGCCAGTCACCCAATACAGCCATGTTTTGGTTCTCAAGGGACATTCTTAGGGGCACATTGCCATGGCTTTATGATGTCACGAGCCACCTCCCTGCCAACAGCTATCAAAATGGGAACCCTGACAACAGAACACTAGCTGTGATGCAAGGCAGCCAGCCAATAAAGGCAGGCAGGCAGGTAGGGGTCACAGTTCCAGCCATCCAGCCAAGGCAGGCAGGCAGGGGCCATGACTCTAGCCAGCCAGCCAAGGCAGGGTGGCTGGAGCCACGAATCCAGCCATCCAGCCAAGGCAGGCAGGCAGGGGCCACGACTCCGTCCATCCAGCCAAGGCAGGGAGGCTGGAGCCACAAATCCAGCCAGTCAGCCAAGGCAGGCAGGCAGGGGCCATGACTCCAGCCAGCCAGCCAAGGCAGGATTGCAGGGGCCACAACTCCAGCCTGCCAGCCAAGGCAGGTAGGCAGGAGCCACGACTCCAGCCATCCAGCCAAGGCAGGCAGGCAGGGGCCATAACTCCAGTCAGTCAGCCAAGGCAGGCAGGCAGGGGCCACGACTCCAGCCATCCAGCCAAGGCAGGCAGGTAGGAGCCATGACTCCGTCCATCCAGCCAAGGCAGGCAGGCAGGGGCCATAACTCCAGCCATCCATCCATGGCCGGCAGACAGGTGCCATGACTCTAGCCATCCAGCCAAGGCAGAAATGCAGGGGCCATGACTCCAGCAGGCCAACCAAGGCAGGCAGGCAGGGGCCATAACTCCAGCAAGCCAGCCAAGGCAGGCAGGCAGAAGTCATGACTCCAGCCAGCCAGCCAAGGCAGGCAGGCAGAAGTCACGACTCCAGCCATCCAGCCAAGGCAGCCAGGAGCCATGACTCCAGCCAGCCAGCCAGCCAAGGCAGGCAGACAGGGGCCACGACTCAAGCTGTCCATCCAAAGCCAGCAGGCAGGGAGGCAAAATAAAAAATAAATAAATAAAAAATAAAAAAAATAAAAAATAAAAAATAAATAAGTCTTTGGTTATGCTTGGTTTCTCAAGACCGTGCTGGGGCAGATCCTCGCCATAACAAAATTTCAGAGACACAACTAATTGAGTGGGTTTTTTTTGTTTGTTTTGTTTTGTTTTAGTAGATGTTAAAGCATTGTCTAATAACAAGTCAACCTCTTGGAGTGGGTCCAGGGGAGGGCCACTAAGATGATCAGAGGGCTGGAGCCCCTTTCCTATGAAGAAAGGTTGAGGGAAATGGGCTTGTTTAGCATGGAGAAGAGAAGGCTCCGAGAGGGGGAGACCTCACTGTGGCCTTCCAGTACTTGAAGGGAGCGTATAAAGAGGAGGGGGAATGGCTGTTTCTGAGGGTGGGCAGTGGTAGGACAAGGGGGAATAGTCTTAAACTGAGACAGGGGAGATTGAGGTTAGATATTAAAAGGAAGATTTTCACACAGACGCACTGGTGACGCACTGGAACAGGTTGCCCAAGGAGGTTGTGGATGCCCCATCCCTGGAGGCATTCAAGGCCAGCCTGGATATGGCTCTGGGCAGCCTGGTCTGATGGTTGGTGACCCTGCATTTAGCAGGGGGGTTGAAACTAGATGATCATTGTGGTCCTTTTCAACCCAGGCCATTCTATGATTCTATGATTGTATGCATATCTCAGGTTGGAAGGGACCCACAAGGATTATCAAGTCCAACCCCTCGCTCCACAGAGGACCACCCAAATGCAGACAGTCCTCCATCTGCAGCAACTCAGGGCCATGCCCATTGCTCTGGGAAGCCCTTCCATACACACCTCTTTCTTGTGCAGACCCCTTTCCCTAACCCCCAGCTGCCCCTCCCCTGGCACAGCTCCATGCCGTTCCCTCGGGCCCTGTCGCTGTCACCAGGCAGCACAGCTCAGCGCTGCCCTCCGCTCCCTGTGAGGACCTGCAGCCTCGATGAGTGCTGCCCTCAACCTGCCCTGCTCTGGGCTGAACACATCAAGGAACCTCAGCTTCTCCTCAAACACTGTGCCCTCAGATCCTTCTCCACCTCTGTAGCCCTCCTTTGGACACTCAAATAGCAGTTTATGTAGTGGCACCCAAACCTGCACCCAGCGCTGGAGGTGAGGCCGCACAGCGCAGAGCAGAGCGGGACAGCCGCTTCCCTCGCCTGGCAGTGCTGGGCCTGACGCACCCCGGGGTATGGTTGACCCTTCTGACTGCCAGGGCGCACTGCCGGCTCAGATTCCATTTGCCATCAACCCAGATCCCTTTTTGCCAGGCTGCGCTCCAGCCCCTCACCACCAATGTCTGCACAGAGCAGGGGCACCCCATCCCAGGTGCAGAACCCAGCGCTCGCTCTTCTTTGTGCAGATGGGGACCACCCTCATTTTGTCCAGATCTCAATGCAAGGCCTCTCTATCCTCAAGGAGGTCAACACTCCTCCCAGCTTAGCATCATCCACAAATTGATTGATACTATTTCCAGATCTTTATTGGAATCAACAGTAAAAGCAATAAGGAGAAATGGCCTTACAATGGAGCCCTGCAGAATCCCTCTGGTGACAAACAAGGCAACAGTCACGCCAAAGCCAGCCAGTCACCCAATACAGCCATGTTTTGGTTCTCAAGGGACATTCTTAGGGGCACATTGCCATGGCTTTATGATGTCACGAGCCACCTCCCTGCCAACAGCTATCAAAACGGGAACCCTGACAACTGAACAACAGCTATGATGCAAGGCAGCCAGCCAATAAAGGCAGGCAGGCAGGGGCCACGACTCCAGCCATCCAGCCAAGGCAGGCAGGCAGGGGCCATGACTCTAGCCAGCCAGCCAAGGCAGGGAGGCAGGCAGGGGATACCACTCCAGCTAGCAGCCAAGGCAGGGAGGCTGGAGCCATGACTCCAGCCAGCCAGCCAAGGCAGGCAGGCAGGGGCCACGACTCCAGCCATCCAGCCAAGGCAGGCAGGCAGGGGCCACGACTCCAGCCAGCCAGCCAGCCAGCCAGGGAAGGGAGGCAGGAGTCATGACTCCAGCCAGCCAGCCAAGGCAGGCAGGGGCCATGACTCCAGCCAGCCAGCCTAGGCAGGCAGGCAGGGGCCACGACTCCAGCCAGCCAGCCAAGGCAGGCAGGCAGGGGCCATGACTCCAGCCAGCCAGCCTAGGCAGGCAGGCAGGGGCCACGACTCCAGCCATCCAGCCAGCCAGGGAAGGGTGGCTGGAGCCATGACTCCAGCCAGCCAGCCAAGGCAGGGAAGGGTGGCTGGAGCCATGACTCCATCCAGCCAGCCAAGGCAGGGTGGCTGGAGCCACGAATCCAGTCAGTCAGCCAAGGCAGGCAGGCAGGCAGGGGCCATGACTCCATCCATCCAGCCAAGGCAGGCAGGCAGGGGCCATGACTCCAACCAGCCAGCCAAGGCAGGCAGGCAGGCAGGGGATACCACTCCAGCTAGCAGCCAAGGCAGGGAGGCTGGAGCCATGACTCCATCCATCCAGCCAAGGCAGGCAGGCAGGGGCCACGACTCCAGCCAGCCAGCCAAGGCAGGCAGGCAGGGGCCACGACTCCAGCCATCCAGCTAAGGCAGGCAGGCAGGTAGGGGCCACGACTCCAGCCAGCCAGCCAAGGCAGGCAGGCAGGGGCCACGACTCCATCCATCCATCCATGGCCGGCGGACACGTGCCACGACTCCAGCCATCCAGCCAAGGCAGGAATGCAGGGGCCATGACTCCAGCAGGCCAACCGAGGCAGGCAGGCAGGGGCTACAACTCCAGCCAGCCAGCCACAGCAAGGAGACAGGGGCCACGACTCCAGCCATCCAGCCAAGGCAAGCAGGCCGGGGCGTGACTCCAGCCAGCCATGGTCAGCAGGTTGGGGTTGTGACGCCAGCCGGGAGGCAAAATAAAAAAAAAATAAATAAAAAATAAATAAAACAGTCCTTGGTTATACTTGGTTTCTCAAGACCGTGCTGGGCCACATTCTCGCCATAACAAAATTTCAGAAACACAACTAATTGAGTGGGTTTTTTCTTCTTTTTTCTTTTTTCTTTATTTTGTTTTGTTTTAGTAGATGTTAAAGCATTGTCTAATAACGAGTCAACCTCTTGGAGTGGGTCCAGAGGAGGGCCACTAAGATGATCAGAGGGCTGGAGCACCTCTCCTATGAAGAAAGATTGAGGGAAATGGGCTTGTTTACTTTGGAAAAGAGAAGGCTCCGAGAGGGGGAGACCTCACTGTGGCCTTCCAGAATTTGAAGAGAGCGTATAAAGAGGAGGGGGAATGGCTGTTTCTGAGGGTGGGCAGTGATAGGACAAGGGGGGATAGTCTTAAACTGAGACAGAGGAGGTTTAGTTAAATATTAAAAGGAAGATTTTCACACAGACGCACTGGTGACGCACTGGAACACGGTGCCCAAGGAGGTTGTGGATGCCCCATCCTTGAAGGCATTCAAGGCCAGGCTGGATGTGGCTCTGGGCAGCCTGGTCTGATGGTTGGTGACCCTGCACATAGCTGGGGGGTTGAAACTAGATGATCATTGTGGTCCTTTTCAACCCAGGCCATTCTATGATTCTATGACTGTATGCATATCTCAAGTTGGAAGGACCCACAAGGATTATCAAGTCCAACCCCTCGCTCCACAGAGGACCACCCAAATGCAGACAGTCCTCCATCTGCAGCAGCTCGGGGCCGTGCCCACTGCTCTGGGAAGCCCTTCCATACACACCTCTTTCTTGTGCAGACCCTTTCCCTAACCCCCAGCTGCCCCTCCCCTGGCACAGCTCCATGCCGTTCCCTCGGGCCCTGTCGCTGTCACCAGGCAGCACAGCTCAGAGCTGCCCTCCGCTCCCTCTGAGGACCTGCAGCTGCCATGAGTGCTGCCCTCAAACTGCTCTGCTCTGGGCTGAACACATCAAGGGGCCGTAGCCGCTCCTCACACAACCTGTTCCCCATGCACTTCACCAGCTTTGCAGCCCTCCTTTGGATACTCTCTAACAGCTTAATGTCCTTATCTTATGTCATTACAATGGCACCGAGTGCAGGAGGTGAGGCTGCACAGCACAGAGTAGAGTGGCACAACCCCTCCCCTCGCCTGCTGGCAGTGCTAGGCCTGCTGCACTCCAAGTTGCAGTTGGCCCCATGGGCTGCCTGGGAACACTGCTGCCTCATGTTCAGTGTGCTGTCGACCAGAACCCCCAGATCCCTTTCAGCAGGGCTGCTCTCCAGCCCCTCATCCCCCATTCTGTACATGCAGCCAGAGCTGCCCCATCCCAGGTGCAGAATCTGATGCTTGCTCTTGTTAAACTTCATGATGTTGGTGATTGTACAGCTGTCTAATTTGTTTAGAAGTTAAAGCAGAACTTTCTCACATGAAGAAAGGGAGTTTCCCAGGCACCTGAAGGAAAGTGTGTGGAGTTTCTTAAACATTTGCAGTAGCTGGACTAGAGGGCAAGAATGCAGGAAAATACACCTCTCACTACTCCCTCAAGTAAATGCAATATTTCTCTCCAAACATTATCACTTTTTTTTCACATCACACAATTCATCTGAGTGTTTCTTTCTAAACGATGACCTTATCTAGTATTTTAACGAAATACAAGTACTGATCGAAAACCAATTGATATCTGTGATCCCTCTTGTACTCAGGGATGAGTAAGGCATGCTTGCCTCAAGGCTCTGCCCTGTTCAAGGCCAGGTCAAGCTACTCGTTGGACAAAAAGCAGGGAGAGATGACACTATCTCTTTGCCAGCTTTGGCAGATAAGCAGCTCACAGCAACTCCCTGAAACAAACAGGAATTTTTCAGCTCATGTGAGTCTCAGGAAGCTCAGATACCAGGCAGTTCTACAGCCACAGCCAAAACCAGCCCAGAGCCCCAGCACACACTGCTCACTCTGTCTGCATTTTATGCCTTGCTCCTTGCAGCTTCTTTGGTCCTCAGAAAAGCAAGTTATCATTCATGCTGCTCTCATACATATCAAAGCTGTAATGAAGAAAAACTCTTATGACTAAAAATAAATAAAAAATAGGGATATTTCTATTTATGTGGGCTCTATTAATCCAGAGGTAAAGGAGCAGGGTGTTTAGGCAGTTGTGCAGTCAAGATCCATAATAAGAATTTTTATACAAAAACATGCAACTTGATTTTTAACTTATGAATCAAAAGATTCATTTTGATCTGTAAAATATATATATATTTATTTATATATACTATATATCTATATTATATAATTTTTTATTTTATTTTTTTTTTGTTAATAACTGCTAACGTTTTGGCCTATAAGATGCCTTAATTTCCCTACCACCTCAACTGCGTCTTGTAACCAGCATGTGTGCATGTTTCATATGGTGTGGACTGAGTACTTCCGTTGAATTCAAGTGGATTTATTCAGAGTGCATAAGGTTAGCTTGTGTGACTTGCAGGACTGTGGTCGCGTAAGAAAGAAACAATGTGATAATGTAGGGCACAGCACACTGATGTTAAGGGATTGGAGAAAGCTAAACTGTTTAACCCTGCTCTCAAGGACATAAAAACTTACTTGTGTGAAAAGCATAGATTACCCACTTCTAGTGGCACTTGACCTACATTAGAGAGGCAACTAAGTGCAACTCAGATGACTTGAGAAATCCTAATACCAAAGATGTGAACACTACAGCTTCAATAGTTTTACATTGCCATCTTTAGAATTTATTTAGATTCTTTATGCAGTATTAATTTCAGTACAGGATAAAATGCAGGTGCATAATATGGTTAACTCCAATTTACCTTGTCTATATTGATATATGTGCATTAAAACAATATTGTATAAATTTCTTTCCAGCTTGTTGCCAAGAATTGTACTGACAAGCAGGGAAATGACATTACTTCCCTGAATAAATAGGAATAAACTATGTACATACTGATTCTTCTAGCCCACTATGGGCTATGATTTAAGCATGAGATGCAAAAGACAGATCTATTTTTTTCATTCTTATGTTCACGACAATGAATGATTCACCCACTCTCTGGTGCTCTTGAACACCATCAGCACCTCTGATGTAGGTGTGCTTTGTGAATGTTCTGTCAGCACTAATCACAGCTCAGGATCAGTTTTGTGGACAATGACTATGGTTAGGTTGGGAAAGACGAATGTTCCTCTGGTTCAGCACTTCTTGTATTTCAGGTTGTGTCTGTTGATCCTTGTTCTGTCTGGGGCACCACTGTGAACAGTCTGCCTGTCCCCACACCTTCCCATCGGATCATTGACTGCATCTTTTCTATTCTATTTTAAGAGCAGACAAAATTTCCTTTTAAAAATCACCTGCTGGAATAGCAATATAGTAGAAGGGTTATTCTTTTATTGAAGTTGCTTACATTACCATGTATAGTAATGTATAGTTTGCATACAATAGCGGAGGACAGGTATGATCAAGGTAACAAGATTTAGTACTAACTTTACATGAGAATGGTGTTTTTCAAAACAGCTTCTGAATTTATAGTCAATTTATAGTCAATATAGTGAATTTATGGAACAGGAAGAATCTGTGAAATTACAAAGTCCATCTATTGTGTCTTCTTTCTTCAGGATTTCTGCTTTATGAACCCTGAATATATTAACCAGGTACCATTGTATCTCTTCTTCAGAGATATAATCTGCCTCCACTTAAATATATATATCTGGAATGTCATATTATAAAGATCAGTCTCTTTATAGTAAGGCAGACACCTAGAATCACTACTATTTCATAGACAAGATTTATCTTCCATGGTCAAGATACATAATACGCTTTTATTTCTCTTTCTTTCTTTCTTTCTTTCTTTCTTTCTTTCTTTCTTTCTTTCTTTCTTTCTTTCTTTCTTTCTTTCTTTCTTTCTTTCTTTCTTTCTTTCTTTCTTTCTTTCTTTCTTTCTTTCTTTCTTTTCTTTCTTCCTTCCTTCCTTCTTCCTTCCTTCCTTCCTTCCTTCCTTCCTTCCTTCCTTCCTTCCTTCCTTCCTTCCTTCCTTCCTTCCTTCCTTCCTTCCTTCCTTCCTTCCTTCCTTCCTTCCTTCCTTCCTTTCTTCCTTTCTTCCTTCCGTTCTTCCTTTCTTTCTTTCCTTCTTTCCTTCTTTCCTTCTTTCCTTCTTTCTTTCGTAACCTAATGCCCCAAAAGATATTGGTAGGACATGAGTATGTGAAATAGAGTAGGACTTACATAGGCCCATAGACAGCTAAGTATAAAGCCTGCTAATAGTGCATTATTATGGCACCAGTATATTACAGACAGAAAAAGTGGTGCTGCAAGTTATAAAATGACAGAATAAGAGACTTTGTTATGAAGAGTAAGTATATGAGCAGGTGAATAAATAAAGCATTGTGTTTGACACAGATAGTAAAATAGATGTTTTATTCATCAGCCCAATATATAGAGATAAAATGCAAATCACCAAGGAACACTTCAGCCCTTTTGCAAACAATGATTTTGGACCTAAAATGTTCTGTTAGGTTTCAGAACTCCACAGCTCTTCTTTGGAATCATTCTCACAAAAACAAGAACACATTCACATTGCTGCATAGATAGTAAAGCAAACATATGTATGTTGTGGGAGCTCTCCTCTGGGGAATCAGCAATGATGGTGCTGTTGGGATTTTTAAGGCTGAAAGATTGTTTTTGTTTAATGACATAATTGTAGCCAAAAAACTTTTTATTTCTCTAAGGATCTGGATTAAATTCTGTTTGGCCTCCACTTAGTATTAGCTAAATCATCAAACCAAAGTTACAAAAGCAATTTGCCATGCAGGCAGGACAGGTTGTCAGATGGTTAACCACTGATTTACTGGTAAATTAAAAAGTTAACCTGTGTTATATAACAGAAAGAGAGAAACAGTTGCTTGTGTTTCCTCTTGGTTGTCTTGCTAGCACTGAGTTAGCAGTTGTAATAATAGCTATTAAAAAAAAAAAAAAAAAAAGTGGAAAAATGTGAAATTTGCCTTGACTACAGCCTTTGCCCACGAACACTTTCTCAATCAAATTTGTGAATATAAGATTTCCAGAGCAGAGAGAACTTTCTGGAGAACAACTTTTGTAGATTCAGGACACATTTATTCTCTTCTATGAACTGCATCCACATCCTTCCATTTTTTTTTTCCCCACCACAGTTTTCATAAATAGTTTCCTCCCAGAATGTGAAGAACATTTCTTCAAAATATCTACCATCTCACAAAAATGCTTAAAACTAGTCTCCCATTTTTTTCTCTTTGCATTAAAAGCATCATCATAATGCTATAGGCATTAGCTACAAAAGGGTTAATGAGCTGCAGAGGGTTGGTAGAAGAATCTGATCGGTGCACATCCAATCTCGCTTTCCTCCAATCAAATATATACAACCAGTTTGATGTGGAGCTGATCAAAAATGTTGTACTGTTTCATTAGCGAACAAACAAAAACCTAAAGAAGCTTTCTCCTTTTCTTTGGACATCTTTCCTTAAGTTTTAGAGGCAGTTGTCTGGAGTAGCCCTTGTGATATATACTCTTTTTTTCCCCCACAATTGTGAATTTTTATGTAGCCGATGCCTTATACTTGTATTTTCTAAATGCTGGAGACATACTATGAATAGGTGAGTGCTTTTTGTCACGTTGATCATGGAGTTTTGATTAGTCTCAATGAAAAGTGGCTTGACTGCTTGACTGTACCTGCTGTCAGCATGGAGGAGTTCAGACATTACCTGGCCGCTTCGGTAGAACACTACTTGGTCTTACAGAGGGGATGCTCTGTGAGCTCTTTGTGCTCCATCTTTGTTAGGCACTGCTGGGAAATGTACTTGTGGGAGAATTTGGGACGAAAGCTGCTTGTTTCCCAAAGGAGAAAGAAAGGGCTGAGAAAGTAGTGGGATGAGAAAAGGCTACGAAAGTTGGCCTTCGTCAGCATCTTTCACCTCGTGATTGATGCTGGGCGTTGTGTGACTTACACAAACAAAGCAAGCTGCTGTGAAGGAGTTGCATGGCATAGCACTTCACCAGCTTTAACCACAGTAGGGTCTGTTTTTTGTGATTGGTCTTTGGTCAGTTGATTACAACAGACCATTACCTTAGGAAAGCATGCAACAAAGAAGTAAAGCATTCTGTTAGAAGCACAGAACGTGTTAACCAATCAATAATGTATATAAATCTGTAATAGCTAGGAGAATGCTAGTTGGCCCCGTCAGAAAGTATGCCAAGACCTGTTGTAATAGTTAAACACTACAGATTAGTGGTTTAATGTATTGGCAAACGTGTAGCCCATGGGTTGTAGTTTGCTCTGCCGTGGGAAAAGGCTGAGTTGTGAGTCCTTCTTCTCACCAGGGTAGAAGTGACGACAGCTGAAGATTTACTTGTCTGTCACACTTCCCTGCTATGGATGAGAAAGGAGTCCGAGGGGAGGATTAAATAAGCAGAATGACTGAAAGGAGTTATGTGAGTAGGAGGCTGAGGTAGAGCTTTCCAAAATCTAACCTGCCTGGAAGAGAAAGACACTTCCCAACGGTCAGGAGCATGTGGAGGATAAGGAAATGTGCAAGTGGGAAGAGAATGACAATAGGAGAATAGGTCTGCAGGAAAAATAGATGTGAGAGGCAGGAGCCAGGAGCAATGCAGAGGAACCACTGAAGTCCAGGAATATGAACACAGCCAGCACAGAGCACCACCATATGAGGCGCCTTGTGTCTCAGGAACTCTTTTCGTGCAGCACCTATTCCAAAATACTCATCAAGATTTAAGCATAAGATCAAAAAGCAGATGATTCAGATGTGCAATGCCAGCGATTAAGATGCTTTTGAATCAGATTCTATCCTAGTTTCATGGCTATCTGCTTAATTTACTGCAGTAGTTGAGAGCTATTCTTGTGAAGCTACTTTATAACGTGTGGTTCTTGCAGTGCACAGTGTTTTGCCCTTTGTGTGCAGGAGATGGGGCAGGAGTATGCATTGCCTTTCCAGCACTCTCTATGGAAAGTTAGGACCACCCAAGCAGGAGAGGGCACTTGTGGGAAGGAAAAACTGGTGTGCGTGGGGAGAAGAATTGGGAATGGGGATTTTAGAAAACTTCATTTGAATCAAAGACCCATTATGCTCCCATTTCCTCCACTTCTTGAATCAAAACATATCAGCCTGTGTGTACATGTGCATGTGTAAATACAGGTGTATACCTACAAAACACTCCCTGCCCTCATCCTTAGCTGTCCTTTGCAACACCTAAGTATGCTCAGCACAACTCTCTGGCTGATAAAGGTGCTGTAGGAAGCTACATAGGGTAGGACAGACATGCATTGGAAATGAATAAATCTTTTCAATCCCAGCTGTAAGGTAGAGTTGTAACATGAAATTAAAAATTATTCAAGCCTCAAGAGTCCTACATTTCTGGGAAGGATGCTGGAGATTTTTCTTAACAGTGGACTGGAGAGAAAGGCCAAGTCTCTATAACATACAGTGGCTAGATCCTAACTTTTGTTCATGGCCTGAGCTGACTGAAAGCTGTGTGGGAGTTGATAACACGATAATAAATGTGAGGCATTAAGCCTGATTGAGGATCAGAGCATGTTAAGTGAAGCAGCAGCAGCTTGTGCTTGAACTGTGCTAACCCAAGTGTGGTGTTGCTTGTTGGCTTGGGGCAGGAGAAGGACTCTATCCTGTCTGACACCCAGCAGGCAGCTCAGCACAGGGCCTGCAAGAACTTACCCTTAACTGATCAGATACACTAGCAAAATATTATAAGAAAGTGGATTTGGAAAGTCTTATTTTGCAGTTTAATGTTAAGACTTAAGTATAGCCCAAATCTGTTCCTCCGGCTAAAATATCCATGTGATGTTCACTGAAATGTTTCCAAGAAATCCAATGGTTTCTGGTGTATTTGTTCTTATACTGGGTCCAAAAGGGAAGGATTTGTGCTGTGCATTGGTAAAGAGAGACTTGTGTATACAAGCCAATTTTGCTGAGCAGTGGCTTCAGTACAGAGTCACATAGGTGTAAGATTGAGTTTGTATTTTCCCTTATATTATAATATCAAGTGGCAACAAAAGAAGTTTGTGGCATAGGAAGGAAACAAACCTTTCTCTTCCAGAGCCTTGAAAAGCAGTCAGATTGCTGAACCACCTTTACTCAATGGCTAGAATGGAACGTAGGAAAATTTATTTCAAGTCTAATAATGCTAACATCTAAAGACATCACATAAGTATTTTCCTCTTATTCAGCCTGATGGTCATTATGTTTTGTGAATACTACAAATGTAATAATCGGCCCCTTACAGTCCTTCCCCTCATACTTACTGGAAGCCTGGAGTACATGCAGGCTTCCCAACCTCACTGATAATACAGTGACCTGCCATGCAGTCTGCTGCCCACTGCCCACCTGAGGCCAAGCTCAGCTGTGACTGTGGGGCCATTAGGGAGCATACACTTTCTTTCTCACTCTCAGCAATATCAAAGGAAACAAGACATTTCAAAAAATACAGGCACACATGAACTATTGGATAAATTAACACTTTGTTCCTGGTTAGAACCTAACCAATAATTTCAGTCTTGCGTTCTCAGTCTTTTTTTTTTTTAATGTTTGTTCTGAAAGGGCTTAAGAAACAGTCTTTAATTTACTAGTAAATAGAATCTCATGCCACTGAGTAGGAGATTTAGATGATCCCTTTAATTACTGGAACCAGATTTAAGTTTGATTGCAAATACCAGTTTGCTCCCTCTTGGAGTGATGTGAAGGGCTGGTAAGGTGTTACAAAAAGCTTTCATTTGCAACATCCTTCCATTTCAATTGAAGCTGCTATTACCAAAGGGAAAACTTCTTTATGTTAATGTATCTGTGTAGTTCTGTTTTTTTTTTTTTTGAACTGTAAAGGCAAGTGAAATTGGACTCACATGATGGCTCATGAAATTTAAAGCAGCCTCCTTTTTATGGCTGATTTCTCCTTATTACGTGATTAATGCCTTGCAGTGTGTCTTTACAGTTCAACCGTACAAGTAGGAAGTTAACCAAGAGCCTTGTTAGATTGAATGGATGCTCAGGGTCAATGTCTGTAAGTAGTTGCAAAAACTTCCTATTGAATAACATTTTTATAGGACTCCAGGTGGTGAGCTCCTTTTCTTGCCCCTCAAGTAAGCACCAAAGGTTGTCAGTGTACTGCTACTTTCCTCCCATGCTTTGGGGCCCCTGCTTAGGTATATAAAATTATGTTAATCTTGCTCCTCTCAGAGCTCCTCCTTGTTGGAACCATCTGGTTTAAATTTTGCTTACCTGCTTAGTGTGAAACGAGTCTTCTCTGCTTGACTGCATAAGGAAGTCACAAGTCATTAACAGCTTATGTTAAAATACCTAGTGGGAATATGCACTTTGCTTACACTGATATGTTTTTCTTGGGTGGGAAAAAAAATTGCATTAAATGTTACAAACCAAGAATGACAACCGTGTTGAACAGATAGCTGTAGGACCCTATCCTACCCCCAGAATAATTTATAGTTGCCTGGAGAAAGTTCAAATTGATATAAAATCCATTTGAAACATCAGATCTCCTTGAGCAGCAGCTTCCCTGGTTTCAGTTTCTTGCTCTCAAAGCCAGAAGTTGTTAGAACAGGTTTGACCAGTTGCTGCAATTCAGAGAACAGTTTAAATAGTTCTATACTAGCGTTGTTAGATGAATCTGTGTGAAAATACCTCTACTGCCCCTGTCACCTCCACAATACACAAGAATAAAACTTTACTTCTGTTTAAAGAGTTATTAAACAGTGCTGCTGCCTGCAATTAGCCCAATTGGGCTAATGGCCAGCAGCAGTACTGCCCAAATTCACAACCTGTGAGCACGGGTCTGAGAAAAGTTTAGAGAGCAGGAGGAAAATATGTAATTGAAACAGCTTTGAAGGAACATGATAATCTTTCTTTAGGAGAGTGCTCTCACTCCTGCTTTTTCTGTTACTTGAGGGTATTTCTCAGCCAGCTCTGCTCTTGAATGCAACCTGAAAACAGATAGTAAATAATGGACTGAGGAGAAGAATGCTTTCTGCTCCTACTAATGGCCAAATTGTGGAAGGAAAAGAGAAGATCAATGAGTATTGTGGGACAGGAAAGGATCAGAGAGGAGCATTCAGAACTAAATAGTGAGAACAATGCAAAAGGAGGAGAACCAGGCCTGCTGGCTTCACATCATAGCTAGGATTAATGGCTGCAGTATCTCTTGCTATTATGAAATAAAACAAAAGCAAGATTTACTTCTTATTGTTCTAATACCATATGTCTAGATATTATGTCCCACAGAACAAGATCTTTCTTGTGCATGGAGATGTTCCAACAAGGAACAAAAGATTCTTATGCCCAGAAGAAGATGTCTAGGACAGAGGAACAAACAGTGAGGACTGTTAGATGTCAGAGTGAAAGAAATAAATGCACAGATGAGATGCAGATACATTTGGTGACTGCTTTTACTCTGCTACAGAGGGTTATTATCATCAGAACAGAGCTATTGATTCTTTAGGACTCATTTTGAAATCTGCTGCCAAGTACCCAGTCATGTGAGTTTTTTTGGGACTTGATGGGAGTGTCCTATTCTCTACAATCATCTCAGACCCAGCTGCTCAAAGCAAAAGCAGGTCAGAGGATATGTCAGCCTCTGCTGCAATAGTGTGTGTCACTGAATTTATCTTAGTGATCTCTACAGCAAACCCTCATGTTTTAATACATTATTCCACACGGCAAATGTTGATGAGAACTTTGATTTCAAAGTAACTATGATCAAGATTTCACTAGAGGAAGAAAAAGAGATAGCTGAAACCGTTTTCCTTAGATGAATCATAGTCACATTGATGTCTTAAGCTAAGAATTCATAGGTATGTGGTTAGAACTGACTGAAGACTGCTGCTTATCATGTAGCAGGGGCAGAGAAGTGATTGTCTCTCTCTACTCTGTCCTCATGAGGAGCCATCTGGAGGACCTTGTCCAGGTCTGGGACACTCAACAAGACATGTGTGGACTGCTGGAGAAGGTCCAGAAGAGGGCCACTAAGATGATCAGAGGGCTGAAGCAACCTCCCTATGAAGGCAGGCTGAGGGAGGTGGGCTTGTTCAGCCTGTAGAAGGGAAGGCTGCAAGGAGACCTCATTGCAGCTTTCTGGTATTTAAAAACGGATTATAGAAAGGAGGAGAATCAACTTTTTACAAGGATAGATAGTGATATGACAAGGGGGAATGGTTTTAAGCTCAAAGGGGGAAGGTTTAGATTGGATATCAGGGGGAAGTTTTTTACTGAGAGAGTGATGAGGTGCTGGCACAGGCTGCCTGGAGAGGTGGTGGATGCTCTGTCCCTGAAGGTATTCAAGACCAAATTGGGTGGGGCCTTGCAAAACCTAATCTTGTACAAGATGTAGAGGATGGTTGCTCTGCTTGTGGCAGGGGGTTGGATCTTGATGATCCTTGGGGTGCTTTCCAACCCAAGCCATTCTATGATTCTATGATATGCATGCTGAAAATGGATTTCCCTGCAGTCTATTGACCATAATGCAGAACAGCATGAAAGTTCTCAGACCATAGGTATGTGAAGAAGTAAGTCACTGTAGAAAACAGGTTACTCCACATCAGCTGATCTGCAGGTTCCCATGCCTGTTCCTCCTCTATGCTAAAAGCAAGGTAGTTTGAAATTGTGTCCTTTGATGAAAATGGACAAGCCAGTTAACATTTGACAAATTATATTATGAGATGAAAACACATGAAGTATAGTTTCTGTAAGAAAAATGATGACTGCTAGCATGTTATTCATTGGTTACCTGTAACTTGTCCTTGTCCCCGGCATCAAGCAGAGAGGAAGAGTTAATGGCTATGGCAGGTGCACTTTGCTGTGTTGCACTGCATTGCTCCCTCATGTAAAGGAATTGATAACAATAGGTCCTTGAGTACTTAGTGCTTCAGATATATCTTCTCATGGCTAGAGGGGAGATGAGTGCTTCTTGGGTTATTAAGCAGGATTACTTTGAGAATATCAATAAAACAGCAGTCACAACAATGCCTGCTTCTGTCTCATTAACATAATGGGTGGTGCTACTGCCTTTAAACCTAAGCTTCATAGGAAGAAAAACACAATAATTCTTCAGATCTTTTAAGAAATTGCAACTACTTCCATTTAAGAAATTTGCTCTTGCTCAGCTCTATCCTAATAGTCATCAGGCTGGCTAGATAAACTATTAATCTTTCACCTGTATAATACACTTTTGGTGTGAAGCAAGTTTGAGTTACTTAGTAATGTCAAGAGAGCCACACTAAAACAAACATCCATTTCTGATGTCATTCTCTAAGGCTTTCCTTTGTGTGTGAAGTATTCAAAGTCCATCTGAAAGTTGGGGTAACTTCTTTAGGCAGTGGCTTTTGCCATCATGTTTAGAAAAGATGATTTACAAGGATTACCACTTGAAGGGACAAGATGTTGATTCTCCTTCTGTTTCCGTCAGCATGGATCAGGACTAATTCTACTGACTGTAAGGATTTCACTAAAAGGGAAGAATCTGTGTGAAAAGGTGCCCATAAAGCTGTGGCAGCATTTTGATGTCTATTAGCACTGCTGAACACTGGAAATCTGCTGTTGCCAGCGAGTAGCTTTCTAGAATTAGCGAGGGTGTTTTGAGTACAGCAACAGTCAAGAGTTCACTTGCATCATGCACAGATTTTCAAATAGATATTTAATAAAATTTATATTCGAGTCCTTCCCTGACCTTTTGAAAATCCACTTCTTCTTCTATTCTATTTTGCTTACATATTCTTAAAGCATTGATCTTTTTACTTTAACATTTCACTTCCTATCTTACTTCCACCCTGTCAAATACAGTTTCAAATAACTGGAGCCACTTGTCTTTCATGATCAAAGTGATACAGACTTGTGTTCCCAAGCTTTCTTGGCAACGTGTCAAGAACAATCCCTTCTTGTGTGTAACATATAATAATATGACTGGTATTGCTATGTTTGTTTGAAGAGACAGTAACTGTGTAGGTTTTCAGGAACTGTTCAGATACAATTTAAAGGATATGAGGAAAAACTAAACTCAGATTCAGAGAGGCTTTGCCTCCCCACAGACAAGCAACATATATTCATATACGATAAAGTCAAGTAGGACATTCATGATCCTGTGTTTTGCCACAGAAATGTACTTCAGTATTTCTTCCAGAGAGGAGAGTTACTTATGACTTTCATGAGCTTTCCAATTAGTGGCAATCTCTTAGTAATTTATTTACATTCAATGCAGTCAAATAAAATGCAGAGTAAATTTACCGTTCATTTTTGTGATTTCATATGCTGTGGGGTCGGTGACCTACAAACTTCTTTGTGATCCCTGTGTTGTGAGAAGAACTCTAAGGCTGAAGTCATGGTGCCCTATGAGTCTCAAGAAAATCTACAGGTCAATAACCTTTTATTTTTGACCTTTTAACTGGCTCTAGCGGGCCATGAAGGCCTAAATGCCAGTTCTTTCAGATTCCTGGGAATCTTCATGCTTCTTGAATCTAATTCTCTCTGAGAGTTTTGCTCTCACATATTCAGGTCACTGATATTGTAAAAGCAACTTGCAGCCATGTGTGAGGGAAGCTTTGGGGCACTGAGTGTTACACAGCTAGTGCTACAGGGTGAATTCAGGGCAGTCATGAAACTCGGGAATTACACCTATCTCTGGGAGTAACTCACCATGTCTCACCTAACCATGCCTTTCCAGGGAGAAGAATGGTGTAGACTCCTCATTTGTTTCACAGGGATGAGACCAGTGAATCCATCAGGCACAGAGAAACTTCTCTCCCACTCTTCTGCGTTCTTCTTTATAAGCTTTAGCACTTGCTTCTTGGTCACCCTATCTTTCTCCTTTTAAGAACAGCCTGCTTAATGGTACTAAAATCAATTGACTATTTTGATAATAATTCTATTAATTTATATTCTGCAGACTTCTACAAATGTTACTGAGTGCCTCAGGCCCATTTTGGAGAAAATGCCAAGCACATACTGACTTTGAGGGAAGGATGATGAAACTCTAACTGCTTTCAATACTCGCAGTATTGGGGACAATTTAATGAAGGGAAAAGCCACATGAAAGAATAAACAAGCTTTTTTTTCTCCCAAAGATATCAAGAGAAATGCTTTTTTTTTTTTCAAAACCCATCTTGAAATCAGGTGAGACCTGTTTTGTTGCTGTTGTTGTTGTTCTGTTTTGTTTTTGTCTCCTACACTCCAGTAAGTATAATGGAAGTCAGAAGTTATAAAAAAGGCTGAAAACAGGAATATCAGTCAAGAAACCCTTGTACTACTATTGGCCTTGAGTATCCCAGAGAATGAAAGAGATGATAGAAACAGAAGTATCTGTCTGCAACAATTACTCCTAGCAACTTTTGAAGTGAGAGTATGGGGAACTGTCCCACAGCAGACACCTCACATACTGTCAAGACTCAGCCTTCCAGTGATTGAGGCTGTGAGCCCCATTGATGTTGCAGGAGAATACTGCTCTGCAAAACAAAGAGAAGTCAATACACTTGAGTGCATTCAGGTGTATCGCAAGTACTTTCTAAGTTCCTGAAAAGCATCCGTGTTGGTGTGGAGGGAGAAGTGCTGTTCAGAGCCATGTCTATTAGTTTGGAGCAGATCAGCTGTAGTCCGTTCCTCTGGAAGTCCTCTCTCTTTCAGTAGAAGTTCATGTGAGATACTATGCAATCAGCCTTGCATTGATGAAGGCTTTCTTGACATTTGATAAATTGTAACACATCTGCATATTTAAAGGTTGATGCATGCCTCATCCTTACACTTGAAGTAAGACAATACATATGTTGAACTGAGTTCTGGAATCTCAGAATAAGTTACTGCTATCACTGAAGGAGGCTGTGGGATGTCTGCTGGATGTTTTTGAGAACAGGCTGGACAAACATCTGTCAGGAATGGTTTGGTTAGAGCTGAGCCTGCCTTGGGGCAGGGGGATGGATGAGGTGACCCCTTGCAGTCCCTTCCAGCACTAATTTGTACAATCCTCTGCTTCTTCACAGGAATGCAGACAATGTCCATTTCGAGCAGAAGTCGTGAGCTCAGTGTTGCAGAAAAACCTGAATTCCCCAAGCACCATGGTACACGTTTTGGTGTATTGTGAAACTCTGAGCTCAATTCCACTCTGAGAAGTTCATTCAGTTTAATTACTGCCTTCAATGCCATTGTTCCTGATGGCTTGTAAGAAAAAAGGCAGTTGGCTTCACTAGGAGTGTTAGGAGACTGGAGTCAGGCTAACAATTCCACACATTATTAAATCACCTGTTGTGGTTATTTGGGGAGTCTCTGGTCACGAAGCTCAAGCAGACCAAGTTTCTAGGGTCGCAGTTCTGGGTTCTGGGTCGCTGGAGAATGTAGCAGACTAATGAATTGATCTTTTCAGGTTTGACTATTTGGGTCATTGGAAGAGAGTTAGTTTCTAGGGAGTGTTTCAGGGCCATAGGATCCTAAAGCATCTATGGCCCTTTTGTGATGGTCCACTGCACTAACAGCCTGAGGGAGTCTCAGCTATGACAGCTCTGCCCTATCTTCCCTCTCTGTTCTGAACAGAGGTCATGCTGGCACAGGCTAGAATGGGCAGCAGCCTGTCCATTGCTGCCCAGGCATTTTTGGGCCAGCTCAGGTCAGAGAATGTTTGGATTCATCCATCCTCTTCTTGTAGGTGCACAAATCACCCCATTTTGCTCCCACGAGGAAGAGATCTATCTTGTTCTTGTTTTCAATGCAGTATCAAGGTTTAAGTCTTCTTGTGAACACTCTTGAGGTAAGCTAGATATAAGCCACGTAGGTGCCAAAGTAAAATAATCACTAAATACCATTTGGTTTTGAATTTTAAAATGCTATGATTTTTATTTTTTAATACAGTTAGGTATAACTTATATTGGTCTTGTCTGATGCGTGTGCAGACAGAATCTAAACCAGAGCCTGCTGAAATTCACAGTAATTTCCACGGACTTTGGTGGGATGCCAGGAACTTTCCTACCTGACACACACTGCTGCCTCATAGGAAAGAGCCAGTGTTTTAACTTTAAGGGCTTGCACACCCAGTCAGTTAGACTTTATCTGTGTGACAGGCTAAATGTTATCAGTGAAGTGTAAGGATAAGCTTCTGCCTTTGTCAGTGGAAATTCTTAGCAAGGCTGAGATGGAAGATTTTCCTGTCATAAGAAATGTTATTGTAAAACACTAGTTTGTTGAAAAAGAAATTTTCCTGAAAAACTTATCATTCAATGTGTAGCTGGGAAAGGCCTGTTACAGAGTATTGAGGCTTCAGGAGAGGGTAAAGGGAGAAACAGGACAATTAAATAAGCTGGAAATAAGGGTAGTGAAGCACTGGAACAAGCTGCCCAGAGATGTGATGGATGCCTCATTCCCAGAAACATTCAAGGATAGGCTGGTCCAGGATCTGAGCAACCTGGTCTAGATGTAAGTGTCCCTGTTCATTGCAGGGGAGTTGGGCTAGATGACCTTCAAGGTCCTTTCCAACTCGAACAATTCTGTGACTGTATGAAATGGGGAAGAACATGAATCTAACTTTATTGACCAAAGTGACTGGAACTAAATGCACATAGGAAAAAAAAAAGATTGGATGATGTACACGTGAAGCCTGTCTCTGCATAATTGCCAGGCGCTGGAAAGAGAGAAATTGCACATGCTCAAACCAGTCATAGCTCAGTGGTAAGAGTTCTCACTTGGAGGTCTTGAATCTGGCCTCAGATCAGATGCAACAAAAGTTGTAGTCTGGGAGGGTTTTCCTGTGAGTGCTCTGAAGAGTGTCACTGGCAATGTGGACGTGCAGCTGCAACCTTTCATCAAATGTTTGTTCTGATTTAAAAAGAGAAAGAATTTCAAAACCATGTAGCTTCCCAAGAAGTGGGATTTGCATGCAGTGGCCAGCTTTGGACTTGTTCCAATATTGCTGTCACATGCATCAGTTTGTGGTATCTTTCCCACTCTGGTGGCAGGGAGCTTTGAACAGCGCTGCTTTCTTCCCCTTTACTTTTCTCATCAGATTGTCAGATCATCAGACAAGCTTTTTCTTCATTGCTCTTGTGTGTGGCGGCACAATACAAAAAATGACTATGCACTTTTGATACAAGAGCAGTGTGTCAGTGTGACCTACCTGGGCAAGAAAAGAGAGCAGCTTTTGGGATGAAGAATTTATGTGAAACTACAGCCATATCATATGGTAGCCTAATTATCGGATATCCTTCACTATATATGATCTTTGTTGATATTTTTGTGCTATGTTGCATGTAACTGAGAGACACAAAGAGAAAAAGTATATCCATTTTTCCACCCTAAGTATACTCAGCAGAAGCAAAACAGTTTTCAGTACAAATCTGAGAAGGGATGTATTAACAATCGTGCAACAGTGTGAATCAATACATGTTTGATTTCTAGCTGGCTTTGTAGTGACACCTTAAAACACAATACTGATGGGCCTACAGTTAATGATTTATCATTCGCAAGTATATTTTTCTTTTCCTGATATCAAATAATAGAATAAAAACTTTGATGGTAAAGGTTACGGTCAAAGGTATCTTTAACATATTTCTGCACATGTCTCTTCTTGATAAAATGTTTTTCCCCAAGAGACTTCTCCATAATTCCAGGTTTAACATAAAATGACAGGCAAAATGCCACAAGGAAAATGCAGGCTCAGCAGTACAAGAAAAGTCATCAGAAGTGATACCCCTGCATGAGAGAGCTTATCTGTGGTATTCATGTTCACACCATATGGATGACTTTCCAGAGCACTGCAGGCCCGATGGGAGAGGGGTGGGAGATAAAACAGGACAAGAAAAGCTGATGCTTTGCTCTGGCACTTTGACAGTTTAACATGAGCAGGTTAGGTTAGACGTTTAACCCCAAGTTAAGTATCACAAATGGTACTGCCTAAATTGGGTTGAAATGAGATTGGGAATAGAATATGCATGAAATAGGATGCTGTGGGGAAGAGAAAAAGGAAATTGTTTGCTTTAGGTCTCTGAGTCACAGTTCCTGCCCACTTTGGTTGTAGGGACTGAAGAGATTACGATTCCACTTCTCCCAGTATTTTGTCTCTTTTATAGGGAGGACTTCTGAGTGAGGACTCAGGCAGAGAGAGCTTTAATTCCTCTCAACTACTACTGCCACTAAAATAAATAGAAAATGCAAATAAAAGCTCCATACATTTTCAGACAGTCAAAACAAAACAAACAAAAACAAACAAAAAATCCAGTAACAACAAAAACAAAAAAACAACCAATCCTCTCCCTCCTCCCTCCCCTCCAAAAAAACCAACAAACAACAGCAACAAAAAAGCTATTACATTTCTAAACAAAAGAACATACAGCATACTATAATTTTTCTAGTAGCTTTGGATAATTAGAATTGACAGAATGGAACTCTACCTGGCTCTGGAACTGTCTATTTTATTGTCTGCAAGTAAATGAGAAACTCGAACCCAAGTTACTCAAAGATTCACTTGCCTGCAAGACATGTACTGTAGTGTCACCATAAGTGATGTTAAAGGACAAACTATTTCAGTCGTTCTTAAAATCCAGTATGTTACACAGTGTGCTCTTTCTTCCAAATCACCTGATAGAATGTAATATGTCACCCTGAAAAATTTTTAGAGATGAAGATAGTAAGTTGTTATTATCTGTGGAATGCAGGAAGCACAATGCCTAATCCTTTTAAAAAGTCTTCAAACCTGTAACAATTTCCCATTATGTCATTCTTACTAAGACAGATGTGGCTCAGAGATAGGCCTTGGGGAATAATGAACAGTCTCAAATGCACAGAGTAACCTGTGTAACCATTGCCTTTTACTCACAGTTGCTGTGATTTATATTAATAGATTTTATACATTAGATCTCATATCCTTAAGATATGAGGACCGAAAGAAATGAAAACGTCATTTGTTTAATATGCTGGTGACTTATGTATTTTTAAGTGGGTTCTGCTGCTCAGAGAAACAAGTTTTCTTTGACAGATCACTCTGCTACTGTATTTGATTTCAATTTCCCACTGAATAGCACCAAGTGAAATCTGTTATACTTTAAGTTGTAAAATGACTTTCTTCAGCACTATCCTCATATCAATCATCCCAGGCTTTTTTTTTCAGCTAGATGCTAAGAACAAAATGAATCCAGGGCACATCTTTCAATCAGTTGCAGGCAAAACTCTGGGCAAGTAGACTGCTGCCCTTCTTAAGAACCAACAAGGAGAAGTCAGGGAATATGAATTAAAGCAATTTCACCATGGAGACTCAACACTTTTGTGTACTGCAGATACTCTGCTTGCTCCCAGTGAGATGGCTTGTGAGGCAACTATTCACCATTACCTCACTGCAACTGGAATTATCCTGTTTTCAGAACAGAAACCTACTCTCTGGAATCATGTGTCTTCTACTTTGCCAGAATTTTTATTTGTTCTCCTCAGACTTGTTTGTGCATCAGTTTGGAGAAATTTCAGATAATTTTTTACTAGTAGAAAGCAGCAGGAAACCATCTTCATTTCAGTGAACCCAGCCCGGCGGCTGCTGGAAAGTCTTTTTGTGTCGCAGCTTGAGGGCTGCGGAAGTGAGTGATCATATAAGGCATAGATTGTTCTTGGCTGCTGTCTGGCTTTGTTCACACTGGGAGATGGATAGAGGAGAGCTGCCAGATGACTGCAGCGGGTCAGCCCTGCAGACTTGCTTAGTGCATGATGGGAACAAAACTTGGGGATGTTGCATAAAGCTGCAGTCATCAACTGACATGATTAGAAAGGGTCAGTCAAAAGCACAGAGCTAAAGGAGTGATGTTTTCCCAAGCTTAGATAGACTCTAATTGCTTACCAGAGTATTCCTGGGAAGGAACAATCTACAACACACATCATTGCTCTCTCTACCTGTTCTCTGACTTCTAATGACCCTTGGTGAGTCCAGGCTGAGCTTTGCTCCATCTCCTGGGATGCATAAGAAGTGATCTAGGATAGTCTTTCTCATATCAGTGGCTATCTGGCTTCCCTGCATGCTTTCCTGAGAGAGGGATATCTCTTTCAATATGGATAAACAGATGCGTAAGCAGGCAATGAAGCTTTTTTCAGACGCAGAGATGGTATTATTGCAATTGAGCTAATCACAGTGGAACAGGAAATTTCATTTAATGGTATTAGTCCTACCAAAATTTACCCAGAAGCTGGTTTATGAGGCGACTGAAGTAAAAGATTAAACATCTTGTCATTTGGCAACAATCACTTTTATGATCTTTGCTTTTCTTGTGTTAAAACACTTCACGATTTCAATGTATCTTGAAGTAAAGCAAAACAAAAAAAGGTGTGGTTTTTTTGTGTTTGTTTTTTGTGTTTTTTTGTGTGTTTTGTTCCACTTTTTTCTCATTGCCCTTCACCTACAGCAGACTTTGCAAATATTCTGAAGCTGTCAGAAGAATCTTTTAAAATGTTTCCTGCAAGTAGCTTATCTGCTCAGCAGCCATTACCTTCAACCACATTTCTTTTTCTATTTTCTTTGATTACGATATATTTTTATTTTACTGTATCTCATCCTTTCTGTGTTAGTGTAAGTACTGTTTGCCTTGGAAAGGACTCCTTGTTATCCTGTATTCAGAGTGAGTAGATATAAAACTTATGTTTCACAGATCTTTTGTTCTACTTCTGGCCTTGTCACCCCACTGTCCATTGAGTGAGATTATTTCCTTAATATTGGTTTTATCCACTTGGTATTTTCTGCTGAAACTTTAATGGGGAAAACAAACAAACAAACAATAAATAAACAAAAAACACTCGTTCTATATCTGAAAATATTTTATAGCTTAAATATGAGTACCTTCTGGTTTTGTATTGATCCAGTAAATATCTAGTATCCTGAGTACTTTTTTTTGCACAGTTCTGTAAACAGGCAGTACTCAGAAGAGTAATGCCTAAATCTTGAATAATCTTCATAGCTCTTCAAAGAGCTAGTCATGAGTCAAAGGCTGGTAACAGTTCTATTCCGCTATTTATATCCCCATAAATTTTTGACACAATAGAGGATTCTCACTGAGCATCTTTTACACAGTACAGTTTGGGGTTTTTAACCTTGCTGTTTTGTTTGTATTTTTGCAGTGCAGCATTTTCAGGGAAGATGAGGCAGAAGTGCATACACTGGACTTCCGTATTTCTCCACTGCAATCCTAGGACATGAAAGATAACCAAAAGCACTGTGCCACCAGAGTGTTCAGGGGTACCGCACATACTTGAAGTTGTTTAATGCAGGCATATTAACTGTCATGTGTTTAGGGCATGGGACCATGCATACAAACTGCATTTTTAAATGGACTTTTAAGTGAGACTGCCAGACTCTGACTGAGTAAGTCTTGCATTCTGGCAGGGCTGAAGGATAGGAGAGGTTCTAGACAGAAGCACTGTATCTTGTCTCTAGTCAGTTTTGGGTTGCCATTAGCCAATTCCAAACTGATCTGGTTGTACCGCCTGAGTGGGTTTTGTGGTGTTGGCACAATTTCTTTGTACAGAACAGGGCTGGACATCAGTGTCTTTCTGGCAGCAAAGTACGGCTTGAAGGTAGATATAAAAGCCATTTGACACAAAAAGTCAGACGGTGTTCAAACTAGATACTTGGCAAAGGTAGTCTGGAAAGAACTATGTAATTACTCCTCTTATCAAGCAAATTTCCTGAGAACTAGTCTGATCTGAGGCCTCTAGCACTAGTTGAGCTGATTATTCTGTGATCTCCTACATGTTTATATAGCTGTGCTGGCTCACGTTATGGATATGGGAGGGGTGATAATAGACAGGAGAGCAGATAAGAAAAGTCTTTCCTATCTGAGCAAGTCATTCCATGCTTTCTTCAACAACTAAGTCGGCTTGAGAAATCTCTCTTCCTCTTCATTCATTCATTATTTCCCATCCTGCTCTCCAGCCACTACCCTTCTAGTGGTGCTGGTGGAACTGGTTGTGGTTCATGCTGCAAACCAGGTCACTGAGATGGCTCCGTGCACTGGCAGCACACAAGACTGTGGCATGGCAGAGAAATGAGTAGCTCTTGAGAGGGGTAAGTGAGAATTTCCAAGCCAACTTTGCCAAGAAGAAAATTTGTTTTGAACTTCATTCTTCAGCATTGCTGACACAGCCATTCCCATGTGGCTGCATGAGCCATGAAAAGAGACAGCTTTTGTCCACAGAGCACACAGGGCAGAGAGACATTTTGAGTGGACAGAATAGAGAAGGCTGATTGTACATTTGGAGAAGATAACAAAGTAGAATGCTGACTAGTTATCTGTTTGGCTGGTATGAGCTAGGACTTGGAATTTTTTAGCAGGAGTACTTGGAAGGAATTTGATTCATAAGAAAGCTACATCTGGTATATTGCCTATGCTTTTAGAATCAGGGCAAAGGGAATGAGTCAATTAATTGGCATGATTACAGTGATAACGAAGATATTGAGGTCAGTTAGCAGCATTAATTAGTTTAAATGGGACTTCTGTATGATGGCTTCCAAACAGAAGTCCATAGTGGCCTTGAAATATTTACCTGTTAACACACAAGATCCAGTGCAGATGTCATGGGCTACATACAGCCTGAAAGATTAAAAATTTAAAGAGGACTTCACAGTGATGGCTGTCCCAGTAACAAATATAAACATTAGCCCTAAGGAATTCATTGTAAATGATCTCCTTTCAGAGAATTTAAACTTCTTAGGTGTGAGAATGCTTGTTTTCCAACCAGCTGTTAGAAGGAAATAGGGCAATCAACTCTCCAGCTTACCCAGTTTGGCAGGTAACTTCTTTCTCATGGTTACCTGAGCTAAGGGAGCCTACAAGGAGGAGGGAGACTAGCTTTTTTACATGGTCTGAATGATAGAGATAGGAAAGGGACATCAGTGTCTTTCTGGCACTCTTTTTTTTTTTTTAGAAAAAAAAAAAAAAAAGAGAGAGATTTAAGTTAGATGTTAGGAAAAAATATTTTCCTGAGAAGGTAGTTTGATGCTGGCACAGGCTGCCCAGAGAAGCTGTAGATGCCCCAACCCTGGAGGTTCTCAAGGCCAGGTCGCATGGAATCCTGGGCAGCCTGAGCTTGTGGGTGGCAGCACTGCCCACGGCACGGAAGTTGGAATTCGGTGATAGCCTTAGCCTTGAAGGCTAAGTCATTTTATGACTCTATGATTCTATTTTTAGATAATGCAGCTGGAACATTTCTAAAGGCCCATTAATGAGTTAGGAATACTCATCTCAGGAATGTGTATTTGTTCTTTCTTCAAGGCAAGCAAAACTGATCAACAGAGATTTATAAGCCTCCCTGGCAGTGGCCGCCTTCCCTGCAACGTTCTCAGTGGAGATGATGTAGGAAGGGACAGTTCTGCTCCCTGTGCGAGCCTTGAGGGAAAGACTTTTACAGATAGTGGATGTGGGAACCAGTGCTTTAGTACTTTCCTGTCAATAAAATAATCAGTATCCCCTTTGGAATGTGCCTGCAGATGATTCCTTGGGATTTAGGAGTGCAGTAGATGATAACAGAATTTCAGAAAAGCCACCTCATTTTGGCAAGGGCCGTGTGCTTTGACCTCTGGGGAGATAGAGGTCTTCCCATATGCCTTGCGGAAAGTTCTGAATCAAAACCTCTTACTGACAGCTGGGGAAAGAGCTCACTGCCCATTGCTGCTGCATGATCTTTCTTCCCCATAAGCAACTGACTTGAAATGTAAAAGCAAGCTGAGTGTGCAATGGCAGAGATTCAGCTTTTTAATATCAAACACCATATGTTTGTAGACTGAATGTCTGGCAAGACTTTACTGGATTGTTTACTGAACTGTTTTGATGGCTCTGATCCTGATATCTTTCCAAGGATCACTTTGTTCGAATCTTTACAAGAAGAGTGTGAAATGTAGTCCTTGTCCCCACAAAGCACGCACTCCAAAAGATAGGCAACCAGTAGTTACATGTAAGTGGACAAGTGAGGACAACAGAGATACTCCAGGACACTCAGAATGAGAGGTAGAGGACTTCGCCTCTCCACATCCTTGGGTTGAGATTGCTATTTTCATCTTGACGAGGCAGACTTCTTCAAAGTGAATGAATAGCGAGCTCTTTGGCTTCGCATGAGGCATCTTCTAAGCATGAGGGATGAGAGAGAAGAGAGGAAAGGTGGTGGTTACTGAGCTGTCATCAGAGAGTTGAAGAGACATCACAGGAGAAGGAGGCTGACACCTGCTCATTCAGGACCCAATCCCACTTTCATGCAAACAGCCATCAAAAATCCCAGTGAGCTGAATGGCACTTGGCAGGAGCAGCAGAGGTCTGGGGACCAGATGCCATTCCCAAAGCCATTTGTTGGACCTGCCAGGCATCTGGTAGGCAATGTCAGCCTGGTTGCCTGACAGGCTGGCAGGCTTGCTGGTACATATCTCATTCTCATTCCTGAACTCCTGGATGGTCAGGCCTACTGCTACAGGCATATCAGCTTGAGCTTGGGTGGCTCTACATCAGCTATGGAACATAAACGCCACTTGCTGGCAAATGCCCTAGCCAGAGCTAGGGAGGAGCACTGGGGTTTTAAGACAGTGGGGAAGAACCTTGAAGATGCAGTAGACTGCACTAGCAAGAGTGAATTGCTGTGGCTACTGCTGTGGGAGGCAGGAGAGAATGGAATGGAGTAGGTAGGAGTTTTGGGGGACCATGGTGTGCTGCATGGGTTTTACAGGTAAGTGGATCTACTGCAGTCCAAAGGTGACCTGTATTTGAGACCTATAATATTGTGCAGGAAAAAATTAGTGAAAATACAGGCATGTGCCAAGGACACATCAAGAAAATGGAAAGAAGCATGGACAGGACATATAAAAAGATAGTGAGGTAGTTATGAAGGTTATGAGGACATTGTGGAATGGAGATACGGAGGGGAAAGAGTGCATTATGGAAAGGATCACTTGTGAAATCAAGGATCTTAGTGGCCAATTTTCTGTCTTGAATTTTGGCATTGTCCATAGAGTCTGCATTCAATCTTACATGTTGTCTTTAGAGTAAAATAGGGTTTCTTTCCTCATTTAGAAATAACTGTGTGCAGATGAATAGCCGTTGTGCAATCCACAGGCTTTCAGGGAATCAGAAAGTAAGCTAGTCAGAACTAATTTAGTTATCGTTTAATATTCAAAGATATGTCTTAGTTTACAACAATGTTGAATGTCCTACTCCCAGACCCATCTTTTTCATTTGTACTTCATCAGAAATGCTGAATTCACATCCTGGCATATGGAAGCATGAGAACACTTGAAAAGAAGGAGCCTCTCCTTATAGATTGTAAGCTGATTTCTGAGCATTTCTCCCTTGAAGTATGAAGACTAGGTGATATCCCCCCTCCCAGCACACACATTCCTTTCAGGAAGTGTGGCTTGAAAGAATTGCTTCTTCATTTCAGGAAGATCACAGGAGAAGGACAGCACTCTGTTTCCTGAGATATCTACTGAGGGTGTCACTGCTCAGTCTAAACGACACATACTGCAAAAGCAGTGCTAGGAATTTAAATACACTGCTGCCACCTTTGTAACTGATCATGCCCTTGTTTACTGCTGACTCTCATCAGCAGTTTTGCCCTGGGTTCACTCAGAATAACAAACATCAGTTAATAAAGCTCAAGATAGAAAAAATGTTTTGCTGCAAGGAAACATCAATGCTGGTAAGACTGGACCTGAAAGGAAGGGTGAGAACACGGTCTGATTCAAGTGTGTGTTTGATGTTGAGCAGATCTCATGCAAAGATTGTTTTCCCACAGCCTTTGTGTGTGACACTGAACTACTGTTTACGCTCTTTGGAGCTGAGTTTCCTGCCTCAAATTTCTACCTCTGTACATGCTCTGAGAAGATGAAAACACTGAAGATTTTTAAGTTCTTTACTATTTACAAGCAGCCGTAAAGTATATTATTCTCTTGGATTTTTATTCATTTATATTTTTACCAAGTAGGGTAAATCCAGCAAACAGACAGAGGATGCAGTACTGCCATCACATGCTCTGCTCTTCAACAAAAAAGTCCCAAGCCACACACACAAATGTATGCTAGTTTTGACTTTGATAGTTATAAAAGTGGAAAACCTGTTTCAGTCACTTCCACTCTAATCCAAGCAATCACATAATTTTAACCTGCGTATTCATGTTGTAATTTGAGCTTCAGGGTTCAAGTAGATTGCTTGAAGTACCCAGGTAAGAAAAAAATGCTGTGATGGAATTTTGTAAACTCTTCGCTTTCAAGGGGATGTTTATGTAAGGTATAGAAGGGATCTGTACTCCTAGCTAAGGATTACACTTTGAAATCAAAGATGTCAAATTTTGTCCTGTCAGTTGTCATAGCAAAATTTTCACTCCTTTTTTAACACTGAAACTCACTGCTAAGCCTACATAATCCTGAAATGTAACTTTTAAGTGTGATTTATGATTATGATTAGATTGAT
This sequence comes from Meleagris gallopavo, assembly GCF_905368555.1. Taxonomy (NCBI): domain Eukaryota; kingdom Metazoa; phylum Chordata; class Aves; order Galliformes; family Phasianidae; genus Meleagris; species Meleagris gallopavo. Next base: position 24,550,179 of record NC_139435.1, read on the forward strand.
TGTATCAAGTTGCTCTTTTAAAATGCCTTATTTTCCAAGGAAGACAGGACTGCAAATATCCTTCAAATAGTAGAACTGAGATGGCATTGTATAGTTTGTTCTAAATGCTTTTTCATTTTGAAGCCAGTCAGAGGAAACAACACACATACACACAAACACCCAATAATTGTCACACAACAAAATCTCATTAAATGTTTGGTTATCTCATGTCAGTAGTTAAAAAAATAAACAAAAAACACAAAAAAAAAACACAAAAAACCACCACCATACTAACCCCAAACCAAACAACAACAAAAACACACACACAAAAAAAAAAAGAGAAAAAAAAAAAAAAAAGAAAAACAAAGAAAGCTGAGCACAAAACATTGTATAGGAGCCAGAAAAAGAAGGCACAGATTCAAGTTTTAACTGTGAGAACAAAAAGTTTTTAGAGAGACTGTCAGCTTCCCCAGATGCAAAATACACAGAATCTGAAACTGCAAGATTGCTGGGAATTCAAGCAGATCCTTTGCCCCTTCTTCCTCACAGGTGGCATTGTGATAAAATGAGAGTGCTGTGGATATTTTACAAAATAAATTTATCAACACCTGATATCACGGTCTGCAGCTGCTGAAGGTCTGGATTATATTCAGTAGATTGTTGGAAGTCATGCAAGACAAAAGTGGAAAAATAAAACAAATGTTTTTCAAATGTTTCCCCTTATAGCAGTGTTTTTGTTTCAGGGCTGCCATCTTGCTATAATCCTGGGATAGGAGCTTGCTATTGAGTGTCTGTGCAGCAAAAGGCTAAAGCCTCTGCTTGTGGACAAGCATCTGTAAATGCTCCTGGGCTGGATATGTAGAGTGCTGGGGGAGTGAACTCCCTGCTTGCAGCTGAGGAAGAAGAAATGTTGTACTTCTTGCAGCCTGGATCCTGTACACAGGTCACCCAATTCCCACTATGCTTCTTTGGCTCCAGCCTGGACTTCCCTTCATCCCATAACTGATATCCTTCACGCTTATGTGCCATTTTGAAGTGATCACGACGATGGAATTTTGTCAGCTCTTAATGGGCTTAAAGGTATTTTGAGTGCACTGGGGAGACGCTGTGTAGTACGGTCCATCTACAGAGATAATTGAGGGAATAAAGATTCAGCTTGTCCTGAGAAATCAGGAGTTCAGTTGGGGTTCAAGAGTTGTCCTCAGTCAGCAGGGGCTCTCCTGGCATCTCCAGTCAGATTTTTTGAAGTGTATGACTCTGAAGTGCTCTAATCACAGGAAAGGACAACCGGAAACCTCCCCTCAGGAGAACTGGTCAGTGGGAAGGGCTGGTCTAGCAGAAGCAAACAAAAATGCTTTAATTGCCTGAGAGGGAAAGAGGGAGGGAGAGCTCGCAGTTTGGCGCTCATTGAGAATGCTGAATGTCCCTAGGAGGTAAGAAGAGCATGGTGGGATTCTGGTGTTCTGCACCATTTTCATGTTTATCTTGTGAGTAATGTTTTCTTGAAGAGCCGGATCCTCTGCACTCCAGGAATACATAAGCTGAGCAACAAAACTGCAGTTCTGTCTGGTCCTTTTGTCATTGCTCTGAGAAATAGCCCCAGGGCCTGACAAAGTTAGTTTCAGTGCCTTTCCTCAACTACTCGCTTCTATTTCATATGTCACCTCTGCTTTATTTTTGAGAGATGGATATAGTATATTTGTCCAGAATTTAGTGGTTATATTAAAAATAAGGACCATATTTGTATAGGACAAAAACCAAACAAGCCTAATTCTCCATTGGGTAATGCCATAAATGTGTTTGCACAGTGGCTGCTTAAAAGCACACCATGTTCCATACAGACAAATAAAACATGCGACCCTATCTTGAGCATCAGAGACCATAGCTTAGTTTTCTGCTGGGAAGGTGTTCTCTACCCTGGCTATGTTATAAAACCACCCAATTTAACAATAAAACAACCTCTTGAAAACCCAACAGCACAGTCCAAAATGATGAGCAATTTTCATTAGTTTGAGCTTAAGCATTTTTTCAGTATAAATTTCTTGGACTGCTGAGCAGGAGATGGATCCAAAAATGAAACAGAATAATGCTTCTCCCCAGCTCTATGAAATCTATGTCAGGGCCAAAGGTTTGAGTGAATGTATTATATGAAGAAACAGCTTTCATCTAGAACAGAGGCTCTATTGTGCTTCAGAAAGAGTTTTGGAGTCATCTAAATTTTTACCTCTTACCCATGAGTACACAGCATCAAACAGCTTCTTGTGAAGCTTGTAGTCGGTAATCACAGTGGGTCAGGCCAGAACTGCTCCACCTATATCGATATATATTTATTTTAATTTTAGTTTGTACCATCAACCAAAACACGGAGAAGCCTGCCTAAAAGGTTATCAGGTCTAATGCACTTTTACTGGGATGAGGAGGAAATATAGCAGTGGTAAACAAATGTAAGAACATATTGTGACTGCGGCTTAGAATCACCAGGAGACCAATTAACACCTTTTTGTTAGGATTAACCATTATGATGTTTGCAGCAAGAGCCTTAAATTGGTACTTTCTTGTAGTTCAAAGTGTGACTACATCGCAGTTACAAGGGAAATAGAGATCAAAGCTCCCAGAACAAATAATTACATGAAGGTAAATTCCATCTGATGTAGGAAGCTGCAGAAGCCTCCTAAGAATAGCAAATAGTCTGCCAGGGAGCAGTGTGTAGGAGGAGTGTGAGCAATAAAAAAGGGAGCCTTTCAAAGAGAAAACGCCTCTCCTCCAAATGATGGAGTCAATCGGCTGGTCTAAAACTATTTCGTTATATGGGGCTGCTCTGTGGTGTGTCAGCAGCTCCACCATGGAGCTTTATTTCTGGAGGTTCGTCACTCAGATGAACCAGTGCTAATACGTGGCACAGAAAATCTGTGTGGGGTCTCTTTCTTCAGTTGGGAATTTTTAAGGTAATTAGTAGGAAAAGGCTCATTGTGCTATATTTGGTGACTGTTTTATTTTCTTGATGTTGGTCCTATGCCCAGGAGAGGAGGTTGGAGGACGGGAATAGTGGAATTCCCCTTAATGCCTCCATGCTCCTCTTGAGGCCCTTCAGTGGTAGTTTGCCAATGAGAAACTTGTATTTAAATAAATAACTCTGAAATTAATTGAAGTCTCAGCTTTGATGTACTATATGTCTAGATCATACTGTCTCTAATTTAGACACTGAGCCTAAAGTAGAGAGGATTTTTTTTTTTCCATCTAAAATACTGGAAAAAAAAAAAAAAAAAAAAAAGCTCCAGGCCATACGTAAGCAGTTATGGTGGTTTGGTGGTTTTCTTAATGAATTGTTGTTTTATTTATTTATTGAATTTTGCTGAAAATCACCAACAAATTGGGTGTCAGCTAAAGAAGTGAGCTGAAGTTTGCATATTTTCATTCCTCCAACAAATAATGGATCGTGGAAGAAAAGGGGAAAAAAAAAAAAAGTAAAATTTCAAGAAAATTCAAATTTTCCATTTTTCAGTTTCAACGTCAGTTTCAAAGCCCAGTATTTCTTCGTTATTTATTTTTCCTTGCATGAAAGGCATCAAAATATACCTTAAAATAAAGGATTAAAGTGAAGAGAAATATGTAGTGCAAAGAAAAATACTATAAATTTGTATATGTATGAATGAAAATTATACAGCACAAACGTACCTGTCCAGAAAACAAAATAAATTATTAAGATCTCTATAAATGATGCTGCAATTACTCTCCTTCTAATTAGAAGCTGGGAACCTTTAATTCCATAAGCAGCCTCCTACTTATTCTCCTAGGTTATAAAAGATGTATTCCTTCAAAGGCTGGGCGTCATGGAATAAGTTAACATTTGAGTATGGCATTGACTCACCTGTTCTCTCTCAGCTTGCATGCAGTTGACCACCTGTATTCCTGTCAGCCTCCTGAGGCAGATAAAATATTTGTCATACAATTAAATATTTATTGTGCCCTCAGGGTATTCTGGGTGAGACCTTCACTGGCTTAGAAAAAGGTGTTTGTGTGTGTTAGGTGAACTACTCCAAAAAGCTGCACTGACAGCTGTCATGCAGCTCAGTTCAGCCTCTCTTCAATTTAAGTTAAGCTGTCAGGCATCATTATAACTATAACTATGTACAGTGCATTCTTAATGATAGAGGTTTGAAGTCATTTAAATTATATGCTAGTTATGATATTGCAACATTTTCCCAAAGCACTGCTTAAAAGAAAATAATTTAGGCCTAGATATTTTTCTCCCCCTCTTATGGGCAATTCAGGAATTAAACATCACCTTCTCCATTCAGAGTTTAGTATCAGAGCCCATTAGTCTTATACAAAAACATCCACATGAGAACAAGAAAAATTATTCCTTCGCAAGTGAAAATATTTCTGGGCAAGTTCCACTCTCCTCTCTGTCCCCACATTCTTCTTTTTTTCCCTACTGGAAAACTCCAACTACAGTATTGACTGTAAAGTCAGAAACCATCAAAATGACTGTATTATTTGAATGAATTGAACATGCTAGGGGGCTGCTCATCTTTCTCATCTGTCATTTCCCTCCTTGAGCGGCTGGTGTTCCCCTGTGGCAGGGTGGGTGCCCAATGCTTGGAGGTGCTCCTGAAGGAAGGTCTGCACCTAAGTGTGAAGGATGGTGCATGCCTAGTTTCCCCTCTTCCCTCTGCTAGCTACAAATCAAAGGGAGAGTGTGAGGTCATGTGTCAAGCCCAAACCCAGCATCTGTCAAGCCCCTTGTCCCACGGCCACTCCAGCAAGCACATAGCATGATGCTTGAAAACTATTGTATACACCTGTCTCCCACCTAAAAACTGCTCTTGGGACAAAGGTAAGAGAAGGAGCCTGGCGTCATGCAGGCTGCCCGTGGCATCTCCTGCCTAGCCTGACATGGTTGACTGGGCTGGGAGACGTGCTTCCCACTGGTGTGCTGGTGCAAGCAGAAAGCGGAGGGAGTGTGCATCCACCCATCCCTTGTTTCTGACTGCAAGGCCATTTTTAAAACCAGCAAATCTGATGTTTAGGTAAGGCTGATGTTTTGACACCAGCTGACAAAAGCCAGGAAATGAGCACTTTGCACTGACCCTGGGCACCTCAGTAACTCCCACGTGTTTGTTTTCACAACAGCTTGAGCTAAGGACTGAATTTATCTTATGAATTTCCTGGCTTTTGTCAGTTTGCCTTACAGCTATAATCTGGTTTGAGCGTATTTCTTTCTGTATTTAATATTAATGCTGGAAGTGCTATTTACAGTAGCCATCTTCTGATGAGTGGGAAAGAGTACAAAGCCTTACTGGAGGGGGAACATAAAGTGCTTGAAATTAGTAGCAGGCATGGGGGCTGCTGGCAGAGGATCACTTACAACAAGTGATGGTTTTTTATTTTTACTCATAAGGGGTCAGTTCCATAAAAAAGAATATTTTCTACTGTTTTGGATGTTCTTATCACAAAAAAGGCTATTATTTTCCTCGCTGCTTCGCAAAGGCGGAAAGGAAATTATTTGAATCAAAGAAGGATTATGAAGCATGTCTTAAAAGAGCATGTAAAAACAAAGAGTACAGTTAAAGGAGAGGCTCTTGCTTGGTTCACTTTGATGAATTTGACCATAGCATCTCTTGATGGCTTTTTTTCCCTTTGTTTGAGGTCTGAGTATAAAAGCTTGCAGTCCCCTTGGAAGTTAATGGGAGATCAGTTCTCACACGAGTTTTTGCAAAATTCATGCTTCCCTTGAAGCCAGTAGCATTACTCACTGGTGATGATTTCCCAACAGTGTTATTATCACAGAACTCAAGCTGCATCTAGAACAACATTTTATACACAGTCAGTGAGAGAGACTTCATCGCTCATTCTGGGGCCATTGTCTTTAGTTACGAGTGTGGTTGTCCAGGAATTCGAAAAATTAAAGGGAGCAGGCAGAAAAAAATGTGTATGTCATCAGAAAAATGTTGGAAGAAGGCTTAGGATGACTCTGGATTACGGTTTCTCAGAGACTCCCGAATGCCATGGCTGCTGAGTCACCGGCACTGTGACCTTTCCCTGTGCTCTGAACCAGGCCCTGGCACGTTGTATCAAGTGCAGAGCATTTGCATCCACTGTGCTCTTTTCTTGCTTCCATACAGCATAGGAAGGAGTGGGCACATGTGTAAGAGCAGCTTCCTTCCCATCCAAGTCTTCCACCTTAAGGCCTTCTGGCCCTTATTGGGGTGGTTTTGGTAGAGCTGCTTTGCAGAGAACTGACTTCTCTCCTCCCAGTCATCCAGAGGAGCTGCCTGGAAAGCTCAAAGGCCGAGCTGCTGGCTGGTTGCAGTGCGGAATGACCTGCCTCAGCGCAGCTATCCAGTTCCCTGGGCTTGCGTGTCCTGCACACATTCAGGTCATGCTTTCATCTGGCACAGACCTCGCATTATTTTACAATATAATGACTGTTAGCACAGAACACGAGGCCACACGGCTTTGCCTCTGCCTTGATCGGTGCTGGCCCTCCCTGGGGGACGGCGGGCAACCACCCTGAGGCATTGTGGAAGAGTGGCAGGGCAGCGAGCTGACGCAGGGCGTGACACAGCCTGCGGAGATGCAAGGACCCTGGGGATAGAAATTGTCATTTGCTTGTTAGTCTCCTGCTGGCAGAAGCTCAGTTCCTCTTTGTTTTGAGCTAAAGGTTCCCTTTCTCCCTGGCAGCTTTTAAAGGTTTCTCCATAAGAACGAAATAAGGGGTTTCTCCCTAGAAGAAAAGGATTTTTGAACAATGGGTGGAAGTACAAAGGGGTGAATGACAGGCTTCGGCTGCCTGACAAGCAGCTGGAGTGAGGGGCCTTTCAGTGTGCAAATAGGAATCATTGTGATGGGCGTTTGCGGAGTTACTTATTCATTAGATCTCTTTTCATTAAGTTAATGAACTTACCACAGACTGATCCTGCTTCTAATTTAGTTGGTGTCACTCATAGTTCTGCGGAGCCCCGGACAGATCTCTGGATTTCTGAACTAATCCCAATTGTTAAGCCAACCACTACCTTTTACTTGTTCTGGCTGAGGTAGATGTCTTTCAGAGTGCCCTTCAGAGAGGCATTTCGGCTTGCCTTGTAAGTAGCGAGAGGAGAATCACTCCTTCCTCATGTAGCTTGTTCCACAGGTTACCAACCCACACTCTGATACATTTCTGCTTTAAGTGTATCTGGCTTTACCTTTTAGCTGTTGCTTCTTGTTGTGTTTTTTTCAACCAGGTAAGAAAGTGTTATAGAATCCAGCATTACTCATGTTCTTTTAGAGTCTTTTACAATGGTGTTTCTTAATCATGTTTGTGATTCCTTTCTGGTTCTCTTTCAGTTTTCCTGTGTTCCTTTCAAACAGGAACATCTGAACACTGTGAGGTATTCCAGGATATTGCTACTGACGGTGCTTCATACTCAAGGAAACTTTAAAAATGTATATTTACTCACTTCTCTTTGTAGGACTGCAATAGTAGTCCTTAGCTCCGAAGGTAACAAAAACCCAGCTATTTGTGGAAGGTTATACCTTTAACATTTGAAGTTAATTCACTGCTGCAAGCTGCAAGGTTTCAAGAGTTTACTTTCCTCCATCCTCCCTGTCTGAAACTGTCTACACAGACTACAAGAGGATCAAAGTAAGCCTTCTTTACAAACTGGCATTCTAATTCACATTTTACAGTATCACAGAAGTAACTTTGATATTCAGATACCTTTGCACAAAAATCTTGTGTGCTTGCAGTTTGCTTTTAGGTTTAAGAAGGAAAAAAAATTGTACTCTTATTAGTCTGATTTTCTTTAGGATTTTGGCATATTTATGTACAGTTTCTACTTCAAAAATACACATTGTTTTTTTTTTCGCAGGCTCTGTGAAATGTGTCTGAACCCTGAGTTGGAAAATCTTTGAAACAATCAAAAGTAACAGTTTTGAGGTGACCATTCATCTAGAACCCTGCACTTGGTACATGCAGCTTGCTGCTTCCTCTCTTTGGGTTTGGGTTTTATTTTCTTTCTGCACCGTTTTTATGCTTTGTTCTCTCGTTTCATGAGATATCTGGATAGCTCCTGGTATACAGTCTTCTAGACAGTTAAGGACTTCCTGGAGTGGCAACATGAACATATGGAATGAGGTCATGCTCTCCCTCTGGCCTTGCAGCTTCCCATAGGGCTGCTGCATCTGGAAGTTTTGGGGCTGATTGTGTCAGAGGGGTGTGCTGAGGAGATGATACAGGGTTCTACTGTATTAATCCCTCTCCAGAATGGCACCGGAGTCTTGCTAGAGAAGCTTAGACTTTCTGTGCACTGGAAAGTCTTACTAATCACACTGAGGTTGTTCAATTCCTGTTGTGATATGGTGTAAGGAGTACTTCCCTGTCACAGGAGTTATTGATGTTACTGGAGGGAATTATACATCCAAAATAACACAAACCAAAATAACAAGAAAGGTGTTCAGATGAGAATAGGACTAGGTAGGAGGAAACTGTGTCTGTCCATGTTCAAATTCAGCTTATATCCAGTGCTAACAAGTGAACTGAGTTGTTATACAAAAGCTGCTGAAAATAATCGTTGGAACTGATAATTAGTTCTGCATTCTGTTTTCTCAATATTTAAAATATAGAGAAATACAACAAAATATTTGGAATTGGAGAAACCGCTAATGCTTCTTTGCTGTCTTGATAGCAGTTATCTTACCACATTGTGTATAAAGTTTTCTAGAAATGTCCAACTGTTAATGATATGTTTAAGCTTCTGTACTTTGTAATGTCAAGTGATCCATCAGTTGAAATAAGTAGATTTTGAGCCCTGTGGTGTCAGAGAGGAATAATTAAAACAGATGATAGAAGGCTTGTAGCATCTAAATGGTGTGTCCAAAACCAGTACTGGCCAGTGAAGGGCTACCAAAAGCCTGCAGCTCAGCTGAGGACTTATTGGAATGGGAGAAAGGCCAATCCCTGCCTTTTGCTGCATTGTGTGTTGTGAAGTGAAGGAAACCTGTGTCTTATCAGGACCTTTCTGTAGCAATGTAGACTTGGAGTAGGAGTATCTTGTTCACCATATCTCTTGTGTTGGTTCTATAAAATATTGATGCAACTCAAGCTGAATGTTATCAGTGGCCCAGTGTGAGAGTTACTTCTGTCTGGAAGAAGAACTTTCTTCCTCTTTATCTCCTTCATGGCTAAGTACATTCTGTCCTTGCTTTGTCTATGTCCTCTTGAGTTGATTTACTTCATTTATTAGTTTAGTTATTCCTCACCCACTCCAGAAAGAAAAAAGTTTTCCACTGAGTTAGCAATGTGAATCAATTCAGGAAGGACTCTTAACAAGTGCTGAGGAAGTGGCAACCAGTGTCCAAAAGCAGCATGGAGGAAAAAGCAGGGTGGTAGAGGGTGTTGAGATTCACTTTGCAGGAATAGATACTTGAGAGTTCTGATGAGAGCAGTATGACAAAAATATTAAGAAAAGAAGACAGTCCAACTCTGATTTTAATTATGTTTTATTTCAGCAGTTGGCATTTGAAAGTTCTCAGAGGCCTGCATCCATGGACATAGTGTAGGTGACTGTGTAGGAGGAAAACTGAGGTAAGGTGAATATAGCTGTGAAATTACAATGGAATTTTGTAGAGGCTAAATTCAATATATGGATACATGGATACGTGGACACGTGGATACGTGAACTCTCTTAACAGGTGTTTGATAGATGTCTTAACTCTTGAAGAAAAGAAGGTCCTTGCATGTAGATGAAACCTTCTGTGTAGAGTATTAACTTAGTTAAATCCTGTTGCTTCTTTTATTTGAGTAGACTAACTTTAAAATATTTTGAAATCTAAATATAAGATTTCTTCTGATGTGGCATGATGAGGTATAGAGTGCACTGAAGTGTATGGTGTTAAGACCCAAAATCCATACTGTCTGCTTTTTATGGTATCCTCCTCTCTGCCTGCCAACCCTCCTCCCTCTACAATTTGATCCTGTGAGTGGAAGTAGTACTAGTGTGCTCTCAGAGTGCATCCTCTGGTTTAGTTTCATCCCAAAGGAATTTAGTTTGTACACTCTAAGACCATCTACAGTGTAAATCAAAATAGTGTTGGTGGATACTACCAGATTCGTTTCTAATATGTGTATCTCATCCACACTATACTGCTAATGGAGGCGCATTCTTTTTTTGATGTTGTTACTTTAAAAATCAACATAAGAGAATATGGTTAAAATAAAAATGCTTTCTTTTTCTGATGCATTACTATGTCTTATTTTAGAGACAGTCAGGAACCCTGGGTCTGTTTTGCAAAGTGTGTAAATTCTGGCAATGGAGCATTAACGTTTGCTCCTACAAACTTATGGCAACATTTAGAATTTGTTGTAGTACATGGTAACCAACAACATATGAGAAGGCTTGGCTCCCAGTAGATAAACTAAGAGGAATGGAGTAAAAATGGAGGTTTAATCATCACCTTAAGTATAGGGAACTGAAAAGAAATACAACCCAGAAGCTTTTCTGAAGTCTCCAGCAAAATTGGTGTTTTAAGAATACAGATCAATTGTTCCTTTACTGTGCAATATTTTATAATTATATAATTACATAATGCCTGATAGAATACAGTGGGATATTCTGCCATAACTTGAGTTGGTGTTAGCTAGCCTCTGGTAGAGAAATCTGTGTAGAATGACCCTATCTGTTGTCATTAAAGGCTTCTTTCTCTCTCTTTTTTTTTTTTTAAAGTTATCAAACAAGGAAATGATGGGTTCACAGTAGACATTATGGAGTTGCTGCAGTGCTGCTTGTACAATAAATGCATTTGGATCAGTAATTTAAATGTAATTCTTAATTATTTTTTTTTTGTATAAACCAGCAGAACAAGAATACGTTGCTGTGACCTAATTGCAATCTTGGCATAAATTGTTAGCTTTGGGGGGGGTCTATGATTCTTTGTTTTATAGTAGGACATACTATTGATGTCTTCATGGTATCTCATAAATTCATCATCATTGGCATTGGTGCAACTAACTGAGTTTCATTTTATTTTCTTTTTAAGTTTTAAGTGTTAATGCTGTTTTCTGTCCTCTTAGGTTGACATTACTTACTTCAGGAAATACTTTGCTTTGTAGTCTGAGGCTCTTAGTCTTGCAAGTGTTCAGCCAGTAGTGATCTGATAAGCTTAGTGCTGAAAGTACTCAGAGAAAAGAGATTTCATTTGTCTTGAATACTGGGTAACAAACTGTCAAGATTTCTTTTCCTTTTTAATACATCACTTCCAAACAACTTAAACATCAGACAGAAGTAATATCCAGACCAAATAAGTGACAAGATATAGCTCAATGAAATGCACTACAGAGGTCACAATTTTTTTTTTTGTCTGGAAAATGCAAAGGAAATGCTGTATGATTAGGTTATCATGGTTGCATCATACCATCAAGTTTTCACACCAAGTCATCCAAAAATGCATTACTATGTGATTTCTTTAGATAGACTTTCTATGCAACAGCATAGTGTTAAAACTGAAGTTAGTGGTTAGTTATGATGTTAAAGCAAGAGGACAAAGGAGTAAAAAAATAATAAAGATGCATAGCTTGAATTCAAACACGGCTTCAATTTAGGTCTCAAAGAAGGCTGAAATATAGAACAGATCACAAATGAATTAAAAAGTACAGGTGGCTCTTGCGAACCAAACATATAAAATCTATGAATTTCCTTGAGTCCTGTTTTTTCAAGGCTTTTGATGAGTTATGTTTGCAAATCTTCAAGCTATTTTAAATGCTCAGATTTTGAGACAGTGATTACATGTTCAAGGAACTCCAGATCAAGCACCTGAATCCCTTGTTCTTTTCATTTCAGTGACCAACCTGTTTCTTTTTTTTATTTTCATTTTTTTTATTTGCTTTTTAATTCACTTTTACTTAAGTGCTCTCACTGACAGATACCTGACTCACTTCTGGAACCCTGTTCTTGCCCAACAGAAACCTTACTGGATGAGTGGAAGGACTGTTGTGTGACTCAACATAGAGGAGTGGGGAACTCAAGGCTATAATCCTGCTTTAGTCAGAGATGTTCCCATGAAGTCTAGTTTCATTAATTAACTAGACTAGTCTTTAAATGGGATTAATTACATGGCTCTAACTTCTAAGGCTTGCTGAATGTGAGAAATAATATGGTGGGTTATGGGAAATGCATTGATGGGCAGTGGTTTAGGATGTTCATGAACCTTTCTTTGGGCTACAAAGCAACTCTCAAATGAGAAATTCTAACACAGCACTCTGCAGTTCCTTTCATGTCTCAGTTTGTCAATATATGGCTTTTTCTGCCCACCGTCTTCAGCCTGGTGTGTAATGGCTGATGTATCAGTAGGAATAGTAGGACACATTAACTGTTGAATTGGCATCAATAGAGGTGACAATCATGAAAATATAAATATGAGGAACAAAATGACTGCTACGCACTGTAATTTTGAAATAAAATCTCATCTTGAGGACTGTGGAGGGGATGAACTCGATGATTTTGACTTCTCTGTTAATAGAGGGTCCAGATCTTGGCAAATTAATTCAGGAAATTTGTTCTGAGGGTATTTGGATATTTGGATAACCAGACGATCTCATTAAGGCAAGCATAAGGTGTGCAAATAGATGACCTCCGGGTTTTTCGTGTATTTGGTACCCTACTACCAGATTTAACTTACTTTATTGTCCACATTTCCAGTGGTGTCCTACTCTTAACTTGGGTTATTGTGCAATTAATATTCACTTTCTTCCTTGAGAGTACTCATTTATGAACTGTGAACCAAGAGGAACATGAACCGAACATCATCATAAATCTGACCACTGCATTCTCATTTTGGCTTTTGGTAGTAGGCTTCAGTGCTGCTGCTTGCCACAGATGTTGACAAGCTACAGTTCCTGTGGTAACAGTCAATAAACAAAGTAGGCCCTACAAAGTGTGCACTGATGGTAGCCCGTTACACTAGAGAGATGAGGAAGAATCTGATTGAGTCTATTGTGATATTATGAGTAAAATACATCATATGAGGAATTTTCTAATTAGTGGTCTATTGTTGTTCTGTTTCAGTATTAATTTTACAGTTGGTTTTGATGTAGGCAACTACGTAGGCAACTTGCAAGATGCGTGATAATCCTCATATATTTTTTTCTCTGCTTCTACAGTATATATATGGCTACAGATTCCAGCTGGGTCTTAAAAGACCTACCATCTTCCACATGCACAAGGAAATACAGCATTGTGGAAGAGCAGTTCCTATTCCACTTAGTACTTCTAAGTATTACCGTAATACGAACAAACAAACGAACAATACCACTGGGCATACAGCTTGCAAATCTTGCTCTCAGCTGGTCCAGCTGAGGGATTACTCACCTACTGATGCTGAAAGAGCTGTGTATTGCAGAGTTTTAATAAAAGCTTTCTTCACTTCATACAGCAGTCACTGTGCAATTGGTTCATGATCTTACAAAGCAGGCAGCTGGATGACAGTATTTCATAGAACTTTAATCAAGAAAAGCCAGGTCTGAGAAGAATTAGTGTAGTAATTTCAAGTGTTTTAATGAGAGCTAGCCTTTCTATGAGCTCTGTCTTATGAGATTTGAAATTCATTTTATGAAAGAAAAGTGAAGAAAATACTCAACAGGCAAAAAAAAACCTCTAATAAAGCAGGCTGTGATATTGTTTTAGTTTGCTGTAAACATTGCTGGACTTTTCTTTGTAAATGATTTGCTCCAAGAACATAAGTTTATGTAAAAATGAAATATGAAAGTATTTTTAATGCTATTTTGGAGAAATACCCTTGGTGTTTTCCTATTATACTAGATTTGAACTATGGGGAATAGATTTGCCACAAACTGTCTATGAAAGACTCTGCTAGTTTTAAATGGACAGACCACCACCCCAAAATTTTAAACATGCAGAGTAACATACTGCCATGGAGAAAGTTGTTTTTCTCAGGATTGCCATGGTATGCTTTGTTATGCTTGCAAAAGATGTGAACAGGTGGATTGAATTATTTCTTACTTTGGAGGCTTAGTTGAACTACAGTTTAGATGCTTTTGTGTATATTTTCAAGCATTAGAAATCTTTTCATCTTGCAAGTCAGGAATATACTCTAAATGCTGTTGATTACTGCATATATTGGTTTCTAAGTTTAAAATCTATAATTTATCAATACAACTATTTCCAGCCAAGAAAACCACCCATTAATTTATGAAGTTTTTTTGGCTAACAAAGTCTGGCAGTATTGGCAGCCAGTGGTTGGCATATGTCGCTGTGATGCTCAGATGAGACACAGGCAGCAGAGGGTCAGTCCATCTCAGGAAGGAAGATGCCAAAAGTGTGGTATGCATGAAATTGCTGGTCAGGATGAAGAAATACATCATTCAGTAAAATGTTGGGAGGAATGGTTTTATAATGATCATATTTATGGAACAGCACACATGTAAATTGTGAGCTATCTTAATTTCCCTAATCTGTTTACACACTTTTCTAGAGCCCAATTCAACTTGATGCCAGCCAAAGGCAATGTGACACGTTCCAGAATTCTTCATCCTGGGAAGGATTTCACTTCATCTGTAGCTTCACAAAGCCAGAAAATAAGTCATGTGAGTTATGCTGTAATCAAATTTCACGGCCTGCAATCTTTAGACTGTTACTGGCAAGCGTCTTTGTGAGAGAGAGACCAGAACAATTTGGAGTTTAAATGACCTTTGCATGTGGCTCAGTGTCTTGGATTCAGTGAGCTACCATCTTGCATAGCTTGTACTTTTAACTGAGATACAATGATACATTTTGTCTTGCTGTTCTAAGTATGCTGTTGTTGCCTTAACTAGCAAAGATTTTGTGGGGAAAAATGTCTTTAGTAGACATAAAATTCCCACTGTCTTTCTCAAACTGTTTTTATGTTTCAATAGGGTAGCATAAAGCTTATTTTTCACATGTACCAGATAAGAACACAAGGGTCATAAAGTAAGTGATTTGTCCAGTGTCATCCCTGGTGGTCTAACTCTGTGAATCTTTACCTTTCAAGTCCTAGACAGACCCCCCTATCATTGAATAGCTTTCTCTTTTACTGCTGTTTTTCACTGCCAACAGCAATGCAAATCTGCTGGGTTTGGCCATCTTAAGATTATACTGTTAGCAAGAGAATAGCTGCTCCCTTTAATGCTCTTAACAAGTACTTTTAATTCTTTAAACCTAGTCAAGTTAGGCCCAATTGACAAGATGATAGAAACAGCTCTGGGAATCAGAAATCTGTGGGAAGAGGAGGTCCCTCTACTGAATGGGGAAAACTGGGAATGGTCGGTGAATTGTGGAACGAGATATTTCCCCTCATCTCACCTTCCATGATACTTCTGTTACATTACTCGTGGTGTATGACAGTTGCTCTGTCATTTGACCTTTCTATGTGTACTAGATTAAATCTTGGCTTTGTGGACTCTGTTCAGTATGCTGTGACTGAATTCTGTTATTTGTGTTTCTGCACACTGTTGTATGTAGGCAAGAAAGTATTTGGTCATTAAATGTTTAATCATTTGAGTAAAAAATATTCTGGAAAGCTGTTGCCCACAGTAACAAATGAAGAACTAGTTACAGAAGTGTAATTTTTTTTTTTTTTTTTTTTTTTTTTTTAACAAAGACAGCAATGTTTCCAGAGTGCTGCAGCACAACTCTATGTTATCCAAAGTGATCAGGTCAGCTGTTTTATTGCAGAAACTGCAAAAATGATGTAAATAGAGTTCTTCCAGATTTTGGGAAACAATAGTTTTTTTAATTATGCCAGTAAGAAGCAGGAAGCTTCACAGACATAACTTTCAGTAAAGCTGTGCTAGCGTTTGGAATTTAATAAAGCTTTAGCTTATTACTTATAGTTTGCATGGTATTTTTTGATCGTGGTGATATACTTCCAAAGTAAATAATTTGAAAAATAAAAATGTAAAGTTCTCTTGAATAAGGTACTTAAGGAGGAGGGAAGGAAGAAGAAGAGGGAGTCCTTTTATATTTTAGACAATACCTGAAAGCTATTCAGTGTTAGGTGATATGGATGAGGTCCCAATTTTTTCTTTTATATTAATGTTCTTCTCAAATCTGTCTAGAGTAAGATTTCTGGAACAAAGTGCTCTACTCTATATACAAATTAGGTATAAATTTTGTTCAGAAATTTTCTAGAATTTACCAGGTGGAAATCATCCACTTCTTAGTGGTCTGTTGTGAGGGAGCAGTATGCTGCTGATACTTGTCTGATTTGATGGTTGGCTTCTGATAAGAAAACTTTGATAAAAATTAACAACTGTAAATTGCTGTCCAGCTTCAACTCTTATTGAGGTCAGTTATTCTGCTCACTTGGCATTCATTATGAATATTTTCTAATCAACAAATGTACGGTGATTGGGAGATCACAGTCTGGGAGAATGATTTAATAAGAACACGTGCTCCAGAGACCATGAGTTCTTGCTAATTTTGAAGATAAACTTGGCTTCCAGTTGCAGAAAACAGAGTGCTGTTCACTATCAATTCAGACATTTGTATGTTCAAGTTAGGATGTTTGCCTGGGTGTTGTGAAAGTGCTCATTAAATTCTTGGCTGAGGGTGGTGTCTTCCTTAATGAGCTAAGTCTGCTCAGACTGTCTAGACCAAGACTATTTCCATAGAGTGGCATGGTTTTGTGCTTTGATCAGTATTCACAGTGTCACTTCTTTTTAATATGGCACGGAGTTAAATGTGTTTCTATTGCATCAGTGTACCACAAAGCGTGTATGTATTATGAGTTCCTCCCCACTGTCTATGCTTATGTGTGTGGTATAATTCAACAGGTCATACCATAATCCTGAAACTAATGAAGTTTGATTTCCCAAAGGATTTGTGCTGTTTGTGTCCTAAGCACTACTTACACTCTCTTTGTATCATCTCAGCTTCTTCCCATGGCCTTGATGTTGCTCCACAGTGCCATTCCTTCACCCCATTCCTTCCCAGTTCCTGTTAGTCTTATCTGGACAACTACTGGTATACATTACTGCAGACTAGAATCTGGTCTTGTACAGATTACCTGGCTTTAACTTGTGCACGTCTTGAACAATTACATCATTCATTCAGATATTTCTACACATGGATAAGATCCTCCTTGAGCCTGCTCTTCTCCAGGCTGAGCAGTCCCAGCTCTCTAAATCTCTCCTTGTATGGGAATCATGTAGTCCCTCCATCATCTTGGTGGCGCTATGTAGTGCCTGTTCCAGTACAGATATGCCTGTCTTTCAGAGTGCCTCTCTGAGCCTGCAAGTAGTGGATGGTGGCAAAATTAAAGGTGGTTGGATCTTTCTGTTAATTCAAATTTCTTTCTTTCAAATAATCAGAGAAAGCTGCGGAGAACTGCAATTGTTTTTGGTTGTTTTTTTTTCCACTGAAAAGCAGCTAGGAAATATGACTCTGAAAGACAGCAGAAAATATAATGAAAGCATAAGGTACCGCTGTAAGGCATAAGGTATTGCTGTATGGCAACATGTGTGACAGTCTCATGTTTTGTCATTGTGCAGCAGATGTAGGCATGTTTATTCTGTAGTGTGTCATCGTGACATCAGGCATGAAGTAAATGACCACAGCCTCCCAAGCTATTGCAGTGTCTATGTTTGTGTGTGTGTGTGGAGCAGAAAGACCTGTGTTTTATGCAGCTGCTTTGTTTCTCTTGAGTTTCTGGCTCATTCTTCTTTTCAGATTTTCCCCAAGGTGATAATTTTGTGCAGAGATTGAATCCTGCCCTACCCTGAACTGCATCTGCCTATGTCTGTTGGGCAGAACTCCAGCAACTTGCAGTTAGAATAAAAGTAAATACCAGCTGAGTATATGGTTTCACATTTAGCCTTAGCAGCTGAGTCTGACCTGTATATGCAATATGCAGCTGTATGTGCAATACAAATTGCAGACCAACTGTGCCTGTATCTGAGAAATTCCTGATGGCTTCAGCTGAGCTTTCAGATCTCTGAGAGCTTCCTACAGTGAATGCATGCGGAAATCTCTTCAGATCTCCCCCACCTGCAGTGTTGTATTGTTGAGATGAGTAATATGTCTGCTTATTTATTTGTTGGAAGGACAGAAATTGGATGTTTACGTTCTTGGAGGGATATGATCTTCAGAGAGACAGGAACATATCTTCTACCTATAGACTATATTAAGATGCCAGACTGATTTTGTGCCAAAATGTTTTTCTGTACAGACCATAGGTCAGGATGGTTTTGGAATAGCTTTAAAATGCCTCTCAAGAGAAATGCATCAGCATTTTGAAAACTGGAAAAAAAAATGCTGGTGATTTTTAAGTTCTGGTGGCCAGTCAGGAATTAGATGTACATAACTGTAAGATTCCCAGATTTTGCTATCAAGAAAAAAAGTTAGTAAATGTTACAGACAGCATGATTGTGCATTCTTTAAGATATTGACCTGACAGATAAAAGAATATGAAACTGGGTACAAATAGAATAGTCTCAAAACACTGTTCATTTCTTTGGTAGCATCCTCATTATAGTTGATGTCACTTCACACCCATGATGCAAAATTTGTATCTGTGCTTTTGTATCATGTAATGCACTGTACACCTTAAAGCAAGCACTTGTGAGTGTAAGATATCAATGTAAGCATGGTTAGAACAAATTGTAATTTCTCTTATAAAAAAAAAATGCTGCTTTCTTTTGCTGAATAATAATAAAATTCTGTGGGTTTTCTTTTGTGTTTGTTTTGTGTTTTGCATTTTGCAAGATTTAAAGCTCTTCAGATAGGAAACATTGAAAATTACTAGTGCTTTTCCCGAGGAATTTTTTTTCTCTCTCTAAAAAATGTTTAATTTAAAATGCTGAATGTCTCCCTGGAATAACACACTTGTGCAGCAAGTCTGATTTTTAAACATAGTGATTTATAGAACAAAATTCTGTAGTTAATCTTTCAACATATTTTTGAGTGACAGGTTGATAAATGTTATTTCCATCAGTGCAGCACCTCATTTGTTTCAACAGTTTAAAAAAAGAAAAAAAAAATGCCCTACCACAATGTATCTTTCCCTTTCCTGCCAAAATAAAGAGCAGCTTATAAACCTAGAAGACTGGAAGATTTAATATTAAAATACAAAAGTATAAGCATTTACCTGAATTGGGTGGAGATGTATACTTAATTCTAAAGATAGCAATGCACTGTTAACTGATAAAAAGCAAACGATTTTTTTTAAATTGTCAAATCTTGGCCATAGAGCTTATTTCACAGAGTAGAATAATACTCTTAGGCTGTAAGCAATGCCCAGAATGGGAAAAAGAATTTTGCATGCAAACTGCAAAAACATGGTAATGTCTACAGATACACAGCTCTGTGAAAGCAGCAGTTTGTAAAGCACTGCCACCAATGAAACTGCTATGACAAGATGACAGCCAACTCACAGAATTGCCTTGCTAGCCTCTTGCAATAGAAGTAACCCTGACAGATTTGAGTTTTACTATGTTTTCAAGTTGCTGGTATTTACCTGAATTTGTCTGACCTGCTGTGACCTGGACAAATGCTGGTGGTGGGAGAAGTTTCCAGGGGCCTGGTGGGTTGTCAGCTTGAAGTGTTGATGATGTTCCTTGAGGCCTTAGATAGGTTAACCACCTGCCGCCTCCTATAGCAGCTGTCTAAAGCAATTTTAGTCAGTTCTGTTTCATTTTGCTGAACTCCACAGGCAGGTAAGACTTTTAAAGAAAGTTTTAGGGAAGAGTTTTCAAATGACACAACTGTGTCACTACAGGCTTTGGGTTCCCAGGCTGGACAAGTGGGTAGAATTCACATCATCTGTATAGCTTTACACTGGACAACACCGTAAATCTGCACAAGGATATTGGAGTCCCAGTTTACATGACAGTGGCATACAAAATCCACTTCTGCTCATCTGTATCCACTAATGTTTTGGAGATATACAGGTGTTTCCTGGTGTTTTGGTTCTGTCAAAGGCAGCAGGGTCCATCTCCCCAAACTTACAGCAAAGAGTGACCTGAGGCCATACAAAGGATTCTCTGAGGGGATACAGCTTTGAAATCAAACTCTGAATAATAGGCTAATGCCATCCTGATGGAGAAATTTGTCATGATAAACATGATGCAAGACAGTATGCAGTTAATGAAAGCAAAGCTCAAAGCTGTGAAAGCAAAGCTTTCCTTCTCTGTCCTTTGGCCAGAAGAAATTTTCTTAATACGAACTATGTTCTAGGTTTGCTCCTGGCATCACAGTAAAGTAGGAATTTCTAATATAGGTTGCAGCTGGTGCATTTCCTACCAGAAATATTACCAATTTTAACTATTTCATGCCTCAAATCTTAATCTTAACAATGAGATCTCTGTGAACTCCATAGAGACTGGAATAAACAAAAAAAATGCAATGGAAAGAATATCACTGCCCAAATATGGAGGTTCAATCTCACCTATTGCTTTCTGGTATTTTTCTCAGTGTATTTTCTATTGTGTGCACAGCTATCCTTTCACAATGGCATGAATGGCTCTTAAAATCATCATGAAAATGGAGGTTTTTCTTGGGCATAAGCTTTTGACTTGCTGAAGGTTATGTACGGAGATCAGAGAGTTAAAGAGAAGTCCCAAGCCCTCCTCTTAGAAGAGACCAGGTGGTTGTGCGGTTATGGAAAATAGTACTGAGGGTGTGTACAGCACAGCATAGTTTTTAAGAGCTCAGGGTGGTCTGGAGAGAGAGACTCATCATTCATAGCTTTCCTTCTATGCCTCAGCTATTTGTCACTGCATAACTGGGAGTTTCTGGTTAAAAACAGGCTTCCCTTCATAGTAAGATGTATATATGCAAAACCACTTGTGGAAACACCAATAAAAAGGACAAATAAGTAGACTAATGTCACTGTATTCTGGAAATGTTTGTCAATGGAGCCTTTCAGAGCACCCTGTGAAACCACAGAGGAGTCTTTCTAAAACATCACAGGTGGTGCTTCCTAAGAGCCTGGGAAAGCCTTGCCACCCCTCTTGTACCCTTTACTTTCCTTGGGAAAGAAAAATCTGGCAGTTTTAATGCTACAGGGTATTGACAAAAAGACTGCCAAAACCGTGTGCAATTTGGGGATTTACCACAATTAGTCAAAAGTATTTATTCATCTTTCTGGATACTGATTCTGACTTTGTTGGTTAAGTGGCTTTTTCTGTAGCTCCAAGGTCTGGTCCAAATGAAACAAGTTTGAGGTATTGAATGAGAAGCTTGTGAATGGAACCTTTTACAGCAGTGTCACTGCTCTTGCTCCATGATGACAGTGCATGGGCGTGTAACAGCCTAAAGCATCATTTACTCTTCTGATAGATGCAAATAAAATTCTGAATATCTCTGTCTACAGGAACCTGACTTCTTAATATGAGTTGAATGGTCCTTATGTGTTTCATATTACTGCTTTGCTTATCTTAAGCATGTTAAAAGCATCTAACGTGACAAAAGTCACTGCACTTGTGAAAGTTAAAAGCCAGTCTTTCAAGCTGAGTTCAACACAGTTCTCTCTAGAGGGCTGTCTTTTTGCTTTGTTTCTTTACTGCCTCTATGCTGGGTTATTGTTGAAAATATTAAAAAAAAATCTTACTTTTGATTGAAACTGATAGTTCCCAACATGGGAACAAATGAAAGTGGTGGGGAACAGAGAATGAACTGAAGTTTCAGTCTACTTTTATAATGGTAGTTTAGCAAAGCAGCAAAATCAAAACTCTAAAATGTCTTGGAACACAGAGTCAGTTACAGCTTAACTATTTCACAAAAAATGAATGCTATGACATTTCGATTCAGATCAAATTCTAAATTATATGGAGACTTAGATCTTGGTCCTGAATCTTATTTTATTCTTAGAGTCCTTTGTAGGATTTGAGAGCTTTTTCAATCCTTTTTTTTTTTTTTTTTTTCCTTTTCCTTTTGTCTTTTGTCTTGTTTATTATTAAAAAAAAATTGTATTCTTGAAAAGCCAGTTGCCTGGGGAAGATGGTACATCTATTTATACTGTAATTTGATTGATGAGAAGAGAATCTGATGCATTTCAGACACAGTTTGAAAACTCCTTTCCTTCCATTACTTTTGACCTATGGAAATGAAGGAAAAACAAGGAGAAGGTGTCCTTGCAAAACAAAATTTGGGAAGAACAAAGGAAGGATAGGTGGGGGGTCTCTGTAAAACAAGATAAAGGAAAAGCTGAAAAGAAGAGTTTCAGTCAGAAGGATCTAGTCAAACAAACTTATCTTGCAAGTATATGGCAGAAGATGCTAGCTTAGCACCTGTGTGTAAATCTTATTTGCTGGACAGAACAAAGAGTGATAGACTTTACAGAATATAAAGACAGTTCTAGTTGGGCCAAACAACAAACTCCGGATCCAGATTACAAAGTATGTATAAACAAAGGAAATGAAGGGGAATGAGCTGATAGGAGAATTGAGAAGACTGAACCCTAAGTACATCAGTAAATGAGGAAAGGAGGAAGGGCTCACTAGTGTTAGGGTACAGGGATAAAAGAGGGGCTGTGTTCCCCAGCACTTTGAGAGTCTCCACAGGTGTATGCTCCAGTGGACTTCTCATTTATTTGAATAAAGAAAGCTGATGAATCTCCTCCATCTCTTTTTGGGGTAAATATGATTGAGCAACCTTACTGGAGCAGAAATTTTCCTAACAAAACAACGAGATCATAGAATCATAGAAGCATAGAATGCCTTGGATTTGAAGGGACCTTAAAGATCACCTGCCATGGACAGGACTGCCACCCTCTGATCAGGCTGCCCAAGGGTACATCTGACCTGGCCTTGAAACAGCTCCAGATGTGTCAAACAGCATCACTCCTTATAAAGAACATCGTTAATTTAAGAGACTTCAAGAATAGCACTCAAAATTTTTCAGACAGGTTTTTTTTCTTTTTTTTTTTTTCCCATCTATAAGCAAACAACAAAGATTAACTGAGCAAAACAATTGCAGGGAAAGTATATTGTGTGTCATCCATTTTAGTTTTGCATAATTGATTCACCTTCTTTTTCCCCTCAGATATTATCAACATTCAGCATCAAGCTAAAAAAATTAGGAAAATAAATGCTAGAGTTTTCCTGTTGTATCTCTGAAAACCTTCAATAGACCACCTGAACTAAGATTTTAGGAATCCAAAGTCAAGATTGATTGCATTACTAATTTAAATATTTATACTTGGATCTTTTATTGGAATTGTTTTTCCTGTTGTGAGAAGGAATCAAGCCGACAGCTGGGGATTACTTGAGAACTTTTAAACATTTTTTTTGCTGTCCAGACAAATCCTAGAAAATTGCAAGGTTGATGGAGTAGTTTCATTGATACTTTTTGCTAAGTAGAAAATTCAGATAAATCTGAAACAATGGCAAATATACAATGATCTTCCCCTATGTTAAATATTGTGGGTAGGATTTTATTTCTAGGATTTTGTCTTGAGAAGATAAGATTATTTCCAGATGCCTGAGCCCATTTTTATGCTGAGGTCTTTTCCCATGACTTTATCAGCATAAAGCAGGATGCGTGCATCAGATGCAGCATACATGAGCATGCATCCTCACCATGGCGTTTCTGACACTACAGTAGTATATGAAGGTGAAGAGCCAGATGTGGTCCAAAGGGGCATCTCTCTGGACAGCTGGGGAAACAGAGTGCTGCAACATTCAGCAGTGTATCTGGGAGGGGAGTGCAGGAAGAGGCTAAGTCTCTGGGAAGGCAGGCAGCTTGTGGTCCCCATTTAACACAGCTGGAAGATGTCATTGCAGTTGTTTCTGGAACAGGGATGGGAGGGCAGGAGTATGCAGAGCTGCTCATTTTGCATGGAGCTGCTGATTTTACAAGACCGCTTATGCAGAAGATC